>NC_030815.1:49591214-50791214 GCF_001704415.2 Capra hircus | reverse complement strand
TAATTTGTTTTCTATAGGCTAGTTTGTAACTAAGCAGTTTGGAACCTGAAACAGATTTTCTCATGGCAACAGAGGTATATGAGTTATAGGTTCCCTGGCCTATCTCTGGGCCTGGGTTACTCAAAATGTAACTAATATGTATACAGAACAATTCTGATCATTGCTGTATGTGGTGGTAGTGGTGCGGTTTCTGAGAGTTAGGGAGGAGGATTCTCTGTTATGTCAGATGGGCTCCTATTCTTCATAGTTCTATTGCTACAAACCCCCACTGCATACAGTGAGTAATATTAAAGGAAAAGCCCCTTTTTAATATGCTTTTAATTACACAAAATAAAATCTTTCCTAATTTAAGTATGGAGAAGGAAATGGCAACCCACTGCAGTACTCTTGCCTGGAAAATCCCGTGGACGGAGGAGCCTGGTAGGTTACAGTCCATGGGGTCACGAAGAGTCGGACACAACTGAGCAACTTCATTTTCACTTTTCACTTTTCATGCATTGGAGAAGGAAATAGCAACCCACTCCAGTGTTCTTGCCTGGAGAATCCCAGGGACAGAGGAGCGTGGTGGGCTGCTGTCTATGGGTTTGCAGAGTCAGACACAACTGAAGTGACTTAGCAGCAACAGCAGCAATTTAAGTATTCACCAGCTAAACTATCAGTTCTATAAAGATGACAGAGGAAGTGCAGACAAGGGAGCTATTAAGAGAACTAAGCAGAGGAATATTGAGAAGAGACCTTCTTAATGAAAATACAGCAGAATAATATATTTGTTGTCTCTGAGAGGCAGAGTCACCAGTGATTCATTCTTCATATTCTCTCTTTCTCCCTCATCCCACTTTCTCTGTCTTTCTTGTATCTTTCTGAATTCTCCAAATTCTCTACAACTGGGATACACTGCTTTTATAGCCAGGAAAATGAGAGTACTCTGGAATGAAAGAGTGGCTTGCAGGTTTTTTGAAGCAGGTCCCAATATGCTTAGTTGGAGGGGAGGTAAAATATGGAGCATTCTACCACCATGTGGGGGTAGAATATGCTGCACTTGGTGGAGGTGAGGTGGTTTCCAGGTACAGTAATATGTACCTTCTGAGTAGGCACAGGCACATACATGATTCAGAACTTTACGGAGGAGAAGTTTACTCTGAAAAGGAACAGATGCTACCTCTTCCTTAGTTCCTGCAATGAAATATGAAGCCACCATTGATACCATTGGGCAGCATCCTGCCAGAGTCAAGGAAAGAGTCTGATTGCTACTGAGCCGTAAGTGCTTTAAGTCCTAGGTTTACATCACCATTCTGGAAGAAATTATACTGAAAACCTTGTACTTCTCTTAAGACATGTTGAGCTAAATCTGCTATCAGTAAGTGTTCATCCTTAAGAGAGGAGAAAGAAGAGCAAGTAAAGTGTCTAGATATCTCTTAGTAATATCTTTCTGAAATACTTTTGTTTTCCTGAGTGGTCCTGATACTAATGATGTTCCTATGATCATGTTCACAGATCCTTTTCCATTTCTGCCCAGAGCATCAAAGAGCAGTGTTTGGGCTTCTTGAGTCCTCTCTATGCTGTCCTAGATGGGACTTTAAATCTATAAATACTTATGCCATGCCCTTTAAAAGGGCTTATTTGACTTTACAGAGGGGATTGTTCACTCACATCGCCATAGCAATGAAGAGGGTACACAGTCTTCCCTCAAAATAACCGCCACACTACCACTAAGTTTGGTCAACACAGTTCAGTTCAGTTCAGTTGCTCAGTCGTGTATGACTCTTTGTGATCCCATGGACAGCAGCATGCCAGGCCTCCTCGTCCATCACCAACTCCCAGAGCTTACTCGTACTCAATGTCCATCGAGTCGGTGATGCTATCCAACCATCTCATCCTCTGTCGTCCCCTTCTCCTCCCGCCTACAGTCTTTCCCAGCATCAGGGTCTTTTCAAATGAGTCAGTTCTTCGCATCAGGTGGCCAAAGTATTGGAGTTTCAGCTTCAGCATTAGTCCTTCCAATGGATATTCAGGACTAATTTCCTAAATAAGTCCTATTTCCTTCTATGTATTTTATTCATATTTTGGTCTACAAGCACATGAAAGTATTTGTCTTCTAATCTCTCCTTATCTCAGTGATGATTGCATTACTTGCAGTAATCATCTGCTGTTACAATTTTGATTTCCATTATTCTATTACTTTGTAGATTATTTAATGGGAACATGATACTAATACATGTTCAATATGTTTGGTTTCTTCCTGTAGATACAATCATGCGGGCCTAAGCATACTAATGCCATAAAAAGCTAAAATGCTTCAACTTGCTTATTCTTCATGCTTTCAAAAAAATGAGAATTTCTCAGTTCAATAAAATAGAGATACTTAGCAATTTGAATCTATTTCTTGATAACTTTAAGAGAGAGTGAAAGTGAAGTCGCTCAGTCATGTCCAACTCTTTTCGGCCCCATGGACTGTAGCCTACTAGGCTCCTCCATCTGTGGGATTTTTCCAGGTGAGAATACTGGAGTGGGTTGCCATTTCCTTCTCCAGGAGATCTTCCCAACCCAGAGATTGGACCCAGGTCTCCCACATTGTAGGCAGATGCTTTACCCTCTGAGCCACCATCTGGAGCAAATATCATACTTTAGTAAGGATAATAAAGTTCTTACCTCAGTTTAATTTGGTTGTATAAACATTTCTTGTGATGCAAAAATGAGAAAGAAGCAGTTCCTATCGTTACAGGATGTACATCTAGTCAAAACAAAACAAAAAATTGATGAAAACTTTTAAATGAATTTCCCTTTTGTCATTGTACCAAGGAGGTCTGTAATAGACACTAGGAGAAGGCAATGGCACCCCACTCCAGTACTCTTGCCTGGAAAATCCCATGGACGGAGGCGCCTGGAAGGCTGCAGTCCATGGGGTCGCTCAGGGTTGGACACAACTGAGGAACTTCACTTTCACTTTTCACTTTCATGCATTGGAGAAGGAAATGGCAACCCATTCCAGTATTCTTGCCTGGAGAATCCCACGGACGGGGGAGCCTGGTGGGCTGCCGTCTATAGGGTCGCACAGAGTCGGACACGACTGAAGTGACTTAGCAGCAGCAGCAGAGTGATTGTGAAGAAACTCCTGGCTGAATAGAAGTATGGTATAGGAAGGACTGTGGGTGGCACAAGTGGTAGGATGACTAAACATGAGCACTTTTGTGAATAAAAGAGGTGCTACTAATATTTATGCCTATTCAAGAAGTGTAATCTTAGATTAGTTTAGGCCGACAGGAAGTTATTATGCCCCTTGTTAAAAAATGTGATTTAGGAGAATTTCCATGAATCTAAATGGTAGGAAAGTGTATTTGTTTGCTAGCACTGCCATAGATGGATGACTCAAACAATGGAAATTTTATTGTCTTGCAGATCTGGAAGTTAAATATCCAGAATCAAGGTGTTAGCAGGGTCAATTACTCCTGAAGACTGTGAGGGAAAGATCTGTTCCAGGCCGCTCTCTGTGGCTTAAAAAGACTGTCTTTTTTCTATTTCTGGACATCATCTCCCCTCTATGCATGTCTCTGTGTCCAAATTTCCCTATTTTATAAGGACACTAGTCATATTATCTTAGAGTCCATCCAAATGACCTCGTTTATCCTGATTACCTCTGTAAAGATCCTAACTCCAGATTAGGTCACATTCTGAAATACTGCAGAGTAGTATGCCAACATATCTTTGTTGGAGAGGGGCATGATTCAATTAACAACAGGAAAGATGGTAGAAACTTGACAAGAGCACCACAATAAAAGAGATGTTACATCTGGATGGCTAGTGGGTACCATCTTCTTGTATACATCATGATCAGGAAGCAATTCTATCAAAGGCTTTAATAAGGTAAGATGGGTAGGGAGAATAAACAGAATGGAGGATGACTAGAGAAAAAGAAAGTCTAGGGGGATTATTAGTGTTCCACAATTCCTCTTTCCATTGGGCAATAAAGACTGGCCACTGATGGCAGAAGGATGTTCAAGTGGCAGTTGACTAGAGCATGTGGAACTGTCGGATGCCATGTCTGGGTGGTGCCACAAAGAGGCTGGTCAATTTTTATCACATTGGTTGATAATTCTCTACTTTGAGATCTGACTCTTCACTTATGAAATTAAAGCTGTTTTTTCCTTTACCCATCTCTACAGGGATTTTATGATTACTAAAATAATAAATACGATTAATTCTGAGCTCTGTGGAGAAATAATCCTGAGTTAGTGCAATGTGTTTTAGGGACAGGAAGTTCTAAGCTTAAAAAAAAAGGAAGCACCAGTTGAGTCAATATAATACACAAATCTTTAAACATTGAAAAAATATAGCGTTGGTACATAATTTGTGGGCTCAAGGGGCCTGGGAAGTGACTGAAATGCATGTTTTATTAAGTCAGGAAGAATAAACAATCAGTAAAAGTGTAATAGGACTTCCTTGGTGGCTCAGCGGTCAAGAATCTTCCTGCAATGCAGGAGACTGCCTCCAATGAAGGAGATGTGGGTTCAATCTTTGGGTCGAGAAGATTCCCCTGGAGAATAAAAGGGCAACCCATTCCAGTATTCTTGCCTGGGAGATCCCATGGACAAAGGAGCCTGGTGGGCTCCAGTCCATGGGGTCACAAGAGTCGGACATAACTTAGCGACTAAACTGCCACCACAAAAATGTAATATAGGAATTTCTTGTACACTAGCCCTGTAAATAATTCCAAGATATTTAAGATGTTCATTTTAAATTAACCAATTTTTTTCCCAAAAAATAAGGCCTCATTATAGAATACATGTGCTGTGTGCTTAGTCGCTCAGTCATGTCCAACCCTTTGAGACTCCATGGACTGCAGTCCACCAGGCTCCTCTGTCCATGGGAATTCTCCAGGCAAGAATGCTGGAGTGGGTTGCCATGCCCTCCTCTAGGGGATTTTCCCAACCCAGGGACTGAACCCAGGTCTCCTGCATTGCAGGCGGATTCTTTACCAGCTGGGCTAACAGAATACCTGGAAAAATGAGAAGTCATTTCTTTCTAATTTTTTTAATGTGGTTTTTGATATGGTGGTTTAGTAGCTAAGTCAGTTTTTGACACAGTTGTACTCATACAGTACATACAGATGTTCTAGCTCCCTTTTTAGTTTTGCATACTCTTCATTGTTAGCATTTTTAAATAGTACATAATTGCCCATCTAATAGTTCACTTAATTACTTGTCAGATGAAAGACTTCAATAACTTTCTAATGTATTATAATTCTAATTTGTATTAGAATTGTATTAAATGTATTATAATTTCTAATGTATATAATTTTAGTAAAAATGTCTAATTATGTGAATGTGCATCATATTAGGGCTTTGAGGGGCAAGAGATGTGATATTTCTGGGTCAAAGGATTATGAAGCCTTTTATGACAGCATTTTGTTCTTAGGTTAGGAAAACAAAGTTTCTATTTTATCAGAGCCTAAGATGACTAAATTGTGTGGTTGGAATGTAGCAATTCTGAATTTAATATCTAAACATAATGACCCATCTTAAAGAAATTTGAATTATTATATCCTCAAGGATATTACAGAAATTCTTGGGCATCTTTTTTTATTAAAATTTTTTTTTTCTTAAAAACTTTTTTTTGTTTGTCTGTGTGAGTATCATTATCATCAAGTAAATCACACGCAGTTTGTTTAGAGAAAGGTGTAATAGAAATATTTAACCAGAACTGGAAGTGTGCAGATTGTAATTGCAAAATAAAACCTTACTAGTAAGTGGAAGTTAAGATTATTGTGGATAGGAGCTCTGATAGGATGGAAACACCATGGGCCTTGGAGCCAGACAAACTGGAACTACAGCTCTACCACTTATTCAATCTATGACTATGGACAAGTTTTAAGTTTTCAGAATCTCAGTTATTGTATAAAATTGTGGTTAATAATGTATTAAATAAAAATAAGGCATATATCTAAGAGCCTAGCCCACTTATTAGTGAGCTTATAAGTGAGTGCCAACTTATTACTATTTAGGAGTAATTTATTCCCTTCTGTATTCATGACACACACTGAAAATCTACAAGAGGAAATATATAATTTAAAATACTTAAAAAACTTTCATTTTAGTTGAAGGGACTCTATAAAAGAATTTTGCAGCTTTCTGTGAGGCTTTACTATACTCTTTTAAAAATAAAAAAAACTGGACTTCCCTGGAGAAGACTCCGTGCTTCTGTTGCAGGGAGCATGAGTTTGATACCTGGTGGGGGTAGGTTCCCCATGCCACACATCATGTGGCCAATAAATAAATAAATAAAAGATAAAATAAAGAGTTAAGAAGAAAAAAAAGGCAATACTAGATTATCAAGTTAGGTATGGAGGGTTTAATTAGTTGGTTCCTTCTGGTTATTTATTTTTTCTGTCTCTTAGTTTTTCACCTGAAATGGAAAAACACAATTCCTTAAACTAGTAGTGGTTCACCTTTTAGGGAGAACATAATAGGTTGAATACTGTTTCCTTTCAAGTAATTTAATCAAGAGAAGAGGGCTAAGGTTTAAAAATCTCCTGGTGGTGGTTTAGTTGCTAGGTCGTATCTGACTCTTGTGACCCCATGGACTGGAGTCCACCAGGCTCCTCTGTTCATGGGATTTCCCAGGCAAGAATACTGAAATGGGTTGCTATTTCCTCCTCCAGGAGTACTTCCTGACTCTGGGATCGAACTCATGTTTCCTATGTCTCCTACAATGTGGTCAGATTCTTTATCCACTGAGCCATCAGGGAAGCCCCATAAAAAATTTCTTACTAGCAGACATTTCTTGTTGAATAAATATATTCTTAATTCTGATATATACAACTAATAAAAACCAAGTTCTGATTCAAACAGTCATCCAACTAAATTTTTAATGAATGCTTCTTACATTCAAGGTGCATGTAGAGAAAACAATGGACCTTTACAGTCACACACATCTGTTTTCAAATTTTTGTTGGCTTCACACCTAACTAGCTGTGAGAGTGGTGACATTCATGATGAAGATTTCTGACCCTCAGTGAAGCCTCACCAGAGATTTTGTGCAGAACAAAATTAGGAAAACAATGTGGAAAGAAACTGAGTTATCTATTGTAGCACAACATATAACCCCCAAGTTTAGTGGCTTAAAATACCATCAGTTCATTATTTCTCATGATTCTGAGGATTGGCTGGTTTCTCCAAGTGATTTTTCTTCCAGGATGGTGGTCTCAGGGCAGTATTATGATAGGGTGAAGCCTGAAGCTGCAGGGCCACTGGAGGCCTAGGTCAGGAACTTAAACTACTGTGGCCACATTTTACTGGCCACAAGTCTAGCTCAGACTCGTGGGATGGAGAAGAGATTAGGTCACTACATGGGAAGGCTATTGGAAAATTACCTTGCAAAAAAGTGTGCTGCTGGGCTGAGAGGAATATATGGTTAGTAAATCAGTTATAGAATCAGCTGTGTTTGTCTTCAAGAAGCTGTAAATGATGCTGTCTCTCAGGGTGCCTGGCACTTTGTTATAGTCAGTCTTCATCTTCCTCCTTTCTTCCCTTTAAGAATCATTCAATGTTGCATGTGAAGACAGTTACAAAGGAGTTTGGGCTTGGTGTCAATGTTTGCAGTACATACTTTTAAACAGCACCCACAGCTAGAAGAAGCCACCGGTTTAGGCTTATATAACAATCTTGTGTGATAAGACACCCAGTTAAATTTGAATTTCAGATAAGCAGCAAATAGTTTTTTATTTCTGGACTTTCCTGTGAATATTCCAAATACACATATAAATTAGAAAAAAAAAAACAGAAACATACTTACCTTTACTAGTTGCTATTTTCCCTTTCCATATCTGTACATGTAGATCTACCTCATTCTTTAATTTTTTTAATTAATTAATTTATTTTACTTTACAATATTGTATTGGTTTTGCCATACATTGACTTGAATCTGCCATGAGTATACATGTGTGCCCCATCCTGAACATCTCTCTCCCCTCCCCCCCACCTCCTCATCCCATCCCTCTGAGTCATCCCAGTGCACCGGCCCCGAGCACCCTGTATCATGCATCAAACCTGGACTGGTGACTCATTTCACATATGATATTTTACATGTTTCAATGCCATTCTCCCATATCATCCCACCCTTACCCTCTCCCACAGAGTCCAAAAGACTGTTCAATACATCTGTGTCTCTCTTGCTGTCTCACATACAGGGTTATCGTTACCTTCTTTCTAAATTCCATATATATGCATTAGTATACTGTATTGGTGTTTTTCTTTCTGGCTTACTTCACTCTGTATAATAGGCTCCAATTTTATCCACCTCATTAGAACTGATTCAAATGTATTCTTTTTAATGGCTGAGTAATATTCCATTGTGTATATGTATCACAGCTTTCTTATCCATTCATCTGCTGATGGACATCTAGGTTGCTTCCATGTCCTGGCTATTATAAACAGTGCTGCAGTGAACATTGGGGTACATGTGTCTCTTTCATTTCTGGTTTCCTCGGTGTGTATGCCTAGCAGTGGGATTGCTAGGTCATAAGGCAATTCTATTTCCAGTTTTTTAAGGAATCTCCACACTGTTCTCCACAGTGGCTGTACTAGTTTGCATTCCCACCAACAGTGTAAGAGGGTTCCCTTTTCTCTACCCTCTCTCCAGCATTTATTGCTTGTAGACTTTTGGATCGCAGCCATTCTGACTGGCATGAAATGGTACCTCATTGTGGTTTTGATTTGCATATCTCTGATAATGAGTGATGTTGAGCATCTTTTCATGTGTTTGTAAGCCATCTGTATGTCTTCCTTGGAGAAATGTCTGTTTAGTTCTTTGGCCCATTTTTTGACTGGGTCTTTTATTTTTCTGGAATTGAGCTGCAGGAGTTGCTTGTATATTTTTTAGATTAAT
This sequence comes from Capra hircus, assembly GCF_001704415.2. Classification (NCBI taxonomy): domain Eukaryota; kingdom Metazoa; phylum Chordata; class Mammalia; order Artiodactyla; family Bovidae; genus Capra; species Capra hircus. The sequence goes on along the minus strand of NC_030815.1, from coordinate 50,782,334 downwards.
TTTTTGTCTGTTGCTTCAATTGCTATTTTTTTCTTGCATTCTGAAGGCTGTCTTTTCACCTTGCTTATAGTTTCCTTTGTTGTGCAGAAGCTTTTAATTTTAATTAGGTCCCATTTGTTTATTTTAGCTTTTATTTTCAGTATTCTGGGAGGTGGGTCATAGAGGATCCTGCTGTGGTTAATGTCAGAGAGTGTTTTGCCTATGTTTTCCTCTAAGAGCTTACGTTTAGATCTTTAATCCATTTTGAGTTTATTTTTGTGTATGGTGTTAGAAAGTGTTCTAGTTTCATTCTTTTACAAGTGGTTGACTAGTTTTCCCAGCACCACTTGTTAAAGAGATTGTCTTTTCTCCATTGTATTCTTGCCTCCTTTGTCAAAGATAAGGTGTCCATAGGTGTGTGGATTTATCTCTGGGCTTTCTATTTTGTTCCATTGATCTATATTTCTGTCTTTGTGCCAGTACCATACTGTCTTGATGACTGTGGCTTTGTAGTAGAGCCTGAAGTCAGGCAGGTTGATTCCTCCAGTTCCATTCTTCTTTCTCAAGATTGCTTTGGCTATTCGAGGCTTTTTGTATTTCCATACAAATTGTGAAATTATTTGTTCTAGTTCTCTGAAAAACACCGCTGGTAGCTTGATAGGGATTGTATTGAATCAGTAGATTGCTTTGGGTAGTGTACTCATTTTCACTATATTGATTCTTCCGATCCATGAACACGGAATATTTCTCCATCTATTTGTGTCCTCTTTGATTTCTTTCACCAGTGTTTTATAGTTCTCTCTATATAGGTCTTTTGTTTCTTTAGGTAGATATATTCCTAAGTATTTTATTCTTTTTGTTGCAATGGTGAATGGAATTGTTTCCTTAATTTCTCTGTTTTCTCATTGTTAGTGTACAGGAATGCAAGGGATTTCTGTGTATTAATTTTATATCCTACAACTTTCTATATTCACTGATTAGCTCTAGTAGTTTTCTGGTGGAGTCTTTAGGGTTTTCTATGTAGAGGATCATGTCATCTGCATACTGTGAGAGTTTTACTTCTTCTTTTCCAATCTGGATTCCTTTTATTTCTTTTTCTGCTCTGATTGATGTGGCCAAAACTTCCAGAACTATGTTGAATTGCAGTGGTGAGAGTGGGCACCCTTGTCTTGTTCCTGACTTTAGGGGAAATGCTTTCCATTTTTCACCATTGGGGATAATGTTTGCTGAGAGTTTGTCATATATAGCTTTTATTATGTTGAGGTATGTTCCTGCTATTCCTGCTTTCTGGAGGGTTTTTTTTTTTTTAATCATAAATGGATGTTGAATTTTGTCAAAGGCTTTTTTCCTCTGCATCTATTGAGATAGTCATATTGTTTTCATTTTTCAATTTGTTAATGTGGTGTATTATATTGATTGATTTGTGGATATTGAAGAATCCTGCATCCATGGGATAAAGCCCACTTGGTCATAATGTATGATCTTTTTAATATGTTCTTGGATTCTGTTTGCTAGAACTGTGTTAAGGATTTTTACATCTATGTTCTTCAGTGATATTGGCCTGTAGTTTTCTTTTTTTGTGGCATCTTTGTCAGGTTTTGGTATTAGGGTGATGGTGGCCTCATAGAATGAGTTTGGAAGTTTACCTTCTGCAATTTTCTGGAAGAGTTTGAGTAGGATAGGTGTTAGCTTTTCTCTAAATTTTTGGTAGAATTCAGCTGTGAAGCCATCTGGTCCTGGGCTTTTGTTTGTTGGAAGATTTCTGATTACGGTTTCAATTTCCATGCTTGTGATGGGTCTGTTAAGATTTTCTATTTCTTCCTGGTTCAGTTTTGGAAAGTTGTACTTTTCTAAGAATTTGTCCATTTCTTCCACGTTTTCCAGTTTACTGGCATATAATTGCTGATAGTAGTCTCTTATGATCCTTTGTATTTCTGTGTTGTCTGCTGTGATCTCTCCGCTTTCATTTCTAATTTTGTTGATTTGATTTTTTCCCTTTGTTTCCTGATGAGTCTGGCTAATGGTTTGTCAATTTTGTTTATCTTCTCAAAGAACCAGCTTTTGGTTTTGTTGATTTTTGCTATGGTCTCTTTGTTTCTTTTGCATTTATTTCTGCCCTAGTTTTTAAGATTTCTTTCCTTCTACTAACCCTGGGGTTCTTCATTTCTTCCTTTTCAAATTGTTTTAGGTGTAGAGTTAGGTTATTTATTTGATTTATTTTCTTGTTTCTTGAGGTAAGCCTGTATTGCTATGAACCTTCCCCTTAGTACTGCTTTTACAGTGTCCCATAGGTTTTGGGTTGTTGTATTTTCATTTTCATTCATTTCTATGCATATTTTGATTTCTTTTTTGATTTCTTCTGTGATTTGTTGTTTATTCAGCAGCATGTTGTTCAGCCTCCATATGTTGGGATTTTTGATAGCTTTTCTCCTGTAACTGAGATCTAATCTTACTGCATTGTGGTCAGAAAACATGCTTGGAATGATTTCAAATTTTTTGAATTTACCAAGGCTAGATTTATGGCCCAGGATGTGATCTATCCTGGAGAAGGTTCCATGTGCGCTTGAGAAAAAGGTGAAATTCATTGTTTTGGAGTGAAATGTCCTTTAGATATCAATTAGGTCTAACTGGTCCATTGTATCATTTAAAGTTTGTGTTTCCTTGTTAATTTTCTGTTTAGTTGATCTATCCATAGGTGTGAGTGGGGTATTAAAGTCTCCCACTGTCATTATGTTATTGTTAATTTCCCCTTTCTTACTTGTTGGCATTTGTCTTACGTATTGTGGTCCTCCTATGTTGGGTGCATATATACTTATGATTGTTATATCTTCTTCTTGGATTGATCCTTTGATCATTATGTAGTGTCCTTCTTTGTTTCTTTTCACAGCCTTTGTTTTAAAGTCTGTATTATCTGATATGAGTATTGCCACTCCTGCTTTCTTTCGGCCTCTGTTTGCATGGAATATCTTTTTCCAGCCCTTCCCTTTCAGTCTGTATGTGTCCCTTGTTTCGAGGTAGGTCTCTTGTAGACAACATATATAGGGGTCTTGTTTTTGTATCCATTCAGCCTGTCTTTGTCTTTTGGTTGAGGCATTCACCCCATTTACATTTAAGGTAATTATTAATAAGTATGATCCCACTGCCATTTACTTTATTGTTTTAGGTTCAGGTTTATATGCCCTTTTTGTGTTTCCTGTCTAGAGAGGATCCTTTAGCTGGTTTGGTGGTCCTGAATTCTCTCAGCTTTCGCTTGTCTGTAAAGCTTTTGATTTCTGCTTCATATTTGAATGAGATCCTTGCTGGGAACAGTAATCTGGGCTGTAGGTTATTTTCTTTCATCACTTTAAGTATGTCCTGCCATTCCCTCCTGGCCCGAAGAGTTTCTATTGAAAGGTCAACTGTTATCCTTATGGGAATCCCCTTCTGTGTTATTATTTTTTTTTCTCTTGATGCTTTTAATATTTGTTCTTTATGTTTGATCTTTGTTAACTTGATTAATATGTGTCTTGGGGTGTTTTGCCTTGGGTTTATCCTGTTTGGGACTCTCTGGGTTTCTTGGACTTGGGTGATTATTTCCTTCCCCATTTTAGGGAAGTTTTCAACTATTATCTCCTCAAGTATTTTCTCATGTTCTTTCTTTTTGTCTTCTTCTGGGACTGCTATGATTCGAATGTTGGGGTGTTTAACATGTCCCAGAGGTCTCTGATGTTGTCCTCATTGCTTTGAATTCTTTTCTCTTTTTCCTCTCTGATTCATTTATTTCTACCATTCTATCGTCTATTTCACTTATCCTATCTTCTACCTCTGTTATTCCACTGTTGATTCCCTCCAGAGTGTTTTTGATCTCATTTATTATTCATTATATACTGACTCTTTTTATTTCTTCTTCTTCTGCTGCTGCTAAGTTGCTTCAGTTGTGTCTGACTCTGTGCGACCCCATAGACAGCAGCCCACCAGGCTCCCCTCAGTTCAGCTCAGTTCAGTTGCTCAGTCGTGTCCGACTCTTTGCGACCCCATGAATCACAGCACGCCAGGCCTCCCTGTCCATCACCAACTCCCGGAGTTCACTCAGACTCACGTCCATCGAGTCAGTGATGCCATCCAGCCATCTCATCCTCTGTCGTCTCCTTCTCCTCCTGCACCCAATCCCTCCCAGCATCAGAGGCTTTTCCAATGAGTCAACTCTTTGCATGAGGTGGCCAAAGTACTGGAGTTTCAGCTTTAGCATCATTCCTTCCAAAGAAATCACAGGGCTGATCTCCTTCAGAATGGACTGGTTGGATCTCCTTGCAGTCCAAGGGACTCTCAAGAGTCTTCTCCAACACCACCGTTCAAAAGCATCAATTCTTTGGTGCTCAGCTTTCTTCACAGTCCAACTCTCACATCCATACATGACCACTGGAAAAACCATAGCCTTGACTAGACGGACCTTTGTTGGCAAAGTAATGTCTCTGCTTTTCAATATGCTGTCTAGGTTGGTCATAACTTTCCTTGCAAGGAGTAAGTGTCTTTTAATTTCATGGCTGCAATCACCATCTGCAGTGATTCTGGAGCCCCCCAAAATAAAGTCCGACACTGTTTCCCCATCTATCTCCCATGAAGTGATGGGACCGGATGCCATGATCTTCGTTTTCTGAATATTGAGCTTTAAGCCAACTTTTTCACTGTCCACTCTCACTTTCATCAAGAGGCTTTTCAGTTCCTCTTCCCTTTCTGCCATAAGAGTGGTGTCATCTGCATATCTGACGTTACTGATATTTCTCCCAGCAATCTTGATTCCAGCTTGTCCTTCTTCCAGCCCAGAGTTTCTGATGATATACTCTGCGTATAAGTTAAATAAGCAGGGTGACAATATACAGCCTTGATGTACTCCTTTTCCTATTTGGAACCAGTCTGTTGTTCCATGTCCAGTTCTAACTGTTGCTTCCTGGCCTGCATACAGATTTCTCAAGAGACAGGTCAGGTGGTCTGGTATTCCCATCATTTTCAGAATTTTCCACAGTTTATTATGATCCAGACAGTCAAAGGCTTGGGCATAGAAAATAAAGCAGAAATACATGTTTTCTGGAACTCTCTTCCTTTTTCGATGATCCAGCGAATGTTGACAATTTGATGTCTGATTCCTCTGCCTTTTCTAAAACCAGCTTGATCATCAGGAAGTTCACAGTTCACATATTGCTGAAGCCTGGCTTGGAGAATTTTGAGCATTACTTTAATAGCGTGTGAGATGAGTGCAATTGTGTGGTAGTTTGAGCATTCGTTGGCCTTGCCTTTCTTTGGGATTGGAATGAAAACTGACCTTTTCCAGTCCTGTGGGCACTGCTGAGTTTTCCAAATTTGCTGGCATATTGAGTGCAGTACTTTCACAGCATCATCTTTCAGGATTTGAAATAGCTCAACTGGAATTCCATCACCTCCACCAGCTTTGTTCATAGTGATGCTTTCTAAGGCCCACTTGACTTCACATTCCAGGATGATTGGCTCTAGGTGAGTGATTACACCATCCTGATTTATCCGGGTTGTGAAGATCTTTTTTGTACAGTTCTTCTGTGTATTCTTGCCACCTCTTCTTAATATCTTCTGCTTCTGTTAGGTCCATACCATTTCTGTCCTTTATCGAGCCCATCTTTGCATGTAATGTTCCCTTGGTATCTCTAACTTTCTTGAAGAGATCTCTAGTCTTTCCCATTCTGTTGTTTCCCGGTATTTCTTTGCATTGATCTCTGAGGAAGGCTTTCTTATCTCTTCTTGCTATTCTTTGGAACTCTGTATTCAGATGCTTATATCTTTCCTTTTCTCCTTTGCTTTTCATTTCTCTTCTTTTCACACCTATTTGTAAGGCCTCCCCAGACAGCCATTTTCCTTTTTTGCATTTCTTTTCCATGGGGATAGTCTTGATCCCTGTCTCCTGTACAATGTCTCGAACCTCATTCCATAGTTCATCAGGCACTTTATCTCTCAGATCTAGTCCCTTAAATCTATTTCTCACTTCCACTGTATAATCATAAGAGATTTGATTTAGGTCATACCTGAATTGTCTAGTGGTTTTCCCTACTTTCTTCAATTTAATTCTGAATTTGGCAATAAGGAGTTCATGATCTGAGCCACAGTCAGCTCCCAGTCATGTTTTTCCTGACTGTATAGAGCTTTTCCATCTTTGGCTGCAAAGAATATAATTAATCTGATTTTGGTTTTCACCATCTGGTAAAGTCCATGTGTAGAATCTTCTCTTGTGTTGTTGGAAGAGGGTGTTTGCTATGACCAGTGCATTTTCTTGGCAAAACTCTATTAGTCTTTGCCCTGCTTCATTCTGTATTCCAAGGCCAAATTTGCCTGTTACTCCAGGTGTTTCTTGACTTGCTACTTTTGCATTCCAGTCCCCTATAATGAAAAGGACATCTTTTTTGGGTGTTAGTTCTAAAAGGTCTTGTAGGTCTTCATAGAGCCGTTCAACTTGAGCTTTTTCAGTGTTACTGGTTGGGGCATAGACTTGGATTACTGTGATATTGAATGGTTTGCCTTGGAAACAAACAGAGATCATTCTATCATTTTTGAGATTGCATCCAAGTATTGGATTTCGGACTCTTTTGTTGACCATGATGGCTACTCCATTTCTTCTGAGGGATTCCTGCCTGCAGTAGTAGATATAATGGTCATCTGAGTTAAACTCACCCATTTCAGTCCATTTTAGTTCGCTGATTCCTAGAATGTCAACGTTCACTCTTGCCATGTCTTGTTTGACCACTTCCAATATTGCCTTGATTCATGGACCTGACATTCCAGGTTCCTATGCAACATTGCTCTTTACAGCATTGGACCTTGCTTCTATCACCAGTCACATCCACAACTGGGTATTGTTTTTGTTTTGGCTCCATCCCTTCATTCTTTCTGGAGTTATTTCTCCACTGATCTCCAGTAGCATATTGGGCACCTACTGAGCTGGGGAGTTCTTCCAGTATCCTATCATTTTGCCTTTTCATACTGTTCATGGGGTTCTCAAGACAAGAATACTGAAGTGGTTTGCCATTCCCTTCTCCAGTGGACCACATTCTGTTAGACCATTCCACTATGACCCGCCCGTCTTGGTTGGCCCTTACCTTGGAGGAGGGGTATCTGCTCACTGCCCCCAGGCTCCCCTAGGTCCTTGTTAAACCTTTCTTGCATCTTCTGGATCCTTGTCTCTAAGCCATTTATCTGTAACTCCAATTTGTTTTCAAGATTTTGGATCATTTTCACTATCATCATTCGGAATTTTTTATCAGGATTCCCTATCAGGAATCCTTTTATCAGATTCCCTATCTCTTCCTCTTTTGTTTGGTTTGGTGGGCATTTATCCTGTTCCCTTACCTCCTGGGTATTTCTCTGCCTTTTCATCTTGTTTAAATTGCTGTGTAACTAAGATCATTGCATCTGTTCCCATCATTTCATGGGAAATAGATGGGGAAACAGTGGAAACTGTGTCAGACTATTTTTGGGGGCTCCAAAATCACTGCAGATGGTGATTGCAGCCATGAAATTAAAAGACGCTTACTCCTTGGAAGGAAAGTTATGACCAACATAGACAGCATATTCAAAAGCAGAGACATTACCTTGCCAACATAGGTCTGTCTAGTCAAGGCTATGGTTTTTCCAGTGGTCATGTATGGATGTGAGAGTTGGACTGTGAAGAAAGCTGAGCGCCAAAGAATTGATGCTTCTGAGCTGTGGTTTTGGAGAAGACTCTTGAGAGTCCCTTGGACTGCAAGGAGATCCAACCAGTCCATCCTAAGGAGATCAGTCCTGGGTGTTTATTGGAAGGACTGATGCTGAAGCTGAAACTCCAATACTTTGGCCACCTCATGCGAAGAGTTGACTCATTGGAAAAGACTCTGCTGCTGGGAGGGATTGGGTGCAGGAGGAGAAGGGGATGACAGAGGATGAGATGTCTGGATGGCATCACTGACTCGATGGACGTGAGTTTGAGTGAACTCTGGGAGTTGGTGATTGACCGGGAGGCCTGGCGTGCTGCGATTCATGGGGTCACAAAGGGTCGGACAGGTCTGAGCGAGTGAACTGAACTGAACTGAACTGATGCTAGGAGGGATTGGGGGCAGGAAGAGAAGGGGACAACAGAGGATGAGATGGCTGGATGGCATCACTGACTCGATGGTCATGAGTTTGAGTGAACTCCGGGAGTTGCTGATTGACCGGGAGGCCTGGAGTGCTGTGATTCATGGGGTCGCAAAGACACGACTGAGCGACTGAACTGAACTGATATTGCTGTGTTTGGAGTGGCCTTTCTGTGTTCTGGCAGTTGGTGGTTCCTCTTTATTGTGGAGGTTCCTCGCTGTGGGTGGGGTTGGACGGGTGGCTTGTCAAGGTTTTCCGGTTAGGGAAGCTTGTGTCAGTGTTCTGGTAGGTGGAGCTGGATTTCTTCCTTCTGGAGTGCAATGAAGTGTCCAGTAATAAGTTTCGAGATGTCAGTGGTTTTGGTGTGACTTTGGTCAGCCTGTATATTGAGGCTCAGGGTTATGTTCCTATGTTGCTGGAGAATCTGTGTGGTATGTCTTGCTCTGGAGCTTGTTGGCCCTTGCGTGGTAACTCATTCTTTTAAAAGCTGCATGGTATTTTACGGTATGGACACATCACAGTTTATTTAAGCACCCACTAATGGCTGTTTGGATTATTGGTAATCTCTCTTCATTACAAAGGGTGCTACTGTGTATATCCTTATACATATATCTTACTGCGTTTCTGAAATACAAAGTTCTAATACTGAAATTGTGATGGAAAAGGTTATGCCTTGAATCCAAATCTCTCTAGTGAAGTGATAGTCACTCAGTCGTGCCTGACTCTTTGAGACCCCTGGACTACACAGTCCGTGGAATTCTCCAGGTCAGAATACTAAAGTGGGTAGCCTTTCCCTTCTCCAGGGGATCTTCTCATCTGAGGGATTGAACCAGGTCTGCCACATTGGAGGCAAATTCTTTACCAGCTGAGTCACCAGGGAAGCCCCCAGATCTCTAACATGCCTTCCAAAAGGGTCTCATTTTAAACTCTTAACAAAAGTATCTGAGGGTTCCTGTTTCTCCCGTGATCAACCATGAATATTTTAATCTTTGTTTATGTGACAGGATAAGTGATCCATTTTCATAGCAGAAAAACAAATTGGGAGCATACTCCCACAGAAGCACTGAATAAGAAAAACATCTATTCAGTAGGCATAAGAAAATATATTGCTACCTTTCAAAAGGAAATTTGATTTGTAGCTGTTTAGGAAATGGCAACCCACTCCAGTTTTCTTGCCTGGAGAATCCCAGGGATGGGGGAGCCTGATGGGCTGCCGTCTATGGGGTCGCACAGAGTCGGACACGACTGAAGTGACTTAGCTGCAGTAGCAGCAGCAGCAGGAGAGTAAATGGATGCAATTCAAACTTAGCACCTTTGGTTTGAATGGGAAGGTTTGAAAAGAGAAACAGTCACACAAGAATGGACTGGAGGTCTGGATTTTATCCTTCCTTACTGGAAGCATGTGCTATACTGTGCTTCAGTTGTGTCTGACTTTTTGTGACCCTATGGACTGTAGCCCACCAAGTTCCTCTGGCCATGGGATTCTCCTGGCAAGAATATTGGAGTTGGTTGCCATGTCCTCCTCCAGGGGATCTTCCTTACTCAGGGATTGAACCTGTGTCTCTAAAGTCTTTCCTCATAGCTCAATCAGTAAAATAGTCTGCCTGCAATGCAGGTGACCTGGGTTTGATTCCTGGGTCAGGAAGATCCCGTAGAGAAGAAAATGGCAACCCACTCCAGTATTCTTGCCTGGAGAATCCCATGGACAGAGGAGCCAGGCAGGGTACAGTCTATGGGGCTGCAAGAGTCGGACGTAAATGAACGACAAAGCATATTCTAAAGTCTCCTGCATTGGCAGGTGTGCTCTTTACTACTGGCACTACCTGGGAAGCCCCCACCTTTATTTAAATTAATAACCCATACCTTTAAACTTCTCCCACTGTGAAATGCCCTCTAGATTTATCATCATTTCCATTACCCACTTCCGAATGCACATTTATTTTGTTTCTTTTATGCTTCTGAAAGGAAATTAGTGGTGGCTACCCAAAGTGAAAGCCATGAACAGGAGATACACTATGATTCACTGGTCATGAGTTTCTCATGGTGTTGTTCTTGTTGGTGCAAAGAGAGTTATTTATCCAAATTAAGGAAAATGAGCCAAATCCAAGCTTGTAAAATTTTCTTTAGGAGAAGAATGCATATATTAGAACCTACTCCTTAGTAGTCCCTAGTAACTGGGACTCGTTAAGATTTTCACATATAGGGAATTCCCTGGTGGTCCATTGGTTAGAATTCTGTGCTTTCATAGTGAGGAGCACCAGTTCAATCCCTGGTCAGAGAACTAAGACCTCGCAAGCTGTGCAACATGGCCAAAACCAAACAAAAAACATTTTTACATATAAAAAAAGTGTTGTCTACTCATTTTTCTCTGTTGAAAAATCAGCTGTTTCCCTTCATTTTGAAATCACTAGGTTGACTTTAAAAGTTAGTGCCTTAAAACCATGTTAGATCAGGAATAAAACATTTACAGTGTTCAGGGTAAAAACAGAAATCTGATAAAGAAGAAAACAAAGCAGAAAAGGAAGGGAAGAGGAAGAAAGGGACTAGGAAAGAACAATAAATGAGAAAATAAAGCTGTGTATGTTGATGAATGTTACCAGTGGTGACCCAGGTACTGTTTCACTTTTAATTGTTCCTCCTCCCTACAAACCCAAGCTTCTTGAGGACTGGACAATGTCTTATTCATCTTTGTTTTCCCAGCACCCAGCAGGATGTCTGACAAGCAGTCTGTGTTCAGGAAATATTTGTTGGCTTGAATTAAACCACCCTGAACTACTAATGAACACCCTAAAGTTTAAATTTCATTGCTCTCCACTAGGCAAAAGTATACTTGTGGCCAGGAGATTTTTTTTTTTTTTAAGACAAGTTTTAAGTTGAGTGAGGTACTTGTGAAAGATACAGATTCCTGGGCCCCACCCCAGAAATTATATAGATGGTTTAGGTGGCCTGGGTGGGGCCTGGGAATCTGCACTTTTAACAAATGCCTCAGTTGTTTCTGTTACAACTTGGAGACCAAAGGCACCTTATACTAGCACATCAGATGTTTTAAGTCCTAGAAGTGTCCTGATATTTTAGACTCTGCCTTGAGGCTTGATCTGAAAAGTATATATGACTACCCTGACATGTAAATTTACCAAAGAGGTTAAGTGAAGTGAAGTCACTCAGTCGTGTCTGACTCTTTGCGACCCCATGGACTGTAGCATATCAGGCTCCTCCGTCCATGGGATTTTCCAGGCAAGAGTGCTGGAGGGGGTTGCCATTTCCTTCTCCAGGGGATCTTCCCGACCCAGGAATCGAACCTGGGTCTCCCGCGTTGCAGGCAGACGCTTTACCGTCTGAGCCACCAGATGTTAATTACAGTGTACCAACACTCTTAAGAATCTTGAGTTCCAAATGTTTAGTTTTCTTGGGGGTCTGCAGATATTTGAGAGCTCCCAGTCTCTAGTGCTGAGACAGACCAACAGAGATGTATGGAGAAATACCAATCAAGAGGTGCTTACATGCCTTAGCGGGGCTCCTGAATCAGTTAACTGCTCACATTAAAATTTTGAGGGAACTGGGTCAAGGAGAAAGAGAGTAAATGTATTAATATAAAAACAAACAACAACAAAATGTTGATATGCAAATGAGATGTAACAAAGAAAAATTAAAACCACATTGAGAAATGAGAGAAAGGACTTCCATTGGCAGTCCGGCAATTCAGACTTTGCTCTTCCATGGCAGGGAGTTCAGGTTCATCCCTGGGTGGGGGAATTAAGATCCCATATAAACATGGCAACCCACTCCAATATTCTTGCCTGGAGAATCCCATGGACAGAGGAGCCTGCCTGTTTACAGTCCATAGGGTCACATGACTGAAGCGACTTTAGCACGTGTGTATGCATGCTGCCTGGTGTGGCCAACAAGAAGGAAAAAAAGAAGAAGAAGAAAATAAGTGAAAAAAAAGTGTCTGCAAATGTGAGCTCACTGGGCAGAAATTCAGAATGGACTAATTTGAAGTCAGTTAAGGATGAATAGCTACCATTGTTAACTGCACTTGTGATAAGTGAGCCTCATCTCTGCCAACATACTAGGATTCACCCACAGTAACTGACAGCAGCCTTAAAAAGACTGCCTAACCAGGGTAACCCACAGAAAATACAGAAATCACAAAGCTTTTGATTGTATCTTCTGGATTTCAGAATAGCCTCTGAGGAAAGGGGTTTATTCACCCTCATTACCACTGTGTAGATAAACAAACCCAGGCCCAGAGGGGTCACCTAACATCCAATAACTCCCAGATAGTAAAAGACTGCTTGTTAGGTTATCCCACCGCCCCCGTGTCCTCCCAACACCACGCTGACTCAACAAGACCAACACAATTAAATATACAATTAGGTATATCTGTGATGATGATGAAAATCCCATCTGACCCTCCCTATACTCAAGCCAGGTAAGGTCGGAATCACCTTTCTACACGGGAGGTAACTGAGGCCAAAAGGTATGGTGACAAATCTATACTGCTGTAAAAGGCAGCGTGTGGAGGTGGAGCTCAGATCTGACTCCACAAGTCAGAAGCTCAGATAAGGCTTTGGTAGCGGGGCCTGCAAGTCCAGGATGAACGCTCGTTCCGCGGCGGAGCGCTTACAGGTAAGCCGGGCTGCCAGTCGGCGGGGCTGAGTCCTTGGTGACTTTACCAGATTTGAGCCCAGTGCCCTGGGTGCTTTGTAGGTGGGGCCGGCCACGCGTTATTTAACTAGAATCTCGAATAGATGGGACTTACGAAATATCTGCTCTCAACTCCTCTGGTCTCCACCCGGAGCCGATTATCATATTTGAGGGTTCGCTACCGTAGGACACTTAAGTGCACGCCCCACAGCCCAGGTTCCGGGAGCTGGAACGGGGCCAGCGCGGAGGTGGTATCAGACCGGAAACCTAACGGGGCTGGGGGTCCGCTTAGGGCGGTGGGGAACCCGTCCCAGGAGAGGAGGCAGTTCTCTGGTTCCACTCCGGGCGGGCGGCGGAGGAGACCGGACGTGGCGTGAGCCGGCACCCGGGAGGAGAGAAGGCTCGGTTCGGAGCGGAGAGGCACGTCTGGGCGGCGCAGACCTGCAGAAGCCGGGCGTCGCGGCTCCGGGAGGCGGCGGGAGAAGTGCCCAGGCCACTGCCTGCACCCTTACAGGTCCCCGCGAGGCCCGCCCGGGATTCCCGGAGCGATGAGAGTGCAGGTCAAGGTAAACGCCGCCGCCCCAAACACCTTCCCGGAGTCCCCTCCCTGGGCTCCGCTCCATCCTCTACCTCCCACCGCCGGGGCTCGCTGCGAGCGCTGCGCGCTGGCTCCTCCCGACTCCTGTCCGAAGTGCGATGGGAAGTTTTTTTTTGTAGCGGGGAAAGGGAGGGCGCCCCTGGCTGCTGGGGAGCCTTGAAGGAGCTTGGGGAATTGTGGACAGGAGTGGAGACCCTGGTTGTGCCTTGGTCTCTTGTGAGGCGGCCAGACCTCGAACTGGCTATCACCTACCTGTTTTGTGTGGACTGGCACACATGTGTGAAGTAGTACGGTTTATTGTGCGCATTTTATTCTTGCATTTCGGCATAGTCTGGTTTTTGGTACAAACTGTTAAAGACAGATCAGCCGAATTCGCATCCTCGCTTCACCAGTAGCTACGATATTGAGCAAATTACTGGAACCTCTGTACTTTGGCTTCCTCATCTGGAAAATGGGATGAGGATTGTAGTTTGAACATTAAATGAGATGCTATATATACAGTAACATTTCGAATAACGCCTAACATTTGTTGGATTACAGAAGTTTATTATTTCACCCAGAGAATAATCCTGTAAGATCTAAGTATCACCATCCACCCACTTCCACCACACTGGTTTATAGGTGAGGAAAATGAAGTTGAGGGAGAATAGTTAAGATTGGAGTCCAGAGTAGTGGTTTAAAACATTAAGAATATGGATACCATGCACCGGATTTTGAGCATTTGTTCCTAGGGAGAAGGTGGTTCATTTTTAACTACCAAAGTGGGGACTGAGTTCTTGATTTCTTTTTTCCCTGTATAAAAATTTTGGTGTTTCGTTTTTCATTTGCTTCGGATTCTTCCATGACTGATAAAGTGTTGGATATTCTGGCTTGACTGACACCTGGTGACCCCCTACCCCCATTAGGTAAGGTTTTCTGATGTGGGCCTCAGTTGTGATTTTTCTCTTTTTTACTTCTTAGTTTGATTGAAGTTGTATATACACATAGTTCAGAAACAAATAATTCCATAAGGTTCATTACCAAAAACAGCAGAACTTGTGTCATTTTCTTCTTTTCAGAAAGAGCAGTCATGTTCATCTCTTTTAGCTGCTGCTGCTGCTAAGTCGCATCAGTCGTGTCCAACTCTTAGCGACCCCATGGACTGTAGCCTACCAGGCCCCTCCATCCATGGAATTTCCCAGGCAAGAGTACTGGAGTGGGCTGCCATTGCCTTTTCCGTTCTTTAGCTGCTGCTGCTAAGTCGCTTCAGTCGTGTCCAACTCTGTGCGACCCCATAGACGGCAGCCCACTAGGCTGCCCCCGTCCCTGGGATTCTCCAGGCAAGAATACTGGAGTGGGTCGCCATTTCCTTCTCCAATGCATGAAAGTGAAAATTGAAACTGAAGTCGCTCAGTTGTGTCCGACTCTTAGCGACCCCATGGACTGCAGCCTACCAGGCAGTTTGTACTTATTCATGTCTAAATAATGCTTGTATTACTCTTCTTGATTTTTCAGGTTTAGTATTTATGCACTGTTTTTCCAGAACGGAATATGAGTATTTAGCTTTCTTCTAAGTTCCTGCACCTGTCACTAACATCTTTTCTCTTCCTTCCATCTATTTTCAGAATATAGTTAACTCAAAGTTTCCCTTTGAGTCTCTCTAATGCTGGATCCTGTTCTTGTATCCCATATTGTTGCCTTTCTTATTTCCCATTATTTTGGTGGAGCACATTCTCCAGTAGGTCTCTGAGAAAGGTTACATGTAAAGTAAACTGAATCAATGTATTCCTTTTTTTAAAATATTTTTTTTGATGTGGATCATTTTTAAGGTCTTTATTGAATTTGTTACAATATTGTGTCTGTTTTATTTTTTGGTAGCAAGGCCTGCAGAAACTTAGTTCCCTGACCAGGGATTGAACACACACTTCCCTGCACTTGGAAGGTCAATCTTAACCAGGCACCACCAGGGAAGTCCCTGAATCAGTGTATTCTTGTGACATATTATCCTTCCATATTTTTTTTCCTTACCAAAGTTTCACTAATAATACAAAAATATGTTCTTTTGGTAAATAATTCAAACCCTACAAGTAGAAATCAAACAGAAAGTTTCCTTTCTGTCTTGGTCCTCATCTCTCTTAAACCCAGAAGTAACCAAACCATTGAATTTGAAGAATATTATTTAGGTACATTATTATTATATACAATATATTGTTTTGATTTGTGCATTTATTTTTACATAAAGGAAATTATACTGATTATTGATATACAACCTGATTCCTTTAAAAGTAGTTCTTGGACTATTTTTCCATGTTAATACAAACTGATGCTTTCCTGGCTAATATATTCAGATGAATTGAGTCATTCAAAATCAAGCATATAAAATTTTCTGAACAATTGCTTTTCTAGTTTCACTCAGCCAATAAATAATTACTGAGTGTTAACTATGTGCTAAATCCTGTTCCAGAACCTGGGAATATACAGTTAACAAAACCTTTATTTTTGAGGTAGACAGGGATGGTGAGATGGTTCTAGATGATGGAATTGAGTGCAGCTGCAGCTTTAATGAGCTTGTTTTTCCCCTCCTGGAGAACACACATCATTCAACCAAGTCTGTCTGTCTTTCTCTGTAGAAAACAACCATTACAAATTGGACTCCATAACTTCTGTGCCACCAGCGCAACAGAACCATACCTCTGAGACACAGAAATGGATATTCTGAATAGATAAACAAATGCGATATACGCATACAATGGAATATTATTCAGCCTTAAAAAGGAAGGAATTCCTATACCATGCTACATCATGGATGAACCTTGAGGACATTTTGCTAGATTCAATGCTCAGTCATGAAAAGACAAATATTGAATGATTCCATTTATGTGAGATGTCTAAAGTAGTCCAGTGCACAGAAAGAAAAAGTAGAATGATGGTTGCTAGAGCCTGGAAGACTGGGAAATGAGAAGTTGTGTAATGGGAATAAAGTTTAATTTTTGCAGGGTGAAAACATCCTAGGGTTTGGTTGCATAAATTTAAATATAGTTAGTAATACTAAACTGTGGACTATAAAATGGCTAAGATGGTAAATTCTACATTATGTGTATTTTACCACCGTTTTTTAAAAAATAAGAAAAAAAATTCACACAAGCTCCATAGCGGGATTTGTCCTTTACTTTGTAATTTTTGTTTTATTTTTCACAGTGCTGGGTCTCCATTGCTTTTCTCTGGTTGCAGAGATCGGGGACTGCTCTCTGGCTGTGGGGCACGGGTTTTCATTGCAGCAGCTTCTTTTGTTGTGGATCACAAGCTGTAGGGTATGTGGGCTTCAGCAGTTGTGGCTCCCAAGCTCTAGAGCACAGGCTCAGTAGTTGTGGTGCTTAGGCTCTGTTGCTCTGTGGCATGTGGCATTTTCCCAGACCAGGGCTTGAGACTGCCTCCTGCATTGACAGGCCAGTTCTTTATCACTGAGCCACCAAGGTAGCCCTGTCCTATACTTTGAATTCATGATTGAACCTGTTTTCAGCTGGGTTCAGCTTTTGCATGGAATCGTGGCTTTTTTAGGGGTTGAGGTAACAATGGACTTCCCTAGAAACTCTTCGTGGCACCAGAACCTTTAGCATGTCCCTTTGTTGGTGGTAGCCCAGTGCTATTTTTCATTTTTTTTCCATGAGTTTTGGCATTTCCATATCTCTGGGGAAAAGGTTCCTAAGTTGTTTATGGCACAGATAAACTTTGAGACTATTTCAGAATTACACAATTGAGAGAAGTGAGAAGTGGTCATTTTGTTTGCCTTAAAAGTTTCATTCCTTTCCTGGTTTTGTAAGCACGTGCCTCTCTGCAAGAGCCTTCTGGTCTGTTTTGACTGGAGAGGATGACTTACTGCTTGCATGGCACAGACAGGTGCCTTCCCTGGCCCTGGTTCTCCTGCAGATTCCCAGCTGGCATTTATTTTCCAGCCCTGGCCTGATGTGGAATGATCCTCTGCTATTTGCTGGCCCTGGATCTTGAAGCCCACCCAGATCGGATAAGAGTCAGGTATCCAGGGGTTGCAGACATGCTGTGTGTTTTGGATTGGAGAGATCAGCCTGGTGAACTGGATTGTTCTTCTTCTTCTTCTTTTTTTTTTTTCTTCTGTTTCTCTGAGCTCAGATCAAATGTTGTTAAAAAGGTCTGTAGTAAAACCTTGTCATCATTGCTCAGAACTGATCAGCCTTTCATACATGCACATCCCCAGCCCACTCTCACATATCCATCAGTGAATCCTCAGTTATTCACTGTCGCCTTTATATACACACACACAGACACACACACACAGACACACAGACACACACACACCTTATTTTAAATTATTCTTTTACTTTTCAGTACTACTGAGATCATATGTCAGGTGGACTAAGAGGTCTTCTCTGATGCTCAGATTTGGCTATTTTCATCATTAGTCCTCTTCAGTAAGACCAGATCTCAGAGAATGGGTTGTTCTTTATTCTCCCACTTCTCCCTAAACTATATGTGGGCATCATATAGAATTTTCTTTCCAGGCAAACTCAAAGCTTGGTGGGGTAGATGACTATAAACAAGTGACATTCTCTCCTCACTTTACCTATTGTGGACTTGGAGCTTCTTGTAAATAGTCTTTTTTTTTTTTTTACTATGTACTTTATTTTTAAAAAATTAATTTTATTTATTTATTTATTTTTGGCTATTGTGGGTCTTTGTTGCTGTGCAGGCTTTTCTCTAGCTGCAGAGAGCTGGAACTATTCTCTTGTTGCAGAACACAGGCTTTAGGGTGTGTGGGCTTCAGTAGTTTGGCATATGGGCTGTGCAGTCCTTGTTCCCAGGCTCTAGAGCACAGGCTCAATAGTTGTGGCGCACGGAATTAATTGCTTCATGACTTATGGGATCTTCCTAGACCAGTGATGGAACCTGTGTCTCCTGCATTAGCAGGCAGGTTCTTTACCACTGAGCCACTGAAAGTGAAAGTTCAAGTGAAAGTGTTAGTTGCTCCAACTCTTTGTGGCCCCATGGACTGTAGCCCACCAGGCTACTGAGCCACTGCTGCTGCTGCTAAGTTGCTTTAGTCGTGTCTGACTCTGTGCAACCCCATAGATGGCAGCCCACCAGGTTCCCCTCTCCCTGGGATTCCCCAGGCAAGAACACTGGAGTGGCTGGCCATTTCCATCTCCAATGCATGAAAGTGAAAGTGAAAGTGAAGTTGCTCAGTTGGGTCCAACTCTTAGCGACCCCATGGACTGTGGCCTACCAAGCTCCTCCGTCCATGGGATTTTCCAGGCAAGAGTACTGGAGTGGGTTGCCATTGCCTTCTCTGACTGAGCCACTGCTAAGTCACTTCAGCTGTGTCTGACTCTGTGTGACCCCATAGATGGCAGCCCACCAGTCTCCCCCGTCCTGGGATTCTCCAGGCAAGAACACTGGAGTGGGTTGCCATTTCCTTCTCCAATGCATGAAAGTGAAAAGTGAAGCCACTCAGTCGTGTCTGACCCTCAGCGTCTGCAGCCTTCCAGGCTCCTCCGTCCATGGGATTTTCCAGGCAAGAGTACTGGAGTGGGGTGCCATTGGCCTCTCCAAACTGAGCCACTAGGGAAGCCCAAATAGTCATTTTTGACGTCAGCAAACCACCTGTCCCAGGGTGGAACCATTTTTATCTGTTAGGAATTTGTGCTTTCTGTAGCAGGAGTGCTAGTAACCTTGGAGAAAACGTATTCTTGGGATTATTTCCTTGTTCTGAGAGTTTAACATTCTCTTTATCTTTCTTGGGCTGTGGGATAGGAAGATGGCTCAGGTTGCCCATACAAACCAAAAGAATTTAGGTCCAGGCAAAATTTGCGTGTGATTAGAAGATCATAGAGCCTGAAAATCGTATGCCATTTTGGAATGTCTAGGAGGTTCTTTCCTTTCTCACTGATTTCTCTCATTTGCTGCTGAAAAGAACAGGATATGGTAATTGTAGATGCTCTAGAAATATCAGCAGGGAGGCCAGAAGAGTAATGAAAGTAACCAAGAGTCAGAAAAAGTAGTTTCACTGCTGACTGCACATTCTCCTGGCCGCAGGCAAGTTAGGTCAGTTTTCTTATCTGTAAAGCAAATGGCCACTGTTTGCTGGCTGCTTCTTTCTAAAGGTTGTGAATGTGCTTGGAGTTAGAGATTCCTTTGACAATCTGATGAAAGCTATAGATAAGTGACTCAGAAACTCACAGTGGAAACCTGACCTGCTGGGCACTCAGGCTTCCTGGGCAATTTAAGCTCTGTCTAAAAATGACTGCCCACCCTTGGCCTTAACAGACCACTGCCAAATTAGAATGCAACCTAGTATTACCAGATTCTGTTTTTTGCTTGCTTGTGTGTTTAAACTTTGCTCCTTGTTAAGGAAAATGCGGATGTATAGATTTTTGTTGAACATGAAACCTCTGGGTTTTTACATTTTTCTAGTTGCTTCAAAGATTTTTGAAAACACTTTATAAAGGGCTGAACAAAACACATTCATGGCCTGCTTTCTTCCTATGCTACGGTTAGAAATATGTCTGTATTTTGTTTTCCACTATGGTTAAACCCAAATTATTTATGGGTTTATTTTTGGGCTTTTCTCCCTTTCTGCCTTTGCCACTTCCTCCTTAAGTTTATTTTTAGTGGATTTATTGAGATGTATTCACATATCATATAATTCACACATTTAAAGTATAAAATTTAATGAGTTTTTTATCTTCACAGGGTTGTGCATCCATCACCACAGTCAATTTTAGAACATACCCACACCCCTCTTCCTCCTTAGCTCACCCTCCATCTCCATCAGCCACAGGCAACCACTGGTGTACTTTCTTTTTCTATGGATTTGCCTATTCTGGGCATTTTATATAAATAGACTTATACAATGTATATGCCTTTGTGACTGATTTCTTTCACTTCACATAACATTTTCACGTTTCATCCATGTTGTAGCATGTAACAGTACTTCTTTGTATTGCTGAATAATGTTTCATTGTGTGGATATATCATGTTTTATTTGTCCATTCATCCATTGATGGATATTTTGTTGATTTTGCTTTTTTTTTTTGATCTGTACTGCTACGAACGTTTATGTACAGGGTTTTGTGTGGACAATTGTTTTTATTTCTCTTGGATAGATACTTAGAAGTGGACTAGTGGGATCATATGGTAATTCTATGTTTAGCCATTTGAGAGACCTCCAGACTGTTTTCCACAGTGCCTGTATAGCTTTTCATGCCCACCAGCAATCTATGAGAGTTCCAATTTCTCCCCATCCTTGCCAATACTTTGTATTGTCTGAATTTTAGATTATAGCCATCCTAGTAGGTGTGAAGCGGTATCTTATGTGATTTAGATTTGCAGTTAAATGATTAACGATGTGAAAAA
This sequence comes from Capra hircus, assembly GCF_001704415.2. Classification (NCBI taxonomy): domain Eukaryota; kingdom Metazoa; phylum Chordata; class Mammalia; order Artiodactyla; family Bovidae; genus Capra; species Capra hircus. The sequence goes on along the minus strand of NC_030815.1, from coordinate 50,761,636 downwards.
CCGGATCCTGTGTTCCTGGTCGGTTGTATACCTTCTTTGGAGAACAGCATATTCAGACCCTTGTGTAGCGCTTATTTTCAGTAGAGCTCTTGAGATTTTCTCTTGAGAAATGCATGTATTCATATCCATGCAAAAGTTGTTATACAATTTCTAGGGGTTCATGACCCTCTTGATATCTCTCTCTGGATCTAAGGATACCCACAGAGGTTGGGGTATGAAGCAGAGATTTTTCTGGGCATTTCATGTGTTTTATATCTTATATCTGCTAAGGACCTTATGGGATTTGTGTGAAGATCAGATCTTCAGGAAAGTGATTTGTAAACCCCAAATCACTATTCAGCTTCAGGAATTGGTACATGTGCAAGTTCTGTGGGTAAATGATGGTGAAATGAAGTCATTAAAGGCGTGGACTTGAATCTGACTGCCTGTGTTTGAATTCTGGTGTCATTTTTATGAACTATTGTGTTCTTGTGAAAATTACTCAACCTCTCTGACTCAGTGTCCTCTTTTGTAAAATGGAGATAATAATTGCAACTACTTCCCACGTGCTCTGGGGCAGAGTTAATATAAACAAAGTGCTTTGCCTTGTGCAAGTGGGTGCATAGAGAGTGCTGAAAAAATTGTTAACTTGCTGCTGTGGACTAAATGTTTGTGTCCCTCCAAAGTTCATATATTGAAGCTCCAGTCTACAATGTGATGGTATTTGGAGGTGGAACCTTTGGGAAATAATTTGGTCTTCAGAGTGGAGCTCTCATGAATGGGATTAGTGCTCTTACAAGAAGAGACACAATTGAATGCTTTCTCTGCCATGTGAAATTATAGTAAGCAGGGGGCTATTGTAAATAAGAAGAGGGTTCCCACCAGAACCCAACCATGAGGGCACCCCAATCTTGGACTTCCAGCCTGTAGAATGTTGAGAAATAAATATTTGTAGTGTGAGCCATCCAGCCTATGGTATTCTGTTACAGTAACCCAACTAAGATACCTGCTATTTATATTGTCTTAGGGCTTTCCAGGTGGTATTAGTTGTAAAGAACCTGTGTGGCAATGCTGGAGACCAAGAGACTCAGGTTCAATCCCTGGGTCGGGAAGATTCCCTGGAGGAGGAAATGGCAACCCACTCCCATATTCTTGCCTGGGAAATCCCATGGATAGAGGAGTCTGGTGGGCTACAGTCCATAGGGTCGCAAGAGTGGGACATGACTGAAGCGACTTAGCACACAAGCATATAGAACAGAATGAGCTTCCCAGGTGGCTCAGTGGTAAAGAATTCATCTGCCAATGCAGGAGACCCAGGTTCCATCCCTGGGTTGGGAAGATCCTCTGGAGAAGGAAATGGCAACCCTCTCTAGTATTCTTGCCTGGGAAACTCGGGAGGACTTCCCAGAGGAACATAGCGGACAGCCTATAGTCCATGGAGCCACAGAGGAGTTGGGCATGACTTACAGACCAAACAACAACAACATAGAACAGCACAGGGTATTAGCTTATAGTGGAGCAGGTTGGCCTTTGAATATGAGAACACCTTTCTTCTTCCTGGAGGAAATAGATATCCTCTGTTGATATTTTAAAGAGCTAAGAGGTTTTTTTTTTTTTTTTTTTTTTTCCCTATAAACTGAGTCTTGTTATCTTAGGAAAGAGAATTTTCCTTCCAAAAGGATTTCAGTCCAAAGGGTACTTTACAGATCCTTGGCCTGGATCAGTTAATCCTGACTGAACTTTGTCACCTCTGTTAGTGTCTGTTTAAAGTGATTTAAAATAAACAAATAAAAACCAAACCCCCCAATTTTTGTCCTTATCTGGCCTAGAGAAACTCAGATTCCAAGTAGTCAGTATTGTTCTGTGATCAGGTCAAGTGATCTTGCTGGATTAAAACAAAGAGAGTCCAAAGTCTTAAGATTTAAACTCTTTATAGTATTAGCTAGAGTCTTTAGGGCAGTCTTTTCTTTTTTTGCTACACCACACAGCTTGTGGGATCTTAGTTCCCTGACCAGGGATTGAACGCAGGACGTAGCAGTGACAGTGTGGAGTCTTAACCACTGGAATGCCAGGGAATTCCCTGGGGCAGTGTTAAGACAGACTAGGAGGGAGTCTGTGACTTAGCAGAAGACTTTACAAATTGGATCTTTGTTCTTGGATGAGATAAAGAGGCTAGCCTCTCAGGCTCATGCTTTGGTCTCTTGAGCTGCCAATAGCCATTCCTTGCAAGGATAGCCACTCTTTCCAAGAGAAATCACATTTTGAGAAGCAGCTCTTTTAGTGGAGACATTTCAGCTGGGAAGTGCATCTTGCTGGCTGGTGTTTGGGTTCAGCAAATACTGAGTGTGAAAAGCAGAGTGGCAGATGAAGGAATAGGAGCCACTTACCCAGAAGGAGTCATCTGAAGTTCTTCTCTGTGGGGTCTCCTGTGTCAGAGTCCTTCATTTCAGTTTAACTGAAGAGACAAGCTCTGTAAGTTTCAGCCCAGGAGAGAGTTTCTAAGAATTACTGGAATCCCAATATGTTGTCAGTGTTGTTTTCTAACCCACAGACAGTGGTTTGTGTGTGTGTGTCCGTGTGTGTATGTATGGTGCATGGGTTTTGTTAAAGAAAAATTTTTCATGACATTTGTTAAAGAGAACAAGGAAGACCAGTCAAGAAAAAATGATTGCAATGGGAGTTTTCAGGAGGCAAGAGAGATAGGGCTTAACTCCAAATACAAGGGAAGTGGAGATTTATTGGCAAGGAGCAGGATACCATAAGTGAATGGAAAGGGTTAAGAGGAAACATCAAGGCTAGGGGATTCTTATTAGACCACTCAACAGGAGACTTGGTGAAGGTGGCCAAGAGTAGAGTGATCAGATACCAAGCATGGGGGGATTTTTGCTAAATTAACTCAGCTGGATTCTAAAAATTGACTAAGTGAGCTAATGAGAGAGCCCAAGTTTGTGGCCTAGTTAGAAAGAGGACTCAAGTCAGAAAGAGCCTGACCCAAGTTTGGTTAGGAAAGAGAGTCTTCCTCAGCTTGTAGCTAGAAGTGACTAAGGTAGAACATTCTTCTTTTTAATACAATCACAAAATATGTGATCATTTGAATGATACCTTCTTTAAAGAAGAAAGTTGCTTTTCTTTTGTTTAATCACTCTTTTAGAATTGTCTTTTTAGGTCATTTCAAAGTCTCTTCCTTATGAAGAGAATATATTTTTTTCTCATCTTAAAATAGCAGAAGAAATTAGATATAGAAGAAATGTCTTAATCAATACCCAGTGGAAGTGGAAACCTGTTGTGTAGTTTGGCTTTCAATGACTTAGAAAAATGCATTGTGCAATAACTGTGTTCCCCTTTCCTTCCTGAAGTACATTGAAAGTACAGTCTCTAAACAACAATTTGGGAACTTTGAAAATCAAATATAACAACCAGAAAGAGAAGTTGGGAACTTTTTCCCTAGCAAATGATATTTCATATCTCCCAACCTCTGATGCTCACAGAATTCTTGGTACCCCTGACAGACTTCTGATTCTCAACTTCCTGGTCCAACCTCATTCCAATAAAGCATCTTTTTCCTCCTTGAATTTTAGGGGAATTGTTTGGTCTGGATGTGATTTTTTTCTGAGAAAAACAAACAACCAACCTGATTTGTACCCTACCCTAAATCTTTCAGCTCAAATTCAGATAAAAATCTTAACAATTTCTTTTAAGTTAAACATTTCAAAGACTTTAAAAACTAAGTTAAAAAATCCTAAAGATAAATGTAAAAATCTTGCATTAAAATGTAAGATTTAGGGTAGGTAATATTCTTAGTTGATAATGGGTGGAAGTCTCTTGGAAAAGAATATACCAAAATTGCCTCCTGTGGAAACAAGTGTGTGATATCCTCAAAGGCGATCCTTGATTAAATATAATTAGGGGAACAATGGATAGTTTATTCCTTCTGGAGAGTCATATGAGCAGAAAACGTTTTCCAACTGCTTATATGAGCAGAAAAGATTTTCTCCTTTCTTATCTGTTGTACTGGTGACATTTACACCATTTTCAAAATTACTTATTAAAAAAAAAGTTACTGGGGCCTGGCTAACATGTTCCATGAAAGAGTAAAGGCTTAGAGTCCAAGAAATAAGACCAATCCAAGAACTATAACTAATGTTATAATTTTAACAATTATAACATTATGGTGGTGGTTGTAGTGGTTTAGTTGCTAAGTCACGTCTGAATCTTGGCGACCCCATGCACTGTAGTGCACCAAGGTCCTCTGTCCATGGGATTTCCCAGGCTAGAACACTGGAGTGGCTTGCCATTTCCTTCTCCAGGGGAATCTTCCCAACCCAGGGGGTTGAACTCAGGTCTCCTGCATTGCAGGTGGATTCTTTACCACCTGAACTATCTACGCCTGCTACTCTAACATTACAGCAAATGTGTTTTTTTTGGGGGGGGGCTAGGTAGCAATTATGCACACAGTTGTAAAATGTTTACCTAAAGTGATTGTAATTAATTTTTTAAAACGTAAGTAGAGTACCTATTTCTACGTGTAGCTAAAGAAATGCTGAGGAAAATGGATAGCTGGATAGCTGGATGGTTGGAAATTATTTTAACAACCCCTGGGGTGAATTACCCAGGAAGAACGGTATTTATCCGGTTGTCTGATAGAGATTTCTTACAGACTAGAGAAGGAAACATATTTACCTTACCCTTGCTCTCCACTTCCTTTCCTTTCATTATACCTTGCCCTGACTTGTCCACTTGCCTGAAATCTCCAATTACATGTCACAAAGTCTAGTCGTCTGGGCACATATTTTTTTTTTTGGTTAGTGTATTAGGGACATGCCTGGAAAGTCATATGATAGTTTCTCCATAGGGTGAACAGTGAGATACTCTTGGTGTTCCCCATCTTTCTTTCTTTCTTCTTTTGTTTTTTTTTTTGGCTGTGCCTCATGGCATGTGGGATCTTAGTTCCCTGACCAGGAGTCAAATACGTGCTCCCTGCACTGCAATAGTGGAGTCTTAACCACTGGACTGCCAGGGAAGTCCTTCCCCCCCAACCCCCCCACATCTATTTTAAATTTGTTGGATCCTCTACTGAGAGAGCATTTCCTATGCTTTGTGATTCACAGAAAAGATCTGTCCTATGCTGATGTTGTATTGTAGAGAGTACTCTTGCCTGGAAAATCCCATGGATGGAGGAGCCTGGTAGGCTGCAGTTCATGGAGTCGCTAGGAGTAGGGCACAACTGAGCGACTTCACTTTCAATTTTCCCTTTCATGCGTTGGAGAAGGAAATGGCAACCCACTCTGGTATTCTAGCCTGGAGAATCCCAGGGACGGGGGCAGCCTGGTGGGCTGCCGTCTATGGGGTCGCACAGAGTTGGACACGACTGAAGCGACTTAGCAGCAGCAGCAGCAGTAATGAAAAGGGGCACTGTGATTCCATATGTGTATCACCTGCCTTTCTGTCTGTTAAGATGAGCAAAGGAGAATGCTGAGATTTGCAGCCATCGTAGCTAAATGGAGATGTGGAGAGCATAGAGGATATTCTGAAAAGCATAGATAAGAGGGTCTAGAGCAGAATTACCAAGAAGGGAAAGTTTGCCACTCCACTGCTTGCCTCTGTCACAAGAAGCATTTTCCTCAAGGCTGTCTTCCTCCTTGGCTATTCATATTATTTTGTTTCCTGCTCCTCACCCCCAAAGTCTCTAAAGTCATTTTTATTCTCTCTTCCATCTTCACTCTTTTATCTACATACATGGTTCCAACTTTCTTAACATAAAGTCAGCGTCTCAACTTTGTTTATTAAACACGGTGCAAAAGAGTGCTAGTGCTTGTATTCCATAGACCCTGCTCCATTCTGTAGAGGTGGTAATTGTATCTGTCTCACAGTTGTGAATGGTATTTAAAGCATTTAGCACGGCCCTTGACATATATGAAAGTCTACATAAGAATTGACTTTGCTTTATATTGTTGATCTAGTGGCTGTTTTGTTTCTTTCTTCCAAGGATATCTTACACTAGCTGCCTTCTCTGTTTTACAATCTACTTCCTGATTTTCTCTCAATCTGTGTATTTGTCATGGACAACAGAAATTGTCCTTCTTAACTTTCTTTTCATTATTGAACACTTCTCAGTATTTCTTTGAAAGTACCTACTTTTGTAATAATACAGACTTTAGAGAGAAAAATTTTCTCCCTTCTCAACTTCAGGTATCGTGTCATCCCGATTAATAACTCTCTGGTTTGTATTCCCTGAACTTGATTCTATGCCCTATGCTTAGATGTTCCCAAAGATTCCTGACTCTTTTATCTTCTCTCTTTTCTCCTCCCCAGTGATTTTGTGGCTTTTGTTGTACCTTAACATTGGTATCTTCTGAATTCTTCTCCAGGCCTAAGTCTCCACATTTCTAACCACCATTGAACTTCATTAGTCACCTTTCAAAACCTTAGTCATCTTTTGGGTGCTTCCCTGGAAGTTCTGTGGTTAAGACTCCAAGCTTCCAATTCAAGGCATGTAAGTTTGATCCCTAGTTGAGGAACTTAAGTTCCTACGTGACATGCAGGGGAAAAAAAATCTTTGTCATCTTTCAAGGACTTTTTTAAGTTTTGTGTCCTCCTTGAAGCCTCCCCCAAATACTGGCAGACAGAAGGGATTTCTGCTTCCAGGGAGTCCCACAGCCTGCTCTTGTGCCATATTTGGTATTAATATCTATCAGTAAACATAGGTTCTTCTCTTTTGGTGTTAGTCTCTGGGACCCAATTTTATTTATTATTTTTATTAGAATTATATAATGTGCCCATCAAAGTATTTTGAGTGAATGAATGAATAAAGCTGTTATTCTTATAAGTGGAAGAGTAGGTAGACTGACAGAGCATATACTGCCTGTGAGTTCTGGAGGGCTCATCTCGTACTTACCATGCTTCAGTGATGTCTTTGGGAGGAACCTGTGGTAGGTACTAAAGTCAGATGTAAAGGTAAAAATAAATGCAGTCAAATGTATCATTCAAAAATCTCCTATGTTGCTCAGAAAGAGAAGTATGCGAAGATTTGATCTCTAACTGCTTTTTCCTCTATGTGGGAATTTTCTTCAGTTGAACACCAGATTACACAGGTGATGCTGAAATACTGCAGTGCGCTCACGGAGATGAGATGTGCAGACCAGGATGTGCATGTGGGACCTGAGGCCAGCCAGGAAACAGCAGATCCTGTCTGTCATTCACACTGAACCCTAGTGCAGTATGTGGTCACTTTTAGGCAGTGATCTTTCATGTGTGGTACCCCTGGGGATTCCTCGGGATCTTTGAGACCCTTTCAAAGTTCCTCAAAGTCAAAATTATTTTTATACTGGTACATTATTTCCCTTTTCCACTCATTCTATCATAAGCATACAGTGGAGTTTTCCAGATGTTACATGACAAATCCATGATATCTAAAATGTTTATTAAAATACTATTTCCTTTTTCCAACTCCGTGTCCCTGTCGGGTCAATTCTTTTTATGTACGTCAACCAAAACCACTTTGTGAAAGATTGAATGCAGAAGCAGATATAAGAATCCTGCTGTTTAAAGCCAGACAAAAATGCAATGCTTTTCTCATTAACCTTTTAAAAAAATAACTTTTCATGAAAAATATTTATTTTAACATGTATTAGGTTGATTATAATTATTGACTTTTTAAATGAATTGATGGGGAGATACTATAAAAAGTCCCAGTTTTAATTTCTGATATGTAAATATTGGTAGCTATATTCCACAGGTGAAAGTTCTGTGGAGGTCCTTGGTAAATTAATGAATATGGAGTTCTAACTCCCCAAAGTTTGAGAGCTGCTTCTTGCGGGCATGCTGTTCTCCTGAATGTGGCATGGCACTGAAATTCCCCACACCTAAACGTTTTATATCTCTTCTCTCACCTTTCTGCTTCTAGTCCTCTCTCTTTCTTTTCCACTTAAAAAAATTGAAATATAGTTAATTTACAATGTGTTAGTCTCAAGTATACAGCAAAATGATTCAGTTATACATGCATATATATGTGTGTTCTTTTTCAGATTCTTTTTTATTATAGATTATTATAAGATACTGAATATAGTTTCCTGTACTATACAGTAGATCCTTGTTGTTTACCTATTTTATATATAATAGTGTGTATATATTAATTCCAAACTCCTAATTTGTCTCTCTCCACCTCCCCTCACCCCCCATTACCCACTTTGGTAGCCATAGTTTGTTTTCTGTGTCTGCTAGTCTATTTAAGTTTTGTAAATAAATTCATTTGTATCATTTTTTTAGATTCCCCATGTAAGTGATATCATATAATATTTGTCTTTCTCTGACTTACTTCCCTCAATATGATTAGCCCTCTCTTACTCTTTTAGCAAAGATTTTGAATTAAATATGTGGTATGTGTGGTATTTAAATATGTTAAATATATGATACGTATCTGCATGGAATTGCAAGCAGCAGTGTTCTTTCTGCCCTGTTACACTTAGAAAGTGAAACAAGTAATCTTCTCTGTATATATACCTTACTATGAATAACATAAATGCCATTGCCTTTAGCCTGTAATTCCTAGTAAAGGCTTTATTGTCTCAGAGGATGGTAGGTTTTCTAAAAATCAATTATTTGAGTATAGCTCTGCTGATAGTAAAGCTTCACTCCAAGAAACTTTTCTAGACTATGTTCACTTAGGTGTAGTACTAGTAAAGGTTTGGATAATTTAAGAAGATATTTGTAGCATAAATAAAGACAATCTGTGTACCTGAATAACAAATCTGTGAACGTTTTGCTGAGTGGAAATTGGAGATTGCGTGTATCTAACTTGAAAACCTTCTTAGAGTGGTTCTACAGCAAATAGGCCCAGCATTCAGTTAAACTCTGGATTTCACTATCCAGGGATAGTTGTAAAGAACACTCCTAAGGGAAGCCTCCCATTTCCTTTTCCCTACTTATCAAAATGATTTCACATGATCTGAAATTATAAACATCTTGTTTGCAAGTTTAATTCCCTAAGGATAAGGCTGAGCATGTGTGACAGCAGAGGAAAGGATGTCTTCTCATTGCCATTTAAAATTGTGTTTTTGGGCTAACATAAAGAGAGATTTCACCAATTTGGGCTGTGGAGGGATGATGACATTTTAGCTTGAACCTTTTATGATATACTCTACTAAGTAGGTCACTGTTGAGTTCTTCTAATTCCCCATTAGACTCTGTGGAGAATTCATAAATGTTTTACTCATATACTCATGAGTTTATATAATCTAAATAGTTATTCTGAAGTTCTAAATGCTTTTGCTCAGTAAGGCAGTATATGAAAATGTCTAAAATTTCTCACCCAATCAGAAGTGGCATTTTAGGGAATTGTGAGTTATTTAGTTGACATTCTATTAAAGATGTTACCATTAAAAAAGAAGAAAAATAAAAAGAAATCATTACCATCAAAATAGTGCTTACCTTTAACTACCCAAAGAGAAGAAAACCTGTAAGGTTATTTTGTGTTCATGAAGAAGTACTCCTAAATGCTGCCTTCTGGAAAGATTATTTACTGGAAAACTTGTGAGGTTAACTTGTGGCAGTATGGTGAGCCAGATCCTCTAGTTTGGGTTATTTTAGATTTGGATGCCCTTTACCTATGATTCTTAATCTCAGATCAAGTGAGTCCCATGAAGTATCCCTAGATTATGGACAAAACGCCATGGGAGACCCTGAACTGAGTCTCCCAGTAGATGGGCTGGCTTTGCATTGATGTATTTCCCAGCCAACACATCCATCTGCCTGGTGCACAATTTGAATGTGTCCTTGCTCCAAGGGAGGGGCTGTGTAGAGAAAATAAAAAATGTCAATCTGGAGTGTGAAAATATTTTCTCTATTTGATCCATTCTGGTGCTTCCCTGCATGGTGTAGACTCCATGATAAATAAACTAATGCCTATCTTGAAGTAGACTGTAATAATGTTGAGAAGAAAACAACTGAATAGGTGCAAATAAGTGTTGTGTGTATAAAAACATAGATATAAAAGAAAATAGTCAGTTTAACCTGGAAAAATTATGTTTTAAATGTTTAATTTTTTTTTTAAGTATGAGAAAGTTAAAAAAAAATACTTGTTAGCTGTGTGCCCTTCAGCTCCTAATTACACAGTCCACTGGATATTAAAAAAGAAAAATTCATGAATATTTAGAATAATTTTTTTTAAAATCAAGAAATGCCTCTAAGACTATTCCTTCTCAGAGATTCCCCTGAGAAAGAATCTGTTATCTGGAAACCCTAAAGAGCTCCAGTGTAGAAATACTTTCAGTGACATCAGGAATTAATTCGTGTATAGCTACAATTAGAGGATTAGTCTTGGACATTTCTTTGCTATTCACCACCCTCACCCCAGTCCTGGGCACGTAAAATCTGAATATACATTAGGGTGAGGCAAACTTTGTGCCAACACAGCCTGAGACCGGCACTATTTTCCTTCTTTTCCGTCTGCCTTTCCCTTCCCTAAATAACGCCCACAATGAAAACACAACCTCACTGACCCAGTATATAAAAAGTACCCAGTCTATAAAGACTGCCATGATTGCTGCAGAAATGGCACGTTCTCTAATGTCAACAACAATGTGCTGCTCCAAGTGGCAAACACATGTCGATTATTTGCCCTGAGTAGATTTGGGCTATTGAATCAAACCAACAGACATATGGCTTCTAATAGTACTCTGCTGAACTGAACATGGGGGGACCTCTTCCACAGGTACTGAAGTGTATATTGCAAAAGGCTGCCATTATGAGGTAGGGACAAAAAAATAAAATTCTAATTTGAGAATTGTTTTGAAACGCTTGCAGATTAAGCCTGCTTTTCTTTTCCTGTAGTTTTGAGATAAGGTATGGGAGTTGCAGGAGGAAGGTTTCCATGTTCTTGTTAGGGCACAGGTTTCCTGTTTACACCCTTGGAGAGAAAATTGTATACATGAATTCTTGAAGTTCTATTTTAAGTATGTTCGTTTTGTTGCTCATTCTGTAATCACTGGGTTGGGCCCTGGGACAACAGCAATGACTGGCTTGGGGCCTGTTAGGAACTGGAGTCTGGTGGGGAAAAATGGACCCATAGAAATCATTCTTTGTAATATGAGAGGTCCTAGGAGGGAGACTTGGAGCTCACCAAAGTATTTTTCTATGAAAATTTTCACACCAATGTTAAGTTCCCATGCTACCAACCGAAAAGCTAATTTTTACCTCTGATATTACCAATAATAATAACTAAGCTTTATTGAGCCTTAATAGGTCCCAAGGAGAAATCTAAGCTTTAATTCCTTTCAATAACACAGTAAGGTATTACTATTATTATTATCTCCATATTTAATAGATGGGGAAATAGGTATGAAGAAAGTAATTTGCCCAGATAGTTCTACTAGTGTTGGCTGTCTAGCCTTTTAAAAGAAGGGAATATTTGAGCCTAGCTTGCTTAATTTATATACATTGGCCCCTAAATTAAGTTCTCTTTTTGGAGCTATTTTTAATAGTTAATTGTTACACATGAGGTTTAATGATATCAATTTGTTATTCATTTCCTTCTTTTTATTCTGAGTTTCTTCAGAGTAAGAACTTTGTTTTATTTGCCATAGGATTCCCAGCATGCCACATGGAGGCCTATTCTAAAATGTTTGTTGAATGAATTCAGATATTTTGAAATTTAGCCAATAACATGCTATGCTTATACAACGTATAGCAAATTCTCGCTTAAAGAAAGCAGTAAACTGGGGCAAGCTTGAATGACCAGAAATTGAATTCATTTGGCAATAGCAGAGGAATTGCAATTTGGGAAATGCATGCTGTCACAAGCTACAGGTGACTCTGTTGAGGGTTTGAGACAGGGAGTGCAAAGAAGGGGGCATCCAGCCAGAGTCCAAGCAGCCAATTCATTGTCTTGAGGATGGGGGAGACTGTTGGTGAATGGTTATTGGTCAGGAAGTGAGTCTCATTTCCTGTGAACTGGGCATTTGTCTTGTGAATCGGGAAATCAGTTTCAGTTAAGGTCCCTTCTGAGGGTGCATGTGCGGTATTCCCCATTACGTATCCTTCAGATTAGTTTTAGATTGAACTTCTTTCATAGAATCTTGCTGAGATGACAGCCCTCCTCTGACATTCTTTCCAGCTTCCTGTCAAATCTTAGCCAAAGTGGGACTTTATAAGTGAGATTTTTGAAGTTTAAAAGCTTCATATTCACGCTATAGGGTTACAGTGCAAGATTTAAAAGTGACTTTTGGAAGAATTAAGAGAATGCTTCAGCTATATCTTTACTTCCTTGGTAGAGTTTTATGCATTTAGGGATCTTACATTTAAATGATATTATGGACCAATTAACTTTGGGAATATTTTTGCATTCAAATTATTTCTGTCTATATGTTTGTAATAGAAGCCAATGAATGCTTAGTTTGTTTGGGGTTGGTCTTGGCATTTTAATTCGTGTCTATTATAATTAAACATATATTGCCTACCTGGCCTACTGTGGTTATACTGAGTTCTCATTTCATTAGGCTATAAAAATAATGATATTTTTCTATTCAGTCCCAGAAATCTTGGATTGAAGGAGTGTTCAACAAGAGAGAATGTAACAAAATCATACCCAGTTCTAAAGACCCTCACAGGTATAATGTTTAATTACATTTTTCTTTTTAAACCCTCAGTACTTGGAAGACTGCTTATTGAAATTTAGAGCTATGACTTTACCTTGGCAGAACCCCTGTTGCTAATGTGGTAAATTTTACTCTTGCTTTGTCTTTGACACGCTTGTTTGTCTAGTGGGAGGATAGATACCGGGGAAGTATCTAGTACTACATCTATTCCACTTGGGTTTGGATAACAAATTTATAACTTTTGAGCATTGGATATTTCAACATAGTGTGAATTCCTTATCCCCAGGTGTCTATGGAATATAGTAGCTGGGATATTTCAGGACTCCATGCTCAGATATAGAAACAGTTAATTGTTTCCTCCTGCAGGCTTTTTTCTTGAGCAGATAATGGGCAGCAGAATGAAATGACCTGAGTTTGACCACTCTGAGTTCTTGACAGTCCTTTGAAAATTCTACTTGTAGAACGAAGTTCAAAACAGTAGCCAGTGAAAGATAAAGGAAGACAGGGCTGTGGAAAATTCCCCAGGGTAATGGATCCATGAAATTAAGGTTGGGTAGCATTGCCCTTAGGAAAAGAGTTAAAAGGAAAGGAAAATAGGAGAGCAGTGTTTTAATTAGGGGGACCATTCTATTTTTAGATTCTGTTGGGCAATTAGCCTTGTATTCATTTGAAGTTTAGAAATCACAGCTTTATGTTCATGAAAGATAGCACCATGAGGTCACTGAAGTTCTAGTTCTTTGGGGATGATGACTAAAATAATGTTCTTTGCATTTGTTAAATATTTACTAGTCCCACCCTCTTTGAATTACCTGTGGCTTATAAGCCCTGTGACTGGAAATCCTCATTTTACCTGCTTATGAAATGTTTACAGACTAAAAAGTCAGGGAAACCTTGTTTTTTCCCTTCATCTTTTATGACATTTTGTAGTATGATGATGGATGCAGTGGAAGGCAGATTGAGTTCAGGTGACTCCCACTGCTCTGTAAATGGAAAATCATCTTCACAGTCACTTTGAACTTCGTGAAATGTGGTAAACTGTAGGTCATTAACCCACAGACTCAAGAAGAACATCAATGATCATAATTCCATGAATGGTCTAAGATATACTACTTTTTATTGAAAGAAAGCAGTCTCTCTTTTTCTGTGATTGTAAAAAAAAAAGGTTAATGGATGATTATGGCTGTTTCTCCTATGTCAGCCTTTTTCTTGCTGTTGCTGCTGCTAAGTCGCTTCAGTCGTGTCTGACTGTGTGTGACCCCATAGACAGCAGCCCACCAGGCTCCCCCGTCCCTGGGATTCTCCAGGCAAGAACACTGGAGTGGGTTGCCATTTCCTTCTCCAAGGCATGAAAGTGAAAAGTGAAAGTGAAGTCGCTCAGTCGTGTCCGACTCTTAGCGACCCCATGGACTGCAGCCTACCAGGCTCCTCCATCCATGGGATTTTCCAGGCAAGAGCACTGGAGTGGGGTGCCATCGCCTTCTCTGAGCCTTTTTCTTAGACCTTAGTAAAATTCTCAAGGCTGTAGCCTCCATGCAGTTTTCTTCCTTACAGTGCACAGCAAAAGAGTGATGGTTCATTATTTTAAACTTAGATAAAAATTGACCTTTTACTGATTCTTTTTGTCCCTCCTAATAAGAAAAAAATCTGATGCACTTGATCACAGTGCTTTTTTTTCTCCCCTCATTTTGAACTTGTTGAGGGAACAAAAATTCTAAAAGCCTGGAACATTCATTTCTGAATAATTTAGAATGATTGACTTTATGAACACTATCTTTTATTCCATTATTTTAACTAGATTTCTTTTCTAGTTAAAACTTCTTCAGGACTTCCCTGGTGGTCCAGTGGTTAAGAATCTACCTTGCAATGTGGGGAACAGGGTGGGTTTGATCCCTGGGCAGGGAATTAAGATCCCACCTGCTGCAGGGCGGCTAAGACCTTGCGCCATAATTGTTGAATTCACGCACTCTAGAGCCCGAGAAGCACAATTAGAGAGCCTGCTTGTTACAACAGAGGATCTGCCATGATGCTAATATTGAAAAATCTTATTTTTACAAAACAAACAAAAAATCTTCAGACTTAAAAATGTGATCATTGATGACCATAATGCTAACTCCCAAATCCAGGAGGCTTTTTTGAATCATAAAAAAGAGATTAATAAAGATAACAATTATATTCACACCAAATGTTCCTCAGTTTGACAGTATTTAGGGTTTTAAAATTGTATATGTATATTTTCTTACTTAATTCTTAAGAATTCTGTTATCTTCATAGTATTAGTAGTCAACATTATTATACAAACTGCAGTGTACCAGATATTGTAAGACACCTTACATATATTATCACCCTTAATCCTTTTAATAATTGTATGGGTCAGATATTATTTACGGATATGATAACTGGGGCTTAGAAGAATTGTTAAATCATTGAGATTTAAATCCAGGTATTTTGGTTCCTAACGCTGTTCCGTTAATTAGATCATAGTTGCTAAGGTGTAATTATATATGGTAAATGACATAAGGGAATATTTGGGAGGTAGTATATATGAATACTCAGTAATCCTGATTTCCAGACTATAGAAAATTAACAGATATTTATATATGAATTAAATTTGTTTTAAAATATATTAATAAACTAATTGGTTTTATCTGTTTTATTTAGATGCACTGCAGGATGTCAGGTCTGTCAGAATTTAATCAGGTAAGCCTTAGATAAAAATTCTATGTTTAGATATATCTCTGAAGTCGCATCTCTTTTTTTGGTTAATATTCCTTTTGATGTGCATTTTACGTATTACATGAGGATATTTTCTTAAGTCTTGGTTTTTTTTTGTGAAAACAGCTTTTTTTTTTTTTTTTTTGAAAACAGCTTTTTTGAAGTATAGTTGACAAAATAAACTGCACATGTTTAAAGTACACAATTTGATGTTTGTTTTTGTTTTCTTTACTATTTTATTCATTTTTAAGTCTATGGTTCTGCAGTGTTAAGTTTATTCACACTGTTGTGTCATGGAGCTTTAGAACTTTTGCCTTTTGTGCATCCATTCATCAGTTGATGTTCAGAATTTTTAAATTTTGTTCATATATTCATCTGTTGATGTTTCTTCTAGCTCCTTCTTATTGTGAATAATGCTGCTATGAACATGGGTACATAAGAGATTTTTAGTGTTTTCGTAAAGCATCCCCAAAATGATTCTAATGTGCAGCTAAGGGAGAGAACCTCTGAGAATGTTTTTAAACTTAGAAAACAACCCAGTGTTTGAAATCTAATATAAACCTCAATGTAAAGTTTTAAAACTGTTGATATATGTCATCTATACATTACCCTAGAAACATGTAGAAACATTGAATCTGGTTTTTTTTTTTTCTTTTTAAATTTTTTGACCACGACATGTAGAAACTTAGTTACCCAACCAGGGATTAAACCCATGCTCCCTGCAATGGAAGCATGGAGTCAACTAGTGGACCACCAGGGAAGTTCCCATTACCTCTATTTCCTATTCTAAAATTGTGTGTTTTCTATTTTAAATTGGTTTTTATGTCAAATTTAAGGTGTTACTGTGGACTATTGATTAGAGACCATCATGGGATAGATTATACTCGGACAGTCTCAGCTGCCAGCGGTAGTGAAGATGAACAATGGTCTGTTGAAAAGCACACAACGAAAAGCCCTACGGATACCTTTGGCACGATTAACTTCCAACATGGAGAGCACATCCACCACTCCAAGGTTTGCTAATAACTCACATTATTTTGCTGGTTTCTAAACAGAGCATATAACCTCCAAATGCATGTCCAAATAGAATTTCCAATTGTAGATGATCAGATGACCAAATTTTATTGCAAAGGCGATCCATGTTGTTGACCTGTTGACAAAAATGACTCGGCTGTTTGCTTTATATTTGAGGGAGGCCCAGTACCCAGATGTGGTGTAGCCAGCTCTTTATTTGATTGACCTCTTTCAAGCCAGCTTTTATGCCCCCTGCAGAAGAGAATGGCTTATTACTCTTGAGGCAGTTGCCAAAGGGCTGCCCTTCCTTCAGAAATGTACAAAAGTTACTACCAAAATGTACAAAAGTTACAGATTTCAGCAGAAGTGTGGCCATAGCCTGATATGTCCCCATGAGAAATCTTCTTGGAAAGGAAATGGGGGTGATTTCTTTCTGTACCCCCTGAATGATAGTGCTGGGCTTTCCAGGCCAGTTTTCCTCCTGTCTCTAACATGGTAATTTTGCATGTGATTTGCATAGTTATTGACAAGTCAGGTGTCTCTGTTGAGCTTGTTAACTACTCACTGCTTTTTTAGAGGCAGCTTTTCCAGGGGAAAATGCAAGGGGCACTTGCCTCAGGAAAGCTCAGAATCAGCTGTGCCCTGGAGTGTCACCATCAGTTAAATGGATTTGAAAGAATAATTCGTTTTTTAAATTTCTTATGTTTTAACAAGTCTTAAGTTTCTTTTTTCTTTTTATATTGGAGGATCATTTCCTCACCATGTTGTGTTGGTTTCTCTCATATAACAATGCGAATCAGCAACAGTTTTAATAGTGCCATAATAATAAGGTTTCATAATATAATTGTATAGTAGTCTACATTTCTGATTACTAATCCTCTTGCACCTAACTTTGTGCACTGACTTTTCCTTCAGTTGTCGAGAAAACTGTCCTCGGAAGCTAACTTTCACAGAACTCTTTATGTGATTTTTCCCTTAAGTTTTTGTCTTCTTCCTTTTGTTTTATATTGGTTCATAACCATCATCATTTACTCATTTTTTTCAGTCCATTCAGCAGATCTTTGTGGTTCAATCCCTTGGTGGGGAAGATCCCTGGAGAAGGAAATGGCAACCCACTCCAGTATTCTTGCCTGGAAAATCCCATGGACCGAGGAGCCTGATAGGCTACAATCCATGGGGTTGCGAAAAGTCAGACATGACTGAGCCACTTGACTTCACTTCATTTCATAGTTTGCTATGCCGCAAAGACCACATGTTCTGTGTACTAACATTGCTTACAGTCTAGTGAGGGAAACAGGAAATGAACATACGATTACTACAGACAGTGTAGATGTTATGAAAGGGGAGTGCAGGGTTCTTTGAGAGAATGAAAAGCAAACTCCTGTTTTTCTTGGGTTGGGTGTGTCTGTCAGGGAAGCCATCTGAGAGTAGGGATGGCTATGCTGAGATGGGAAAGGTGAGAGAGGCAGAAGGGTAACACCACTCTAGGCATGCGGAATAACTTGTATGAGGGCCAAGGGGGAATAGGGTATATTTAGGAAAGCTCAAAGCATAGTCAGACAGATCTCCTGATCACTAATACGTTTTATGCTTAGCATTAGGCTCCTGTTACCTATTCTGTGCCTGAATGCATTTGACTTCTCAGAAGAGGAGCAGCTGTCCTTATACTTCAGCCTGGAATTGAACTTCAGTCTTAGGGTGCATAGCAGGAGAGCTTGTAAGAGCTGGTTACCCATCCCTCTGGCTGCATTTGCCTTCCCAGTTGTTAGCCATCCCACCTCCTTCCACAAAGAATTGGAGGTGAGTTAGTTATAAAGGAGGAGGAGGGGAAGGTAAGAGTAGTTAACCCGTAGCATCGCCTTTGGTTGGTTTTTGGAAGAAAAGACTCTGCTGCTGATAATTTAGTTAATGAAAGGTGTTTATCCTGAAATCTCAAGAAGTATTTTCTAGGACTAAAAGTACTTAATGGTTGAAAGAGAGTGCTACCTGGGAGAAAGAGTTGCGATAGAAGGAGAACTAACCTGGAGCTGCTTCTCCGCCTTTATTTATTACTTGGAGCAACATAAACCATTGCACAAAGGTCCAGTGCTATTTGTATACATGATAAAGCCGTGGTAACTCAGTTTCCTCACTTGTAAATTGAATCCTAGTTACCCTTAGATTCTTTCTACTATTCAATACATTCTGTGATGGCTTGTACCATCCTCATGTTCAGAATTCCTAATATTTTAACTATGAAATAAAGGGATTATGTTTTAAGAATTTCAAAGGTGAAGACAATTGTTTTAAATTTTAAAGGTGAAGACCATTGTTTTAAGTCACTATTACATTCTGGAGGATCATGTGATAATTCCTATTTGCATATCTATGGCAATCTCTACCTGTGGTTATAGGTTCATGGTTTCTTGTAGCTCTTATCCTATAAATCTGACTTACTCTTGCTGTTGGTTGGCTCACACTCATCTCAATATGATTTTAACAATCTGTAAGTGGCTGCATTGGCTGGGAAAAGAAAACCAGTCATACACTTTTTAATTTTGGGCAAAATGACAAATGATTCTGAGACTTTCTGATTTCGTCTCTTTTTTTTTTTTTGGTTATATTGACCCTTTTGTGAAAAGTGTATATTTTAGGGAAAAAAAGTTTTTGGAGAGATTTTATATATATATATATGTGTGTGTATATAAATAATGTCATTAGAATGTAAAATTTGAAATAAATATACATGTTCCTGGATCTTAATTTAAATTATGCAAACATGTAAGTATATGCATCTCAAGGGATGTACAATAATTGTCAATAGTGGATGAAAAAAATATGCACATATGTGAAATGACCAAGTAAATTAAGAAAAGCCATAACATTTATGAAAAGCCTCATTTCACGTATTTCTAAACAATTTTTAAAAATGGGTTTGCTGGAGTAATGGTTTTTGCCAGTTTGACATTTTTCTGCCTCACCTCAGACCTTCTAGAGAACATTGATGGACCAACGCTGAAAACCAGAGGAAACCTTCCTGCTGTGACTTGTAATTCCCAGAAGGAACTTCAAGGGGGTGTGGGATCCTTTCAAAGTAAATATTTCCATCATAGGAAGATGAACTTTTAAAGAGATTCCAGGCACTTTTCTTTTAAGTTTTGGCATTTCAGTTGCCCTGCTGTGTGCTTATTGTGAATTGGCATGTCTTTTCCACTGTTTTATGTGTATGTGTCTATGTATATCTTCCAGTATATTAGAACTTCTTATGACACAAAGTTGGATCACCTGTTACATTTAATGTTGAAAGAGTGGAAGATGGAACTGCCAAAGCTGGTAATCTCCGTCCATGGTGGTATCCAGAACTTCAAGATGCCCTCAAAACTTAAAGAGATCTTCAGCCAAGGTTTGGTCAAAGCTGCAGAGACAACAGGAGCATGGATAATAACTGAAGGCATTAATACAGGTAAGGCACATTCCCTGTTTCACTCTTTTTTTTTTTCCTTTTTTTGTAATTCCTTTTAAAACTGAATCAGGCAGTATAGCACTTAAGTTTGCTCTGCAGTGCTCCCAGGAGATATAGGCAGCATGAGGGAGGAAGACCGAAGCTGCAGTAACTGGAAAAGAAACCCAGAAGAATCATAGACCTTTCCTGGACTGTGTTTTTACCATTGTTAAAATCTCCTATTTTAATATAACTTTGTAGACTTTTACCAAAGAAAATAGTTTTTCATGAGCTTTGGACTATTGTAAGGTTACAAAGGACATGGACCCCATGCAAGTGTGTAGTGTGTGGGCATAGACATGAGCTAAACTCGCTATGGTCATGTTCTCAGCCATTGGAAAGCAGGGACGTGTGCAGCAATTGTATTGAGTGTATGGGGCGTGAGGAGATAATTAACTACATAACTACCTTTTCACATACTATCTCTATCTGAGTCTTATATTCCTTGAAATCTGGCATTCAAAAACTTCATTTAGTAGCCCCTGAAACTCTAACCCGACTCTTTTGCATCAGTTTTTATGAACTGTATGTGTGTAACAGAATCATCTGGAGGCATTACAAAAACACAATGCACAGGCTCTACTCCAAATTAATTAGAGTTTTTCAGGGTGGAACTTCTGAAGGATGTCTAATGTGCAGCCGGGGTTGAGAATTAGTAACTTCACAAACTCCTGTTACCAATCTGTTACTAACCTATCACAGTTCTAACACCAGTTCCCATGTGACCAGCCGAAGTGTCCTACAATTCAACTCAGTTCTGACAATATTTACCTGGAAACAGCATCAGATCCCACAGGTTTAGGGCTCAGTCCCACAAGACTGTCCTCACTTCAGATGTCAGCCTCAGGTCCAGGTTGTTAACCTGTGCTTCTGACTCTCTGGCTGCAAATCAGGTGGCTCAGACGGTAAAGAGCCTGCATGCAATGTCGGAGACCCAGGTTCTATCCCTGATTTCCCCTGGGGAAGAAAATGGCAACCCACTCCAGTATTCTTGCCTGGAGAATTCCATAGACAGAGGGAGCCTGGTGGGCTATGGTCCATGGAGTCGCAAAGAGTTGGACACAACTGAGTGACTAACACTTTCACACTTTCACTTCCCACTACCCGATCCTTGGGTTTGATGAATTTACTAAAGTAGTTCACAGAATGCAGGAAACCAATTACTCATTAGATTACCAGTTTATTATAGAAGGATGTATCTCAAGAACAGCTAGATAGAAGCATTGCATAGGACAAGGCACCTGTGGGAAAGGGCATGAAGCTTCTGTGCCTTCCTCCCGTGTCCACATGTTTACCCACTTGGAAGTTCTCCAAACCCTGTTTTTTGTTTTGTTTTGTTTTTGCATTTGTTTGTTTGGTTTTTAAGGAGGCTTCATTGTTGTTCTTGATGTTGTCTAGTCACTGAGTCATGTCCAGCTCTTCTGCAAACCATGGACTGTAGCCTGCTGTAGGCTACAGTCTGTAGCTTACAAACTGTAGGCTGCTCTGTCCATGGGATTTCCCAGGCAAGAACACTGGAGTGGGTTCCCATTTCCTTCTCCAGGGGATCTTCCCAAGCCAGGGGTAGAACCCGCATCTCCTGCATTGGCAGGCAGATTCTTTACTACTAAGCCACCTGGGAAACCCATAGGCTTCATTATATGGGCATAATTGATTCGATTATTGGCTATTGATAACTGAACTCAATATCTAGTTCATTTCCCTTCCCCAGAGGTTGGGGATAGGACTGGAAGTTCCAACCCTCTAATCACAAGGATGGCTGGTTATCCTGGAAACCAACCCACAACAATAGGTTCAGAGATTGTCTCATTAACGTAACAAAACCATCTGTCACTCTCACCACTTAGGAAACTCCAGGGTTTTGAGGAGCTCTGTGTCTCTGATAGACTAAATAGTTTTTATTACAAGTGACAATATCACTCCTGTAGCTTTCCATCTTCCCTTTACTTCTCTCTGTTTCTACTTGGGATGTTTTAGCCAGTGTTTCCTATTAAGTTCTGCCCATCCTTTAGGATCGACATTAGATGCTAACGTACCCAGGAAGCGCTGTCTATCTCAACTCACTTTTGCTCCTTAATTTCTGTACCGTTTATTGCCTGTAGCACCCGTGGCACGTGTGTGTTCTGACATACAGGCTGGGTCAAGATGCGCCTCCCTGACTGTGAGGCAGAGGCCAGGGCCTACACGTTTGTCTAAGAAGTGAGCAACAGGTACTAAGATAAGAAATCATTTCTTTTGACTAAAAAGGAAAGCAAGTAATTGAAAAAACGAAGAAAAAATAAAACCAAGGGATTTAGAGCCTGTCACCAACGGGTAACCTCTGGTACTATTTTTTTCACATTCTTAAAAGAAAGTGAAGGTTGCAGAGTTCTAAGTCCAGTGTGTAGTACTTATTTTATTTCCAGTTAAAAAAAAAAAAGGGGTGGGTGGGGAAGTTCATTGAGTTCAGGACAAGGTGAACTTGGTCATAGTTTTTTCTTTGAATAGCTAACTATGTCACGTGCTTTACTTACTGCCTTTTTAAAATTTATTATTTTAGGTTAGGGTCAATTAAGGAATGCAAATATAATAGTGTGAAAACTATTGATATAGTTCATATGAACAAAAGAAATGAGATATCTTTGGAGCTTCCTTAAACAATAACCAGGGTCTGACTTGATTCAAGCACAGCTCCTTAGGGTCTGACTACACAAGAAGTGGTCCCTGGACCAGTAACATCAGCATCACCGAGGAGCTTGATGGTAACCCAGATACCAGGCTCCCCAGATGAGTGGGATAAAAAAACTGCATTTTGATAACATCCCCAGATGATTCTTGAAAGTGAAAGTTGCTCAGTCATGTCTGACTCTTTGTGACCCCATGGACTATACAATCCATGGAATTCTCCAGACCAGAATACTGAAGTGAGTAGCCTTTCCCTTCTGCAGGGGATCTTCCCAGTCCAGGGATTGAACCCAGGCCTCCCACATTGCAGGTGCATTCTTTACCAGCTGAGCCACCAGAGAAGCCCAGGAATACTGGAGTGGGTAGCCTATTCATTCTCCAGTGGATCTTCCCAGTGGGTAGCCTATTCATTCTCCAGAAGATCATCCATCTTACTCAAGGATGAAAGATGAGTAAGATATGGCCCCTGGGTTTAGTGATGAAGTGGGTGACTGTGATAAAGACAATAAATAACTAACCAAAAATTGATGCTGAATGGGCCATAGTTGAGATACAAAGAAAGTGTTTGAGAGTGAAAGGAAGAGAAAGACAAATTCCATTTCCAGCTGGGAAACCTGAGAAAAAGGCTTGGTGGAGGATGTATACTCTTCCCTTGAGAAAAGGGTAGAAAGAAGCATTCTAGGGCAAGGTGGCAGTTCAAGGCCGGGAACACAGCTGGAGATTAAGGCACGTGCAGAGAGTGGTGATACACCTACTAGCTGGATGTGCCTTGTGGCAGAGCACAGGGACAGCCAAGAGAGACTGGAGCCAGATTGGGTACCATGCTATTTGGGCTGAGGTTTTATTCTCTGTGTAGCAGGGAGCCCTCAGAAGATTTTTGAACAGAAGAATGAATAGGGAATGATATTGTCCGATCAGGCTTTATGGAGTCTTAGCAGGTAATATGTATTAAGATCACATGTAGGCTGCTGAGAAACTGTCACCACCACATGCTGGTTCCGTTCAGTTCAGTTCAGTTGCTCAGTCGTGTCCGACTTTTTGCGACCCCATGAATCGCAGCATGCCAGGCCTGCCTGTCCATCACCAACTCCCGGAGCACTCAGACTCACGTACATGCTGGTAATCCACGCCAAACCTATGGATCTGAATCTCTGTTGGTACTGATATATGTTCTGTGGTCCAGAACCCCAGTTTTAGAAGATGACTGGGAAAAGTGCAAAAGATTGGCTGGCGGGGAGGATGCCAGAGAGAAGAAAATGATTAAAGTGCTATGCTTCAGATGCATGCAATATGCTGGGTTTTTGCTTTTTTTTTCCTGTGCTAATGACGCATACAGAGTCAGATTCTACTTAAAAAGAGTAAGTGGTGTAATGTAGTATTTGCAATAAAAAGGCAGGTTAAGCCAATCTCAAAAGGCTACATAGTGCATTATTCCAACTATATGACATTCTGGAAGAGGCAAAACTATAGAGACGATAAAAAGATCAGTGGTTATCAAGGACTGGGGAGAATGAAGGATGAATAGACAGAGTACAGAGGATTTTGAGGACAGTGAAACTATTATGTTTGTAATTCCTGTGTGCCAGCAACTTTCCCTGATAACAGTCTTTTGCATATACTTGTCTATTATTCTCTTTCTGGCAATTGCAGTGTTTTGTGTGATTTGTGAGTTAAAGTTTGACTTCTAACCTGGTTGCTCATAGGTGTGTCCAAACATGTTGGGGATGCCCTGAAAGCCCACTCGTCGCAGTCCTTGAGAAAAATCTGGACAGTTGGAATCCCTCCTTGGGGTGTCATTGAGAACCGGAAAGATCTTATTGGAAGAGATGTAAGTAGACAATTCTTTCATAGCAAAAGGAAATAAACATATATCCACTTGCCATCTTAGCACTATACCTGGATACCTGTAGACATCTTCAGTGTAATATGCCCCAAACCAATTCCTGACTTCATGCTACCTCTCTTACCCTGTCTTAGAAAGTGACAGTCTTACCTGCAGTTGCTCAGGCCCCAAACCCTGCACTAACCCTGAAATGCTCTCTGCTCATGCCTCAAACCTAATCCCCTGGGTAATTCTAATAGCTTTCCCAACTCTCATCCGTGGCTTCCCAGGTGGCACTAGAGATAGAGAACCTCCTGCCAATCAATGCAGGAGACATAAGAGATGGGGGTTCAATCCTTGGGTTGGGAGGATCCCCTGGAGGAGGAAATGGCAACCCACTCCAGTATTCTTGCCTGGAAAATCCGTATGAACAGAGGAGCCTGGCAGGCTACAGCCCATAGTGTCGCAAAGAGTCAGACTTAGCGACATAGCACGCACTATATATAAACCAGATAACTAGTGAGAAACTACTGTATAGCCCAGGGAACTCTACTCATTCCTCTGAGGTGACCTAAAAGGGAAGGGAAGCTAAAAAAGAGGGAATATGTGTATATAGCTGATTCACTTACTATATAGCAGAAACTAATACAATATTGTAAAGCTACTGTATTCCAATAAAAACTAAAAAAACAAAACAACTATATCTTGAAAAAAAAGTGACTCATTGACTTCCAGAAAGATGATAACAATTTCCATTCCTAACAACAGGGCATGAGGATGCCCATTTTTCTGTACCATTCCTGGCTTCAGAGATATTCTGGCTTTTTAGAAAACATTGCTTTTCTGATAGGTATAAATTAATACCTAATTGTTCTTAAGTACATTTCTCTGATTACTAGTGAGGTTCCACATCTTTTCATGTGGTTTCTGGACACTTTTAAGCATAGCTAAAAATGTTGAAAGACCTTTTATAATTCAATTCAGCATTTTTGTTTGCTATTTTGCTGCATTTCCCAGATTTTAATTTGCATTATTTATGAAATCTTTCCATATATAAGAAAATGTGTTAAATCTATCAATCATTTTCTTTTTGGCTTCTAGCCTCAGTGTCATGCTTAGGAATTGTAAAGGTAACTTTTAAAGACTAATGTTTTAACATTTATGGTACTTTTTATATCCTTTATTTCTTTAACACCTCACAGCAACCCTCTGCTATAGGAATCGTTAATATCACTTACACATGAGGAAAATGAGCCTGAGAAAGGAAGCAGGTATTACCCAGATTTAAAATTAGAAAGCAGAAGAGTCTAGCCTTAAACTAGGACTCTTAGACTCTAAACGCAGTTGCCCCTCCCTGTTTGTGGATTCTGCATCTGAAGAGTCAACCAACACTGGATCCCCAGGATTCAACCGACCGTGGATCTGGAGGATATGAAAGTCAACTGTATTATGCCATTTTATCTGAGGGATCCGAGCATCCGTGGACTTAGTATCCATGAGTAGTCCTGGAACTAACCCCCCACGGATACCAAATGACTGTGCTGTGCTTGCCTCCCTGGAAACAAATAAGAATTGGAGTAGTTTATGGAAGAATCAGTAAATATTAATAAGGGGCTTCACTAGTAGCTCAGATGGTAAAGAATCTGCCAGCAATGCAGGAGACCCAGGTTCAATCCCTGGGTTGGGAAGACCTCCTGGAGAAGGGAATGGCAACCCCCTCTAGTATTCTTGCCTGGTGAATTCCATGGATCTGGGTAATTTATACTGAATGTGGATACATGTCCATTTACTCTTCACTTCATTTGGGATACTAGAAACATAAATCAGTGTCCAAATATTATTCTGAAATAGATCTATTTAAAGGCATAGCTTCTGAATACTGATGTGCTCTGCGTATCAGTGCAGATCCTTGAACTGTTTTTTCAATGATATGAGACAAAGTAAGTAGAGAAACTGAAAGTAACTATTTGGAAGCATTTTTAGCAATGTAACAGTGCTGTGACTCCAAGCATATGGTAAGTGTTCTCATGTTGCTGTGTGTGCGAGTGTCATTGAACTTGTGTCACGAGTGTAATGTAGCACAAGCTGCAGACTAGTCATGCACTATAGGACTACATATCCACCCATAGAAAAATAAAAAGTAAAGGAACTCAGATTGAGTCTTCACTGCAGATAGTCTGAGAGGCACTGCTCTTAGTAGCTAGTAGTACTTTTTGGCATGGACCAGAACTCTGTAGTGCACAAACACTACAGAGGCCTTTGGAGCAGTCGGCCCAGGAAGGAACTCTGACCCTTGTTCTTGCTATCTTGCAGGTAGTGTGCCTGTACCAGACTCTGGGAAACCCCCTCAGCAAGCTCACAACACTCAACTGCATGCACTCCCACTTTATCCTGTCTGATGATGGCACTGTGGGCAAGTATGGCAATGAGATGAAGCTCAGGAGGAACTTGGAAAAGTACCTCTCTCTGCAGAAGATACATAGTTGTGAGTACCCACGGGGCTTCAGCCGACAGGTCCTGTCTAGGGGCACTGCTGTGGAGAGGTCCACCTGGGCTTCTTGTAGTCCTTGGTAAACCCTTGATACTGAGAGAGAACGTTTATCCAAAAAAAAAGGCTGACTCATAAAGTTGCTGTAGAAATCCTTGGGTTCATCCATATGAAATGTGGCCAATGTCAGTTCCTGTGCTGTAGGCCTCTGAGGATGGAAAGCTTAGGATTGGGTGACTCTGCATGTCTTCATAATCCAAGTCTTGGAGAAGAGTGCCCTTTCCTGGGATGCCTATTCTAGGAGGTTTTCATCTGGAGCTATAATGTGCTTAAACTGAGTCAGGAGTAGAGTCAGCTCTCTCATGAGATTTATAAGCAAGAACTTCACAGTTGTTTTCCTTTTATAACAAATTTAATTAGTTGCATCAATAAGATTCTTTTTGTAGAAAATAATAATAAATATATTTACTTTTGTGGAGATTAGTTATTGCTTCAAGAAAGATGTCCCTAACTGAAATTGAATTATTTTTCTCTCTCCTGCAAAATACCCTTACTGATTTCTTTTTCTAATGATAAAAGTATTATATACTCTCATATTCAGATAAATAAAGAAAACATAGAAAGAAGGGATAGCCCTCTATAATCTTACTATGAAAAATAACCATTGTTAACTTTTTCATCTGTACGATTTCAGGAGAACATATCCCTTCTGATATGGAAGGCTATCCCTTTCTTCTCCAAATAAAAACCTAGAATTTGAATTTAGTTTTTATAAGATGATGTTACAAGAAGATTATGCCTATCAATTGGTACATCTTAGGTCTAATTTTTAGTGACAAGGAGAAAGTAATAAGGAGGTGGAGTTATGTAGAAAAGGAAAGGAAGTGAAATATTAAAACAATGGGCTAAGAGGCCCACTCCTATCATTTGTAGAGTCAGGACAAGGTGCACATGGAAACCTACATACTGTTTGTTTAAATATTTAAAAGTTTTAAATCAAGCTAACAAACACAAATAACAAGATTAAAAACATAATAAAAGAATGTTTAATCCTTTTACCTTTGTGTATATAGCTGGAAGGCCAGGTTTGAGGTTAGAGTCCTGGATTCTGGGGAGTACAAAGCGAAATCATGGAGGTGAAGCAGAACCAGCACCTCGGTCCCTGGTTTACACGTCACTCTCTGCTTCTCTTCCTTGCTTTGGCTCAATCTCATAATGTCTGGGCCTGACATAGATGTTGTTACCTAGACACCCCAATCTACATGTCCAAGCCCTACTCCCCCCAAATCCTCTTGCTTTGACAAAGACATCCCTCGGGCAGAGGCTCAAGCAGCCCCTGGAATCAAGAATTTTGGGATCTAGTACAGTCCAGTGTAGGACAGGGAGCACAAGCTTCCCTTGAACCTTGACCCTGTAGACTCCTCACTGTGAGGGGAAGGGCTTGGCCAGAGGAGGGCGTGGTAGAACCCGGAACCCAGAGTGAAGTCCTCTGTTGCTCAGGTGTGGGCATGGTGTTGCCTGCCAGTTTTCCTTCTTTTGGGGGAAAAAAAATTGATTTAAATATTTAATATATCAATACACATGTGATGTAAAAGATAAATCAAAGAAAAAGCCTATAAACAGTCAGCATTTCCCCAAATCTTCTCCTCCCTTCACTATTAATAATTTGATGTATATCATCCCAGAGTTTTCTGGTTATTTATGTAAATATAAAAACATGTTGTACATATAGGTATGTATATATGTATATATAAAATATATACCTATATATATAGTTTTAAAATTTTAAATAGGGTTTTAAATAGGATCATACTGGACATATCAATCTGTAACTTTTGTTTGCTTAAGATCTTTAAAAAGAATGACTCCACAGTCTTTCCTTTTTTGTCTTCCTTACTTTAATAAAGCAATATGTAGTCTGACAAGAAAGCCAACTAGTGAAAAATGGAATACGTTGAAATATAAAAGTCTTTGAGGTTTACCCATCCCATTCTGTTCTTAGAAGTAACCACTATTAAAAGTTGATTGAATTGTCAACAGCTTGATCATTTTTTTGAGGTGAGTGATGGATACATTGGGATCCATTATATCATTCTGTTTTCTTTGACATATGTTTGAAAATTTCCACAATAAAAAGTTAATTTCTTGAAGACTACTACTTATTATTATTTTTTAATTACCGGAAGCCTTTAGATACCTTTTTAACTGGGAGAGGATACTCTAACCATATTTGTGGCTACTTTTATTTAAAGTCCAAGCTTCTGACTTGGCCTTGAACTAAGTAAACCTGAGTCACAGAAGAGAATGGCTAGTTCAAATAAGGAATATATGCGGTAATTGAAAGGCTTGTGTCTGGAAATTGGCATTGCTGATAGCCTCCCTTTGTAACAATTTGATACTGTTTGTCATCTGAAATAGGCTCTGGACAAGGCGTGCCCGTGGTGGGGCTGGTGGTGGAAGGTGGCCCCAATGTCATCCTCTCAGTGTGGGAGACTGTGAAAGACAAAGACCCGGTGGTGGTGTGCGAAGGCACAGGCAGGGCAGCTGACCTCCTGGCCTTCACCCACAAACACTTAGCAGACGAAGGGTGAGCTGTTGAGCCTTCATTTCTAAAACTGTGCTGACTCTTTCCTCTTCCTAAGCTCTGCTCTCACGTGGGATGGATATCCTTAGAGGACAGGGACCGGAATTCTCTGGATATCTTGAAGGATGGGTTGAGACTGGAATTCATTTTTCAGTGATTTTTGTATTTATTAAAGCAACACCAAAATGCCCTCCAGTGATGCAAGTTACCGCTTCTTTAGCTGTAGAATGGTTTGCATCTACAAAGGACTTTGAACCTTGTCTGAGCTTAGGGAAAACATATCCAGGGGGAGTGAAGGAGAAGACCACTATGGTAGTCACTTTTGAATTCAATTGCTGTCAGTAAATATAGCAGAAATTAGAGAAATCGATATCCTGATATTTTTGTAGCATATGTTGTACTTAGTTGAGGTTTTAATTCTTTCTTGTTTTCAAAATGGGAGTTTTTCTCTAAGCCATCCCTAAACCCAGTGTGATTCTTTCAATTTCAAAAGCACGGTACTTCTGCCGCATGAGTAAATACAGGGCCCAGGAACTGAAATGTTGACCCCGCTCATTTGCTTAAAAAACATTCATTTACTTTAAGCTATAACTGTTCTCTGATGACTTTTTCCTTACAGTTTTTCTCCCCTTTCAGCCCCACTTCCACCCTCTACCCCCTTCCTCTTTGGTTATACCTCTCTCTTTCCTAAAGTTACCCTAGACAAGTGATTCTTAACACGATTGGAGTGTCAGATTCTTGAAGGATACCATGCCCATAATTTCTGGAGATTCACAGCCCCTTGGAAATCTGTCAGCTGAAAAACCTGCCCCAAGTGCTTTCTTCCCAGGGGCATGGCATATGAGTCCATGCTTGTTTTATTGTTCAGCCTTCTCATGCTGGTGCTCCGCTTTGCTTCCTCCCACTCACTTGTCTCTTGACACAGCTGTGCATAGACACCTCCGTCAAGTGGACAGGCGCAGTGATGCTGTACTTGTGCTGAACTTTTGGCTTGCCCCCTCTCTCGATCGTGCCGAGTCACAGCCGTCTCTCTCTCCCCCAGGACCCTCCGTCCTCAGGTGAAGGAGGAGATCATTTGCATGATGCAGAGCACCTTCAACTTTAGCCTTAAGCAGTCCAGGCACCTTTTCCAGATCCTGATGGAGTGCATGGTGCACAGGGATTCTGTGAGTATCATGAGCTGATGACTTGACCAACTTAGAAACTGCTAATGTTCAACAGGGGGCTTCCCTGATGGCTTAGAGCTGAAGAATCTGCCTGCAGTGCAGGAGACACAGGAGACTTGGCTTCAATACCTGGGGCGGGAAGATCCCCTGGAGGAGTGCATGGCAGCCCACTCCAGTATTCTTGCCTGGAGAATCCCGGGGATGGAGGAGCCTGGTGGGCTACGGTCCCTAGGGTCACAAAGAATCAGATATGGCTGAGCTGCTGAGCATGAGCACTAGTGAATGTTCAACAATTGTGACATTTATTTTCACACTTTTTTTTTTTTTTTCATTTCTAACTTGGTTGTATATAGTGCTACAGAACTTGACTTTTTGTTCCCTCCTCCTCTGGAACCATGCTTCAGATTCCTAATGGTACTTGGGAAAAAGAACTTAAATAATGTAACAGTATTACAGGAAAGTGATTGAATTTAGTGAAAATTACAAGTGAATATTTTCGGAGGGTAAAGGAACAGCTTCCTGCCTTAAATAAACTCAAGGTTGCTGGCTTAGATGACCGTTTCTCAATATCCTCAGTATATCCTGCAGGAATCACTGGGGATGCATTGGATAGTGAAAATGTGAGAATGTACTCTCAGCTGGAAGATGGAGGCCACAAACTATGGACTATGAACATGATACAGATTCAGGAGTTTTAATCTTTTAGGGCATTTTGATCAAAATTTTTTATCAGTGACTTGGATGATAAGTAGCTGACAGTTACATTAAATATGCAGATATATTATGATTCACAGTGATCTTTCCAGAATTTGAAGGGTGGACCAAATTATACAAGATTTTGGTACTATTAAAGCATTTGGCCCCAAAAAACCAGTCAAGCAAGTTCAGTCTAAACTAGGCATGGCTCAACAGATGTGAAAGCCCTTTGGGATTTTAGCTGACCTAATAATAACAAAAACAGCAACCATGTCTACAGTTAGCAGTGTGCTTTCAATATATTTTTTTTCCAATAATCTTTTTTTACATGAAATATCCCCGTGAGTGAGTTCGGTATGGCAGTGATTGTTTATTTCAGTTTCAGAGATAATGAACTAAAGACTAGAGACTTTAAGTGGTTCGCCCAGAGTCATGCAGTTATGAAATAGTAGAACTGAAATTGGGGCTCAGGGTTGAAACCTTGATCTATGATCAGGGTTGAAATCTATGATCCACCACATTTTATATTCCCCACAATGTCAGTAGGTAAAGAAAAGGACATGCTAAAGGGATCGCCCTTATACTTGCCTCTTCCTGTCATCAAGGAGAGTAACCAGCGAGTGGTGTAATAATCAAGAAGAAACAAGTGGAGGCAGCTAAGGGTTTACACATTA
Source organism: Capra hircus (assembly GCF_001704415.2). Classification (NCBI taxonomy): domain Eukaryota; kingdom Metazoa; phylum Chordata; class Mammalia; order Artiodactyla; family Bovidae; genus Capra; species Capra hircus. The sequence goes on along the minus strand of NC_030815.1, from coordinate 50,729,766 downwards.
GTGAAATTAGGTCCTGAACTCCTGTACAGTTGAGGGTTGATTTTAATCATGGACATGGAGGGGCTGTTAGGTAGAGAGGCTCTTTGTGTGAATTGTAGAAGCATAGTTTTTCTGTCTTTATGAGACCTCAGAGATTAGTTAGTGAGTTCCTCTCTTCTTGTGGGTGAGGAACCCAAGATGCAGTGGCTTTATAATATTTACCCAAGACTGACTAGTTAGTGGCATATCTCAGACTAGACCTTGCCAGTCTCGGCTCTTTTTTGATGAACGGCTCCCTCTACTATATATTTTCATTTGGAAAGACTGAGATACATGCATTAACAGGAGAAGGCCTATTATTATCATAAAAATGTCCTTATTTGTCTTAAAAAAAATGAGTCACATGCCAGGATGCATGTGACTTTGACATTGTACAGGTTTTCTGTGCTATCTATTGTACCTGCTCACTGGGTGTGTTGTAAGTGCCTCATTTATCTTATGACAAGTCGTTGAGTATTCATTTCTCATTAAAAAGCAAAAGCCTTCATTTCTAAAGCTAGGTGACTGGAAGGAAGGCTCTCACTTTGTATCCTTTCAAAATGAGGAATAGTTTGCTTTACATGAGGAATTGGCACTGAGTTTCTATTATAGCATATGAATAGTAAATTAATGGAGTAATGTTCTTTCATGCATGTTTCCTCTAAGATACTTGGAATTTTTCTAATTTTTCACCCCCTTCATGTGCACAATTCTGCATTACCCTACTTAAAAGTTTTCCCTCTTATTAGTGAAAAAAAGAATTTTTTTAACTGTGTGAGTTTTGACATTAATAAAGAATGTTTCACTTAATTCATTAGTACAAAAGCAAATTTTTGAAAGCATTCCTTTGCTAGTTCTCAAAATGTATGGCTTTCTGTTTTTCAACTATTACAGATTACTATCTTTGATGCTGATTCTGAGGAGTCACAGGATCTTGATATAGCAATCCTAACAGCTCTGCTAAAGGGTGAGTGTCTAAATAAGGTTATACTTGTTCTTCCTTCCCTCTTTTTACACTCATGGCACTTTGTGCTTTTTATGTTGATATTGTAAACAGAATATGTGATCTCTTTCTTTTACCCTAGGCACGAATTTATCAGCATCAGAACAATTGAATCTGGCAATGACTTGGGACAGAATGGACATTGCCAAGAAACATATCCTAATTTATGGACAACACTGGAAGGTATAATGAAAATGAAGTTATTTTGAAGAAACTTGTTGTGTGTTGGTTTGTTAGAGAGGGACCAAAGAGAAAACTGGAGGAAACATAGGTTACTTCGGGGAGCTGGGTAGCATCTGATGCTGGGTACACATGATCGCTAAGACATTTCTTTTGTCTACGTTGCCTTCTTGAAAACATTTTTCTATGAATCTGCAGCCTAATTGAAGTTGACAAAAGATGTTGGGGGAAAGGCAAATGAGAGGGTTTTTTATTCACTTTTTGAATGGGTAGATTTTTATATTGTTATTTAAAATTTAAAGTTTATCTTATTTTTTTTGCTTTCAAATGTAATGCATACTCACAGTAGACATTAGTGAAAACAGAGGAAAGCAGGAAGAAGAAAGATTATTCATAGTGCTAATGCTAATCACTATTAATATTTCATTTAAAAAATATAACTGTGATCATACCACAGGTCTGTTATTTTGGGGTTTAACTAATTCATGAACATTGTTTAAAATGTCAAATGGTACTAAAAAGCTACCAAAAACACAGTAATTCTCTACCCTGCAAACCACAAGAGCCCAAAACTGAAAATTTTTGGACTGCTCTGACATTTATAAATCTCCATATCTCTAAATAATGTCATATTGCTGTTTTCTGATTCCTTTTAATAATTTATTTTATTAAACTTTGTTTTTTAAAGTTTATTTTTAATTGAAGGATAATTGCTTTACAATATTGGTTTCATTTCTTCCATACATCAACATGAATTAGCTTAATTCATGTACATATGAATTATGTGCATATGTCCCCTCCCTTTTTAACTTCCCTCCCACTTCCCACCCTTTCCCACTCCCCTAGATTGTTATAGAGCCCTGGTTTGAGTTCTCTGAGTCATTATTTTTTTAAACTTTAAAAAATTGTATTTACTTATTTGGCAGCACTGGGTCTTCATTGCAGCACGCGGGAACTTTAGTTGAGGCATGCAGATTCTTAGTTGCACCATGTGGGATCTTGTTCCCTGACCAGGGATTGAATCTGGGGCCCCTGCATTGGGAGCAAGGAGTCTTAGCCATTGGCCCACCAGAGAAGTCCCTCTGATTAATCTTAATGCCTCAACTTTTCTGTCTGTGGCCCTCACTGGTGCCATCTGGACTGGTTGCCTGCTATTCCTGGTGCAGAGCTATTATCCTTCATCATCTTGGAGATGCCCTCCTTGGTTAGAACACCTGTTTTCTGTATCCTCTGTTTTGTTCTTTCCTGGTTTACTCCTTTATTTGATCATTTCTGAGAAAGGGAATATGGGAGATAAAAATATTGAGGCCTCATATGTTTGGATATATTTTAGTTCAAAATGAGACTAATTTTCCCAGTGAATTTTGAATGCTTAGCTTCTAGCACCCAGCAGTGACTGTTGAGAAGTGAAAAATCTTTCTGTTTTTTGATCCTTTGTGACCATTTCTTTCTTCTCTGGGATTAAAAAGAAATCTTCCTGTGTTTCAATGTCCTGAGGTTTCACAATGATGTGTGCTGTTATAGCTTTATATCCATTACAGTGGACACTTGCTCTCAGCTTGGCACTTACGGGTTTCCCTTCTGGGGAGTTTCCTCTCCTGTTTTCTCTGCTTTCTTTCAGGAATTTTATCACTTAAATGTTAGATCTATGGGCTCCTCCTCTAATCTTATCTTTTCCTCTTATCTTCTATATCTTTTCTTTGGTATATGCCTTCAAGTTTAATTTTTCATGCCTTCTATGTAGCTTCTTGTTTCTGGTGCTTGTTCTAGTTGCTTAGTCGAGTCTGACGCTTTGTGGCTTCATGAACTGTAATTTGAGTTTCCTCCATCCATGGAATTCTCCAGGCGACAATCCTGGAGTGGGTTGCCATCCTCTAGGGGATCTGCCCCACCCGGGGATCCAACCTGTGTCTCTTGCATCTTCTGCACTGGCAGGCAGATTCTTTACAAATAGTGCCACCTTGTTTCTGGTAGTGTGTTACTAATTTCTAAGGGTGAATTTGTTGTCTTTTTAAAAACAGCATGCTGTATATATCTTCTTTGGTTTTTTGGAGGATATTAATGATAGTTCTTTTGAAGTTTTCGTCTTCGTTTATTGTCTGATTCTTCCTAGTTGATGTTTTTTGGTCTGTTTGTCCTGTACTCTTCTTTAAGAGTAGACGAAAGGAAGATAATTAGAAATTCCGAGCCTGCAGATTTGGGCTTCCACAGTAGGGTGATCTGGCTGCCATTTGTTGGGAGACTTGCAGTGTTAGCATATTCATATATTTTTCTCTTGTATTCATCACTGTCAGAAAGAAATCCTCCAGTCTCCTGCTTAGAAGATATAAAAGCCTTGTTGTTATTGTTATCAAAGTCAGTAGGGGAAGATGAGTGAAAAGATCCCAGTATTAGCAATTTATGCTGCCAGAATTCTATTGCATAGGTTGTTTGGTTCTTCGCTCTTTTTCCAGTTTCTGGGGACTTCCATTTTCTGGTTTCCTGGGAACTACTAAGTCAAGTACCATTGGGCCATCTGCTTTCCAACTTCTGAAATATTTCACTTTTGACCTCCTTGTTCTTGTGGATTCTGTTTTTTTTTTTTTTTTAACCCTTTACTATAATTTTAGTGAAGTTTTAGGTGGGATTAAAAATAAATGAGTATTTAATTTGCCATTATACCCAGAAATCAGGTATAGTTTAAAAGGGAACATGCCAGATTACCAAAAAAAAAAAAAATAATAATAATAAAATAAAGAAGAAGGAGAAGAAAGAAAGAAGAGACCTTGGATTTTTATTAGAATTTTATTAACTTCAAACATTAATTTGGGAAACATTAAGATCTTTACCATAGTCAGTCTTTTCATCCAAGAACACATTTATTCAAAAGGTCTTTTAGGCCTTTGGTTTACTTTTTGTTATTTCCTCACTTAGGTCCTGAACATTTCTTAGTAAGATTGTATTTTATGATTATTTTTGTCTGTATAGTTTTGAGTTCAGATACATGTAACTCTTTAGTTATTTCTGCTTTCTTAATTGTTTCCATATCTCTTATTTATCTCTCCCCTCTGAAGCCTGGCTCTCTAGAACAAGCGATGTTAGATGCCTTGATGATGGATCGAGTTGATTTTGTGAAGCTCTTAATAGAGTATGGAGTGAACCTCCATCGCTTTCTTACCATCTCCCGACTGGAAGAGCTCTATAATACAGTGAGTACTGGAACAATTTATCAGTTGCTGCCTTAAGATTACTTATTAATTAGCCACATTTAGCTTCAACTGTATCTTGAATGTTCAAGTTTCCTTCAGTGCTTATGTACAAAGATAGCTTATAAATAGACTTTTCAACCAAAGAAGAAACATTCTTACCAAATCCTAGGGCCATTTCTGCATTTCCCACTTTAATTAATTATACATAAATTAAAAGCATAAACTAATTTCAGAAATAGGATATAGTAAGACCATAATTAAAGCCAAAGATGGGAATAAGAACAAATTGCTTGTATTGAGTAATTAGAGCACTTCAATCTAGGGACACTGTTAAAATTTTGTTCCTGCAATTTTCCTATGCAAACCTTTTATTGAAACTAGACTGGCTTACTCCTTGTAAAGACGTGAATTGCTCAAGTCAAGCACCCTTCTTGAGATGTTCTTCCTTGCCTTTGGATCTTACCCTTTCTTTAAAGCCCTGTCTTCTTGATCACTCCACAGTCTTTTGATCTATAGATCTTCTTGATCACTCCACAAATCACTCCCAAATCACTTCATAATAATACAGATCATTTGCCATTGTTTTGAATATATTCTTCATATTGTTGGTTATATTTTAGTGTAAGCACCATACTCTTATATTGGGTTGTAAAAATTCTGTGAAGAAAGTGCTTATATTCTTTGTGGAACCCTCAGTAACTTGAATGAGTGTAGCCAGTGCTCAATCAGTACTTGTTGATGCAGTGTAATTGTGTGATGGAATTGTAATTGTGTGATTTATAAATAATAAAAGATAGTTATAGACTTTAAAAATTTGTTTCTGCCTCTTGCCACAAGGTTAATTAAGGTCTTCCTTACTACCTAGATATATACATTGTACACTGAAAAATATTTCAGTCTAATTACATCTTCTCTTAGGAAATAACTTTCTTAGAGTTAATTTGGCTTAAGCTTCATTACTAAAGATGTTGAAGAAAAATGTCAATATTCTGGATTATTTATACATTCTGAAATAAAGGTTTTTTATTCCTCCCCAACACATGGTGATTAAAATTCTTCCTTTTGTTCTTTATTACAGAAACAAGGACCAACCAATATGCTCTTGCATCATCTTGTCCAAGATGTAAAACAGGTATCCTTATTATGAAGGTGTACAAATTTCTTCTTGTGTTGTCTTAGCTTTGTGGTGAAGTGTTACCAGATTTTGCTCTGTTAAAAATAGTATTGGATTTTCTAGTGAATTCTCCTATGGACAGAGGAGCCTGGTGGGCTACAGTCCACGGGGTCGCAAAGAGTCGGACACAACTGAGCGACTTCACTTTGACTCTGAACAGTTGTGACTCTGAATGGTTTTAACTAAATCTCACTCAGTTTTTCCTGTAATTTACCTTGTGTTTTAAAAGATTTGACCCACCAAGTTAGTGGCATGAGCAAATAATTATTTTCTCTTATAAAACATGAATTATAGACATAGAAACTTCCAGGCAGAATTTCAGCCTACATGATGTAACAGTATTGCCAATGATGATAATATCTGTTGAAAATGAAACTTTCTGGTTGTGTTATCTTTACTGAAGGACAGGCATGTGATTTCTGTTGTTTTGGCTATTATTGATAACTTAGGGTCTCTCACTTCTTTTGTGAGTCTGTGTGGTGTTCTAGGGAACCAGGGCCGATCCACTGGTCCCATCTTTCCTTATATTTTACTCATGCTGTTCTCATTTCACCTTGAGTTAAGTCAGACTTAAAATCATCTCTGACCTCCCATTAGTTACTAAAACTTTCTGATTTTAACAGACATTTTTTTTGCCTTAATTCTAAAGTCTAATATATTGGTGGGGAGAGTATGGGCTTTCTGATTATGTTGACTTGGTGAGAGAACCAGAGTGAAAGGACTGTGGAGGAAGATATTTAGTTGGCAAATCAGTAGTAAGCAAAAGTGTCCATGCTGATGTAAATTTAGTTTGCATTGATTTATGCTGGGTCAAAATAATTTTCCTTAGATTATTTCCTAAAACTCTGATTCTATCACAGTTTTCTTGTAAACTGAAGGAAAAGGAATGAAATAGTTAGATATGCTTTTAACTAGCAGAAAAATGAGAGCATTATTTGTGTTCCTTACAAAAGTAAATTATGAATGTGAAAAAGAAATTAAATTATTTATTTATATACATAACCTTATTTCTTATTCAAAGCTTTGGGAATGTTATTCATAGACTGTTCATTTCAAGGATCTTATTCAGCACTGTGTGCCTATAAAAGTATACTATGTATGCATGGCAGTTCAGAAGAGGCACTAAGGTGGGTTTTAAGGGATCAAAATAATTTTCATTTAGGCTAATATCATGTACTTGAAAATCTGCTGTTCAGGCCTCCTACTAACCATACCGTTTGTCTTGGCACAGCCTCATGTTTTGATATTTCATTTTGTTTCACCATTTCATGTTCCTTCTGTTTGTTCTGCTTCCTTTCATTTTTGTGTGTGTGTGATGTTATAGCCATTTCAAGAGAGCCTAATGATTTTAACCTAATGTTTATTTTGGATTCTCCAGTATCTTCTCTAGTGATTATATTTCTGTTGTAGTAGTTCTGTCATTGTTAGTTAAAAAAAATCTTTTATGCTTTCTTTGCCGCTGCTGCTGCTAAGTCGCTTCAGTCGTGTCTGACTCTGTGCGACCCCATAGACAGCAGCCCACCAGGCTTCTCCATCCCTGGGATTCTCCAGGCAAGAACACTGGCGTAGGTTGCCATTTCCTTCTCCAAAGCATGAAAGTGAAAAGTGAAAGTGAAGTCACTCAGTCATTAAGTGTATTTTATTCTGAAAGTGTATGTATGCATGAGAAAGAGAGGAAATGAGAGTCAGTGTACTCTTTATAAGCAGACATTCTGTGTCTGTGAAACTAAAAACATATTAAGGCTAAGTAATTTTTCCCATTTGAACAAGCAGCTTGTAACAGTAGCTAGTTGTATTAATTCATCAACTGATTTTGTTATTGTTTTGTTATTAGTGATATTCAGGGCTCTCACTTCTTTTGTGAGTCTCAGCATTGTTCTAGGGTTAAAGAATATGTCTCCCTCTTTGGTTATGCTCTAGTCACATGACAAAAGAGAGACAAAGAGAACTGACAGTTATAATTTGTCACGTGTTTTTGTTACAGCATACCCTTCTCTCAGGCTACAGGATAACGCTGATTGACATCGGACTGGTAATAGAATACCTTATTGGTGGAGCATATCGCAGCAGCTACACTAGAAAAACTTTCAGAGCCCTCTACAACAACCTCTACAGAAAACATAAGGTAGTATAATTGAAAAGCACCCTTGTAGAACTGATGATTTCTAGGAGTTATACTTTTAGAAAAATGGCTTGGGAAGTTTAGGTGGGAAGAGCTTTCCAAACGACATTCTGTTTATTGATAGTTATTGAATATTTGCTACATGTAAATTACTGTGCTAAATGCTAGCATGCTGGCCTGGATGGACATAAAGACTTGCAGTTTTAGCAACTCTTAGAGGAAACAGACATGAATAACTAGCCACAATACAAAACAGGATATAAAATGTGCTATATTGACATAGAAGTATGTGATGAGAAAGTTTAGAGGGAGAGATGATCAGTTCTTTCCTTTTCTTTTGAAAATACACATGTGTAAAGCTTGATAGGATTTCATCTATAAACTCACAATGTTACGTTGCCTGGAGATGAAAAACTTGGAACATGTGTAGGGCTTGTATTGGAAGATGTATGCAGAATGTACTATGTAAAAATACATACTATATGTATTTTATTTTCCATCATAGTTTTTAAAGTCTGAAAGTGGAGGTGTTAGTCGCTCAGTCGTGTCTGATTCTTGGTGACCCTATGGACTGTAACCCACTAGGCTTCTCTATCCATGGAATTCTCCAGGCAAGAATACCTGAGTGGGTTGCCATTTCCTTCTCCAGGGGAGCTTCCTGGATCTCCTGGGTCTCCTGCATTGCAGGCAGATTCTTTACCGTCTGAGTCACCAGGGAAACGTCAAAATTAGAGTTGCTAGTTAGTTGATTAGCAGAGAAAATATTGCTCATTTCTTAAAATTGCCTTTCTAGATTAGTAAACTGAAGAGCTTAGTTCCTTTGTTAGTTAATAAGTAAATTTTAATTGTTCTATGCATTTGGAAGAAAGAAAAGTGTGCACTGAAAGAGAATGATTTAGATGGGGAAATCAGAGAATATCTCTCTGAGGAAACAACATTTCAGTTAAGAACAGTGGTAGATCTTGGGTAGGCAAGAATGGAGGGAGGGCAGTGGAAATGAGGGGACGAGTATATTCAGAAGCCTCCAGATGAGAATGATTCTGGCTTGAAGCTTAGTTCTTATTGGGGGATAATGCAAATGTTAGAAAAGATAGTTTGCGGCATTTTTGTTTGAAAGAAGAGCAGGAACAATACAAGGCATAGTGCTGTGGACATCAGGGTATGGTTTTTCAGTGACCAGGAGGCCTTGGTCGCTGGACAATGCCAGAAGGTTGTGAGGGATGACACTGGAAAGATCACATGAAAAGTCTAGACTATCAAGCTGCTTTTTACCTTTATGTAAAAAGAATGAATTTAACTGAAAACCCAACTTGGCTTTAGGAGATGAGGAAGCAAAACAGAAAGAAACCCAGTTCTCCCAGAGAAAATGTCCTTTATTGGAATTTCACAGACATAAACATACACTTGAGGTATCAGCTCCTGCATTTAAACAAAATAAGCCTTGCTATGAAGCTACAAGGGGCAGATAGGACTGACTGTGATATTGGTACAGTCCAGTGGGGAACATGTTGGGCAAGTTCCTCTAATGCCCTTTCTAGAAATGGGTAGGAAATTGCCCATTTCTCTAATTATTTTCTAGTGAAGGAGTATAGAGTTTATTGTGTTTCCTAGTAAATTAGATTGTAGCAGTTACAAACTAGTGCCACTTGGGAAGCCTGAAAGCTTCATACTGACAAGCAACTAATTATGTTATTATTGGATCTAGCCACTGGAATTCCACTCCAGTAGTGATATTATGTAACACCTGGAGACATTCCATAGCTTTCTAACTTAACCTTAACCTTGGAGCTGTTTGTGAATGGGAACTTTCTCTTATCAGACCTGTGAATCTTTATTGCCTGTTTTGAACTTGTTCCAGGTATAGAACATCTGTTGATTCTAATGGAATTTCCACATAGAGAAGGAATGCAGATATATAATAGGGAACAAAAAAGGATGTTCTTTAAGATGTTAGGAAATAAGAGTATGCTTAATAAGAAGGGGTCATGAAAGGCTCTTGTTGGATGAGTAATTAATTACTAACCTTGAATGAGAGACAGAACCATTGGATATTTGCTAGGATGCAATATTATATTTGGTTTTATTGTTATCTAAGAGCCTCTTGATGAAAGTGAGAGAGGAGAGTGAAAAAGTTGGCTTAAAGCTCAACATTCAGAAAACTAAGATCATGGCATCTGGTCCCATCACTTCATGGCAAATAGATGGGGAAACAGTGGAAACAGTGGCTGACTTTATTTTTCCGGGCTCCAAAATCACTGCAGATAGTGATTGCAGCAATGAAATTAAAAGATGCTTACTCCTTGGAAGGAAAGTTATGACCAACCTAGATAGCATATTCAAAAGCAGAGACATTACTTTGCCAACTGAGATCAGTCTAGTCAAGGCTATGGTTTTTCCAGTGGTCATGTATGGATGTGAGAGTTGGACTGTGAAGAAAGCTGAGTGCCGAAGAATTGATGCTTTTGAAGTGTGGTGTTGGAGCAGACTCTTGAGAATCCCTTGGACTGCAAGGAGATCCAACCAGTCCATGCTAAAGGAGATCAGTCCTGGCTGTTCATTGGAAGGACTGATGTTGAATCTGAAACTCCAGTACTTTGGCCACCTGATGCGAAGAGCTGACTCATTGGAAAAGACCCTGATGCTGGGAAAGATTGAGGGCAGGAGGAGAAGGGGATGACAGAGGATGAGATGGCTGGATGGGATCACCGACTCAATGGACATGGGTTTGGGTGGACTCTGGGAGTTGGTGATGGACAGGCCTGGCGTGCTGCAGTTCATGGGGTCGCAAAGAGTGGGACACGACTGAGCGACTGAACTGAACTGAGAAACAAAAGGTTAATTGTTACCACTTTCATTGTTACCATAACCATCTTTCCCCCTTTTTGTTTTGTTTTAAAAATAAAATAACACATGCCAGCAAGTGACCACTCTTGCTCAAAGCCTGTCCCAGCCTGCTCTTCACCGAAGACGCTGCTCAGGAAATAGAAAGGAATCTACAGAGAGTACCCTGCATTCCCAGTTCATTAGAACTGCCCAACCTTACAAAGTCAAGGTACCGATTACTTATTTTAAATTTGAGAATAAAATTGTCCTTGAAGACTGAGATCCTTTCATCACTTTAAATTCAAGAATGGGGAATACAGATAGAGGGACCATTTATAAGAACTATAAACAGATAGTACAAGTCTAAAACATGATACAGCTATTCTCTAACAATGATGAGCAAATGCCCAGGATGGGGAACTAAATGATCTCCAGGGCTAGCACCTCAGGCTGCCTTCCTTGTTCCTACCTCTGCTATGTCCAGATGATGACTCAGGAAGGCAGTCCATGGAATGGTACTAAAAAGTCACCATTAAACCTTCATCCTCCTTTCCCTAAGGCTAATTAGAGAGGTGACTGTTACCTTCTCCTTTGCTTTTCTCTTACATCGCCCTCTTGTATCTTCTTTTTCCCCTTTGAAGTTTTTTTGAAATTAATTTTAGCCTATTGTTACAGTATGGTAATGATAATGTATTTATGAATGTGTGTATGTGTGTGAGCAGTGTTATGCCGCCCTTCCCTGTACTACCTCAGTCCCACTTTCCTCTGGGCATGAATGCTTTTGTTCAAGAGTTTCCATAGAAAAGGTTCTTACGATGGCTGAAAGAGGCTTGCTTTTTACAGCTCCTAGAACGAAAAGTTATATCATAAAATTACTGTTGGTCATAATCAATGAACACAAATTCCCTCTCCTTATAGAAATAGAAGAAGCTTATTACAATTTTTTCTCTGATCTCCTTTAATTAAAAAAATAATTATTGAATCTTATCATTTGTCAGGCATTATTTTGGGCTCTTGGTTGAATCTGAGATGCAGGTGGGCTGGAGAAGATATATCGATGACTAAGAAATGGTCCTGCCCTCCCAAAGAAGTAACCTCAGTGCAGTGTGATGAGCATTGAACTAGAGATACATGCAGAGTGACATAGAAGACTGTGGGGCTTTAGCGAATGGTTTTTGACATGAGTTGTAAAGGGTGGGTTTAACCAGGTAGAAAATGGTATTTCATTATTACCTATTACCATCACTATGGAAATAGAGCCAGAATAAGGGGGATCAGAATTAAAACCAATCTATTTGTAACAATGTTGGCAACACTAGTGTCATTTTACTAAAAAGAAGACAGTGGATCTATTTGTAAGGTAAGGTTAGAGTTTTTTTTTTTTTAATAGTTCTCATTTGTCTTATATGTAATTTTAGCCCATTTCCTTGAGAAATTGAAAACTGGTGTATAGTTAGTGACTTTTCTAAAGGTATAGAGTTTTAAGTTGTTTTATATTGTGTTGCTGCTCCTACTGCTGCTAAGTCACTTCAGTCGTGTCCGACTCTGTGTGACCCCATAGACAGCAGCCCACCAGGCTCCCCTGTCCCTGGGATTCTCCAGGCGAGAATACTGGAGTGGGTTGCCATTTCTTTCTCCAATGCATGAAAAGTGAAAAGTGAAAGTGAAGTCACTCCGTCTTGCCCGTACTGGAGTGGGTTGCCATTTCTTTCTCCAATGCATGAAAAGTGAAAAGTGAAAGTGAAGTCACTCAGTCTTGCCCAACTCTTAGCGACCCCATGGACTGCAGCCTACCAGGCTCCTCTGTCCATAGGATTTTCCAGGCGAGAGTACTGGAGTGGGGTGCCATTGCCTTCTCCATATATTGTGTTAATCTGTATTAAGTTTTAAGCTCTGTTAACTTAAGTGGACGTAAGGTATCTTAGCATAGGGATCCTGAAACTATTAGATACAACAAGAAATAGATTAATAAAAGGCCAAAGTTTTGGTTTCTGATTTATAAAGTTCTTTTATTATTTCTATCCTTTTTTCAGTGATTTTTAAAATATTTATAAGATGCTCGGTGTCTTTTGTCAGGTAGAACATCATGCATCTGAGTATTTGGACACCCATTCCTATTTTACAGGGCTTCCCTGGTGGCTCAGTGGTAAAGAATCCACCAGCCAGTGCAGGAGACCTGGGTTCTGTCCCTGGGTCAGGAAGATCCCCTGGAGAAGGAAATGGCAACCCACTCCAGCATTCTAGCCTAGGAAATCCCATGGACAGAGGAACCTGGCTTGCTATAGTTCACAGGGTCACAAAAGCTATAAAGTTCTATTAATATTTCCATCCTTTTTCCGTGATTTTAAAAATATTTCTGAGATACTCAATGTCTTTTGTCAGGTAGAACATCATGCATCAGAGTATTTGGACACCCATTCCAATTTTATATTCTAACAGGAAAAGTCTGTAGCCCTTCATAAATCAAGGAAGAAGTCAAAAGAAGAACAAAATATATCAGATGACCCTGATTCTACTGGCTTTATTTATCCTTATAATGACCTGCTAGTGTGGGCTGTGCTAATGAAAAGGCAGAAGATGGCCATGTTCTTTTGGCAGCATGGTGAGGAGGCCACAGTCAAGGCAGTGATTGCTTGTATCCTCTACCGAGCAATGGCCCGGGAAGCCAAGGAGAGCAACATGGTCGATGATGCTTCTGAAGAACTGAAAAATTACTCAAAGTAAGAATTCTCCCTTCACCTCATACTTAACATTGACACTTCTTAGAATGGTTAGAAACATTTATCTTCCACAGCCTAGAACTTACAAGAGGAGTGGACTTAGAGCGGTGCATTTCATGGACTTTTCCATAGATGAGTCTTGAGATAGTTTAAGGATTAAAGGAAAGAGAGGTGGCCCTTAGTTCAGGAAACTTGGGTTCTTGTCCTGGGGCCAGCTCTTTACTAATCGTCAAATGACGTGCCAAGACTGTGGCACTTTAGTTTCTTTCTTTTTATTAAAAAATTTTTTTTGGCCTCAGCGCATGGCATGTGGGATCTTAGTTCCTCAACCAGGAACAGAACCTGTGCCTGCTGCAGGGAAGTTTGGATTCTTAACCACTGGACCACCAGGGAAGTCCTGGGACTTTAAACTATAAAATGTTCAATGAATGATTTTGGAACTCCCTCCTGACTATCAAACTCTTTGATACTAAGTTATATTAAAAATTGTTGTTTACTTTAAGTACCTCTCAGGCAGGAAAACGGGTAAATATATTATGTACTGAATGCCAGAGAGTGATGATAGAAAAAAGAAAAGTTAGGAATGTTTTGTTTTGTTTTTGATTTACTAATGCATGATGGTAGTAGGGAGAGAAGAAAAGCTAGAATTAGTTAATAGAAACTAATTTATCATTTTTATTTTAAAAAATTTCAGAGAATGACAGTGTCTACTTTTTAGAGAAAACAACCTCCAGGAAGATCACCTGGGGATGTCTCCAGGTCTAGCTTCTTACTTAAGTCATCTGTGTATTTTGTAAAATCTTAAAAAAAAAAAAATGGGAGTGAGGGGTTTCCATGGTTTTCCCTTATATGCGCTTATAGTTTGATTTTGAATAGTCTTTTCTGGCAGAAGTTCTTCATTAGGACCTATCAGGGAGCCCTGCGTAGCTTGTTTTTTGGTGTGGAGTCACTTCTCCTCAGGAATAGCTCAGGGGCTGTCGGTGGAAACCCACTAGTCCTGTTCCTTCAAGAAAGGGAGAACAATCCATTTTCTGAGCAGCAGTCCCTTTTAAAGTAGCTTCTGCATTTTACCGTCCCCTCTTTTCTCTTGGTCTTTTCCGAGTCTCATATGTAGCCTTTCTGAACGTTTCTGGGACTCCGGCCTGCCTTTGTGTTTGGCGCTCACCACTGTGTCATTGCAGGCAGTTTGGCCAGCTTGCCCTGGATGTGCTGGAGAAGGCATTCAAACAGAATGAAAGAATGGCCATGAAGCTGTTGACCTATGAACTCAAGAACTGGAGCAATTCCACCTGTTTGAAGCTGGCTGTTTCTGGAGGGTTGAGGCCCTTTGTTTCACATACTTGTACCCAAATGCTACTAACTGATATGTGGATGGGGCGTCTGAAAATGAGGAAAAACTCTTGGTTAAAGGTATATCTACTTGCTTTATAGAGTTTAATGTTATTAATAGTTTAGTCTGGAGGTCTGTACTCTTTTCATTTGTCGCTTGTTCCAGAAGAGTCCTTTCAGGAAAACCAATTATTAATACTATTTTTGATTCTCACAGATTTACAGTGAAACCTCTGACAACTACTTTATCTCCCACTCCTATGGTTTCTTTTAAAAAATGGGGATAATTGTGCCAGTTCAGCCCATTGCAAAGGCATACTCATGAGAAAGTGGTTAGAAGTTAAAAGCATGTACAGACATAAATAAGATTTCATTATTAGTAATCACCACTGCCCCTGATAATTATAATAGAAGTAAATGAGACTTTTTACTGAAAATTTTCTCAGCTTAAGGATGCTAACCCATGATAAACTAAATAAAATTAGCAATTGGTTGTGCTCATATAATTTAATGTTTCAGGAAATAAATGGCTATTTTGTAAAGGTGCCCTCAAACACATTTGTTCACACCACTATATCCAAATTTTTGTATTCCATTATAGTTTAGCCTTATCTTTCATCTCGAATTAGAAATTAGAAACCCTTATTCCTGAGAACGTAATAACTTTCTGTTCCTTGTATACTTTATTTTTATATCAACAAAGAGACTTAAGTGAAGTAAGACTAAATGTTTTGTCCCCAAACATGGTGAGCTGACAAGACTGAATTAGCTACCTAGAATCTCTGACTTACAGTAAACCATATTGCTCTCTTTGCCTGGATCCTAATTTATCAGTGCTTGGCTTGTAAGTTTTGGGAACACTTCCATAAATAATTGTAAAATGACTAGTTCCAAGTGGATGAAGACTGGAGGAAGACCTTGTGGAGTTTTATGTGGAAAGGAGCTCATGTTAGTGCTTTTAGGGAATAGACTCAAAACCCTTCCTTTGAAATGGGATGTTGATGTCATTGAACACTGTTTCATGAGCTGATTGTTCTGCAGTGGTCAATGGCAACAGAATGCGGAGCTTTTCCAGAAGTAGATTAGGAATTAATTAGTGCCATATTATCATTGTGTTTGATAACTATGATGTTTCCAGACCTAGAATATTGCATGTTTTTTGGGTTCAACATCTGAAAAGAAAACAAACACGCAAACAAACCAATCCCTGCCAAAACTCGGACAAGTCCAGAGAACTTCCACAGGAGATCAGGCTTTAAAACAAAACAGCAAAAAGAGTTTTCATCATGAAAAAAAAAAAAAAAAAAGAAAAAAGAAATTGACAAGGGCATGGCTTTAGTTTATTTAATCATGAATGGTATAGAGTGAGGGTGATCTTATTTTCATTCACTGAATCCCAGAATACTGGGGCTTAATTTTAGCTTGAAAGAGATAATGTTCACCAAGATGATTCTCACAGAATTGAGTAAATCCAAGCTCTTTACCCTGAAAGGCCATACAAGTTGAATAGACCATAAATAAATTCATGAATGATAGCAATAGAGTGAAAACTTTGGATGTCTAGAGTTATACATTCTCTAGTGGGTTTTACTGGCAGAGAAAATATATATGTGATGGAAGATGGATGTAAACAGAGGGACTTGGTATGCTTTTGCCTTATTAATTTATAATATAAACAAATTTTACAGTGTTTTATGTGATAATAACTACTTAGTGGCTTTAAGGAATTATTCAAGCATTATGGTCATTGAAAAAGAAGACTTCTCAGTGCCCTGCCTCTAGTTTTCTGTTTTTAATTAGAGGATAATTGCTTTACAATGTTGTGGTGGTCTCTGCCACACATTAATGTGAATCCCCTCCCTCTTAAACCTCCCCCCACCCCACCCTGCCATTCCACTTCTCTCGGTCATCCCAGAGTGCCAGGTTGGGCTCCCTATGATATACAGCGGCTTCCTGCTAGTTGTTGTTTAGTCGCTAAGTCTTGACTCTTACAACCCCATGGACTGCAGTCCATTTGTCCTTGGGATTTCCAGGCAAGAATGGGTTGCTGTGTCCTTCTCTAGAGGATCTTTTCGATTCAGGGTTTTAACCCAAGTCTGTGGCATCGCAGGCGGATTCTTTACTATCTGAGCCACCAGGGACAGAGTGCTCCAAATTCAAGTTTGCTTTTTGGAACTGTCTGAATTCTTCTTTTTTTTTTATTAATATTTTTAATCCAGATGTTAGTTGCATCTGTGGATGCAAAGCCCACATATATGATGGGCTGACTGAATTCCACTGTTAGGTTGTTCCACTTCAGCTATCCTTCTAGAGATGGACTTTTACACTCAGTTTCTTAGTTGGACATTTAGGTTGACACTAATTTTTTTGCCATTACAGATAGCCCTTCAATGAACATCCCTATACATATGCTTGGATTCATGAGTATTTCTGAGGGAGACACTTCTGGGATTGGAATTCTCAAGTCAGAAAATGTATACAATCAGGGTATCCACTTAGTTGGAGATGGATCTGACATTTCCTCTACACCCAGATCTTGACTTTATTTGGATCATATGTGTGCCTTGTATGACCCTCACTACCTGCTTTGTTCTCCTCTTTTGAAGATCATCATCAGTATTCTTTTCCCACCTGCCATTTTGACTTTGGAGTTTAAAAGCAAAGCGGAAATGTCGCATGTCCCACAGTCTCAGGACTTTACATGGTATAATGGTGACCAGAACACCAGCACTCTCAAAGAAAATTCTTGTCAGGTTAGTATGATATCATGGTGAACTAAGTTTTCATAACCTGGACTGCACACAAACATACACAGATGCATATCTTATTTATTAACAAACTATTTAACAATCTTAATCATATTATAGTATGGTCAGGTATACTATGTATGGTGGTTCTGATTAACCTCCATGTATGATTAAGCAAAATATCCTATTTCTGCCAAAATCAAAGACTCTGTTATATCTAGGAAGCTGCTTAATATTTCATTTTTCTTTGTGACTAGTGGAACAAATAGATTTATTGTTTATCAAAAGCTATAATAAAGGATGTCTTATAGCCTTCAAAATATTTTATAAAATGCTAGTTTACAATTTGTGCTGATCTTCACTGCTTCATGCTGCAGTTTTTTCACTTGTTATATCCAATGAGTTTGGATGGTTTTACTTGAGTTCCCAGATGTGCACTTTTTTCATGGGTAACTTGAGCTGGTTCTCTTCCAACCCGTCTTTGCTGAAGAGCCTCCAGTATGCTGTCTGCGCATCCATTTTTTGAATTTTATGTTTCAACTTGGATCATTGCTGATGAAGTTGCCATTTACTGTGAGGTGTTCAGTTCAGTTCAGTCACTCAGTTGTGTCCGACTCTTTGTGACCCCATGAACTGCAGCACGCCAGGCCTCCATGTCCATCACCAACTTTGGGAGTTTATTCAAACTCATGTCCATTGAGTCAGTGATTCCATCCAACTGTTTTATCCTCTGTCGTCCCCTTCTCCTCATGCCTTCAATCTTTCCCAGCACCAGGGTCTTTTCAAATGAGTCAGTTCTTCGCATCAGGTGCCTAAAATATTAAAGTTTCAGCTCCAGCTTCCAATGAATATTCAGGAATGATTTCCTTTAGGATGGACTGGTTGGATCTCCTTGCTATCCCAGGGACACTCAAGACTCTTCTTCAACACCGCAGTTCAAAAGCATCAATTCTTCAGTGCTCAGCTTTCTTTATAGTCCAACTCTCATATACGTATATGACTACTGGAAAAAGCATACCTTTGACTAGACGGACTATGAAGTGTAGTGAACATCTTTTCTGGTACTTAATACTTCAGTGAGGCATCTTAGCTAGTGTCTTGTCTGATGGACTTTTGTACTTATGAGGTATTTGTTATAATGTTGATAACATCTTTGATAAATGTTAAATGAAAAATAGTTAATTATAGTTTGTGTGGCTGGCATCTGTTGTGATTGGTTGAGCATCCATTCTGATTGATAATGCCAGATCAGTTAACCAGATGAGTTATTAAATATTTTGACTATCATGACTCTTTGGGTATATGTGTTCCTCTTCTATCCCTCCTCCCCTCCGTTCCTTTCTTTTCTAAGCCTGATAGTTCTGTTTGGGGTTCTCAGAGTACAAGATGCCAGGTACATTCTAACCTTTACAGAGTGTGTGAGAAATTCTCTGTTGCAAAACTGGGCTTTGCAAGTTGTCATAATTGTGATTGTACTGGTTAGATTATATATTTACTAAGTTTAGACTGTTTCACTTTTCTTTTTTTTAAAGAAAGAAAAGAAATGTAGTGCTGGCCTAACCTTATTAGAAATAGAAGGCAGTCTTTATATGTGAGACATTCACATATACATGTTTGATTTTATATGGTCTCAAGGCTAACAGTACAGCCTTCTTTCACATTTTTCCTCATTTGGAGTTCTATTTCATGCCTTAAGGCTGCAAAATCTTTCCCTCTGGTAAGAGCACATGGCCAAGAACTGTCTTTAAACCAGGCCACATTTTAAGAGACTTCACTCTGAGTCATCCTATCTGGAGAACATGTCATCATCTCCTTGAAAACTGGTGGAAATATTCATGCTTGAGCAATCTTTCCAACACATGTGTTTTTCCAGCACTCTGCTTCCAGCCACAACTCTTGGCAGATAAGCTTGTGTATTTTATTTGATATCATAATCAGATACAACATCAAGAACTTCATATATATGTCATGGTATTTGGTCTTTGAATTCAACTCAGAGATAGGCTCAATTAGTGTTTTTTAAAATAATTTTATTTATTTTGGCTGTGCTTGGTCTTCATTGATGGCTTTTCTCTAGTTGCAGTAAGTGGGGGCTACATTCTTGTTGTGGAGGATGGGCTCTATGGCACAGGGGCTTCAGTAATTGTGGCACACGGTTTATTTGCTCCACAGCATGTGGGATCTTCCCGGATCAGGGATCGAACCTGTGTCTTCTGCCTTGGCAGGTGGATTCTTTACCACTGAGCTACCAGGGAAGCCCTCAATTAATGTTTTATAATAATAAGATAAGTCATTTAACAACAAGATCATTACTTAAATAGCTTTCTGGAGTCTTTCTGAAGTGGGCTGGAAGAAGCACAAGATGGAATCAAGGTTGCCGGGAGAAATATCAATAACCTCAGATATGCAGATGACACCACCCTTATGGCAGAAATTGAAGAGGAACTAAAAAGCCTCTTGATGAAAGTGAAAGAGGAGAGTGAAAAAGTTGGCTTAAAGCTCAACATTCAGAAAACTAAGATCATGGCATCCGGTCCCATCACTTCATGGGAAATAGATGGGGAAACAGTGGAAACAGTGTCAGAGTTTATATTTTTGGGCTCCAAAATCACTGCAGATGGTGACTGCAGCCATGAAATTAAAAGACGCTTACTCCTTGGGAGAAAAGTTATGACCAACCTAGACAGCATATTCAAAAGCAGAGACATTACTTTGCCAACAAAGGTCCATCTAGTCAAGGCTATGTTTTTCCAGTGGTCATGTATGGATGTGAGAGTTGGACTGTGAAGAAAGCTGAGCACCAAAGAATTGATGCTTTTGAACTGTGGTGTTGGAGAAGACTCTTGAGAGTCCCTTGGACTGCAAGGAGATCCAACCAATCCATTCTGAAGGAGATCAGCCCTGGGATTTCTTTGGAAGGAATGATGCTAAAGCTGAAAGTCCAGTACTTTGGCCACCTCATGCAAAGAGTTGACTCATTAGAAAAGACCCTGATGCTGGGAAAGATTGAGGGCAGGAGGAGAAGGGGCTGACAGAGGATGAGATGGCTAGATGGCATCACTGACTCAATGGACGTGAGTCTGAGTGAACTCCGGGAGTTGGTGATGGACAGGGAGGCCTGGCGTGCTGCAACTCATGGGGTCGCAAAGAGTCGGACACAACTGAGCGACTGAACTGAACTGATGTCATTAAAATCACAGTATATAATGACTTTTAAAATCAGTTCTAAGCCTCAGTTCTAAGCCATTTTAACTCTAGGCTGGTTTACTCTGTTAGTAACTGGCTCAGTTCCTATACTTCTAAATCACATCTCTGATTCCACTCTCCAAAGTGACATGAATGACAGAACTATCAATTAGACCCTGAGAATACCCATCTAGAAGCCTGAGGCCTCAAAATTTAAATTTTCTTGCTATTACATGGATAATTCAGGCAAAACCTGATTCATTCCTTGGCTTGGAAATTCTTGGTAATCATGCAGGTCTGGTGTTTGAGAGACATCTTTTGTGGATAGGTTGAAGAAATAGGCTAGTCTGAGAGGCACCATAGAATGTTCCTTTCTTTTCATGTAATATGACTTTCATAATATTACAAAAGTAATACATTTCCTGTTAAAAGATTAAAATCATACAGACATCTATGAAGTAGGATGATGCCTCTTTTGCTTTTCTTTCATCATCCCTAAGTTTCCTCTTCTCAAAAGTAACCTGGGTGCAAGTGCTTTTACCTTTCTCTTTCTTTTTTTCTCTCTTCTGAGTGGACATCTCTGTTAGTCACATTCATGCAACCACTTCCTTGTCACACAGATATTCATTTCTCACCACCTACAACTGTTAACCCCTTTAGGCTGACCCATAACTTTTGAGAAACTGATGGAAAATGCTTTCCCTAGAAAATGCATGTACAACACAAATGCCTGCAGGTGCAGGCATTTAATAATCTAATAATTTAATTTAATAATTGCAGCAGGTGCAAAGAACTCCAGAAGCTCAGAGAGTTCATGAACTTCAGGTAAAGAACCTCTGTTATTAATGAGTGGAGAAGCTGTCAAAGTCAGAATTCTTTTTTTTTATTCTTAATTATTATTTTATTAGTGTATTTATAATATTATTAAATGTTTATCAAGTATTTAATCTCCTTATCCCTTTCTTTTCTTGTTTCATTAGTATTTTTTTAATATAAATTTATTTATTTTAATTGGAGGTTAATTACTTTACAATATTGTATTGATAAACTAACACTGAGCCTGACTTCCCTGTGACTTGGGAAAGATGTATCACCATTCTCTGTCCATTTTGTCCTCCTTTTATATGGAAACAATTCTATTCTCTGCTTAATTGATTTCACAAGGACTTTATTTATATGAATATCCTTAGGTTCCAAAATTACTGATAAAGGAGATTAAAAAGAACAGGAAGAGGGACCATTTTAAAATGCTTGGAACTACACTTAGTTTGACTAAATTTGATTACGGCAGACTCAACTTGCTTTTCAGAAATGCCCTGTTCTCTTTACCTTGTCAAAGATCGATATAATACATGTAGTTTTTCTTCTGTTCAAGACTAAGATTATAATTTGGCAGGTGGATGCCCAATTAATTTCTAATATATTTATGAAATATATAATATTTTAGATATTTTTAAATGTTAGTAATTTAGTTAAGGCTCTGACAATAAATAATTATTTGTTTATTTTACAGAAAGACTGTGATTTGGAAAGGGGACCTGATGAGAAAACCGATGAAAGTCAGCACTTTGATTTAAAGAGTGGGCCCCAAACCCTTCCTTGGACCAGGAAAGTCTATGAGTTCTACAGTGCTCCAATTGTCAAGTTTTGGTTTTATACGGTTGGTCTTATTTAAAAAATTATATATAGTATTCAGGATGGTTAATTGTTAAGGATAATGTTGATAGTGATATGCCTGATTTACCAACTTGTAATAAAAATGTAGTTTAGAAAAAGTGGGAGGCCTGGCAAAGGAGGTAGGAAAGAAGATTGGAGGGAGGTGAGAAAAGGTGAGGGCAGGTCTTTCCTACTTTTGGGAGTGAAAGCACAGGAATTTTTGTCTTCTTCTGAGTGCTTACAGTTAGCACAGCTGGAACTAAGCATTTGAAACTTTGTGGAACAATAAAATGAATAATAGTGGTTGTAGAATTAAGGGATGGGGGTGGATTCATTTCCCATCTTGGGCAAAAAATGTTAGGAGTTGGATTGATTTTTTTTCTTTGTAGGAATGTTGTGTAATATAGACTAAAAATGGAAGTTTTTGTTGTTGTTTTCTTCAGTAGCAAATACTTATATGGAGGACAATACAAATTTTAGAAGAATTGTATCAAATACTAAATCTGTCATGGATGGAGAGATAGTGAAAGCAATAACTATACACTAAATGTATTGAGTGGTTTTTACATTTATTTAATAGTATTTTTTTTTCTAATGCTTCAGTTCAGTTCAGTTGCTCAATCATGTCCAACTCTTTGCGACCCCGTGAACCGCAGCACACCAGGCCTCCCTGTCCATCACCAACTCCTGGAGTCCACCCAAACCCATGTCCATTGAGTCGGTGATGCCATCCAGCCATCTCATCCTCTGTCGTCCCCTTCTCCTCCTGCCCTCAATCTTTCCCAGCATCAGGGTCTTTTCCAATGAGTCAGCTCTTTGCATCAGGTGGCCAAAGTACTGGAGTTTCAGCTTCAAAATCATTTCTACCAATGAACACCCAGGACTGATCTCCTTTAGCATGGACTGGTTGGATCTCCTTGCAGTCCAAGGGACTCTCAAGAGTCTTCTCCAACACCACACTTCAAAAGCATCATTCTTCGGCGCTCAGCTTTCTTTATTGTCCAACTCTCATATCCATACATGGCCACTGGAAAAACCATAGCCTTGACTAGATGGACCTTTGTTGGCAAAGTAATGTCTCTGCTTTTGAATATGCTGTCTAGGTTGGTCATAACTTTCCTTCCAAGAAGCAAGCATCTTTTAATTTCATGGCTGCAGTCACCGTCTGCAGTGATTTTGTAGCCCAGAAAAATAAAGTTGGCCACTGTTTCTGCTGATTCCCCCATCTATTTGCCATGAAGTGATGGGACCGGATGCCATGATCTTAGTTTTCTGAATGTTGAGCTTTAAGCCAACTTTTTCACTCTCCTCTTTCACTTTCCTCAAGAGGCTCTTTAGTTCTCCACCTTCTGCCGTAAGGGTGGTGTCATCTGCATATCTGAGGTTATTGATATTCCTCCCGGCAATCTTTATTCCAGCTTGTGCTTCCTCCAGTCCAGGATTTTTCATGATGTACTTTGCATATACGTTAAATAAGCAGGGTGACAATATACAGCCTTGACGTACTCCTTTTCCTATTTGGAACCAGTCTGTTCCATGTCCAGTTCTAACTGTTGCTTCCTGACCTGCATACAGGTTTCTCAAGAGGCAGGTCAGGTGGTCTGGTATTCCCATCTCTTTCAGAATTTTCCACAGTTTATTGTGATCCACACAGTCAAAGGCCTTGGCATAGTCAATAAAGCAGGAATAGATGCTTTTCTGGAACTCTCTTGCTTTTTTGAAGATCCAGCGGATGTTGGCAATTTGATCGCTGGTTCCTCTGCCTTTTCTAAAACCAGCTTATACATCTGGAAGTTCACGGTTCATGTATTGCTGAAGCCTGGTTTGGAGAATTTTGAGCATTACTTTACTAGTGTGTGAGATGAGTGCAATTGTGCGGTAGATTGAGCATTCTTTGGCATTGCCTTTCTTTGGGATTCTAATGCTTATCTATAGTTAAATTGCTTATAGTCAAGGTTGTATATTTCTAAAACATTTGAAGTCATTATAAGAGGATATTTATATAAATGTGTTATATTTCAAAATATTCCTTGCCCAACCACACACTTGTTTCATACACTTATTGAACAAGTACATAGGTCCAAATAACTTTTATGTTTTCAAAAATAAAATCTTCATTCAGATGATTCAGGTTTTACCATATTTGTGAATATGCAACAAAATCATAGAGACTCTGATAGTAGCATCGAGAATTTAACCAACCCAGGGATCAAACCCAGGTCTCCTGCATTTCAGGTGGCTAATTTACCAGCTGAGCCACCAGGGAAGCCCAACCATTGTCACATCATTGGGTAGAGTATTCAAGTGTTTCTTCCCTTAGAAAACTCCAGCTTATGAACACTTAGAGACAGGAGCAACCTAAGCAAATGGAACAACAACAACAATAATGATGATGAAAATAAACAAACTAGCCAACCATATCTACACACCACAATGAATTGTATTAGCTGTGAGCACAGGCATTTTAGTCATGGCCATTACATTGCTAGGTTATGGTACGTGTGCTTTATTAAAGCAATGTCTTGTTGTAAATGCTATGATGAAAAAGCAAAAATATAAACATTTTTGGATATCTTTTTAAAACTTGGAAAGAAAAAAAAAGAGTCAGAAGTAATGCCACCAATATCTACAGTGTTTTGGTGTCTGGCCACCATGAAACCAGTGATAATGATGTAAAAAACATTCTGCTTGACAGTACAAGTTTATTTAAATTGTATCCCTATGGGATCATCAAACATATTAAAACTATGAAATACAGATCTAGAGAAGTATAGAATTTACTTAACTTTCTTATATGCTTCTCTATTAAGTTTCTTAACTCATAGACAATGCTAATAAGCCATTATGCCTGCCTGAAATACCACTTATTGTATATGCCAATGTGGTATAGTCAAAAGTGATTTCAGCCATTCTCTATGCAGAACTAAGCTTAGCAGACTTATCAAACTTAGGTAGAGCTCAAAAAGATTTCATAAATAAGGATTCAGTTTAAAATAATATGATTCTCATGAGAATGAACACACACACTGGCGCTTTTCTCTCTTTTGATCTGGGATTTGTAATATGTGTTTATCAGCTAGCACTGTGCATGGTCTCTGAAGATATTTGAAGGGCTGCATTGTCTCATCCCTTATTGGTGACTGAGAAATTGGTAAAGCCTTTCTGGCTGGCAACTTAGTAATATGTGTCCCATTTTTAAATGTGTGTAGCTATTCTACTTCTGGAAAATTTAAGACATAAGAATGTTAGATAAGATCACAAAGCTGTTAATCACCATATATCTATATGTATGTGTTTGCTGCTGCTGCTGCTGCTAAGTTGCTTCAATCGTGTCCAACTCTGTGCGACCCCATAGATGGCCTCCTACCAGGCTCCTCTGTCCCTGGGATTCTCCAGGCAAGAACACTGGAGTGGGTTGCCATTTCCTTCTCCAAAGCATAAAAGTGAAAAGTGAAAGTGAAGTCGCTCAGTCGTATCCGACTCTTAGTGACCTCATGGACTGTAGCCTACCAGGCTCCTCTGTCCATGGGATTTTCCAGGCAAGAGTACTGGAGTGGGATGCCATAGCCTTCTCCAGTGTATGTGTTTACTGTGCCTTGATTCTTGTAAGAGACTGGAAATCTAGGTTTAATATACATACCGCTTAAACATACATTTCTTGATTGTCTATCATGTGTTAGGCTGAGTGCTTAAGTACTATAGATAAAAACGTCAACAGTCTGTAATTATAAAGATTCACAATCAGATAATACTTTTCTATCAACCAGGATATTTTAATCAGCATAAAATAAAATTCTCAGCAGTTATAAACATCACAACTTATTTGAAAACAGTCTCCTACCAATATTGCTCCTTTGGCATCCTTAGGACACATGTTTTCTGTTTAAATGGAGGAGAAGGTGTGCAGTTCCCTCTTGGCTTGTTCTTAGCCTGACTGTGTCCATGCCAGAATGTGCAGGGTTCTGAAAATTCTGATCAGGAGCCAATAAGATGAGATAGTGCCCACTTTGATGCATTTGAAAACAGTGCTCTTCTTTCCTTCCACAGAATCATAGAATAGAGAACCGTGGATTCTTGTGCCTTCCTTGATATTGGGCTTCGTTTGTGGCTCAGCTGGTAAAGAATCCACCTGCAGTGCGGGATACCTGGCTTTGATCCCTGGGTTGGGAAGATTCCCCTAGAGAAGGGAAAGGCTACCTGCTCCAGTATTCTGGCCTGGAGAACTCCATGGATCTTGTAGTCCATGGGGTCGCAAAGAGTCGGACACGACTGAGCTCCAGGTGGTCCCAGATACACTCCCTGCTCTCATGTTGAAGTCCATGTGATTTCTGTCGAGTTGGGTCCTTGTCTGCTTGGTGTCCTCCACTATGACTCTCACTCATGACCAGGGAATGCGTGTCCCCCTCACAGATGGTGTACTTGGCATTCCTTATGCTGTTCACTTACACCGTGTTGGTGGAGATGCAGCCCCAGCCCAGCGTGCAGGAGTGGCTTGTTATTATCTACATCTTCACCAATGCCATTGAGAAAGTCAGGGAGGTGAGTTACCCTTTCTCCCTTTGTCTTTTGTACATCTCTGCTAGAGGTATTCTGGGATGGGGTGGTGAAAATGGAGAGGTCAAAGGTTGAGGTGGGGTGGGCAGTGATTCTGACTTGGCATGCTACAGGAGGGTAATTGGGGGAAATTTCTGATCTCAACCTTTTATTGTTGCCAAATAATTTCTCTTGATTGCCGCTCTTTGAAAGCAGTTATTTTTGAGGACATCTTAGTGTGTTTATCAGTCCCAGAGTGATAGTGTCTAGTTGTTATTAGACCCTCTGACTGTTAGATTTCCCATCCACAGAGTGTTTTTTTTTAAAAAAATAAGATTGATTTTCATATAGTCTAACATTACTTACATATTATTGGTTTCATGTCATATAGTGGCTAAAGTTGTACAATGGTAAAGAATTCATGTATAGTCTTTGAAAGTTCCTACTAAACATCCCTCTGGGGCAAGTAGTCCAAGAAACAAAACAAAGCAAACTTTTTATCTTTAATTTATAGTGAAAAGAAAAGGAATGAATATTCCCATGCAGTTATAATGTAATCACATATAGTATAACTTAGACTATTTTAGAATCACTGTATATGTAGCTCGACCTTTGTGCATTTACATATATTGAGTTTGTCCTAGAGATCTTATGACCAGTACTATATATTACGTAGATATAGTCTTAGTAATTATATTTATGTTGTCTGCTAGTTACTATTGTGGAGTTTATAGATGGTAGAAAACAATTCAGCAGAAAAATGTTATCTAAATTCTACCATTCTTTTTAATGCCTCAGGAAAAATGGGTTTACTGTTTGACATTTCAATTTGCCTGACATTCTGTTGCAGGGGTAATTTCTTGTAATAGTGAGTTCTAATGTCACGTTCAATTTGCTAACTGTTCACTAACAGCAATAGTGGGATCAGATTATAGGATTCTTTCATTTCTTTGCACTAGGCTATTCATCATGAAATGGCATTGCAGCTATAGTCCATTGCAATGTCGAGTTTTAAAGTTGTTTCAGTGTTTCCCTGTGTTAGTCTGCTGCTGCTGCTGCTAAGTCTCTTCAGTCGTGTCTGACTCTGTGCAACCCCATAGACGGCAGCCCACCAGGCTCCCCTGTCCCTGGGATTTTCCAGGCAAGAACACTGGAGTGGGTTGCCATTTCCTTCTCCAATGTATGAAAGTGAAAAGTGAAAGTGAAGTCGCTCAGTCATGTCCGACTCTTCGCGACCCCATAGACGGCAGCCCACCAGGCTCCCCCATCCCTGGGATTTTCCAGGCAAGAACACTGGTGTGGGTTGCAGGATTGATCAAATCTAGAAAAAACTTTTCTTTCTTTCTTCCTTTTTTAAGTTTCTGGTTGGGTTTTTAAATAGTTGACCAGCATTAACAGTCACATTAAGCTATATTTATAGAATTGTTTAAATAATTCATTCCCCAAGGATAACTTAGATGCCTTATGATCTAAGGTTTGGCAGGATTCAATTCCTCTGTAAATGAACAGTTGAAGTATTGAAGATCATAGTGATGAGACTCTTGAGGTATAACCCATTCTTTTGTTTCTTTCTTTCTATCATGTTTTAGGTCTGTATTTCAGAACCTGGGAAGTTTACTCAAAAGGTGAAGGTATGGATTAGCGAGTACTGGAACTTGATGGAAACGGTGGCTATCAGCCTGTTTTTGGTGGGATTTGGCTTTCGGTGGGGTGACCCACCTTTCTACACAGCGGGAAGACTGATATACTGCATCAACATCATATTCTGGTTCTCACGGCTCCTGGACTTCTTTGCTGTGAATCAACATGCAGGTCCCTATGTGACCATGATTGCAAAAATGGTGAGTACTGTCTGCTGTATAACCTGGTGTTATTTTAACAGTTCTACCTGATTTCATGGTTCATATTCAATAGTATTATAACTGTTAAAATTATTTAAAGAAGTACACACTTCATCACCACTTATTGTATAACTTAAATTCATATTTAACAAATGTCCTTGGATAGCATATTGGATAGTTGACTGTGATACTCATCTTACCCTTTTGGTTAGGGCCAGATGATGGGGGATTGAGTTGTATTTGTCTCTGAGCACAGTAAGCTGAAATACTGATTTGTCCTGTCTCTCCACCCCTCAGTTCAGTTCAGTTCAGTTCAGTTCAGTCACTCAGTCATGTCCGACTCTTTGCCACCCCATGAATCACAGCACGCCAGGCCTCCCTGTCCATCACCAACTCCCGGAGTTCTCTCAAACTCACGTCCATCAAGTCCGTGATGCCATCCAGCCATCTCATCCTCTGTCATCCCCTTTT
Source organism: Capra hircus (assembly GCF_001704415.2). Classification (NCBI taxonomy): domain Eukaryota; kingdom Metazoa; phylum Chordata; class Mammalia; order Artiodactyla; family Bovidae; genus Capra; species Capra hircus. Next base: position 50,700,775 of record NC_030815.1, on the reverse strand, counting down.
CCTTCTGCCCCCAATCCCTCCCAGCATCGGAGTCTTTTCCAATGAGTCAACTCTTTGCATGAGGTGGCCAAAGTACTGGACTTTCAGCTTTAGCATCATTCCTTCCACAGAACACCCAGGGCTGATCTCCTTCAGAATGGACTTATTGGATCTCCTTGCAGTCCAAGGGACTCTCAAGAGTCTTCTCCAACACCACACTTCAAAAGGATCAATTCTTTGGCACTCAGCTTTCTTCACAGTCCAACTCTCACATCCATACATGACTACTGGAAAAAACATAGCCTTGACTAGATGGACCTTTGTTGGCAAAGTAATGTCTCTGCTTTTGAATATGCTGTCTAGGTTGGATAACTTTCCTTCCAAGGAGTAAGCGTCTTTTAATTTCATGGCTGCAGTCACCATCTGCAGTGATTTTGGAGCCCCCCAAAATAAAGTCTGACACTGTTTCCACTGTTTCCCCATCTATTTCCCATGAAGTGATGGGACCAGATGCCATGATCTTAGTTTTCTGAATGTTGAGCTTTAAGCCAACTTTTTCACTCTCCTCTTTCACTTTCATCAAGAGGCTTTTTAGTTCCTCTTCACCTTCTGCCATAAGGGTGGTGTCATCTGCATATCTGAGGTTATTGATATTTCTCCGAGCAATCTTGATTCCAGCTTGTGCTTCTTCCAGCCCAGTGTTTCTCATGATGTACTCTGCATATAAGTTAAATAAGCAAGGTGACAATATACAGCCTTGACGTACTCCTTTTCCTATTTGGAACCAGTCTGTTGTTCCATGTCCAGTTCTAACTGTTGCTAGCCAACTCTTGAATAGTGATTACTGTGGGCCACACCCTGTTCTAAGTACTTTGTATGTATTAACTCATTTAATCTTAAAAATAATTTTAAGAGATGGGTACTATAATCCACATTTTACCTTCAGGGAAATGGAGTTTAAGTAAATTTCCCAAAGGAGTAAGCTGGGGAGCCAGGATTCAAATCTGGACCACCTGGCTCTGTCTGCCATCTGAGCTCACTGTGTACTTGTATAAGCCCTGTCCAGCTGACTTTGCACAGGAGTTAAGAAGGACAGCACCTCAAGATCTTTGCTTTTTCTTCTAGAATACTCACAAGGAAGGGGCAGGCTCTTGAGAAGGAAGAGTTGTGTTGAGATAGAGGAAGAGGACAGTAAAGGGAGAACCTCCTGGATACCAAAGATGATTTTTGTTCCTTTATACTTTTCTTTTAGACCAGCAATATTTTCTCTGGTCTTGGTGACATTGGAATTAACTTGGTAATCTATGTTGAGGTAATCAATGTATCCCAGTGACTCAGTACAAGTTTATTTCTTCCTAATGCAAAGACTGATGGAGGCTGGCCTCTATCCAGTGATTGAGGGAACACAAATCCTTCCTTCTTGGGGCATACCCATGTCATTAGGTGGCTTCTGAGGTTTCCTATGACAGGGAATAGAGGGGTGGAGAAAACTCCATGGAGGAGCATGCTTTTAAAGGGATGGAGCAGCTTTTAACTGCTCTGAACGGGAAGTGAGTCAAATCACTATTATTCCACAGCCCATTGGCCAGAATAGGTCATGTGGCTCCTGCCTCATGGAAGGGAAGCTAATAGGAAATTCATGGTATAAGTTTCTGCCACAGTGAACAAGTAGGTTGATCTGATGTATTAATACATTTAGTAATAGAAATGAATTATTTGAAAGAGCCTTTAAAAATTATAGTACGTGTATATGGTACATGTATATATTATATGTGTTCTCAAGCAGTCCTCCATTGTGCATTAAAACAATCAGGCTTACTTTGTTTTTAAACTTTTTATTTTGTACTGGGGTATAGCCGATTGACAAACAATGTTGTCATAGTTTCAGGTGAACAGTGAAAGGATTCAGCCATACATATACATATATCCGTTTCTCCCAAGCTACTTCCTGTTCAGGCTGCCACATAACGTTGAGCAGAATTCCCTGTGGTATACAATAGGTCCTTGTTGGTTATCCATTTAAAATATAGCAGTGTGTGTATGTCCATCCCAGACTCTTATGACTGTCTCTCCCCACCATCCTTCCCCCTGGTAACCATAAGTTCATTCAGCCTGTGAGTCTCCTTCTGTTTTGTGGTAAGTTCATTTGTATCTTTTCTTTTTAGATTCCACACGTAAGGGATGTCAGATGATCTTTCTCCTTCTCTGTCTGACCTGCTTCACTCAGTGTGACAGCTTCTAGGTCCACCCATGTTGCTGAAAGCGGCCTTGTTTCACTCTTTTTGACGGCTGGGTAATATTCCGCTGCACAGATGCGCCCCCTCCTCTACCATTCTTCTCTCCCTGGACATTTAAGCGGCTTCTTGTTGCTATTGCTGTTTAGTCGTTAAGTCATGTCCAGCTGTTTGTGAGCAAGAGGCTCCTCTGTCCATGGCATTCTGCAGGCAAGAATACTGGGGTGGGTCGCCATTTCCTTCTCCAGGGGATCTTCCCAACCCAGGGACTGAACCCATGTCTCCTGCTTGGCAGGCAGATTCTTTACCATTGAGCCACCTGGGAATCCCCAAGGTTGCTTCCATGCCTTGGCTATTATAAACTGTGCTGCAATGAACATTGGGTTGCATGTATCCTTTCAGATCATGTTTTTCTCCAGATACAGGCTCAGGAATGTGATTGCAGGGTCATATTGAAGCTCTATTTTTAGTGTTTTAAAAAACTTCCATCCTATTCTCCATAGTGGCTATAACAATCTGCATTCCCACCAACATTGTAGGAGGGTTGAATCAGGCTTACTTTTACTGCAAAGACTAACTGAGAGTTAATGAACCACTGGATTTAACAAACGTCATTTTACAGTTGCTTTTACATCTTTTTTTTTTCCCCCTTAAATTCTTCAGTTTGCTAAGTAGCCTGGAATTATTCAGCAGATTCTTGGCCTGATCAATTTTCTCAGGCTCTAAATACTGCTGAAGATAATCCTGGGAATAAGGAGCCATTTTACTAATTTGAATTACCCTAATTTTTTTCTTTTCATAATCTCTGATGAAAACTTGGATATTAGCCAATCAAAAGCTATTCATATTTCATCACTTCTTAAAAAAAAGCATAGATTCTCTACTGTTATTACATTTAAATCATTCCATAGGCTACCTGAAACATGTATTGGGCAGAGAAAACAAGATGTTTTAGACAAAGGAAATCCAGTTGTTCATGGAATAGGTATTTTTGCAGGCCCCCCCGTCCCTGGGATTCTTCAGGCAAGAACATTGGAGTGGGTTGCCATTTCCTTCTCCAATGCATGAAAGTGAAAAGTGAAAGTGAAGTTGCTCAGTCGTGTCCGACTTTCAGCGACCCCATGGACTGGAGCCTACTAGGCTCCTCCGTCCATGAGTGGGGGGCCATTGCCTTCTCTGATAATTGTGATGACTCCAGGTATTTTATTTGTTTTGAATTTCTAATCTATGCTAAAATTCTGGTTGTGCCATTTCTTTTAAACTTTTTATTTTGTACTGGGGCTCAGATAGTAAAGAATCTGTCTGCAATGTGGGAGACCTCGATTCAATCCCTGGGTTGCAAAGATCCCCTGGAAGAGGGCATTGCTACCCACTCCAATATTCTTGCCTGGAGATTTCCATGGACAGAGGAGCCTGGCGGGCTACAGTCCATGGGGTCACAAAGAGTTGGACACGACTGAGTTATTAACATTTTCACTTTTGTTAGGGTATAGCGAATTAACAATGTTGTGGTAGTTTCATGTGGAGAGCAGAATGATTCAGCAATACATATACATGTATCCATTCTCTCCCAAACCCCACTCCCAGCTAGGCTGCCACATTACATTGAGCAGAGTTCCATGGGCTATGCAGCAGGTCCTTGTTGGCTATCCATTTTAAATATAGCAGTGTGTACATGACCATCCCAAACTCCCTCTCTCTCTCTTCCCGCTGGCAACCGTAAGTTCATGTTCTAAGTCTGTGAGTTTGTTTCTGTGTCATGCTTTTCTGTAGACAGCAAACATGTTCTACATTGTGATCATCATGGCCATCGTCCTCCTGAGCTTTGGAGTGGCACGGAAAGCCATCCTTTCACCAAAGGAGCCCCCATCCTGGACCCTTGCCCGAGATATCGTATTTGAGCCATACTGGATGATATATGGAGAAGTCTATGCTTCAGATATAGATGGTATGTAGAGCATTCCACCACTCTGTGGAAATCAAACCCTAGTAGACACTCAGAGTTGAAAAGAACTCTGGAAAACAACCATCTGAATCTTAAAAATGTCAAGAGTTTGTGGTATTCTGCTAAATTAGTGTGCTAAATATTTGTCCATGGTCATAGGACTGTGATTCACCTTGTCTCTCATTCTTTAAAATTCTTTCTTTGCAGTTTGTTCAAGCCAGCCGTCCTGCCCTCCTGGTTCTTTTCTTACTCCATTCCTGCAAGCTGTCTACCTCTTCGTGCAATATATCATCATGGTGAACCTGTTGATAGCTTTCTTTAAGTAGGTTATTTTAATCAAATATGGTTATTTTGTAACCAGTCAAAATTGGTGAAGTATTTTGAAAGAGTCACATGTAACCTTTGTTTTAATGCATATCATGCTTTATCACTGTGGTTTTATGGTTTTAAAAATATGGGCATGGGACTACTGGTAGGAAGGTAGCAGAGTGTAAGAAGAGAAAAAACAATGTGGGACTGTAATAAAAACAGAATTAAAAGAGATCATACACTGTAATTAAGCAATAATTTGGAATCATGGAGAATAGCAATTGATGAGTTGAAAGTTGACTAGGGAGTCCTTGATAACTTCTCTTCATCAGCTCTCATTATATTTCATTCTCTGTTTTCGTCAATATCACTTCACTTCTTCGCAGTTTTCTTTTCCTGGTTCATCATCTTCTCTCCAACCTTTTAACACTGGGATTTGTCCCTGGGCCCAGACCTTTTGTTTATGCTTCGTTTGGTGATCTCTTTCAGTTTCCTGTATATATGTTCTATATCTTGACAAAGTCCAATGTATATCTTCAGCTTACATCTCTTTCTTGAACTCCAATTCTATAGGTCCAGCTGCCCTGTTCTGTTGCCAGTCAGACATATAATAGATTTCTGAGCTTTTAAATGTCCAAACTCTTGATTTTCCCTCTTTCCAAATATACACTTATTATTCTTATAGTTGTTCCCACATCTTTAAAGAAGAGCACACATTTCTGTCAAAGATTCATCTTTTTTTTTGTCATTCAGGCCAAAAACCTTGGCCTTCTTATTGCCTCTCATATTTCTAAGTTTAGATTGTCAGAAATGCCTTTGACTCCACCTTCAAATAGATCCTCAGTCCAACCACCTCTCAGTACCTGACTGCTACCACCACAAAGCCTCCTAATTATTTCTCTGCTTCTGTCTTTGGCCCCTGTACTCTTTTCTCAACACTGTAGCCCTAATGACACTTAACAAACCTAAGGATGTTATTTAAAAGTGCAGCTGCCCTTTCCTTCCATCATCTCCTTGGCGTGCCTGGTCCCCCTTACTCTTCTTTCTTTATCCTACTCACTTATATATATGCAAATATATTTTATAATTTATTTATATATTATTTTTGCCCCCATTTATCTCATTCTGGAATACAGGCTTCATAAGAACAAGTTTGGTTTTTTGCTTTTGGGTTTTCTTTTTTCCTTTTCTGCCTATGAATTTATCCCAAGCATTGAAAAGAGTTTAATGGATGAAAGAAATCAAGTGACATGATGGAAAGGAACTAGTTTTTTCTGAATGCCTCCTTTATGCCAGCCACTGTATGAGGTATTTTATTTATTATCTTACTGAAAAGAGAAAGGGAAATCAATGCATAGAAGCTAAGTAAAGAAAGTAGAGGAGATACGGCTGAAAGCAGATAAAATAAAAACACAGGCAAAAACCGACTATTGTTGCATATATATCAGGAAAATCTTATTAGTTATTGCAGGATTATATGATAACTGTCATCTTTCTTTAATCTCAGCATTTTATGAACTTGCAACATTTGCTGGTGTTTAATTATTATAGATTTTATTCTGACATTTAAATAAGATCAGTGGATATGAGATTTTTCTCAAAAATAGCAGGTGTCAAAAGAGAGGTTGGAAAATCCTCCCACAGGCCAATCTTGTCACTGCGATGAACACACCGAGAACCATACAAGCTTCTTGTTCAGTTCCTAAGTTGTGTCCCACTCTTTGCAACTGCATGGACTGCAGCATGCCAGTCCATGTCCTTCCCTGTCTCCCAGAGTTTGCTCAAACTCATGTCCATTGAGTCTATGATGCCATCCAACCATCTCACCTTCTGTTGCCCCCTTCTCCTGTCTTTCATCTTGATCCTTCCCAGTTATCGGGCTCTTTTCCAGTGAGTTGGCTCTTTGCATCGGGTGGCCAAAGTAATGGAGCTCAGTATCAGTCCTTCCAGTGAACATTAAGGGTTGATTTCCTTTAGGATTTTCATCCAAGTTGAGCAACCCCAGATCTGACTACTTATCCAAAAGCCCCTTTCCAGAATCTGTGATGGTTACGAAGAGCCTGACAAACACTGCGAAGATCGCCACCTGCTGGTAGACATGCTGTAGTCACACTTGGGCTGGCGAGCCTCAAACTTGATTGTGCAAGAGAATTACTTGGAGGACTTGCTGAGACAGGGATAGCTAATTTGGTCATTCTAGGGTGAGTGAGTGGAGAAGGCAGTGGCGACCCACTCCAGTATTCTTGCCTGGAAAATCCCATGGGTGGAGGAGCCTGGTAGGCTGCAGTCCATGGGGTCGCTAAGAGTCGGACACGACTGAGCGACTTCACTTTCACTTTTCACTTTCATGCATTGGAGAAGGACATGGCAACCCACTCCAGTGCTCTTGCCTGGAGAATCCCAGGGACGGAGGAGCCTGGTGGGCTGCGGTCTGTGGGGTTGCGCAGAGTCGGACACGACTGAAGCGACTTAGCAGCAGCAGCAGGGTGAGTGAGTAAGTGAAAGGCACTCAGTCATGTCCAGCTCTTTGCAAGCCCACGGACTGTAGCCTGCCAGGCTCCTCTGTTCCTGGAATTCTCCAGGCAAGAGTATTGAAGTAGTTTCCTCCTCCAGGGGATCTTCCCAACCCAGGGATCGAACCCAGGTCTCCTGCATTGTAGGCAGATTCTTTACTGTCTGAGCCACCAGGGAAGCCCCATTCTGAGGTAGGGCCCAAGAATTTGCATTTCTGACAGGTTCTCAGGTGATGCTAGTGCTGCCGGCTCAGTGATTGCACTTTAAGAATTGCCATTAAATCTGGTTGTCAGTGCTTTCTTCATCTATCTTACGTAATCTGAAACTTCCCCTTTCCTTTTCCCTCTCTTTTTAAAAATCGAACTAAGTGTCATGCAGGGTTTTAGTTCCAGGACCAGCACCCTGTGCAGTGGCAGCATGGAGTCGTAACCACAGGATGCAGGGAAGTCCCTCCCCATTCTTCAATCCTAAGCTGTTTTTCTCCGAGGTAGTTTGAGTTTCTTCTCTTTACCATTCCTGCAGTTTAGGGTTACTTGCATTTCTATTTGTCAAATTTGTCTGCCCTTCTTAAGTGCTTCTCTGCCATCTTTCTCTAAAGAAATAAATTCTGTATTAGCCTAAACAAAATATTAAGATAGATATTTCATTGTGCCCTCCCCACCCATATCATATTATAGACTGAAAGTTATATAGTTAAGGATGACATATTGCTTGAGAATGGATACCACTCATGACAACTTCATCACAAGCTCTATAGCATCAACATATTTTTTCTGCACTATTTGTATATTGTAAGTGATATAATAAAGGGGAAAAAATCCAAAGTAGCCAACCAATATGAAGTTATTTTTATTATAAAGTTAATGTAAATAATTGATCTAGCTTCTAAATCAAAGTTCTGCTTATTGGTTTATTTTAGGATAAATTGATTTTTATTGCCTGCCTCATCTTTTTTTTTTTTTTTCCATTTGAATGTTTTACCTAGGGTTATTCTAGCACTTCTCACATTTGATAATTAGGAGAATCTCTTCATAAGATTGATAATATAGAGGAACATTAAAACCGTTTATCATTAAGGATGACTTATGGACTGAAAAGATCTTATGTGAAAAAAGATAGTGAATCAAGAATAATGTTCCTTCAAGAGGACAGTTTCTGTTCATTGTATTTAAAATGTTAGCATTTTCTTCTCTCTGATTGTAATTTCTACCTTTTGCGTATTCTGATTAGCATATTTTATTGTAGAGAGTGATTAATGTGTGTTGTTTGGGGAAGAAGAATCATAAATGTGATGGATATTATTTTTATTGGCTAACTACTGATCACATCAGGTGAACCAATAATAAGCTGGAAAATAAAGCAGTCATCTGTCATGTTTCAGCATTCTGTATTAAAACACTGTCCCTCTTTTACTGCAACTTACAGTAACGTTTACATAGATCTGAAATCCATTTCGAATAACCTGTGGAAATACAATCGCTATCGTTACATCATGACCTACCATGAAAAGCCTTGGCTGCCCCCACCTTTTATCCTGCTGAGTCACATTGGTCTCCTGCTTCGCCGTCTTTGCCAGCACCAAGCTCCAAATGACCAAGAAGAGGGTGATGTTGGATTAAGTAAGTTTTTAATTGGTGGCACAGGAGAAAGAAAGTAAAGAGCAGAGATCCAAGGAGAAGACACCTGAACATTGTCGATTAAATTCAGGGCACAGGTTGGAAGGCCCTGGGAGTTAAATTAAAAGACTATCAGTTGGGAACCTGGGTCTAAGTAAATACACTGATCTCATGTGGTTATAGTGTCTTTTGCTAAGAGTAATTAATAGTTTGAAAGAAAGAAATGGGTAGGAATAGAATCTCTGCTTGGATTTGTAAAGGTTTTTTGTCACCTGGAAAGCCTGTATTTTCTCTGCTTAACTGGGAAGTCATCAGAATAGCTCCTAGAGAGTAGTCGTCCCAGTGACCCATACTTATTCCTTGTTGATGAAGATGGAATCCAAATTGAAAGGATACAGGTCTTGTGGATTAAAAGAAATAGATAAACCAAACTGTCTAACTTTTTCACTAGAGTCAAGGCTCTCTGGTTCTCTGATTTACAGAATATGGAGGTCATTCTCTATAGATGTCTCATATTTTCAGGAACTTCAACTCAGGGTGCAGAAATGCGGATTCTCTCTCTTTTTGGCAAAGCTTAACTCGACACATTTTGAGATTTTTTTCCTAGTTCATTTTGCTTATCCGTGTCTTAACAGCATGATATGACTGTCATACTAATCGTCATAAGAGAAATTCATTCTTTTGGTTTACAGATCTTTTGTAGTTCCTCTAGGCCCATTGGTACTAGGCCCGTTTCTAGATAATTCCTAGATATAGAGGAAATGGCATAAATCCACAATCCTTTATCTCAATTCCTAAATCCAAAATATATCTGAAAATGGAAAGTCTTTTTCTTCTTAAGTTAGAGAAAGACTCATTTGGATAGAAGAGGCTAATGGGACTAATGTAAGCCACTTACCCTCTTTATCCCTTGTATTAAGAATATCATTGATTTTGCTGCAGAAATAATGTGTTTAATTCCAGAATATTGCTCTAGCCCCAGTTAGGAATTTTACTTCATTTATGGTATATGCGTTATATTACATTTCCAAAACTAGAAAAGTAAACTTCTGAATTCTGAAACAGATTGGTTCCAAGAGTTTCAGATATGGAATTGTGGACTATCTGTACATTTTGGTGAGCCCTTAACAAGTGTTATTACAAGGTTGACAGGGTGGCATGCTTTTGCTCCTGCTGGTAATTGACTCTGTGAAATATTTTTCTCTTCTTGAACCACTGTACTGATTTCTTTTTCTTTTTCATTTCTTTCCCTCAAGAGATTCAGCCTTTATAAGGAAGCCAAAGTACAACTGAAGTTAACTTAAAGGCTTATAATTATATTATAATTTTTCATCTTCTAATAGAGTGCCATCCCAGAATATTTATAACAGGACAGTGTGAACCACTTGAGAGATCCTGGAATTAACTAGGATTTGGCCAGATTTTATAGCACCATAACAAAGAACCCTTTCCTGAGCTTTCCTTGATATGAACTTATAGGGTGATTCTGGTATAAAACTTGAGGAAATATTCTGATGGGTAGAGGCGCACTCACCCTGAGTTTTAGGAAATTCTTAATTTTTCTAAGATTGCCTTTGAGCCTCTGTATTCAGGTTCAGGATGTTTGTACACGGGGTAGCAGTGCCACCTGGTGGACAGTTGCAAGAAAATGTCACATACTGCAAGCTGTACCTATCGCAATCACTGGAATTGCTTTGGGGATTATTTGCAAAAGGAATCCACAGAAGGTTCAAATCACACAATTCTAAAGTTCCTTACTCATACAAAATTCTTTAATGCAAAGAAAAATTTAGAGCTGAGTGGGGATGGGGAGATACTGGATTTTTTTTTGCTTTTTGGACCTGAAAAATTCTTCCATACTGTAAAAATCAGAAAACATTGTGAATACCTTTTGTGGCTGAATATTTTCTTTTAATTATCCTCTAAAATTAATATTTTTGTTAATTTGCATTTTAAATAAATTCTAGAACCTTTGAATTTCTAATTAATTCTGGAGAACTTTAATGGTTCTTTCTTGGTTTTTCTTCCCCCCCCCCCTAATTTAGGTGAAATGGTTGAAGGAAGAAAACATCCCAATTTTACCCTTTTTGCAACAGCATTTTTATATTTAACAAGTATTAGAAACTTGCTTAAAAGATAATGTTTTTTTCTGTTAGGTAAGAGTCAAGGTGGTATACCACATGTGATCACTGAAGTTTGATATAGATTGTATTAGTTTCATAACATCATGAAATGATGTGTCTTTTAATGAATTAGTTATTGTCAATGAAGAGGTATAGCCTTGACTGGCCATTGATAATACTGGCAATAATATCTTTTTTCAATAGAAGAACTTAGTGTATACCAACTCAGTGCCTGTATAAACTCAGTGCAACAAGGTACAACTTTCTTAAACTTCCTGGATTCTCTGAAACAGACGTAGGCTTCTTCTAACCTTGATTTTAACCTGTGGGTTACTTGTTGTCATTTTGACAGTTTAAATAAGTTGGTGGAGGAACTGCCATAAGCATATAAATATGATAGATCTTTAAAAGTATTCTAACGTAGGAAGATTTTGAAGATAAATTATCTGATCCACATGAGTCACGTCCAAACCCCCACTTCAGTATAGAAAACAACTAGGAGACTCAGCCTCATGCTTCCAGTTGTTGGTGCATAGGGCGTCCCAATTGGTGTTAGTCATACCGTGTGACAAGGCCGTAAACTATTATCACACAAACTATAGTTTTATTCATTTTCAACACCAGTAGAAGAAAAGTCACTCAGACGTGGTCTCAGCTTCCTATGGAGGGGGAACGATGATTCTTTTTACATACTATACTTACTTCCACAGAACTCTACCTAAGTAAGGAGGATCTGAAAAAGCTTCACGATTTTGAAGAACAGTGTGTGGAAAAGTACTTCCACGAGAAGATGGACAATCTGAATTGTAGTTTTGAGGAACAAATCCGAGTGACATCAGAAAGGTAAAAGCTCTATATGTATTTTCACCCCCTAAACTGCCACTTAAAGCTGATTCTTACTAGAATGGCTGAAAAAAAGTAGAAGGTCTGCTTTTAAAACCTAAGGTTTTGATCCGCTAAAATTTTCTCGAGTAGTGTGTAATATTCTTGTAATCATTGCACATTTAATGAGCATCTGCAGGGTTCTAGACAGTCTTATAAGTTAGAGGAGATAAATGGTGGATGAGACCAGGGGCCCGTCCTTTGCAGGACTTCCATTCTAGTGCGTGCTTGTGGAGGGGTGGTGGGAACGGAGGACAAAAAAGAAATATGTAATTTAATGCCAGGCCATAAAAGAGCCATGAAGAAAAGCAAGTAGTATAAGGGAATAGAGAATGATGGCAGTGAAGGGTCTGCTGGAGTTGGGTTGGGTTGGGTGGGTTGAGGAGGTAGGTGCAGGAGGATCACTTTGACGCAGCTGAGGAGGAGAGACCTGAGGAAGGTGGGATGGTGCCCCAAGCTGGATGCGGCTGTGTCCGGGTGGGATGGTGCCCCAAGCTGGATGCGGCTGCGTCCAGGAGGGATGGTGCCCCAAGCTGGATGCGGATGTGTCCAGGAGCAGTAGGCTGGTCCTGAAGAGGGCAGGGGCAGGGTGCCGGTTGCACTGGGAGTCGTGGAGCTCTCAGGGAGCCTGACCAGCACTTGTGCACTGAGTTGAGGGCAGCTGAGAGTGAAAGTAGAGACAGAGATCAGAGGCAGATTTTGTAAGAAGTTTACCTCTGAAGCAGGGTATGGGCACATGGTGGGATTCTTTTGTTTCATGTGGCGATAACAAAATTAATGTGTGTGTTCCTGGAAATGGGAGGAGCTGCAGGAGCCAGAGGAAAGAAGTGATTTGCTGAGTGAAGTCTTGGGAAGGGGAGTTAATGGTGGAGACCAGGAGAGGATGGGGAGCGTGGGTGTGGCAGAAGGATGCAGCTGGGCTGCAGGAACCAGGGCAATCATCAGTGAGGGTATCTGTGGGTGGGTGTGATTGAGGGGGGAATCAGTGCAGGAAGGCCATTCAGAGTTTTGAGGAAAGAGGAGACGTGTTGGAGAAAGTGAACAAAATCAGATTCTAGTAAGATCAAAGCTGCTGTGCATGTATTACTAATTGTAGGTGTTAAAATAATGAAGGATTGCATGTGATTATATGCACTTTTCAAATTTAGCTGTAATTGACCTAACAATATATTAGTTTCAAGCATATAGCATGATGGTTGGACATTTGTGTACTATGAAATGATCACGACAGTGAATATGGTTAACATCCATCACCGTACAGTTACAGATTTTCTTCTTGTAATGAAAATATTCGTTTCCAAGGCAAACCATTCAATATCACAGTAATCCAAGTCTATGCCCCAACCAGTAATGCTGAAGAAGCTGAAGTTGAATGGTCCTATGAAGACCTATAAGACCTTCTAGAACTAACACCCCCAAAATATGTCCTTTTCATTATAGGGTCAGTTCAGTTCGGTTCAGTCGCTCAGTCATGTCTGACTCTTTGCTACCCCATGAATCACAGCACGCCATGCCTCCCTGTCCATCACCAACTCCCAGAGTTCACTCAAACTCATGTCCATCGAGTCGGTGATGCCATCCAGCCATCTCATCCTCTGTTGTCCCCTTTTCCTCCTGTCCCCAATCCCTCCCAGCATCAGAGTCTTTTCCAGTGAGTCAACTCTTCAAATGAGGTGGCCAAAGTATCATTATAGGGGACTGGAATGCAAAAGTAGGAAGTCAAGAGATATCTGGAGTAACAGGTAAATTTGACCTTGGAGTACAGAATGAAGCAAGGCAAAGGCTAACAGAGTTTTGCCAAGAGAATGCCCTGGTCATAGCAAACACCTTCTTCCAACAACACAAGAGATGACTCTACACATGGACATCACCAGATGGTCAATAACAAAATCACATTGATTATATTCTTTGCAGCCAAAGATGGAGAAGCTCTATACAGTCAGCAAAAACAAGACTGGGAGCTGACTGCGGCTCAGATTATAAACTCCTTATTGCCAAATTCAGACTTAAAGTGGGGAAAACCACTAGACCATTCTTGTATGACCTAAATCAAATCCCTTATGACTATACAGTGGAAGTGAGAAATAGATTCAAGGGATTAGATCTGTTAGACAGAGTGCCTGATGAAGTATGGACGGAGGTTCATGACATGGTACAGGAGGCAGGGATCAAGACCAGCCCCAAGAAAAAGAAATGCAAAAGGGCAAAATGGTTGTCTGAGGAGGGCTTATAAATAGCTGTAAATAGAAGAGAAGTGAAAGGCAAAGGAGAAAAGGAAAGAGATATCCATCTGACTGAAGAGTTCCAAAGAAGAGCAAGGAGAGATAAGAAAGACTTCCTCAGCGATCAATGCAAAGAAATAGAGGAAAACAACAGAATGGGAAAGACTAGAGATCTCTTCAAGAAAATTAGAGATACCAAGGGAACATTTCATGCAAAGATGGACACAATAAAGGACAGAAATTATATGGACCTAACAGAAGCAGAAGATATTAAAGAAGCAGTGGCAAAAATACACAGAAGAACTATACAAAAAAGATTTCCATGACCCGGATAATTATGATGATGTGATCACTCACCTAGAGCCAGACATTCTGGAATGTGAAGTCAAGTGGTCCTTAGAAATCATCGTTACAAACAAAGCTAGTGGAGGTGATGGAATTCCAGTTGAGCTATTTCAAATCCTCGTGGACTTGAATCCTCATGCAACCACATGGACTGCTGCCCACCAGGCTTCCCTGTCCTTCACCATCTCCTGGAGCTTGCTCAAACTCATGTCCATTGAGTTGGTGATGCCATCCAACCATCTTGTCTTCTGTCATCCCCTTCTCCTCCTGCCTTCAGTCTTTCCCAGCATCAGGTTCTTTTCTAATGTGTCTCCTCTTTGCATCAGGTGGCCAAAGTATTGGAGTTTCAGCTCAGCACCAGTCCTTCAGTGAATATTCAGGGTTGATTTCTTTTAGGGTTGACTAAACTATTTAGTTTGCTGTTACAAAATTTCCCAGACTGGATGGCTTAGAAGCTGCAGAATGTTATTGCTAATAGTTCTGGAAGCTGGAAGTCTGAGATCAGGGTGTGAGGATGGTCAGGTGAAGGCCCTGTTTGGGTTACAAACTTCTGTTGCTTTATGTGGTAGAAGGCGCTAAGGAGCTCTGTGGAATCTCTTTTATAAAATAGAGCGTTAATCCCACTCATGAGGGCTTCATCCTCATGACCTAATCACCTCCCAAAAGCCACATGTACCAATACCATCACTTTTGAAGATTAATGTTTCAACATATGAATTTTGGGTGGGGACACAAACGTATAGGGCATAGCAGAGAGGATAAATAAAGACATATTTAGAGAAGAGAATTCATGAGATGAGTTAAGGATTGGATGTGGTGATAAGGGAGTAGATGGAGTCCAGGACGAATAGTATCTAAGGCAGGGTAATGAGGTGAAAGGTGGCACCTCAGGGATAGATAAGGAATACCAGATGCATGGCAGAGACTGCGGCAGCGGGTAGAAGCAATGAGGTTTAAGTTTGTTGAGCCTGAGATTCTAGTGGCATATTTAGCCAGAGATGTCTGGAAGGCTTTATATATATGGCTCTGGAGCCCGAAGGGCAAAATTTGAATAGGAAATTTGGTAGTCACCTGCCTATTGTAGGAAAAGAAAACTATGAGAGAGGAAGTGCTTATGCTCAGGAAGCAAGTGTAGTGAGCAGACTCAGTGGGTCTCACCCTGAGAGGTGTCAACACCTGTGTCATGGGCTGAGGAAGAGGAGCTCGTGGAGAAGACTGAAAAGAATTGGTCAGACGAGAATAATGAAAACTAGGAGAAGGCAGTGTCATGAGTCAAGTGAATACAGAGTGAATCTTGATGATAGTAACAATAGTAAACTGAACACCAATAGTCATCATATGCTATTACCTTTTCTTCAGTTTTTTCTTGGTATTTGAGTAGAGAAGGATTAGATGGTAGATGGGTAAGTAGCTTCTGAAAAATATTTTAGATGCTTTCAAAAGCTTTAGTATTTGATTATGAAGCCCTAATTTAATTTCAAAACACAATTGATCAAATTTCCTCTTTGATAGAGCTATTTCACGAGCCCTCTTTTTACACGGTGGTCTTATTGAGGTCGTTATGAAAGTGTTAGTTGCTCAGTTGTGTCTAACTCTTTGTGACCCCATGGACTGTAGCCCACTAGGCCCCTCTCTTCATGGCATTCTCCAGGCAAGAATACTGGGGTGGGTAGTCATTTCCTCCTCCAGGGGATCTTCCTGACCCAGGGATCAATCCCAGGTCTCCTGCCTTGCAGGCAGATTCTTTACTGTCTGAGCTCCCAGGGAGGGAAGAATATTTTCTGGCAGTAACTGAGCAGTAGTTTGAAGAGGGAGGGAAAAGACATTAGGAAGACATTTGTATGTTTGCCTGCCTCTGAAGAAGAGATTATCTGTATCCTTACAGAGTTAGGGGAATTGTAAAGGTGGAAAGAGAACATATAAAGTCTGTTTTATATTTTACTTTCTCTATTTGGAATGCTGGCTACTTTTTGTCCCTAGCGATGTAAGCCAGTGTTTTCTCTCTCTGTTCTATGGAATAAGTTGTTAACTAGGGATTTTTCCATAGTAAGCATGTTTGGTTACATTATATTTGGAAAGTGCTGCATCTTAAAAAAAAGATCACATTGAGCAATGTAATTCAGCAGAGTTATAGCTTGAGCAAGCCCCATCATCGTTTTATCATGGTATCTTACTGAGAAACATTTGTGAACAACTCCAGGCATGGAAAATGTGGGTGCAAATCATTCATCCTTCGTGGGACTCTAGGACCCCAGTAGGACTTTGCTTGGATCCTTGCTGAGTTGCTGAGACGTGCTGGAGGGCAGTGGTTAATGCCATTGAATATGGAGTTGCACGCTTTGGCTTTGAAGCCTCACTCTTTCACTGACCATATGATGGGTAATGTGACCTATATTCATGAAGGGATAGTAGAATGCCTACCTTATAGGGTGGTCATGTGGATTAAATAAAATAATGTATAACGTCTGGCACATAATGAGCGCTCAGGAACACTGTGATTATCATGATGATTATAATAATACTTTCTATAATTTCAGTTTACAATATCTAGTCCAGAGACCCACAGTGAAACAGTAACCATCCTGGTCTCCCCCTCACTTTCTGACCTTGCACAGAAGAAACAAAAATTATGAGAATTTCTTTTCCATGTCAGAATGACTGAAAGACTTGATTAATGTAGATCGTGGTTGAGAAATATAATTAAAATATGTTTCATAGGACATTGAGCTTTAGAAAAGAAGTGCCTATGAAAGCAAGAGGACCTGATGTGAGGGTGACCAGGTTATTTGCCTAACAGTCTCTATTGTAGCAGATTACCTGTGGCTCTGAATACTTGTTGGTGTCTATTGTATCCTTTTGATGGGGCTGCTGCTAATGGAACTTAATGAGTCTCCATTACTGTTGTTCGGACTGTACTGTTTTTGAATTAGATGAAACAGTGTGCTAGATGGAGAGGCTCTAATGAAGCATATTTGGAAGTGAATACACATATATTTTGTGCTCTTTTCTTCATCATCCTTGCCAACTCTAGTTTTACAGGTTCCAGAAGGTCAGGAAGCCTTTACTAAGGCTCTATTGAGTTATAGAAGTTGAAGCAAGAGAGGGCTCCACCCACCTAGATGATAATAAAAATGGAAAGTACGACCCCCTTTACTCTTTCATTTCTATCTGCAAAGATTCCAGAAAGAAGGGGAGGATTTCTCAATCCATGTGACCTGGAATATATTCTAGAGAGGGGACATCTGACACTATTCTGGAAAGTGCTTCCTAGAACCGAGTGCCAAGCTCTTCTCCCAGCCCCCAAACAAGAGTGGGGACAATTTTTTATTTCTGTGTATGGTGATATGAGTCATGAAACTGTTGACTATATTCCCTCCCTTGCTACTTTTCACTTTATTTCTGTTTATCAAAGATTTTTAGTATTGAGAAATTGGAAAGTATACTCCTTTCTGCAAAGTAAAGAATGAAACAGAGGAAAAAAGGAAAGAAAGAAAAATGTCATAACTGTATTAATTTCCTGGGCTGCCATAACAAAGGGCTTCCCAGGTGGTACTAGTGGTAAAGAACCTGCCTGCCAATGCAGGAGACATAAGTGACCTTGGTTCAATCCCTGGGTTGGGAAGATGTCCTGGAGGAGGGCGTGACAACCCATGTCAGTATTCTTGACTGGAGAATCTCATGGATAGAGGAGCCTGGCAGGCTACAGTCCATAGGGTCGTAGCAAGTGAGACACAACTGAAGTGACTTATCACGCATGCATGCACACCTAACAAAGTACCAAAAATTTGCGTGTCTCACAACAATAGAAATTTGTCCTCTCACAGTTCTGGAGGCTAGAAGTCCAAAATTACGCCGCTTGCAGGTCCATGCTTTCTCTAAGCGTGACTCCAGGGGAGAGTCCTTCCTCACCCCTTCTAGCTTCTCTTGCTTGCGGACAGCCCTTGGTGTTCCTTAGTTTGCAGATGCACCACTCCAGGCAGAAGGTAGTTGTCTCACATTTTCCTCCCTCTATGTCCAAATTTCCCCTTTTTATAAGAATATGAATTATACAGGTTTATGGTATACTTTAATGACCGTATTTTAACTTGATTACCTCTGTAAAGGCCCTCCTTTCAAATAAAGTCACGTTCTAGGAATACTGGGGGTTAGGATTTCTATCTTTTTTTTGGGGGTACACAAAACAAAACCTATACCCATATAACAGAGATAGACATAGATATATTTTCTTTATTCTTTCTAATTCTCTGAATGAAATCAATTGTTAAATTTAATTTGGCTCTGCTTGCAATGTACTTTTGTACTTGCATAACTGATGGTGTCTGATGCTGCTTTTACTTGAACCACTGGTTCAATATCATGATTTGGGGTTCAAGTATTCAAAATCACGCAAGAATTGCCTCAGGCTTCCTCTGATTGTAGGTTTCTTAAAATGGGCTTTGTTTGAAACCTGGGATGCTTGTTTATACTGTAGACATGGAATTTTATTTTAAAAGATCTATAAACATTTTCTAATTATGATTTTTATTATTGACTCTATTCCTATCCTTCCGGTTTCATCCTCAGGATTTCCCTTGTCTACCAAAATAGCACAGCGCTTGACAATAGGAGATATTTTAAATGTTTGTCATGGAAGTTAATGAATACGTTAATGAGTGCAAATAGGCTGATTGATGAGATGATTGGAAGGATAACTAGTAGAAGCTGGAAATGTCGTTCTGAAATACTGGAGAGGAATAAGGGCCAGAAATGCA
Source organism: Capra hircus (assembly GCF_001704415.2). Classification (NCBI taxonomy): domain Eukaryota; kingdom Metazoa; phylum Chordata; class Mammalia; order Artiodactyla; family Bovidae; genus Capra; species Capra hircus. The sequence goes on along the minus strand of NC_030815.1, from coordinate 50,681,855 downwards.
ATTTTTAATTTTCCTTTTTCTGGTGATAGTGGGAATTACAGGAGTGGGTGAGAGCACCTGGGATGAGTACCTACTGGATAGAGAAGAAGGCAGAAGACAGACCCAACATAGGGAAGCCGCGTAGGCTGGGCAGCCACCTAGAGATGGAAGCAGAGCAGGAAGAGAGGAAGGCCAGTTCCCATCAGCTTACTGCATTTATTGGTTTTCTCCCTCCCTTTACCCTTAGGGTTACCGAGATGTATTTCCAGCTGAAAGAAATGAATGAAAAGGTGTCTTTCATAAAGGACTCCTTATTGTCGTTGGACAGCCAGGTGGGACACCTGCAGGATCTCTCTGCCCTGACAGTGGATACCTTAAAAGTCCTTTCTGCTGTTGACACCTTACAAGAAGATGAGGCTCTCCTGGCCAACAGAAAGCATTCTACTTGTAGAAAACTTCCCCACAGCTGGAGCAATGTCATCTGTGCAGAGGTTCTGGGCAGCATGCCACTCTCTGAGAAGAAGAAGTATCAGTGTTATAGCATGCCCCCTTCTTTGCTGCGGAGCCTGGCCAGAGGCTGGTATCCTCCACGAGGGCAGAAAGGGCCCTTGCTTGAGATTACACATCAAGAGGCTTCAAATGTAAGAGATGAGCAAGGAGAACAAGAAACACAAAATCATGTAGTTGCTTCTGGGGTGATGCTGAACAGACAAGCACACTCAAAGTATGGCCAATATCTCCTGGTCCCTTCTTATCTAGAACAAGTTTCTTACCCTGCAAAAACTGACTTGCCTCTGTCCAGACCATCTGTGGAAGCAGGTACAGATGGGCTGACAACTAAACATGTCAGCCAGACTGAGGTCCCTGTTCATCTGATGTGGCAGACCCCGGGTGTCTCAGCCCAGGGCCCCATGGTGGAAACCAAGGAGCAGTGTGAGTCACTTGCTCAGATACCAGCCAGACCAGACGAGGGGGATCAAGTGCTCCCCACTTTGATTTGCACACCTGGACCCACGAGAGTGGCCTCCCTCCCTTCCCAAGTCATGAGCATGCAACCTGGAGGTGGATATGTGAACTGGGCATTTTCAGAAGGTGATGAAACTGGTGTGTTTAGCACCAAGAAACACTGTCAAATCAGCGTGGCCTCCTCTTGTAACCATGACTCCAGACAGAGTGAACACGGCCAGAGGCAGATCCGGGGCAGATCCCTGTCTGATAACTCGGCAAGACTGGCCCAGAGCAATTGCTCAGAAGCACTTCCACGGCTCCAGCCAAACACATCCTTTCGAATCAGTCTGCTTCGGAAAGACAAGCCCTTCACTGGGAATCAGAGCTCGAGATTACACAAGGAGGAGAAGTTGAAGATCCCTAAGATTAAAAGTAAGAAGTAAACATTTCAAAACCAAGATTAAATTCTCACATTGCTCCCATTCTCATTCTCTCCATTCTCTCAGTCTTACCTGTGAAACAAAATGGTTCCACATACTGTCCTTATTGTCTCATGTAAATCATTTCCCTTACAGATCTATCAAAATTCTCAGAAATAGGACAGTCAAAATGGATCAAAACAAAAATGCTAACCAAGGATAGGAAACTGTCGAAGAAGAAGAAGAAAACGCAAGGACTACAGGTGCCAGTAAGTGCCTTTTATGTTTTTGGCCACTGAGGTAGTATCCTATCTTAGCTTGATTTCTCTTTATTCTAAAGTGCCAAGTACACAAAATAACACCGTCCTAGAAGGAATGGAGATGTAAATCTTAAGAGTCAGCAGAGCTGATTTGCAACAATTCATTTATCAACTCATAAGTTGAAGGACTTTTGTGTTATTTTCAGTTTTTGGCTATTCCACTTAAGCTGTTAAGAACATTTGTGTACGAGTCTTTGTGTGGACATGTGTTTTCATTTCTCTTTGGTAACTAGGAGTAGAATAGTAAAGTCATATGGTAAGTATTTGCTTAATTTTAGAAGAAACTTAGATTGCCACCAGTTTATGAGTAGTGGTTTATGAGAGTTCCAGTGGTCCACGTCCTTGCCAGTCCTTAGTAGGCTCAGTCTTTTTGATTTTAGCATGTCAGTGAGTGTACAGTGGTATCTCACAGTGGTTTCACGTGCCTTTCCATAGTGACTAGTGCAAAATCACCTTTTAAAGGAGACTTAACATCCATAAAGAATGGCTTCCTTCAGGGAACATGCAGAGTTGCTGGGATCCCATAAAATATGAGTTTAGAATTGTGTTCTAAAATGGCCAGAGTTAAACTAAGAAGTATTAACTGAGCTCAAGTACTAATAACTTTCTTTTTGTTATCTTGTAGTTTGTCAGTTTATCTCGTTTCTTCTCTGCCCCTGGGAAGCACACGAGGCAGCCATTATTGTTAGCTCCCTGTTATTTTAACGATGAAGGGAACGGAGCTCATAGACACGAGGTGACTGGCCCAGTTCATGTAGTTTCTGAGTGACAGGGATAGAATTCTAACCAGTTCTTTCAGACCCTTATGTTTTTGTTGTTTCGCTTTATACCAGTGGTTCTTAAACTGTGGTCTCCCATCAGCATTACCTGAAAACTTAAGAGATTCAAATTTGCCCTCTCCTCAGACCTACTAAGGGCTTCCCAGGTGGCGCTAATGGTAAAGAACCCACCTCCCAATCATAGGAAACATATGAGGCGCAGGTAGGATCCCTGCGTTGGACAGATCCCCTGGAGGAGGGCATGGCAGCTCCAGTGTTCTTGCTTGGAAAATCCCATAGATAGTGGGACCTGGCGGGCTACAGTCCAGGGGGTTACAAAGAGTCATAAACGACTGAAGGGACTTACCACACACACACAGACCTACTGAATCACACACAGATGCTGAGGGTGGGACCCAGCAATCTGTGGGTTTAACACAGTCCTGGGTGATACTGATACGCACTCAAGTTTGAGAAACCCTGCTGCCCACCCTCGTTCTCAGTCATGACTGCAAATAGGAAAGTCACATGGATGCTTGTGTCCTGCCAGCATGAGTGATGGAAGTTTAACACTTCCCAGGTGATTTTAATGTGCAGCCAATATTAACAACCACTGTTCTTCAACATGCAGTTGTTGTTCTGTTGCTCAATTGTATCCAACTCTTTGCAACCCCACGGACTGCAGCACACCAGACCTCACTCAGTTCTCAGTTCAGTTGCTCAGTTGTGTCTGACTCATTGTGATCCCATGAACTGCAGCACTCCAGGCCTCCCTGTCCATCACCAACTCCTAGAGTCCACCCAAACCCATGTCCATCGAGTCGATGATGCCATCCAACCATCTCATCCTCTGTCGTCCCCTTCTCCTCCTGCCCTCAATCTTTCCCAGCATCAGAGTCTTTTCCAGTGAGTCAGCTCTTCGCATCAGGTGGTCAAAGTATTGGAGTTTCAGCTTTAACATCAGTCCTTCCAATGAACACCCAGGACTGATCTCCTTTAGGATGGACTGGGATGGACTTTAGGATGGACAGCACAACAGATTTCACTGTCCTTCACCATCTCCCAGAGTTTACTCAAACTCATGTCAGTGATTACTGTGATTTGGAATCTATTCAGATTAATGTCACTCTGTTCCAACAAGTATCTTTCTTTCCAGGTCATAACAGTCAACACCTGCTCTCAAAGTGACCAATTGAACCCAGAGCCTGGAGATAATAAGATCTCAGGAGCACAGAAGGGCAGCAAGAACTGGATTCCAGTGTCCAAATTTAATCAGATAAGTATGTGACAGTCTGCATTTTTTTTTAAATTTCTATTATTACTTTATTTTGCTTTACAATACTGTATTGGTTTTACCATACATTGACATGAATCAGCCACGGGTGTACATGAGTTCCCAATCCTGAACCCCCCTCCCACCTCCCACCCCATATCATCTCTCTGGATCATCCCCGTGCACCAGCCCCAAGCATCCTGTATCCTGTATCGAACATAGACTGGTGATTTGTTTCTTACATGGTAGTATACATGTTTCAATGCCATTCTCCCAAATCATCCCACCTCTCCCTCTCCCACAGAGTCCAAAAGTCCATTCTACACATCTGTGTCTCTTTTGCTGTCTCGCATACAGGGTTATCATTACCATCTTTCTAAATTCCATATATATGTGTTAGTATACTGTATTGAATTACCCAAACCCTGGTGGTTTCCTCAGGCTATGGTCTTTAGAGCAGTGGGGGTCCCTGCTGTTCTCTCAAGTGGAGGTGAGAGAATGAGAAGGGGCCACACTTTCTTAGAAAAATAGCTCTTTTCTACTTTTAGTTTTTATGAAAGAGATGCAATTTGCATTTGCTTAATGGGATAATTGTCAGAATTCAGAAAAGAAAAATTAAAATTAATTAAAATGTAGATAGTCTCCTATTCAGAGCGGTTGAATCTGCATCAAGGAGTATTCATTTAGTCTGACTTATGGGGTGAGTTGTCCAGTGTTATATATTCTTTAAAGTTCAGGTGACGCTGGTATGGGCCCTCACACAGAACTCAGCAGTAGTTGGTTATTTACAACTGCTCCCATATAGTGTTTATTCCATCGGCAAGATTCCCTTAAACTTAATAGTAATGATGTTTGTAGAGGATAGAAGACAGATCGGTGAGCTAGGAATGAAGACTGTGAGCTCAGCGTAGACTGTGAAATAAGCCTGGACAGATACGTTGAGGACATATGAAGAGAATAGGTAGCAACGAACTGAACATTGAACCTCTTACATTTGATAATGAGACCCTTACTAATTTTTAAACAGAAGGGACTATGTGGTTAGCAACTCATAAATATTTAAAATTATTTGAAGTACTAAACTTAAGGTACATGTATTAGTTTTAGATATACAACATAATGATTAGATGTATGTCTATGTTGCAAAACTAGTAGCACAATAAATTAACATCCATCACCACCTATAGTTAACAATTATTTTTTCTTGTGATGAGAACTTTTAAGATCTATTATCTTAGCCACTATATAGTATTGTTAAACTATTGATTTTTTTCAGTAGCTTTTTTTGTATTTCCTGTATATATATATTTTTTTTCCAGCACCAAATAGTAGGAAAAAATAACAACTACTTTTAGCCAGGGACTTTTAATAAGTATTTTTCTCAGAATTAATCCAACCAAATATTTATTAAATTATTATTGATTGCCTACTATATGCCAGTAACTTTGTAAATACCAGGTATAAAAAATATTAATAATAATGATCCTTGTTAAGTTTTTTAAAGAAAAGGCTAAAAATTAAAACTATTTGCTGGCATTCTTTTCTTTCTTTTTTCTTAGTTTGATTTTGTCTTTTTTTTAAAATAGCCTACAATAATGCTTGATTCTGCTATTAAGGAAGAATTACTAACAATTTGAATCTCAAAATTCATGTATTTTGAATAAAGCATGGATGACAAGGTTCAGAGGAAAGTGAAAATTACTAAAGGTGTTTTAGAGGAAGATAGGGTATGGATAATTCTTTGATAGAGTAGTATTAATTGTTATAAAAATAAGGGTAACTATGGAAGAATAGAAATGGGGTAAATAGCTTTTAACCACTTGAGTAAAAAGGACAAAGGAATCTTGGTAAAACTTGCCTAAAAGAGAAAAGAAAAGTATATTCCAATTTAGATAAATGCACAGTGTTGAACAGAGAAGGCAATGGCACCCCACTCCAGTACTCTTGCCTGGAAAATCGCATGGATGGAGGAGCCTGGTGGGCTGCAGTCCATGGGTCGCTAAGAGTCGGACACAACTGAGTGACTTCACTTTCATTTTTCACTTTCATGCATTGGAGAAGGAAATGGCAACCCACTCCAGTGTTCTCGCCTGGCGAATCCCAGGGATATGGGAGCCTGGTGGGCTGCTGTCTATGGGGTTGCACAGAGTCGGACACGACTGAAGTGACTTAACATACAGTGTTGAGATCTTTTATTTGTAACTATGATTCACATATAACACATTTTCATGTATTCTCTAATTTTTTCCTTCCTTTTAACAAGGTCTAGAATCTTACATATATCAGAAAATGAAAACTAAAGAAGCTGAACGACATCCTATACAAGTCAGTGATTATGGAAGGCAGTCTCAAGAGGTGAAAGCATTTTATCTGACATTTTAAAAGCTCAGTTTTCACCCCCTCTCCTCCCACTTTATTCTTTCTTTGTTGTTCTCTTTTTTGCTATTTATCCATCCAATAACTTATCCTGAGCATTTTAGCATGAATGAGAAAAAGTTTAGGAATTTTTGACACTGTTTTCAAATATATAAAAGTTGCCATATGGAAGAAAAATACCTCTAATACACTTTTCAGAGGTAGAGCTAAAAAAACAACATATACAAATTATTGGGAGACAGGTTTCAGCCTGATTTGAGAAGGAATTTTTACCTTCTGCAGCTTTCCAGGGATGGAATGGTTTATCTTATAATAGTTAATGTCTCACTTAGTGTGGTTAGTTGGCTAAGCCAACTTCTTTGTAGATGTGTTGGAGGGGATTTGTACATTTCAGAGTAAAGGACCTTGAGTGTTTCTTCAATACTGATTTTTCAGTCTGTTTTTCTTTCTGTCTGCAAATATGTGCTTGTTTTATTGCCTGCCACCATGGGGGAAGCATGATATAGTTAGACTAGCCACCACCTAACCACCCCCCCAATATAATTTTGATCTTTGTTTGAATATTACCTCTATGACCTTGGAAAGTGTATACAAATCACCTATATAAAAATATACTAACAACCTCAGATGTTCTTATAGGAATGTAATCTGTGAAACAGAATACTCCTTGAAAGTAGTTAGGGCACCTGTCTGCCCTATCAAATCCTGGCTCTTCCACTTCCTAGGTTTCAAAGTTATACATATCAATTAACCTTATGAGCTTCATTAGCTGCATCTCTAAAATGGGGTTAATGCCATCCTTACCAGTTTAATAGTGGATAACAAAAATAACACTAGTGCAAATGCCCAGAGTAATGCTTGGAGTGGCTTCCCTGGTGACTCAGATGGTAAAGAATCCACCTGCAATGCAGGGTTCGATTCCTAGGTTGGGAAGATTCCCAGGAGAAGGGAATGACTACCCATTCCAGTATTCTTGACTGGAGAATTCCATGGACCGAGGAACCTGGCGGGCTACAGTCCATGGGGTGGTAAAGAGTCTTACACGACTGAACAGCTGAGCATGCACGCACACACAGTGCTGGGAGTATACTAGATTTTAAGAAATAATTTGAATCTAAATAGAAATAGAATGAGATATCTCCAAGGTAACTTTCTGAATAATCATTAACTGAAACAATGATCTGATGATTGAGTATAACAATATAATGATCAATGATTCCTGTCAACTTTGACGTTCATGCCTTCTTTCACATCCTTCAATTCAGTTCAGTTCAGTCGCTCAGTCGTGTCTGACTCTTTGCGACCCCATGAATCGCAGCACACCAGGCCTCCCTGTTCATCACCATCTCCCAGAGTTCACTCAGATTCACGTCCATCGAGTCCGTGATGCCATGCAGCCATCTCATCCTCTCTCGTCCCCTTCTCCTCCTGCCCCCTAATCCCTTCCAGCATCAGAGTCTTTTCCAATGAGTCAACTCTTCGCATGAGGTGGCCAAAGTACTGGAGTTTCAGCTTTAGCATCATTCCTTCCAAAGAAATCCCAGGGTTGATCTCCTTCAGAATGGACTGGTTGGATCTCCTAACAGTCCAAGGGACTCTCAAGAATCTTCTCCAACACCATAGTTCAAAACAGATGTTATATGTTCACTCTCAGTTTTGTAAAATCCATTATATATTACAGTTTCTCTTTGATGTCCCCATAAAATACTTTCTGTTAAAGCTGGTCACCACAGTGAGTTACTCATATATTGTGTGAACATTATTCATCTTTCCAGCTTGAGTTTTGATACTTAGTAAAAGAAATATTGAACTAGAGGAAGGGAAAAGAAAACAACCATATCCTCCAAGGAGTGTGTTTTGCAAATGTGTTGTTGGAAGCTTGAGGTGGGAGAAAGCTGGGTGAGCATGTAATGATCTTTCCCCTCTGCTCAGGATCTTACCAAAAGCTCTTTGTGGGATTCCAGGAGCACCACAGTCAATAGGAAGTCTCAGTGAGTATTTCTGAATGTCTGTCTTTAAGCATCTTTGGCTTCTTTTCTTTTTTAAACTGGACTGGGAACCAAGGTTTAATTGGGTCAGAAAAGGAGAAAAAGAGAAGTGTGTCCAACAACAATATTTTTTTTTGCAAGAATGACGATTATTTATTCTCCTAGTTTTCCTGTTTTTGGCAACAAAATCTCACCTTAGTGCCTTTTAAGAATATAATGAAACATGTGCTATTGCAGCAAATTAACCATTTTGTGTTTTAATTGGGTCAAAAAAGCACATATGAAATAATAAGTATCATATCTTTTCTGATGTGAAATTTGCATTAAAAATTAGGAATAAATCTGTCTTGACTGAAAAAAAGACTTAGAGTGAAGACCTAGATAGTTCTTTCCCTTAGTGTTTTTTCCCCCAAATGTTTCTAAGATGGATCTTTCTGGTTTCTCCCTAACATCCTAAGTGTTCATCAAAGCAGTAACAATTTGAGAAGGTATGAGACAGGAGGACAGGGCTAGAGAGAGCAGATAGAGCACTCACATTTTTGTACACTTGAGACTCCTGGATTTTTATTATTCAGAGAATATTTGAACAGCAACCAGGCAGATTATTCTATTTTGTTTATAGTGTTTTATGGACCTTTCCAGTTATATCATCAAATTGACTATTCTTATAGCCAAAGGAGCAGAATTCAAAAGCATCTGTACTCTACAAAGGGGTCATTGATGTCAGGCAGGTGGAATATAATGGTCAGCTGGCAGTCAGCTGTGTTTGAGATGGCCTTTTCTCTGAAGCTCCCATCAAGGTCTCTCTGTGCAAGCCTGCCTCTAGAATTAATGTGCACATGTCTTTCTTCTCCCAAAGGTTCAGTAGTTTGTGCTCATGCAGAGTGGTGGGTTATTGCAGCATGAAATTAAACAATAATTGTAATTGTACTTTCTTCCCCAAGGACCTTACGTTCTGGAGATATTCTTTGAATGCACTTATTTTGACTTGCCCATGGCCACTTGTGCACTTGAGCAGGGCACGTAACCATTTAAAGAGAGCTAATTTCAGCCTTGAACATTTAGGGATCACGTGGGCTAATGAAACTGATTTGTAGGCTTGTCCAGAGACATTCATAGACTCATTTGTAGGCATCTACTTTGCATAGTTCAGGAACCTTTTCGTTTAATTGATCCAGAAGAATACAAATACAGTTAAATCTTATATATGTTGTGTGATCACACAGCTAATTAAAAACAAAAAGCAACAACTGCTTTTCAGTTAGCTTAGGGCATACACAGTAAATGACTTACATGCATATCTGGCACTCGTTTTTCTATGAAAATAATTGTAGGGCTGTAAACTGTTTCTCTAAAAGTAGGGGCCAGATGTAACTGATAGGCTTCCTTTACAGTAATATATACATATGTATATACATATATGCTTATAGTCTCTCTATTATTTACTGTTTCGTGCACTTTTTCTATCTTTGATCAGTGAAAAATTTAAGCATTATCTAAACAACTTTAATTTTTCAAACAGGTTGAGAAGTTCAAATGGAGTTAACAGTAAGTTTTTCTAATTTTTTCTTATTATTATTGGTGAGGTTTATGCTCCTGCTGAGATTTTTAGTTCTTGAAATCCTGTTTGTGGTTTTTGTCTACTATACAGAGTAGCAAATTTGGTAGAAAAGTAGAAAGTTTTTGAATGTCTTTCCCCAGATAAGTCAGGACTGATATCTGGTTTAAAATTTTTTGGAGTAACCAATTTTCAACCATGATTTTCCAGTGAGTAAGAATATAGTCACTGAGCTCATTTAGACTGCTTGACAACTCTTACTGTGATGTTTTAACACATTGCCCAGTAAGGACTCATGAGATTGTATATAGATCTTTTCTTTGTGGCTTCAGTGGGACTCTGTGCCCCAAGTGGCTAAGTAGGACCAAGCCTGCTTCGGTGAGACACCTCCCTCACCAAAACCACTCTATAACCACTTTCAGATGTTACCCCTTTCTGTCTTCTTGACCCCTTGATACAGATCAGAAACCTTCCTCTTCTGTGGCCTTGTTCCATCTCAATTTCTTGTGTTTTCAGTACATCCTTTGCAGTTGATTCCTTCTCCACCTACAAAAAATTTGTCATGTACAAAAGAAAAAAATAATCCTTTTCTTGATTTTACCTGGCTTTCAGACTGCCACTCCCGCTCCTTACCTCCAAATTAACTGAAACAGTGTTATTCCAGAAAGGAACAGTCTTTTCTGATGATCTTACCTTTTACCCAGCACCCCCAAAGGGAGGGAGTTTTATTCCTTTGCTTATGCAGCAGCAAAAAGCCAGAGACATCTGTGAAACTGGACTCATTACGCTGCTTATTCTACAAAGTATAAAGTAGTTACCACCACGAGACCAAAGTTCTCCACTTTAATTCTGACTTTATGAAATGGCGAAACTGTTGGAAAGGATTTCTCTTGAGCCTTGTAATTTAGGACTTGAGCAGATAGAAGAGAACCAGTTGAACTTGCAAGAGGTATTCCCAGCACACAGTCCTTCTGTAACCACACAAATCCCTTGCTGTCACCTTCCCTTCCACCTCCTTCGTTTCTGATATGTACCTCTTAATATGTTTTCATCATTTTGTTGTCATTTTTAAGTCAGTGAAGTAGTCTGCTAATAACTTGATATTAATAACGTCTTTATGTGGGCACTGCATCTTGGCAGGGAGCTCAGAGAATTGTGCTTCTGGGATGTCGTGAAATGTGATGGGCAGCTGCGTGCCTTCTGCAACCCAGAGGTGTAATTTGTTCAGAGGAAATACATCTTTGAGGCTAATATTACCTGTCTTTCTTCAATTCCCTATATAAATATATTTGGAGATATTGCATTGATGATTGGAAGCTGTCAGGATACCATGCACGATAATGTGGTTAAAGGATATTAGGCAATCTTTTTCGAAAACTGAGAAGCCATTCTGATTAACCTGTTCAATAATAACTTTGAAGGCAATATATTCATAAGTATGTATTTATCTTCAGCCTAGTAATTAAAATGTCAATCTTCTCTGTAATTTCAGAAATCTCAGACTCCTTAAAAAGCCCTCCAGAGCCTCACCATCATTATTCAGGTAGGATGCATGTACACGTGGACATATCAATGGAACTAAATGTCTGTGAGACTGCATTTGGAAACAAAAGCATTAATGAATTTGTGGTGTTGATATGGCTCCAACTTGAAAAGTTGTTTACTCTGATGAGAGCATATTCAGGTTTCTTAACTTGGGAAAACAAGTTGTTAGGATTTAAGAAGTTTTGGATTAGAAAAAAAAAAAAATGTTTGTATTGGTAAGTTCCAAATTGTAAAAGCGAAAGATGACCTTGAGATCTGAAAATTCCTTACAAGATCAAAACCAGAGATCTTTGTGTTTTGGACTGGGGAGGAGACAGGCCCGGGGCTGGTTCTCTAAGGAGGGGTTTTGTACCCTTATTGGGCCCTCAGTGAACATAACCACTGAATGAATGCCAGCCCCACAGGGGATGTTCAACAAAGACACCTTAAGGGATGTTATTAAACAAGACGTCAAGGGTCTTGACTCTCTTAAGCAACATCGCTTCACAGTGATTCAGTAGTCTTTCTTTCAAAGTGGGAATAATTGTACTTGCCCTTCCTGAGGAGCAATCTGCCAAAAGGCTAGTTGAGAATAAAGGAAACCCTTTGAAATGCAAAGTAACGTAACAACCAACTGGACTAATGCCATTGGGTGGTCTTTTGGGTATCATTGCTCTCAGCATTGGATTAGATACTACACGAGTGAACTTTTTATACACTCTTAAAGCTGGGTACAAGAGTACAAGTGTATTGGTGTGATAATTACCATTATTATTATATCAAGGTCATGTGTTCAGGGTTTGGTAGTAGGCTACCTTATCCTGAATTTTCCTCTGTAGTGAATAGTGTTTCAGTGGATTTCAGACTCCACATTCCGGGCTCTCATAACTGAGTGTTTCAGCTCAGCAGTAATCTGTTATTTTGACTCCAGCTGTCAGCTGAAGAAAGTCTGGTGAGGAACACTGTAACTGACATTGATTCTGATCTGTTAGGATACAGCTCTTAACAGGAAAATTCAGATCACTTGCTTCTAATTAAAATTAGTTTTTAGCTTTCTCTGGGAAAAGAAAATGAACTCTGAAAAATCAACAGTAGATGTCCCCACAGCCCACTTTGCACTAGATTTGATCTGGAAAAGAGAAACCAGAGAATGAAGACCACAGATTAAAATGCTCTTTAAAAGCAAGTTCCACATATGTATGGATTAGTGTGGTATTTGCTATTCAGGAGGGTGTAGGTGACAACCCTAGCTCAGGACTTACTAGATAATCTTATGTAATCTGTTACTAAAACTGGGATATCCTTCCTGCTTAAGGCGTAGTTTATTTTAAATACTGTATTATAGATACTGTTTTTGATAAAGGAACAAATAAAGGTCTTCAAAGTAAAATATTGTAGCATTATATGAGTATATTGATGGGGGGAGTCTTTCTATAAATTCAGCCCACTGATGCGTACTTAAAATAGTAAATCTGCTTTTGTTTGCAGCCATTGAAAGGAACAATTTAATGAGGCTTTCTCAGACCATACCATTTACACCAATCCAACTGTTTGGTGAGTGCCATTTCTACCTTCTTGAGGTTGTGCCAGGGCAAAGGCAAAACATCTGAGTGAATCGAACATTTTGCATAATTTCAGTTGCAGATATTCTTTTACCCATGGTCGCAGTTTAGCAATATTAGTTTCCTAAAATGGAAACTCTTATTAACTGGCTGGTATCTAGGCTCAAAACCTAATATACTATGGGGACAGGACTATAATGAGTAGCAGTTGAGGGAAAAAGCAATACTGTTGCACCTGGCATTCACTGATTTAAGGCTGGAAAAAGTAGAATAGAAAAGAACCTACCAGTCATACCTAATAAACAGAGGAGAAAGCATTAAATGTCAATACGGAAGAAGCTAACAGACATCTGAAGAGAAATGCTTGGTATATTGCTTTTTGTTTGTTTTGTTTCATGTAAACTAATTGCTCTTAGCTCAGAGAGCAAACGTGATTTTTAAAGGCTGGAGTAGTAAAGAAAAACACACTCATGTTAGCCAAGGCTACCAGCATTTCTCTGTCCTGCCAATTGACAACATAACAAGGGTCCCTGCACTGTCCTTGATCTTGATTTTCTCACATCCTTCACATAAGGACAGATCAGGTGGCTTCTGATCGTTGATGCAAATGCCTTCTCCTTCCACTTGGCTCCACAACTGGTTGTACAACTCAGTAGCTTTGTTCTAAATCCTCTAGATATTTAGAACTCTAAAGAGATCTCCAGTGCCATTTATCTGGGCACCAAGAATAAATATTCAAAAGGATGTTACTAAGTGTTACCTAGACATGTTCTTTGGTAAGCAATTAAATGCAGGAGTGATCAAATAGATTCTTTCCTTTGTAAACCAGTACAGTGTTTTATAAGAAAAGCTATTTGAAACTGAGGTATAAGAACACAGGCCGGACAGAAGTTTTATGTAGTATGTTACCTCTGTCAGGAAGCATTGCACACTATATTAGGTGGAGGCTAGGCCCCATAAGAATGGCTCCCTGTTCAACAGCCTACAAGTGGAAGCTGCAGAGCAGTTAGAGAACATGTGGGTGTAAAATCTTTAAAGTGGGATTGGGTTTGTAACTGCGAGTCTGCTTCACATTAGCCGCGTTACCATAGTTAATTTTTATAACCACCTAACGAAGTGACTCTTTCAATAAGAGTCCATTTTACTGATGAGCAAAGTGAGGCTTTACATAACTTGTCCAAAGGCACAAAGAAAGGAGGGAAAGGTTCTGGGGTATGACTTTGCTTGTAACTTTAACCCGTCTCAGTGGGGTAATATCACCCCCAAGGGAGCAAAAACATATTTTTATTTTCGTGTGTAAAGCACAGATACACACACACTCAGAGTTTATAAAGAGATATACAGTATATCTTTGGTATTAAAATGTCAGGGAAGGGACAGTTGGGGAAAAAAAAAAACAACAGTCTAAAACAGCTCCTAAGGGGGATGATAATAAACACGGGGTTTAAACTGTCTCTGTAAGAGTACTTGCCTTTAACAAAAGAAGCACAGCCTTGATAATCTGATTTTATTTTCATCTAGCTATAATCTATAATAAGAACAACTTAATTCTTAAGTGACATCTAACACCTTGTTCATTTTTCCTCTCCCTCTTTACTGGACTCCGATACAGCCAGCTGTCTATACCTGACCCTGAACAGATGCAATTCCCATTCCCCTCTGATCCTTTGGAAAACTGAATCGATTCTTCTGAGTTGATATTTAGGAGGCCATTCATGTCACAGACATGAGTCTCATTGAACCCCTCCCCTGCATTTCTCCTTGCAGCAGGAGAAGAAGTAACAGTCTACAGGCTGGAGGAGAGTTCCCCCTTGAATCTGGATAAAAGCATGTCTTCTTGGTCCCAGCGGGGGAGATCTGCTATGATCCAGGTGTTGTCCCAAGAGGAGATGGATGGTGGCCTTCGCAAAGCCATGAGAGTCATTAGCACCTGGTCTGAGGATGACATCCTCAAGCCAGGGCAGGTTTTCATTGTGAAGTCCTTTCTTCCTGAGGTTGTGCAGACATGGCACGAAATCTTCCAGGAGAGTACTGTGCTTCATCTTTGCCTTAGGGTGAGTCAGAGACCTAGAGCCCAGATGGACAGGTCGAAGAAAGGGAATCTGGCTCTGGCCTGGTTGAAGGCCATTACTTCAACCCAAGAGATCTTGAAATTGGGGCTTCCCTGATAGCTCAGTTGGTAAAGAATCTGCCTGCAATGCAGAAAACCCTGCTTCAGTTCCTGGGTTGGGAATATCCTCTGGAGAAGGGAAAAAGCTATCCACTCCAGTATTTGGAGGTGATGGTATTTTATTATTTTTAGCTTTTACTTTTGGAGTGGGTAGTGATGGAAGCTGAGTAAGGCTAAAAATCACACCCGGGAGGCCTCTAGTAATTCTGTGATCATTCATTAGCAGGCATGTGGTAGTAAACCAATATTTTTGTCAATGCTCCTTATTTTGCAGGAAATTCAACAACAAAGAGCTGCTCAAAAACTGATCTATACCTTCAACCAAGTAAAACCACAAACCATTCCTTACACTCCAAGGTGAGGAAATATTGGCACCTGGCCCTCCATCTTAAGTAGGGATTTTTGTCTATTTCATTGTACCCCTGTTGGTCCCAAGAAATACCA
Source organism: Capra hircus (assembly GCF_001704415.2). Taxonomy (NCBI): domain Eukaryota; kingdom Metazoa; phylum Chordata; class Mammalia; order Artiodactyla; family Bovidae; genus Capra; species Capra hircus. Next base: position 50,666,536 of record NC_030815.1, on the reverse strand, counting down.
GACTCATGGGGAAGTTCCCCATGAGCTTAATTTTGTTTTCTTCTTTAGATCGTTCTTGGAGACAGTAAAAAGAGAAGTAGACATCCCAGGGATGTTTGGTTTAAATCACTGAATTTACGTGAGTGGAAAAGAGCAGATCAAGCAGAGGCCATGACTAACCTCTCGATTATGAAAGCAGGCAGATCTTGGGTGTTGTTACTAATATCCAGAAACATTATGGCAGGAAAACACTTATATTGTAAGCATAGTTTCCTCTCCTAATTATCTTATAAAAATTAGGAACTTTAAAGGAATGAACGCTTATTACTTTCACCTGAGTGTTTCCATGCACTTGGATTCACTTAGCAACACAGATCATAGTTCAGTGCTGAGGACTTACAGTAAAGTTTTATTGTTCCATTTACAAGGAACTTCACAGAGCAAGGCAAGGAAAGTTGAATCCAATACTCCTAAGAGTTCCTCGAAGAGCAGGGAGGTGGGTGAGCGTGGGGAAAGCTCCGAATCTTTGCATCACATTTTTTTCGGTAGAAAGGCAGGGGCTACTCAGTCAAGCTAGGACATCTCTGTTGTTCTCTGTTCAGTAATATAACTCCTGCCTTTGCTGCCTGGTGCGAAAACAGTGACCTCTTTTCCCTCCTCATAGGTTCCTGGAAGTTTTCTTAATTTACTGCCATTCAGCCCAGCAGTGGTTGACCATTGAGAAGTATATGACGGGGGAGTTCCGGAAGTACAATAACAACAACGGTGATGAAATTGCCCCCAACAACACCTTGGAGGAGCTGATGTTGGCTTTCTCTCACTGGACCTATGAGTATACTCGGGGAGAGCTGCTGGTTTTAGATTTGCAAGGTGATTGATAGCTGAGGATATGATAGAACAAGCATGAGGCAAAGTTCAGGAAACATGGACCAAGGATTGCTTTCTCCTTGTCATTGTCACCTACATTTGCCCCTAGCTCTTTCTTAAAGTCACAGTTAAGATCTTCCAGTGGAGACATTCCTTGGCAGTACGTACTTTTTTTTTTTTTAATTTGAAAACAGAAGATGGTATCTGTTTTCTGAATTTATTTACTGTTTGTGGAACTGTCCTAAGTGGGTAGAATCAGGCAGGTATCCTGAGAGATCATGTGAGAACCAGGATAGGTCATGTATGGAGTTGCTCTGTCTAGCTTTGAAACATGGTAGGGCCATTTATGTCAGAGACATTGTACAGTGATGATCAGGAGCAGATGATATAGGCAGGTGATTATCGGCCTAGAACTTAAAGTTATCTAAATGTTAATCTAAAGGGGAGCATGATTTTTGTACCAGATTTCTAGTTTTATGGCTTTTCTTTGGACTTAAGTTCACAATAACACTTAGGCATGCATTAATATGTATAGAAAAGTTGCAATTCTGGTCACTTTTCATGATTTCGGGCTCAGTACTTTAGCAGTTTATAATTTAGCTTGCTCTCTTTGCTAGGTACCTTGATACAGCAAAGTACAGACTTGGTCTGGGACAGGCAACACAGTGCACTGTTATTTAACGGAAGACTTTGATCAGTGCATCTGTCTACTAGCAATACCTCACATGTGACTTATAATCCTGCAGCACGAAACAAAGTATCTCTAGCAGGCTTTCCTTGAAGGGACAGAAGGAGATGTGTATTAAGGTCAAAGTTTAGTCCCTGGGCTCACTGACTGGGGCTTTGGTTTCAAATAAGGGATTTAGCCCAGGAACTTTCATAGAAGTTATCTCATTTAATCCCAGAAGCAGCACCTCGAGGTAGATATTATGGGGAATTTATGTCCTGAAAGTTTAAATAACTTGCCCAAGGTTGCACAGTTACCTAAGAGGGAGCCAGGATGCAGGCTTAAGCTGGTTTGATCATCCATGCTCTTTCTTTGTCACTGTCTGTCTTTTATTTCTTTGTAAGTTTCAGATCCATAAGAATATTACCATGTTCTGATTCCTTTTATTTATTTATTTATTTTAAAAATCTGGTCTCTTTCTTGTCCTCTCTGACTTTTCCATTTCTCCAGACCTGGGATTCTATGCCAAAACCAGGCTTGAAGGCTGGAGACAGATGAGATGAGCAGGCAATCCTCGTGAGATGAGCAGGCATTGTGAGCAATGTCCGCTAAGACTGCAAACCCATTTTGATTGAAATTTGTGCCGTGTGCTCAAGGATGTGTCTGTGTGACACATAAGTTCAAATGACACATAAGTCCTTCTGTCCTTTCATATCTGTGCTGCTCACAAGGTTGAGTTATATTTCTAACCCTCAAACACAATATTTTAAGAAGCAATATAAACAAAGTTAAAACAGTCAAGATGATTCAGTTTTAAGCCAGCAAGTACATGATCCATGTAAACCCAGCACACTGATGCCCTAGGCATCTGCTTTTGTAGCTCATGTTGGGGAAAGGTTGATTGTTTTCATCTGTACTTGAATGTCTGTGCTTTGAGGTTTGGGTGGAGATGTTTAAAAAGTAAAAAACAAACCAAAAAACAACCAAAGAAAAACTTTAAGGAATTAATGATGACTCTTCAGTGTGTTTTGTATTCCACTTGAATAGGTTTTTGTTTAATGATGTTTATGTTTGGGGATTTTTATGTCTCTTAGTAGTCCAAAGTGACATTAAACAGAACAAATACTGCATTGATAGTCTTGGGGGGAAAAAGGAATTAACTTTATTTTTTCGCTGGGCAATTATGTGAACTGCAGAAATAGGCCACTCCAAATAAACTATGTCAAAACACTGACCTTCAAAGAAGGGAAGAATGGACATCATAGAATGAGCATGAAGAAATTGAGATACTTTTTGGAGTGTTTTGCCAATTGTTTAGCCCTGAATTTATGGAAGAATGTGAATCCTATAATAGTAATTATAAGCAGTTATAATACTGCTGCTACTAGCTAACATTTCCTAGTTATTTTGTGTCAAGTACTTGGCTAAAGGCTTATGTGCATTAATATATTTAACTCAAACCAGGTTGGAAAGGAAAAATGGGAGAACAGAATGTAGTCTTTAAATATGATAACAAGTTTTCAGTTCAGTTATGTTTTATATTTAATTGTGTAGTATTTCTAGTCTTTGGAGAGACAATGTGCATTGTCTGGGTGGCAGGGAGTGGAGACTGAAAGGCCAGTAGTCAGCCACAGTTAGGAGAAGTTCTGAAGTCATGGTGCTGGGGCCGACTCCTGGCTCCACCATGAATTAGCTGCGTGACGAGAGGGCAACCACTTTGAGTTCCACTTCTTCGTTGGTAATTGGGATAAATCATGTCATGCACTTAATTCACAGGGTTGTTCAGGGGCCGAAATGAGGCAAGTTCCCGACACAGCAAATGCAGTTGTTTTCAGGGTTAATCTCTGTGTGGCTTGTTAACATGGCAGTTACTCTTCAGTTGTGGGCAGTCTCCTCTTAACTGCGTAGTCCTGGTGGTAACTTAAAGGACATCCCAGCTTCTGCCTTTGTAGAACGAAGCCCTGATCAGCTTGTTGTGGCTCCCTCTTGCTTTGAGGGAAAGAAGGAATGAGAAATACTCTGCCCATTTATTGTTTCAGTTTCTTCTTTTCTTCTCTTTATTTTATCCCAGAGAGTGCCAGTCATAACTCAGCAGCTGCCACATCAGGCCAGGAAGCTGAATTTAGGGAGAGGCTTGACCAATTTCTTTTTTTTTCCTTCTTTTTGGTATAATTAAATTTATTTTTTTAAATTAAAGGATAATTGCTCTACAATATAGTGTTGGTTTCTGCCAAACATCAACATGAAATGGCCATAGGTTTATCTATGGAGGCTTGACTAATTTCTGATCACTTGTAATGATACTGTAGTATTCCAATCTCATTCTCTTTAAAAACCCTACATGTGAGAGCCTGAATCATCATTATTACACATGAAATCCGATATTTTATTTCCAGCAATAGGAATGAAAAACAATTGTATTTAAAATTACAGTGGTCTGTGGCATTTTTTTTTTTAAGGCTCGACACAAAGAACTTTGGGGGCTATTGATTTTTTATTCAACAAAGCAATTTTCAGTATAAGTCAGCCTTAACCGCAGCATCATCATGGTACATTCTGCTGCTACAAGGGCAGTAACTTCTTTCCATAGATATGGAAGTTCACTGATGTATCCCAAAGCGGCTGGGATCAGAATGTAAGTCTCTGAGTTTCTCATAAGGGTGTGCTATGTGTTGCCTGTACATGGGCATATAATCTGTTAATGCCAGTAAAGAGATACCACTGGAATTTTTAGATGTTAAAATGTTTTATTTTCTTTCACATTTTCCAGATATCTAGGCGTGTGGGTGGGCTTCCCTGGTAGCTCAGACAGTAAAGAATCTGCCTGCCATGCAGGAGACCTGGGTTTGATCCCTGGGTTGGGAAGATCCCCTGGAGAAGGGAATGGCAACCCTCTCTAGTATTCTTGACCGGAGAATCCCATGGACATAGGAGCTTGGCAGGCTGCAGTCCATGGGGTCCCAAAGAGGTGGACATGACTGATCGACTCACACGCACACACAGTGTGTGTGGGTAGGATAGGCACCTGTGTTAAGGTGTGCCTATCAAGTGCCTCCTGGGTAGCTGGGAGAGGCGGAGTGGGCGTGGTGGCACAGCATAATTGGTTCTCTGAGCTGCTTTCTGTTTTTCACTCACTGCAGTCCCCCTTCTGCCATTCATGGGTCTCAACAGATGTGTTTAGTAGTTAAGCTTTGAGCTGTCAGATTGGGTTTAGGGATGTAGAGGTTTGTGGATACTCTTCACCCTCAGTCTTAGAGGAGGTTCTGTTCATTAGGAAACGGTACCTCAGGAAAGTGAGATCATTAGAGCCTGGTTTTACCAGTGGTAAGAAAATAGAATTTTATTAACAAGGGCTTTTGATAGAATTGTTGTTTAGTTGCTCAGTTGTGTCTGACTCCTTTTGTGACCCCATGGACTGTAGCCTGCCAGGCTCCTCTGTCCATGGGATTTCCCAGGCAAGAATACTGGAGTGGGTAGCCATTTCCTCCTCCAGAGGGTCTTCCTGTATCTCCTGCATTGGCCGGCAGATTCTCTACCGCTGAGCCACCAGGGAAGTCCCTTGATAGAACAAAGACACTAAAAAGAGCAGTCGACATGTTTCACCTTCTTCTGTTTTGCTAAGCAGTTAGTATATGCTGGTTCATGTAATCTTCTCAGTAACCTACAGGATAAGTCCCATGATTATTCACACTTTCAGATGATACAGCTGAGACACAGAGAGATTAAAAAACGTGTCCAGATTATACAGCTAGAGGGTGATGAGGATGTGAGTGAGACCCGGACCCTTTGACTTCTTCCTATTTAACAGGTTACAAGACTGAAAATAAATGGAAGCTGGTATGATTTTGGTAGACTTTTTTCCCCCTATATAGTCCCCCTTTCCCCAATTCTTTCATTACTGTGCATATCTCCAACTTAAATTTACAATTTGCTCAGACATCAGCCTAAAGCTTTCATCCTTGCTGGAAGCTGTAGGCATAAAATCAGGTCTGAGCTTAAACGTGTGAAGGATTTGTGGCCTTCCCTCTCTGTGGGTCATACATGGGATGTCTGTTTGTTTGTTTACTGCATACTGCTGTTTATTTACTAAAATAGTTAAACAAAGTTGTTTTTTTATTTACTGCATGTTTGCTATATGGTTAGGGTCCTGCTATGCTGTTTCTTCTTATATCTGTAGTGAGAAAACTATAAAGAGCCCATGTTCTTCCTATGACTTTTTCTTTAAAAAGGAAAGCACATTTGCATACTTCCGCGTGAGCCTATGTTTCAGACTTATTTTCCCTTTTCTATTCAGAATCAGTGCCCAGAGAGATTCTAAGCTAGGGGTTCTTAAAGGGTCCCTGGGTAGAAGTCTGAGGGTCTGTGAACTTTGATGAAAAAACAAATTAAAGTTATACCTTTACACTAACCTATAGCTGAAAGTTATCATTTCCTTCAATTATAATGGAGACAACAAACCACAGTGGGATTAGCAGTACCCATGACTGTTTGCAATAGCAGTTACAGATGTTAACATGGCAAATACAAATATTTTTCTCAAAATACAGATTGTATTTTTATTACTTGAATGTTATAGTGTTACTAGGTTTGTGCTTGATCCTGTTAGCTAATGTGCTGATAAAGAAGCACATGTATTGCAAAACTATTTTAAAAATATTTTAATCACTGTATTTCAATATCGTGGTTTCCTTTATAATCTTACATATTCAAATTATGCATTTTAAAACATTATTCTGAGAAGGGGTTCCCTTAACTTCATCAGGCTGACAGAGTATTATGATACAAAAAAAGTTGGAACCCCAACCTTCACCCCCCCACACACTTAAAACAGGTTATTTTCCTAAGGATGTCGGTTTCTCAGGGGAATGGTCTATAAATTATAAAGATTACATTTTCCTGAGAAAGGTGTCAGCATATTTTATAGAACGTGGTAAAGTATAGAACATGATAAAAACCTTTCTTTTTTAAAATAGTTGTTAGAAACATGTTTTTTTTTTAACCAAATAGAAACACATAATAATGTTTTACATTTTATATGATTTTAAGTAGATTTCCCAAGAGATTGGTCTCCTCCAAGCCAAGAGAACCAGTGCTGATTAGAGTATGGTCTCAGAAATTGCTGGCTTATGCCCACGTGGTACACTCAACCCGTCTGACTGGCTCACTTGTGAAAATGCTCCCACTGGAAGTCAGTCTCACCACCACTTGCATTTAATAACAGAGATTCACTTTGATGTTGATACCTGTTTTGATAAATGTTTGTTTTAAATTACACTTACATTGTCTTTTTATGCTTTGGTGCCATTTTTTAAAGAAGTAAAATTTACTGAAGGATCACATACATTCAAGAAAGTGAACACAGCGTAAGTGTTCATCTCAAAGAATTTCCACAACTGAACACATGTGTGTAACCAGCACCCAGATCAAGAATGTAGGCTGTTTGTATTCTTCTGTTTGTAAACGTTATAAAAATAGCATTTGTTGTGTGTCTGTGATGGACCACAAGTGGGTATCTGCAGAACCACACAGTACCTTGCCCCTTGCTGAGCACTGATGGACTCCATCTAAAGAGACCATGGACTGGGGGAGGGACACAGGCTTTGGCTCAGCTTGAATCCTGTTAGACCTCTTGTGGTCTATGCAACCTCTGACAAATTGCTTAATATTTTTGAACATCAGTGTACTCATTGGTAAAATAAGGCTATCAGCATACTATTACTTTTCTTTCATGATTGCCAAGAGTTAGAAAAAATAAAATTAGACTGTCTAGTGTATATGAGTGATAAATGAATGATGGATGCCATTATGAGTAACTGTGAACACATCAAAATGCACTCATTTGTAGCCTAGAGGTTTATTATAGCGTAATAGAGGGGGTTGCAGGAGATAGTGCATTAACTAAAGTTTTCAAACTTGCTTGGACAATTTTTATAGCATAGTAAATTCACATGGTGTTGGATTTACCACAGTGTGGATATAGGTTTAAAGAAAGGAAATAAAACTTGGTTTTTATTTTCTTGAATTTCTGAAAAAGTGAAACTCCCCATTTACTAAACGAATTTTCTTTTTCCTTGGAGGTGTTGGAGAAAATTTGACAGATCCATCTGTAATAAAACCTGAAGACAAACAGTAAGTTAATTTATCATTTAGAAAATTGCATTTGACACATCGTACATGATTTCTTACACATAATTTTTAAGCACTTATATATCTTGCCTAGATCCTAGGACGATTTTGAGGCAGGTTTTATCCATGTCTGTATCTATATCCCCAAATATCTGTATCCAGATATGATAAAATACAGTAAGATTTAAAATACAGTTTTGAAGAATGTATAGCTTAGGAAATGGAGGCCAAAAAATAAGCAGAATATGATTAAATCTGGAATTGTTAGTACACAAAAATGGAAATTGTATCAAGACCAATGCTGTAGCCAGAACTTTGTTGCAAATTTGACTCTTGAGTTTTCTAGTATCCCAGACAAAAGAGAAATATGGGTAAGTTCAGCCTCCATAGGCTTTGACATGAAGACAATATCATAGGAGAGACAGTTTCCTTTGTTGTCTTCACAGTGGGGTCATTGTATTCTTGTCATGGGTCGTGTCTTCCATCACATGCCTATAAAATTAAACCTGGGGGCAGAAAGTGTGCTCTTTAGTAACAGCAAATCTGTGAGAGGCCCAAATGGTGGGGCTTAGATATGGCGTCATCAGATTGTCTATTAATTCAGGACGGTAAATTATACAGAGAGAGGCGTCATCTGCCTGTCCTTTGAATTCCCATGGACATTTTACCCCATGAGCAGGCTCTTGGGAGGACTTGGCAGTAAAGGATCTGAGTTGGTATTAACGGTGGAGTAAAAAGTAGTGATGATTAAGGAAAAAAGTGGTGCTTAAGGATGGATCAATATAGAAAAATGACAGTGGTTTTCAAACATAAACTTGCATCATAATCACCCAGAGAGCTTGTTAAAACACACTTTGCTGCCCTTTACCTCCAGCTCTTGCCCCCGGTTTCTAATTCAGTGGATTTGGGATGGGTTCGCATAATGTTGCAAGTTCCCAGATGATTCTAATTCTGCTGGCCTAAAGCCCATACTTTTGAGAACTGCTAACATATGACATTTTAATTTCTTAGTTGTCCTAAGTGTCTAAACTAGGTCTGTTGGTTGTGTATGTATGTATATATATACAAAATGGGTGATTTCTATATGACGAACTCTAAAAAATTTTATTTCCCTCCCGTGGACTTATTCACCACTTTTATCCTATATTCTTTTACTGAATGATTTAATCTAAATGTGGTACCATCTGTAGGTGTCTCTACAAGGAAGTACATCTTAAAGTGTATTAGCTGTTTCTTTGAATCAGGTGAGCTAGAGAAGATAAAAGTGAGCTATATTGCTCCTCTGCATCCAAACCCCATGGTATTTGACCCTGGAGTTCATGTTGTAACCCTTAGTGTACAGATAAAGGCTTTGCTATTTTTTTTTTTAGCTAAAAATATGTATTATTTCTTCAGTGGTCCTGTATGCCCAAGAGTTTGTAGTAGAAACTTTGTATAATTTTGCAGTGAAAATTTTTGCATATATAATGAATCAAATTTATGTATACTTTAAATATATCATTTATTAAATTTTGACCTTGGTATGTATATTTAATATGACCTGAATATTTCCAACTTTTCAAATTCTAAGAAGATTATATTATTCCTCTTGACAGTTGAGTATTTAATTGCATTCTATAAGCCAGTGTGTCTCAGTTTCTATTAGGGTCACCTATGGGGTCGCACAGAGTTGGACACAACTGAAGTGACTTAGCAGCAGCAGCAGCAGCAGCAGCAGCAGCAGAGAACTTTGAAAAAAAAAAAAAAAAACTGCTCAGAATTATCCTCAAGTCAGAATCTCAGGATGGGACCCTGATGTCTGTATTTTTCAAAAGTTTCCCATGTGGTTCTAATGGGCAGTCAGGATTGGGAGCCTCTGTCTTATAGCAACTTTTTTTTAATGACTTGAGGATGGGAACACTGGACACTGATAGGTCGGTATCACTATAGCCTGTCTGGTTTTGTGGGGTCACTTAGTTTTGGTGCAGTTCTTCTTCTTCATGGTGAAGATAATAAATACTATTTTCTCACAATGTGGAGAATTACATCTGATTAGTTCAATGAGGCTCACGTTTCTGGATGCCTCTTATATATTAAACTTTTGCTACATAAAGCATGGGCCAGGACCAATAGCATCAGCATCACCCGGAAGATGGTTAGAAATGCAGCCTCTTGAGACCCTCCCTTTGTTGTTGTTCAGTCATTCAGTCGTGTCTGACTCTTTGTGACTCCATGGACTGCAGCATGCCTGGCTTCCCTGTCCTTCACCATCTCCAGAGCTTGATCAAATTTATGTCCATTGTGTTGGTGATGCCATCCAACCATCTCATCCTGTCATCCCCTTCTCCTGCCTTCAATCTTTCCCAGCATCAGGGTCTTAAAAGACCCTCGCTAGACTTCCTCAATCAAAAATCTGAATTTTCAGAAGATCTTCACGTGATTTGGTGTAAATAAAAGTTTGAGAGGGACTTCCCTGGAGATTCAGTGGTTAAAACTCCATGCTTCCACTACAGGGGGAGCGTGGGTTCCATCCCTGTTCAGTGGAACTAAGATCCTGCATGCTTCGCAGTGCAGCCTACAGCCCTCCGCCCCACCAAAAAAAAAAAAAAAAAAAAGTTTGAGGAGCAAGTGCTGTCACGTGTTGTTTATTTTACTCTTAACAATAACCTTAGAAGGAAACGTCTTCAATCCCTGTTCACAAATGAGAAAACTGAAGCTCAGTGGAGATGGTAACTTGTCTGTGAGCAGAAGAGGGTCAATGAAAAGGAATGATCCTCTACCAAGAGGGAAGATATTTTGTGGTGCAAATTCTGATATTGTCTCTAATGCCTGTTGTCTCATAACTTTCCCCAGCATGTGAACTTTGCCCTTGCATGCAAAGACCAAATCATTACACCTTCTTTCCCAAATCCTCTCTGGCCACTCGCCTTGGTTCCTCACTCAGGTCACTGACCCTCAGTGGAGGTTGCCTCAAGTGTTATTGGTAGTTTGGGATTGCATCTTTTTTTTTTTCCCCACTTACTGCATTGATGGTTTCAGGCATGTGACAAGTATGAAATGATAATGATGAGATGTTCTTTAGTAGATCTCTCTATGTACATGGCACTAATTAGCATTTCCTCGAATGTGAAACCAAGTTACCACCTGCTTTCCTGTGCTGTGAAAAATCTGGAAAACAGTTGTATATTTTTTCAAGCATGGTTGTCTGAGACTGCAAGGCTGTAGGCATGGTGTTTTAGTTAGTGTCCCTACAACCTTCCTTCACTCTCCACTGCTCAGGGAGTGGTTGAACCCCTGATACATACATATTATAGTAATTTTGATTCTTTTGTCTTAACTTTAACAAAGCTCATAGAGGGAAATGATTTCTTTTACAGCTTTTATCTGAGAATCAGTGTTATATTTCTAAGTTGGGAACTTTCATGCTTTACTGGGGGGAAAGAAATGGCAGTGTGGAAGGCAAAAGAGTGATATATTCCAGTAGGGTCATGCCAGAGAGACTATAAAAGGAATCCTGCAATTTTAATGACTCAAAAACCACCTTTGTTTTTCACATTATCAGCATCATAGAATTCTGGTACTAAATACTGTGTGATTCTACTTCTTTGCTACATTTGGTTTCACCTTAAAGAAGTGATGCCTTACCATGTGGACTGAAAGAGGAATAGTTAACAAAAGGCAGCTTATGCAGCCTGGTAAACACTGCAAGAGCCGTATTGTGTAAGGGCGATTGAGTGACCAGGAAAGTTAATCCTGGGTGTCTGCCCATGTCATCTTCCCAAGAGATTTCCTCCACCTACCCGCCTCAGAGCAAAGAGGCAATCTGAGATCAAACTGACATCAGCCCTCGTTCTGAGCTTGGCACATCTTCAGAGCAGCTACTGTTATTCTGCCAAAAGGAAGTGGAAATTGAGATAAATGTTTCAATACTCAGATGGAAAAAAAAAAGTCCATTTTTACACCACGTCCCTTTTGAAAAACCACATTCCTTAGAAGCAAAGTTTATTGTTTCCTTTTGTGATAGTTTGCTTTTCTTTTTTCTTAAGACGTGGTATTTAAGAGCGGTAATTGAGTTCAGATTTTAAAATGTGCTGTTTTCCACTCAGCATGTCATTAAAATAAAATATTAGCTTTCATAAAGTTTCTTTGGAGGTATTCCTGGTGTGCTGTGTTCCATGGTGTATAGCATGTCAGTCCAAGAATGATAGTTGTATATGATCTAATAACGGGTAAACTTTGACCCTGGAATCTATTATAATTTTATAATATTATGAGAATCTATAATAGATCACTTTTAGAGTGTTCAAAATGTGCCTAGTATATATGATTCTGTTTGTAATTTTGTCAGCTAAGTTTACTTCCACAAAATCATTTTCTCCTAGTTGTCACGTCTTTTCACTAAGAGCCCAGAAAACTGCCGTAGCCGTTTGCAGAGGAGAAGGAGCTATCGAGAGAGCCATGCATCCTGGGTGTCGGGTTTTGTTGGGCTTTGTGTTTGAGGACGTTAATTATGGTCAGAACAGTATCTGGGTTTGAAACAATGCACATCAGTCTTTTCAGGAGGGGTGCTCCAATAGCAAATTTATTTTATGGCACACTCACCTTTTGGGTTTTCTAGTAGAACAGTTGGTAGTGAATGTCATTCTCTCACCCCATATGCATGAGAAAGGGTCTCACTGTATTTTGTTTTACTGTGGTACATAGAAAATTCACTTTTCTATCAGATTAGTGTGGAAATGAGTTTCACAGTAGGTCTTGGAGTTGGGTACAAAGATTGAAGTGCATTTGAATTTTAAATGCGCAGACCTAACATTGTTGCTTCCCCAAAGTGCTCTGTTCTTTGTTGGCTCCTTCAAGTTTACTGGGTTACTATGGGATACTCTTCAGTATCGGAGAGAATCCTAGTTGAGCTCCTTTTTCTTAGCTGTGATCTAATTGATATTCTGATATTTCCTCTAGATCAAGAGGAATGGTGTTTGGACCAGCCAATTTAGGGGAAGATGCAATTAGAAACTTCATTGCAAAACATCGTTGCAACTCCTGCTGCCGGAAGCTCAAACTCCCGGGTATGCCCCAAACAATTCTATTTTTCTCTAAGTAAATCTCTCATTGAGCAACAGCCATTGTAACCTGGGATGGAGTAGAAAATCTTAATCACTTTTTTATCTCATTCGCAGTCGAGGCCTGACTTTCTGACTGCAAATTTTTCAAGTCTCTAAAGGGATTAAAAGGACAGAGATTTACTTCAGGTTCTGCCAAAATGTGATAAAACAACATCAGGCCCAATGCTTGTCACAGTCTCTCTAAGGGAAACGTTCCACCTACTTAATTGGGGGTAAAATTGGATGGAGGCAGATTCCCCCCACCGCGCCCCCACCCCTTGGATCTTGTGTGATGCCCGCAGTATTTCTATTCTGTTCTTATTTACTCATTGGACATTTGGGAGGCTGGGGCATGGAAGGAAGCACCAGCTCTCAATTAAAGTAGTGCTTTTTATGATAAAAACCTACCCCTGTCAACATATATTGCAAGATATGTTTTAAAAATCTGATTTGATAGTGTGACATGCTTTCTCTAAGACTAGTAGACTTAGCACAGAAAAATATTCCTAACATAAAAGGCAACAGCCAGAGGTCCGTGGGCCCCAAGTTGGCAGCCCCAGCTCTATCGCATTCTTTCCTCTTATCTCAGAAGGGACGCTTTATGTCTGTCTCAGCTCATTCCCTGTTTCTCTAAGGTTGTACCACACTTGTCCTTAAAATGGAATTTTACATCTTTTAAGCTGAGTAGCCCTTCCAGCCTTATCATAAGTGATTGATCCCCAAATTGGGAATCAGTAAAAGATCAACATCCGTTGTAACTTGGGATGGAGTAGGTGAAAATTTTCAGCAAAGAAAGGCCATTTCTAATCTTGTCGGAGTTGCTCCTATGGGCACGATGCCGCAGGAGACAGGGATGGGTAACAGCTTCCAGTTCCAGCAGGGAGTAGCTTGTCAGCTGGGGAAGTTGTGGTGGGGATGTCGAGTGGTACCGAGAGTGGGGTCTCGCTGTCATCTGGTGGCTGCCCAGGACTCCTCACAAACCATACAGTGGAAGTGGGCAAAGAGAACAGTCCTTGGCACATTGGCTGAGCTGCCTATTGACCTCCTCTCTGACTACAAATAGTCCAGGAAGGAGCGGGGCCTGGACTGAGCCACATCCAGGCCTCCAGGTAAGGGTCCTCCTGGAGGCAGGAGCTGACATGTATCTCCCAGCCTATGATCGCAGGCCAGAATCCAGCTCATTAACTCAGCGTCCTCAGGTGCTGACCTCTTCCCACCTCTGATTCATTGTTTCCTGGGCAGGACCACTTCTTGTTCTTGAGGACACAGGGGCTGTATCTGATCAGCCAGGATTAAGGGAAACTTTAGGTGTAACTCACTGCTTCCCTCCAGTCACCTCTTCTGTAGGATTAAGATTCCTCCATCCCCTTCCTTCTTGCCTTTCCCTACCACGGTGGCTTTTGAATCATTCAAGAATTCCTCCATTTCTAGATCTAATCCTTATTTCCTTTCAAAACCTTAGTTAACACATTTAAATGGAAATAAGAAATATCCTCATTTACTCGAACATTTGGTAATTTGAATTTAAAAAAGCTTAGCTCAGAAAACAGGAGTAGGGTGATTTTTCTTTTTGTTTATATTTTACTGTTTGTTTTTTTTTTTTAAGAGAAGTCATCTCAGAAAGTGTATAAGAGCATGGGGTCCATAGGTTGAGCTCACATCCCAGAAATGCTTTGTACTAATTTTGTGACCTTGGGCCTCATTCTCATCCATGAGCTGGGAATGATAGCACCTACCTCATAAGGGTGGTGTAAGGATTGAAGAAACGTAATAAGTGTTGGCTATTATCAAACTATAGTATGTATTAGTTTTATGTCCAGGTAGTGGCCATTTAATATTAAAAAATTATAAAGGAATTTATGTTTAAGCTTAACAAATTTAATCAACATGGTATACTGTGATATCCAAACATTTAAAGCTCACTGTCCTCCTTAAGTTCTCCCCAAGGGTTGCCCTTGTTAATGATTTCTTTAGGTAATTTCCCTGCTGAACTAAAGAAGGAGGCTTCAGGAAGCAGATGATTTGGTCACTGGACAATGCTTTTAGAGGTTCAGCCAAACCTGAGGTACATTTTTGTTGCAGAAAACTGACCACTGATGTCTCAAGTCCACCATTCTGACTGAACAGTCTGATTCTGCCATTATTCAACAGTGAAAATGCCCTGTTTCTAGTATGGCCTCACTTAGCTCTGGCCAGGTCACGTCTCAAGGGCACTATGTATTGAGCCAAGCAACCGAGTCTTGCCACAGTGAACACAGCCTTGGGGAGTTAAATACATGTGTGCCTGGTGGGGTATACCTTGAACAGGGTTGAGGGTTTGAGTTTCACACATCAGAGGGAGCAGAGTCTTCTCTGAGCACTTGGCCTAAAGTCCAGTCTATCTGAACATCATGTTCTTAAGGTTTCCCTATCACTGTCTTAACTGTCTTCCTTGCAGACTTAAAAAGAAATGACTACTCTCCTGGAAGGATAAATTCTGCCTTTGGACCTGAAATCAAAATAGAACCAGCTGAGGAGATTCCAGAGGGGGAAGAGGGTAGTAATTCTCCAGAAGACCTCACACGATTGTAAAAAAAAACAAACAAAAAACCAAAAAACAGAAAACAAAAAAACAGAAGTAAGAAGATGACAGCCTTTGCCCTGCCTTCCATGAACTCTATGGTAACATAGATTGGTGATATAACATTGATGATGTCAGAGCCTCTGCCAGAATGGCCTTATCCCAAGGGCCTTCTGGGACGTGCCTTCTGAGTCTCAGGTCTCTCTTGCCCAAGGACTTCCCTGTTGTTTGATGAATGGGTTTTCCTAGATATTGACCCTTGTGCAGGGTGCTTTGCATGTGCAGGGTTCATCACGCTCAAGTGGCACAGGAAGACATTTGCATGAATCAGCTGGGAAAGCTGCTCCTTCATACCTCATTCCTTGGTGCAGAATGCTGGGCACTTAAAGAACCAGGCAGATTAATTTATTTTCTCACTCTGTGTGCAGACTCTAACCTCCACTGCTATTCATCACCTAACTCCCATATTGTATTGATGTATATAGTTGTACATAAAAAAGTCACTTGACTTCCTTCTCTCTCCTTTCCAGCAACATAGGGCTTTATATGGTGGCAGAAAGGAAAACAATGGAGAGAAGGTGTATTTGCACAGACTGGAGGATGCTCCTGCACAAACTAGTCAGCGAAAAGTAGCATCCTAGTGACATCTACTGGGTTTGAGTATCATCAGTGGATCATATGATCACTGGGCATTTCAGGTTTCTCTAGAAGAGAGGAAAGGGAAATCGAAGACAAACGCCCTACCATTTTCTGTTTTAAAGAGAACAAGGATATATAAAACTAGCAATTATTAAGAAATGTTTTCCCTTCCCTTAAGCTCAGGGACACTATTGGTTAGAGAGTTGAGGAAGCCAACCTCTTAAGAATTACTCCCTTTTTCAAAGCTGGGTATGTAATATTACAAGCTGAATTACTCTATGTCAGGTCATATAAGTAAAGACAGGGTTTCTGAATGAAAACATGCTTTGAAAATTTTGCAGTGCAGAGTTCTAGTGGCTTCAAGAGTTGCTGGAGTGTATAGTTTAAGTATGGCCTGAGCGCATGTGATCAGTTTCAGAAACCTGAAGAAAGGGTCCCTGGAAGCCACACTGTACAACATGTTTGGGGGATCAGTCATCCCTCTTTCACACTTATCAAGGGTCACCCTACCTCAGAACAAGCGCAAACTGTTCACCCAAGGAGGACTTGAAGGGCTGGGTACCTTCCCCCCAACTCCCCTCATCTCCTTGCCTCATTAAAAAGCATTCCAATCTATCAGCAGCAAGCCTCCTGGGGCTTGAAATTTTCACCTTATCTTTACCATTAGCCCTTGCATTAGCTGGCTTCCTTTCAAATCAGTGCTCCTGTATTCTTAGGTTATTCTCTGGGGAAATGTTGTCCAAAGGTAGGGGGATGGAAAGCCAAGGATTTGGTTTGCCAAGGATAGTGTATGATTTTTGTGAGATGCATGATGACTGATTTACAGCCCTTTTTCTTTGGTCTTGGGGTGGTGGGAGGTGGGAAATCTGGGTGATTTCTTGATTGGCAATGAGGATAAATTGTTAATGCTTTTTCGGAGCTTAACTGCTTTATCCTGTTCTGCAAATCAGTAAGAGATCTGTTGGTACTTCAGACCATGTTGAACTATGGAAAGAGGCAATTTTCCTATCCAAGGCCACACTAGAAAGCATTAATTCATTGGTCAAATATTTGTTACCTGGAATGGAACTTGAAAAAATACATTTTGATTTTTCTTTTCTGTGTTGTGGTTTTGTGTCTCTCTTTTTAAGAAAATATCACCAGAATAACAATTTTAAAAAGATGAAACACTGGGCAAAGGTCACCGTGGGATAGCCGACAGGAAAATACCAATGTGATAATCATGACTTTGATTCATGACCACAAATGAATGAATTCATTCACTTGGTTAATTTTATTCAACAAGTATTTATTAAGTGCCTTCTCTGTAATGTGTAAGAGATGAGGGTGCGGTGCACGTAACATTTCTTTGCCCTTAAAAAGTGGCATGTATTATATTTCTTTTTGGGTTATTGTTCCAAGTTTGGATTTCTGGTGAGTGCTGAAAAATTTGACTTTTGGGGGAATGTTGAACACAGAGATGTGTCCCGTATTCTATCTGCCAGTGAGCAGTACATTTAGACTGGTATATGAGAATTAGGGCAAATGACATAGCTGGGATGGTTTTAGGAACCACTGAGGAAAAATGGACTGCATCATCCTTATAGGAGCCCTAAGCCCATCTCACAGATGGCATCTGAATCTGGGGACCAGAGAAACAGCTAGGTTCCTGGGAGTCCTTTCTGAAGGCATCCTGAGCACGGGCATTCCCTTCTTGGGGCTATGTGTTCCTGGGGTGACTTCACCCCATGACATCTTAAAGCTTCTAGTAACAACTCTGGGCGAATGAGATCAGATATAGTTTTGGGTCTTTCTCACCATGCTATTTTCTGTGGCTCTGCAAAACAACTTCTGGGTGACTAAAACTTCCCTGCTGCTGCTGCTAAGTCACTTCAGTCTTGTCCGACTCTGTGTGACCCCATAGATGGCAGCCCACCAGGCTCCCCCGTCTGTGGGATTCTCCAGGCAAGAGTACTGGAGTGGGATGCCATCACCTTCTCCACAAACTTCCCTAACAACCATTTAATGAAAAGTTGAAAAAAAAAATGTTTTGTTGTTGCTGTTGTTTGTTATTGTTTTAGATGAAATGGGTCATTCACACTCTAGAAGTCATGTCATAGATGCTCCTGTCATGGCTTGCAGCCTTTCTCCATCAGCCACCGGCATCTACCACAAAGCTTGGCATGTAATAAGCGTTCAACTTTATTTGTTGAAAGAAATAATAAAACCTTCACATGATAATGGATTTCATTTACTAGTTAACAAATCAGATTTGCATTTTTAATCTAGAAGGGAATGATTACCAATTCCTTAAGACCCAACACAATTCTTTTGATCTCTCTCTGTTTTAATTTTCCAGGAAATAGCTTTTAACAACCTACACCTTGTCTATTGAATTCTCAACCAGTTCTTGCCCTTATCGTCATGGCAATAATACCAGAGTACCATCCTTCTTACTGGTGACTATTGAAATGAGATGATAACTTCCCAGAAACTGCCTAGAAATAATCATCACTTTATTACCCTTTGAAAAGAAGATTGATAGAAAAGTCATTTGAAAGATGGTTCATTACCATGCCCTAGTACGATTTCTTTACTCACATCTCTCCAAAGCATGAGAAAGGAAGGATTATTCTCTGAGGTCGGAATTTGAAGGCTGTGTGTTTGCCTCTTTGAAGTCTTGGTATTTAATTTTCTGTAGTCATTTCTTGGGCAATTTTCTAAGAAACTAGTTGAAGCTAATTTATCATAAGTTAAAGTCAAATGACAGAAAAGATTTTTTTCCCCCTTAACAGCATTTTATTCCACAGAGGTTAGCTTCTGAAGGAAAATGAGACTTAAATAGCATTTCAAATCTCTAGCCACATGGGTGGGTACACAGAATAGAAAGGGTTCTGGAAGCCACACTGATTTTTTTATTTAGCACAGTTATTATTTTGTGAGTTTTCTTCCTAGACCTTGATGTACAGATAAAGTATATTTTAGTGAAATGTCCTCCTGAAAATAATTAGTGAAGTTGCTTAATTTTTCAAAAGGAACTTTAAGTCCTCAAGGGATAACAACCCTTGATCTCTAGCATTGGCAGATTTGGTTTAATTTTATATATTTCTTTTAACCTTTCTTTTAGTCCCGAACTCTGAAATGAGGATGAGATACTTACCTTTTCAAACAAAGGTGAACAATAATGAGAGAGCATTTATAAAGTCCTTTGAGAATCTCATTTAAAAGCCTTCTTGTGAGCGTGGGATCCAGTTCAATAAATAATAAGGGGCTTTCATTTTTGATATTATGTGATCATTATTTAATGTTTACAGAGGATGCTCAGTGGACTTGTTCTAGTATAAACACAAAAGTGGTTTCTGCTGTTTCTCTTTCCAAGGGGAAAAAGCTCATTGCTCCCTTTTTATTTTCAAGCTTAATTAAGTGGTTCAAAATCATGATGTTCACCATTTCACAGTGTCTCCTACTTATTTTCTTTTTGATGGATTTGGGTTTATGTAGCCAAAGTCTTTGGCCACCTTCTGCCCAAAGAAAGCCCCCCAGGATAAGTAAAGCCCAAATCTGGTACCATCATTGATGATATTTTTAGGAATGAAAAAAGAGCAGGTTTAGAATCTTGGTATTTGTAAGGCCTGATGTTTTATAAAAGATTTAATTAATGCTGATTTAGATTTTGTCAGTATAGGGCTGTTTAGTAATAGGAGAATTCTGGCCTATGGCTTGTACATCTTTTAGTAACTAACTTCCTTCAGCATTCTCATCTTCCCCTAGTGGTTTTGTTCATTTGTTTGTTTCCCTTTGAAACTTTAAAAATTCCATCTGCTACTAATAGTCAGAAAGTTCATGCAATTGTTATGGTAGAAAACCTTTGGCTAATGACTGTCCAAATGTGGACATAATAATAACTGCCTTTCATTGGAGGAATTTGGTGGGAATCATCATTGGTGTCATGTGACTGCACTTTGGCTTGTAATGAATCTCTTTCCCTGTTCCATATTGGTCTCCAATAAGAGGTCACAGAACCTCAGGATGCTTTTGTAACCCAAAGAAATCCTTGGTATGTATTCTGGGTTGAATCGTGTCTCCCCAAAGTTCACATGTGGAAATCCTAACCCCAAGTACCTTGGAATAGAATTGTATTTGGAAATAAGGTATTTACAGAGGTAATAAAGTTTAAGTGGATCATTAGGGTGGACTCTGACTCAGTATTACTGTTGTCCTTATAAGAAGAGGAGATTAAGACAGAGACACACTGAAAGTGAAGACCAGGTGAAGACAGAGAGAATGCATCATCTGCAAACTAAGCAAGGTGAGAGTCCTCGGAGGAGACCACTCACACTCACATCTTGGACTTGCAGCTTCCCGAACAGGAGGAAAGAAATTTCTCTTGTTTAAGTCACCCAGTTGTTCTGCTTCGTCATGGCAGCCCTAGGAAATTGTTACATTGTTGCCATGCTTTGGACTTGCCTATGCAGGAGGAGAAGGGGACGACAGAGGATGAGATGGCTGGATAGCATCACTGACTCGATGGACGTGAGTCTGGGTGAACTCCAAGGGTTGGTGATGGACAGGGAGGCCTGGCGTGCTGCGATTCATGTGGTCGCAAAGAGTCGGACATGACTGGGTGACTGAACTGAACTGAACTGATGTGACCCTGAAATTTTGTAGAAAGGGACTTGGGGAGAAGAGATGACGGCAACAGCAACGGAGAGGAGGAGATGACCACTGACCATTTTTTGCAGCAGAGGATAGAGAGTATCACAGATGGCAGGACTGGTGAGTCATTTTCTTGAGAGAGTAGAGACTGATGTGTTCTGGAGATCATCCGAGTGTTACAGATGAAAACAAACATTGGCTGGGCTTCCTGAGATGAGATGTTTGTCTACTGCTAAAAGGCTTCTGGAGACATCTTGGGGGACTGGAAAAGAAGTTTGGACTACAATGTAGACCTTAGTTTTCTACAACTGGTCAATACATATCCTGTTTAAGAAATACTTATGGAGCCTTACCATGTGTTATGTCCTGACCCTAACGTTAGACTTGTTAAATAAGATCTGTTTCTGTCTTTGAGGGTCTCTAAGACAATTAAAGGGTTTACAGTATACTGATTTGTCATTGCCCACAATAATAATGGTTATAATGATAACTTTTAAATATTATTATAAGGCAGTGGGTGTTGAACACTCATTATGTTCTAGGCATTGTGCTGAATGCCCATTACAAAGATTTGAAAAAGCTGCTTTTAAGTTAGGCAGCTTAGTTAAGTCAGCTACCCAAGGGGGAGCCAGAATTTAAAGCTCCATCCAATCAATGGCATAGACGCTAGGCAGTACTAACCAGCACACTCAGAATTACTAGCGCCTGAATCCCTATGATGGTTTGAAACATAGATTTGAAAGTCAGGACTTAACTTAGACCACTGGATGAGAAGCTCCAAACTGTCACCTGTGGAATGTTACCTTGTGTCCTCTCCATATAGGTCGTTGTCAAGGAAATCTTCCCCACACAGTTAATGGCCATTTATAATCTGTGAGCCCATGTGAAAGCCATTCCCTCTTGACATCATCACAAGGTAAGTGCAGGCTGACCAGTGGCTTCTTTTTTGAATCTGGTATTGTGTCTGCCAATGGATTTTTCTGTTTCCACTGCATTTCTGTCCTCTTTATGTCTTTCTAGAAAATTAGATATTTGTTTGGTCACAACAAATAACTATTTGTTATTAATAATAATACAACAGCTAACTATTTGATAGCATCTTGTGACCTTCCAGTTTATCAGTTTAGAGTGAAAAATAGAATCTATGCAAACTACAAAACCTTTATCAGCCTGACTGTCACACTGTGTCCCTAGAGGCCTTGGAAGCTGGATTATAATCAAAGGTTTACATGAAGTGCATGGAATCAGAACAAGGAGAGTTAGATAAATCACACATTTAATGGTGTCAGGCTAAGACATCCTGTTTCATCCCATCTTCTCCAGAGAAATGGGTCTGCTAAGTGGGAGTGGAATACCCAAAGTGTGCAATATTCCAGACTGACTCCAAAGTACTGAAAGTGACTCTTAGATCGGCCTTGGAAAGTATGGATAATGAGAATTTTTTTCTCAACCATCCTCTCTCCCCACTTCCTCTTTCCCTCCCTCTTTTCCTCCCCCATTTCCCCCCTCCTCTCTCCCTCCCTCTTCCTTCTTTCTTTATTTTTCTTTCTCTGACTCTGTATTTCTGTTACATGTTTTTATGCTAAGCTGGCTGCAAATGTGGATCAAGAAACGTCTTTAATTTTATAAGTGCAGTACCAGTTTTTCCAGAAATACAGAGTTAGAAAAAAATGAGAACTAAAAGAGTACATAAAAGTAATGCAATTGGAAGAGGCTGTGTTTCACTCAAAGTTAATATAACTGTATTGTCAGAGGAGGGATGAGAACTCAGGTCTTCTAAGTCACTATCATTTGTCTTGGTAATGACTGAATTTGGGTTAAGGGAAATAATGTTTGTCTTGTGTTAAAATTTTCTCTGTTTTCTTGGAAAATATTCATGTTTCTGTGACTAAGTTTTTCACTTGGGAATCTTTATATGACTGTCATTCATGTGTGCATGCTCAGTTATGCCTGACTCTTTGCAACCCTGTGGACTGTGGTCTGCCAGGCTCTTCTGTCCATAGGATTTTTCAGGAAGGAATAATGGGTTGCTATTTCCTCTTAGGGGATCTTCCCAACCCAGGGATCAAAATGGCATCCTCTGCATTGGCAGGCAGATTCTTTACCACTGAGCCGCCTGGAAAGCCCCCAAGACTCATTAAGAATAATCAAATAAAATTTACTTGTCTATGCTTTCAAAGAGGATAAAACATTAGATTTCTGATTTCAGAATTCTAGTCACAAAATATTATTGCAAATTAATGATTGATGACTTTAATATTTCACTTTGCTTATTTGTATGTGTATATGTATGTGTGTGTGTATAAATAGAAGGTAGTTCTTTGAATACCAGGCTTGGATGACTGCTGAAGATTTCAAGTGAAAAGATTCAGATATCTTATTTTATTTAGGGTGATTTATGATTATTCCTTATTGTCATCAAAGGCCACCTAGGCCTGTGGCATGCTTTGAATTTTCCCGGATGGGTCTACATGAAACGGTAGGAAAGTCTCTAAACCCTGGGGCCAGATGGACTTAGGTTTGATCTGAAGCTTTGCCACTGAATAGTTTGTTACCTTGGGCAACCAATGAACCTCTCTGAACCCAGCATATCATCTGAGTATGGCAGGTAATCTGTTAATATACTGATTTGTCTTTCTTCTCACTGTTCTCCATCCCAAGAAGGTAGGTAGATGCCTTTCCCTAGGACATTAATGGCTTACTGCAGAAGTCACAAGGTCCCAATATAACAGCTTCTCACCATGACATCTGGAAAATTGATGGGGATTGGAACTTGGAGTTGATAAAGCAGAAGAAGCCTAACCTGACAAGAGAAGAGAAACTCATTCCTGGAGGCAGGGAAGATGATGGTGTTTTGGGTAAGAGGCATAGGGCTTGTGAAGGGCCAGTTTGTGGATATTGAGAAAACTGACCTAAGAGCTGCTCTGGGAAGTCACAGGGAGCAATCTGTATCCATGCTAGTCAAGGATCAGATGGGAGCCACCTACCTGTGAATGGAGCCTTTGGGCCCAGTGACCAAGTTTAGAAGCCCTTCTCTGTTTTCCAAACACTCGGTGACCTGCTTTTGTTCTTACCTGTTTTAGAATCCCCAAACATGACTGACAAGACTGACTCTTTTATCATTTTATTTATTTATTTTTTCTATGTATATTTTGCTTCATTTTACTTTACAATACTGTATTGGTTTTGCCATACATCAACATGAATCCACCATGGGTGTAGACCTCTCCCTAGATTTAGAAAAATAAGGTAATATGCCATTTTTTGCACCTCAGTGTTGTAGAGCAAATTCATCTCTGTAATCTAGAGACTGTACACAGAACACTTAGTACAGTATCTGGCACACAATAGGTATGCTGGGAAGTTGTTAGTTATTATTTAAGATATTCTTATTTCATCCCCAAAACAAGTTCCCACCCAGGACTGGTGGAGCTGGAGATGCTTCACTCTTACTTAAAAATAGACTTTTCTAAATGACCAATTCTAGGTTCACAACAAAACTGAACAGAATGTACAAAGATTTCCCATATATTCTCTGCCCCCACATATGCTCATCAGCCTCCATCTGCTGCTCTTTTCAAACAAAAGAGTAACAGTACGTGACACTGATCCTGGAATCCTAGCACTGGAATGGTTCTGTATTAGGGGACGCTGGACAACAACAGCAAGGAGGCACAACCGTGTGATGACTTGACACAGTGCACACTTTTCACTCACTTAACCCTGCAGGGCAGACTGTGGTGAGTGGTTGTGCTCTCTTCTCCACATAGCCTTTCTGGGACCCAGGCTGACAGGGTTCTATCATCTTTAACAAATGGGCACCAAAAAGAAAATAACATTAAAGGAAAGAGAACACATGGGAGGCTTTATGGGCCAGCCCTGGAAATGGCACACGTCCTCCTGTTCACATACCATTGGCTAAAATTCAGTCATGCTTACCTGCGAAAGAGGCTAAGAACTGTGGTCTAGAAGTGTGTCCACATAAAAGAGAAAGAGGAGTTTGATGGACAGCTAACAAAATCTGTCCAATTAGGGATTATTTAATCTGGTCCAAATACTCATTTAATTGAAAGTGGTTCTGGAAAGTGGAATGTTCTTTGATATGGCTTTTGGAGAATGGGTTTTTTCTTTCCATGGAAATGTTTACTACAAAGTCCTCCTTGTTTAGGACATGGCACAATTTTGACTAACACTTCATATCTTTTTGCATCAGGTGTCCTCAAATATCAGATACATTGCTGTTTGGTTCCCCATAATCTACTGGCTTTCTTGAGCACTGTTAATTTGGTGACAGCTATAAAATATAGACTTGTAGACTTTCACTGCTTGACCTCTACCCGCTTCCCTCCTCACCATCCCTCTAAGCGACATTTCATGAAATCAAACATTTCTTGCCCTCATTTCTAAATTGCATGCCACCAGCTAGCAGGCATATAAGCAGTGAGGTAAGAGTAGAAATTTACATAAGGAGCCTATTAATATACTATACAAATGAGGGTCCTGTGGAGAATGTTAATTCATTTCCTATACTGAATGGTCATGATCACTGTAAATTTTCACCCAGCAAGAGCTAACGTGGAGGTGGAAAACTTGGATATACATAAGAGATGGGAATTAACTAAATTTTCTGAAGAGTTTATTATCATGTACTTTTCCCACAAAGCAGACTTTAAACTGTGCTCTGACTTTAAAGCTTGGATTCTTAAACATGAAAATGATTTTTAAGTGTCATCTTGGACCATTTCCTGAAGGGCAGTGGGTGGGGGATTGAAACATTTTCATGAAATATTTCACTTTATCAAAATTTAAAATTGAAGACATTTTTAGAGTACTATTGTGAAAATTTATGATCTGTTCAAGAGCCATAACTGACAGACCATAGGTAGACTAGACAGAAGACATGAATTTTTCTGGTAACTCCTCAGTGGCTGCTCCATTACTTTGTTGGTTCAGTCATTGATTTATTGACTTAACAAGGATTTGTTAAGTGCCTAGTGTTTGCCAAGATTAGTAAGGCAGGTACTCACAGGTTTATGTGAAGGTAGATGTAGAAAACAACGTCACTGCACCAGAAGCTGCATTGAGGCATTTGCAAAATGCCTTTATTTCAAGTGAAAGAGGGACCCTCTAGCTCAGTTGGTAAAGAATCTGCTTGCAATGCAGGAGACTCCAGTTCAATTCCTGGGTCAGGAAGATTCACTGAGGAAGGGATAGGCGACCCACTCCAGTACTCTTGGGCTTCCCTGGTGGCTCAAATGGTAAAGAATCCACCTGCAATGTGGGAGACGTGGGTTCAATCTCTGTGTTGGAAAGATCCCCTTTAGAAGGGAAAGGCTACCTACTCCAGTATTCTGGCCTGGACAGAGGAGCTTGGCGGGCTGCAGTCTATAGGATCTCAAAGAGTCTGACACTGCTGAGTGACTTCGACTCACTCCCATCTCAAGAGGGAAGGGAAGGCTTCACAGAGAATGACATAGA
This sequence comes from Capra hircus, assembly GCF_001704415.2. Lineage (NCBI taxonomy): Eukaryota > Metazoa > Chordata > Mammalia > Artiodactyla > Bovidae > Capra > Capra hircus. Next base: position 50,640,504 of record NC_030815.1, on the reverse strand, counting down.
GTTTGCCTGGTGGAGGGAACAGCAGCTGGGAGAGATGTTTGGGGAATACTGAATAGTTGTCTAGCTAGTTCCTATATCACGTATTGGAATAAGGTAGCAGGTAGCATGAGATAAAGCTGAGAAGAATGGATAAACTTAAAAGCCTTTCATGCAATCTTAAGGAGTAAGTTTTATTATGAAGGCTAAGGAAGTTAGAAAATGCTTAAAACATAATCAGTTCTAGGTTAGTTAATTAATTCAGCAGACATGTATCAATCATCCACAGTATGACCTGCTTGGTCTTAGAACACTATGACATAGACACTGCCCATAGGAGCTTGGAATTTGGCGAGTGATTACAACCGGTAGAGGTTTTTTTGGAAGGGCTTTTAATTGCTCATACCAACAGCCCCATCCAAATTCACTTTATCCTGTCATTAGCACTATCATTATCTTTGATGTGAGTGATGGAAATTTTCTCAATCCAAAAGTTAAAACTTCTAACAGAGAAGTGGCATTTTGCTGATCAAATAGTTTCTCAGAATGTCATGGACTTTTGGTCCTACTCTCTTTGGAGTTATCCAATACACACACTCTCCAGGAGCAAGACGCATCTCCTCATGCTTACTAAGTTTTCTTCACCAAAGCAAGATAAGACCAGGAGTTTATCTAAAGGATTGAAAAGAGATGCAATGAACTGTTCTTAATTTTAGCATCAACTTTCCTAACCGTGGACATTTCAGAATGTCCTGACACTATCTTCCAGTAGTTTCTCTTTTTCTTGCCAGTATTAATTGATTGACTATATCAAACATCTGTGGGCCATGTGCCCAATCCTTGCATCTCTGACTCCTGCCTCTGCCAGAGTTTCTTAAATTCCTAAATTCCAGAATTCCTAAAGCATGAGTAAAATGTTATTTGTCTCTGACTGATACACCTTTGACTCCAGCAGAGAGAGTATTTCACTGGGTTTTGGAGAATTAGCCAAAACTCTGTTGCTCTCTGGGCAAGGGAGTGCTCTTTTGGTCAAGGCTGCCCTCACAGCCATTGCCCACCTGGGAAGGCTGCTGTGGTCTTCTGTTCTGCAAGGAAGAAGGCCAAATAAGATCAGGCAGTACATGACACAGAAAGCTTCCAGGCTGTCTCATCTTATTTGGGTCCTCACTCAGGTGCAGTAACCTCCCATTGGTCCAGCCAGATCAATACATTCCCTCCAGCCTCCATCCTGAGCCTCTTAGCCTCAGCTAGACTCTGAACTCCTGGTCCCGAGAGCAGAATGGATTAGTGCTCAGGGCTCCCACGCTGACTCTATCAAAGCTTTCCTCCGCACATCTCCATTATGTGAACAGCTCTGTTAACCAAACCTATTATCTTTCCCCCTTGGTTTTCAAGTTGAGAAAGGGAAAGCAACTTCTTTAATGGCCCACAGATTGATGATTAACATTTTACATGTCCCTGCTGCTAAGTAAAAGAACTGCTTTGTGGACAGTGAAATGCCTAGGAGAAGGAAGCGGGAGTCAACTTGGTTTATTAAGTTGTGCTGCTTCATTAATCACAATCTTTTTTTATGGCAGTGCTTAAAGGCCCATCCATTGTGCTTCTCAGGAATGGGGTAGATCAAAAACAAGTGCTTTTAGTGCACCTTTGACATCTGGCATAGCAGCCGGCTATCTGCGATATTGCTCTCAAGCAGTGTGGGGAGCTGCATTTACTGTGACCATGCTGGCCCTTCTGATTTAAGCTACTGCAGAGGGCCATGAATTACCTTAAAGGAGCTCCAGTGCAGAACTCCAAGTTTTATGCCGGACCCCTGCCAGCTTCCCCACTTTATGAGTATGAACAATCAGACAATTGAACTGATTTGACTTTGCTGCTCCTGGAGTTTCATTGCCTCGAACCTAGGGATGTAATGATGGCAATGCCATGCTAAGTGCTGCTCTGACTAGCAGCAGTACCCGCTGCCCGTTCAAGTAGGGCACCCATTCTTGTTAGCTGAAAACTGCTCTGATTTGCAGCAAGGGGGAAAATAGATCCCATGCAATCAGATTAACTCAACTCTGAATGTTATTTTCATTTAACACCGTGGAACCAGGCAGTGTCCCATTTTTTTTCTTTTTTTTTAATGGTAAACTCATTAAAAGGCAGGGTTCTTTCACAAGGAGTCTTACAGCACGGGTGCAGAAGGCACCTGACACATACTAATGTAGATTGCAGACACACACTCATATAAGCTGACATATACACTACTCATATGCTCCCACTCCATAGACAGGTTCAAGCCCAACTAGTATCACCAGTATATAAAAGGGCATCTGGTCTAGTCAAAATGACCTGAAATCCAATTTTTTGTACTGTTTAGAACTTGTGTCCACACATACTCATTTTAGTTCTTTGTGTGAAACAGAAGACAAGTGTTCAGGTTTACTTATCGTATGCTTTCTGTGTCAGAGATCATATTCACTTTTGCGATTTATTATATGTAAAATGAATTTCTTCTAACATCTATTGAAAACAGTGTTATTATATTTGGAAGAACAATCCAGTGCTCACTATAAAAAGTTAAAAAAATGCAGTTAAGAACCCAAAATACGAGCCACCCACTCTCTTACCACCTAGAGACCCCATTATTAAAACTTTTTCTTGTCATCTTTCTTTGTGAATGTAAACTGATTGATTGCTTCATTCATTCATTTTATACCTATAAGCAAATCTAAATGTTGTTAAAACAGTGTGGAAAATATGATTCCATTTATGGAAAACACACATGCATACACACACATTTAAACAAAACTCCATGGAGTATCAGTTTCTTATGTCCACATGCTTGCTTGGCATTGACTGGTAGACTTGGAGTCTACCAGACATCTCAATTGATTTAATACCTAACCACCTGATGTTCCCCCGAATCTACTTCTTAAGTAACCTCTCCCATCTCAGTTAATGGAATGCAGCCTTTTGGTTAATAAGACCCTCAAGTGTGGAGTCATCCTTGATTCCTATTGTTTGTTCCAGTTTATCACAAATCCTCTCAGCTCTCAGAGCAGGTTCACATCTCAGCATCTTTAGTACCATCCTTACTCGCCTGGATTATCGAATAAGCTTCATATTGGTCCTCCTGACTCCTGCACTCAGTCTGGATGAAACTCTATGTTTTAGGGTTCTCACATGCTTTTATGTTTTTCAAAAATATGATGATAGGTATTTTGGAAAGAGCAGATGTTTAATCTAGATAGAATTGTGTTTGTGTTGTAGCTGTGATGGCCACTAGCCGTGTGGCCTTAGGAAATTCAGTCTTATTTTCTGAGTCTCTTAGTTTTTTCATCTGTAAAGTGGGTTAATGATAGCTACACCCTAGGGCTCTCATGAAGGTGAAGGGAATTCACACTAGGTAACTAGCAACAGTCTAACACACAGGATGTGCTCTGTAATTGCTTATTTTTGTGTTTCCTCTTGTTCATTCAACTGGGATCATGTCACATTCCTTGAAGTGGCATCGTCTCCACACTTGTGATCCATCTCCTTTGAACTAGACACCTCTGCCTCCTCACTATGTGTCCCCATGCTTCAGCTACAGTAAATAGCAAGTCTTTCCCAAAACCCATATATCACATATGCAGATCTGACAGTGTTATGAGTGTCATTCTTCCACAGGAGGGTTTCCATGCAAATATCATAGACAAATATCCAAGAGTGGCGTACAGCGTGGCCTCCATCTGTCCACTTGCAGGTCATGCTCTTCTTTACCTTACTTTTCCTCTTGTCTTTGCTCTGCTGCCACTTGGGCTTGGAGTCTTCTTTTCCCACTTTCTCTTTGATGGCTAAATCTTATTTAGCCTTTAAAAAAGTAAATATTCCTTTATTGATATATAATTTATATATAGTCAAATGCACAAATCTTAAGCATAGACACTGATGAATTTGACAAATATATATATATTTGACATATATATAAGCATACAGACTGATGAATTTTGACATATATGAGTATGACAAATATATATGATATATGAGTATACATATATACACACTCATATAGATCATGATAGAAAACATTTGCATCACCCCAGAAAGTTTTCTCATGCTTCTTTCCAGTCAGTCTCCAGCCCCTACCATGATACTGAATTCTATAACTGTAGATTATTGTGTGTCCAGGGGAGGCAGGTAGAACCGTAGCCTCTTATCTCACCATTTTGAACCAGAACTCCAAGAAATTTATTTGTATGAGTCTTTTCTACCTCACAAGAGACCAAGGAATGGGACAGGCAGGGCAGACTGGTGTTTCAGGCATGCTGGGCTAAGGGGCTACTTCTGTTGCCGTGGGGCTCCTGCCCTGCCAGCTCTCTACCACTGTTAGATACCTTCCATGGAAGCTTGATTTGAATTAAAGCTAGACATTCTTTCAAATATTTTATTAGTGGTTACATTAAAGCTCTTTTAAAAGAACATTCTTAAGCCTTTAGTTATCTAATCATCATATCAAAGTCAAAACATTTTTTAAAAATTAATTTATTTTAATCGGAGGCTAATTATTTTACAATATTGTAGTGGTTTTTGCCATACATTGACATGAATCAGCCATGGGTGTACATGTGTTCCCCATCCTGAACCCCCCACCCACACCTCCCCCCATCCCATCCCTCAGGGTTGTCCGAGTGCACTGGCTTTGCGTGCCCTGTTTCATGCATTGAACTTGGACTGGTGATCTGTTTCAATATGGTAATATACATAAAGCAATTAATTTTGATTCTGCTTTATAGGCAATGAATTTAGTATTTTTGTTTTAAAGATGCATTCTCTACTGTTTAATCATCACTGTTTTTTTCTTGGATTCCGCACTGTATCATTTGAAAGATAAACTCTTTTTTAGTGTTTCAGTTCGGTTCAGTTCAGTTCAGTCGCTCAGTCGTGTCCAACTCTTTGCGACCCTGTGAATCGCAGCACACCAGGCCTCCCTGTCCATCACCAACTCCCGGAGTCCACCCAAACTCATGTGCATCAAGTCAGTGATGCCATCCAGCCATCTCATCCTTGGTCGTCCCCTTCTCCTCCTGCCCCCAATCCCTCCCAGCATCAGAGTCTTTTCCAGTGAGTCAACTCTTCACATGAGGTGGCCAGAGTGTTGGAGTTTCAGCCTCAGCATCAGTCATTCCAATGAATACCCAGGACTGATCTCAGTTAGGATGGACTGGTTGGATCTCCATGCTGTCCAAGGGACTCTCAAGAGTCTTCTCCAACACCACAGTTCAAAAGCATCAATTCTTCGGCACTCAGCCTTCTTCCCAGTCCAACTCTCACATCCATACATGACCACAGGAAAAGCCATAGCCTTGACTAGACAGACCTTTGTTGGCAAAGTAATATATCTGCTTTTGAATATGCTATCTAGGTTGGTCATAACTTTTCTCCCAAGAAGTAAGCATCTTTTAATTTCATGGCTGCAATCACCATCTGCAGTGATTTTGGAGCCCCCCAAAATAAAGTCTGATGCTGTTTCCACTGTTTCCCCATGTATTTCCCATGAAGTGATGGGACCAGATGCCATGATCTTCATTTTCTGAATGTTGAGCTTTAAGTCAACGTTTTCACTCTCCTCTTCTACTTTCATCAAGAAGCTTTTTAGTTTCTCTTCATTTTCTGCCATTGAAATATGTATTTAGCTTCATCAGTTAACTTTTTAAATTATGTTTAAAGGTTTATTAAATTTGGTATCGTGTAAAGGCTAAGAGTGTGAAATTTGAAGCCAGACGCTAAGGTTCCAATTCTGGTGCCATCTCTTGTTGGCTGTACGGTTTTGAGCAGGAAAGTGAACCTCTCTGTCTCGTCATCCTCACTGGAAATGGGGAATAATAATAGTCGCTACTTCACTGATTTTCAGAAAAAGATTTAAGTGAGCCACTATAAGCACCCAGAAGAGTGGCTTGCATATAGTAAACTATCAACTGTACTATTTTCTTTGTGTTTGGTTCATCTTTCAGTTTTTGCAAATGTCTTAAAAAGTCCCTTCTTTATCCAGGAAGGGTATATACTATTATTTTGAAAATTTGCATATTTAAATATGATTTTTTTTTGCATCTTCATATAGGAATGAGAAATTGGTGGAGTCTAGGATTCCTGGGTAATAAATTTTTCCCTGAAAGCTGGTAAAGAACATTATATCGCCTTCTAGCATTGATGGGTGCAAAAGATGCAATTTGTTTCCCTTCAAGACAAATTGTTTTATCTTCTTAGATTAACTAGTTCAATAAATATTTATTGTACTGATTCTAGGAATATAGCAGTGAGCCAAACCTTGTGAAGATGGCAACCTAATTGGGGTAGGGGTGGGGAGAAGACAGTAACCAATTACCCAGAGTTAGCTAAGGACAGGATACAAACTAGAACCAGACAAAGGAAGAGACACATATGGTAGAGTTTTAGAAAAGTCCAAATGTGAGGCTTCCAGTGGTCCTCACTCCATGGAGTCATGGTGATACTATCTACTCCTCATCACTATGTGTGTAAATCCATATGGAATATTGCCAACCAAGGATGCTCACCTTGCTTTTAGTGTCTGAACATTTTTCTCTGGGCTTGATTGCATACTGTCTACCTAGCTGTCTTTAATCTCTTTTCTTTTGGAGGTTGTGATTAACTCTTTAATTTCTAGTTCCTCTGGAAGTCAGAACTGATATGGTCCAAAGCCCCCAATCATAAATCAGATTGTTAGACTGTCCAGTGATCAAAGCCTCCAGACAAAGGACACTCCCATGGGACAGTACATTCCAGGGCCTGGAGATCACCTCTCAGCAACCATGAACAAAATTCAGACTTCTTGTTGGGTGCGACCTCTCTTTCTTTTCCACATACCAATAAATATACAACAAATGCAGTGAAAAATAATAAAAGATGGTAAGGGAGAGAGCCGGCGCACTCAGCGCGGGCCGCTGCGAGAGCCGGCGCACTCAGCGCGGGCCGCTGCGAGAGGAGCTATCCACGTCCAAGGTCAGGGGCAGTGGCCTAGAGTGACAGGCTGCGATGGTGCAGGAGCAGCCGAGAGGAGCTACCCTTTGTACGAGGTCAGGGGCGGCCAAGAGGAGACACCCTGCGTCCGAGGTCAGGGCAGCGGCCGGGAGGAGCCACCCCAATCCCGAGTCTAGGGACGGCAGCTGGAAGGAGCCACCCATGCCCGAGGCCAGGGCCCACAGCTGTGAGGAACGGTGGCTGTGCAGGTGCAGGAGGGCCTAGAGAAGCTATCCCATGTTGAAGGTCAGGAACCGTGGCGGTAAGGAGATACTCCTCATCCAAGGTAAGAAGCAGCGGTTGTGCTTTGCTGGAGCAGCCGTGAAGAGATAACCCCACATCAAAGGTAAGAGAAAACCAAGTAAGATGGTAGGTGTTGCAAGAGGGCATCAGAGGGCAGACACACTGAAACCATACTCACAGAAAACTAGTCAATCTAATCACACTAGGACCACAGCCTTGTCTAACTCAATGAAACCAAGCCATGCCTGTGGGGCAACCCAAGACGGGCGGGTCATGGTGGAGAGGTCTGACAGATTGTGGTCCACTGGAGAAGGGAATGGCAAGCCACTTCAGTATTCTTGCCTTGAGAACCCCTTGAACAGTATGAAAAGGCAATATGATAGGATACCGAAAGAGGAACTCCCCCGGTCATTAGGTGCCCAATATGCTACTGGAGATCAGAGGAGAAATAAATACAGAAAGAACGAAGGGATGGAGCCATAGCAAAAACAATACCCAGTTGTGGATGTGACTGGTGATAGAAGCAAGGTCCGATGCTGTAAAGAGCAATATTGCATAGGAACCTGGAATGTCAGGTCCATGAATCAAGGCAAATTGGAAGTGGTCAAATAAGAGATGGCAAGGGTGAACATCGACATTCTGGGAATCAGCAAACTATAATGGACTGGAATGGGTGAATTTAACTCAGATGATCATTATATCTACTACTGAGGGCAGGAATCCCTCAGAAGAAATGGAGTAGCCATCATGGTCAACAAAAGACTCCAAAATGCAGTACTTGAATGCAATCTCAATAATGACACAGTGATCTCTGTTCGTCTCCAAGGCAAACCATTCAATATCATAGTTATCCAAGTCTATGCCCCAACCAGTAATGCTGAAGAAGCTGAAGTTGAATGGTTTTATGAAGACCTACAAGACCTTTTACAACTAACACCCCAAAAAGATGTCCTTTTCATTATAGGGGACTGGAATGCAAAAGTAGGAAGTCAAGAAACACCTGGAGTAACAGGCAAATTTGGCCTTGGAATGCGGAATGAAGCAGGGCAAAGACTAATAGAATTTTGCCAAGAAAATGCACTGATCATACCAAACAGCCTCTTCTAACAACACAAGAGAAGACTCTACACATGGACATCACCAGATGGTTAACACTGAAATCAGATTGTTTATATTCTCTGCAGCTGAAGATGGGGAAGCTCTATACAGTCAACAAAAACAAGACCAGGAGCTGACTGTGGCTCAGATCATGAACTCCTTATTGCCAGATTCAGACTTAAATTGAAGAAAGTAGGGAAAACCGCTAGACCATTCAGGTATGACCTAAATCAAATCCCTTATGATTATACAGTAGAAGTGAGAAATAGATTTAAGGGCCTAGATCTGATAGATAGAGTGCCTGATGAACTATGGAATGAAGTTCATGACATTGTACAGGAGACAGGGATTAAGACCATCCCCATGGAAAAGAAATGCAAAAAAGCAAAATGGCTGTCTGGGGAAGCCTTACAAATAGCTGTGAAGAGAAGAGAGGTGAAAAGCAAAGGAGAAAAGGAAAGTAATAGGCATCTGAATGCAGAGTTCCAAAGAATAGCAAGAAGAGATAAGAAAGCCTTCTTCAGCGATCAATGCAAAGAAATAGAGGAAAAGAACAGATTGGGAAAGACTAGAGATCTCTTCAAGAAAATTAGAGATACCAAGGGAACATTTCATGCAAAGATGGACTCGATAAAGGACAGAAATGGTATGGACCTAACAGAAGCAGAAGATATCAAGAAGAGGTGGCAAGAATACACAGAAGAACTGTACAAAAAAGATCTTCACGACCCAGATAGTCATGATGATGTGATCACTAATCTAGAACCAGACATCTTGGAATGTGAAGTCAAGTGGGCTTTAGAAAGCATCACTACGAACAAAGCTAGTGGTGGTGATGGAATTCCAACTGAGCTGTTTCAAATCCTGAAAGATGATGCTGTGAAAGTGTTGCACTCAATATGCCAGCAAATTTGGAAAACTCAGCAGTGGCCACAGGACTGGAAAAGGTCAGTTTTCATTCCAATTCCAAAGAAAGGCAATGCCAAAGAATGTTCAAACTATCGCACAGTTGCAGTCATCTCACATGCTAGTAAAGTAATGCTCAAAATTCTCCAAGCCAGGCTTCAGCAATATGTGAACCACGAACTCCCTGATGTTCAAGCTGGTTTTAGAAAAGGCAGAGGAACCAGAGATCAAATTGCCAACATCCGCTGGATCATGGAAAAAAAGGGAGTTCCAGAAAAACATCCATTTTTCTGCTTTATTGACTATGCCAAAGCCTTTGACTGTGTGGATCACATTAAACTGTGGAAAATTCTGAAAGAGATGGGAATACCAGACCACCTGACCTGCCTCTTGTTAAATCTGTATGCAGGTCAGGAAGCAACAGTTAGAACTGAACATGGACCCACAGACTGGTTCCATAGGAAAAGGAGTACATCAAGGCTGTATATTGTCACCCTGCTTATTTAACTTCGATGCAGAATACATCATGAGAAACACTCGACTAGAAGAAACACAAGCTGGAATCAAGATTGCCGGGAAATATCGATAACCTCAGATACGCAGATGACACCACGCTCATGGCAGAAAGTGAAGTGGAACTAAAAAGCCTCTTTATGAAAGTGAAAGTGGAGAGCGAAAAAGTTGGCCCAAAGCTCAACATTCAGAAAACGAAGATCATGGCATCGAGTCCCATCACTTCATGGGAAATAGATGGGGAAACAGTGTAAATGTGTGAGACTTTATTTTTGGGGGCTCCAGATGCACTGTCGATGGTGACTGCACTCATGAAATTAAAAGACGCTTACTCCTTGGAAGAAAAGTTATGACCAACTTAGATAGCATATTCAAAAGCAGAGACATTACTTTGTTGACTGAGGTCCGTCTAGTCAAGGCTATGGTTTCTCCTGTGGTCATGTATGGATGTGAGGGTTGAACTGTGAAGAAGGCTGAGTGCCGAAGAATTGATCCTTTTGAAGTGTGGTGTTCAAGAAGACTCTTGAGAGTCCCTTGGACTGCAAAGAGATCCAACCAGTCCATTCTGAAGGAGATCAGCCCTGGGATTGCTTTGGAAGGAATGATGCTAAAGCTGAAACTCCAGTACTTTGGCCACCTCATGAGAAGAGTTGACTCATTGGAAAAGACTCTGATGCTGGGAGGGATTGGTGGCAGGAGGAGAAGGGGATGACCTAGGATGAGATGGCTGGATTTCATCAAGAACTCGATAGACATGAGTCTGAGTGAACTCCGGGAGATGGTGATGAACAGGGAGACCTCGCATGCTGCGATTCATGGGGTTGCAAAGAGTCGGACACGACTGAGCGACTGAACTGAATTGAACTGAAGTGAGATAGGGGCTTCCCAGATGGCTCAGTGGTAAAGAATCTGTTTGCCAATGCAAGGGATGTGAGTTGGGTCCCTGAGTTGGGAAGATCCTCTGGAGAAGGAAATGGCCACTCACTCCATTATTCTTGCTTGGGAAATCCCATGGGCAAAAGACCCTGGCGGGCTACAGTCCATGGGGTTGCAAAAAATTCAGATATGACTTAATGACTAAATAACCAAAAGGGAGATAGAGGGAGAAGTGGAGGTGGTTTTTGTAGATAGGATGGTGAGGCCTCTCTTGAAGCCTCAAGGAGAAGGGCTAGCCCTGGGAAAGTCTGGGGAAGAGCATTGCAGGCAGAAGGAACTGCAAGATCAAAGGGATTGAGGCAGCACATAATCGGGAAGTAACAGAAAGGAGGTCATTTTAGTTAAAGACTAAAATGTGGGCACTGAGGGAGGTGGTAAGTGGCTGGAGTGGAGGTCAAAAGAGGTTTGGGACGAGGCAGTCAGATCCTATAGAACCTTGTATGTTTTATATTTTCTCTCAGGGAGATGATGGGAAGCCACTAGAAAAATGTGAGCAGAGGAAAGACATACTATGATTTGAGCTGTAAAAGGCTTGCTTTGGGTCCTGGCTGAAGAATAGTCTGTAGGGAGCTAGAGCAGAAGCAAAGAGCTCAGTTCCAAGCCTATATAGTTTGTAAACAAACCGATTGTCAGTTGCTCTTAAGCTATAATTTAGGTAGAAAAGAGTTTGAGGTGGTTGTCACTTTTTAAATTACATCTATAACAAGCTCAAAGGATTCTTGAATTCTAAGTTTGATTTAGTAATCAGATGAATCAATTTTCAGTTGAAATTCTGAAGAACTGTACGAGTAAATGTTACTGTTTTTTTTCCCTCTTTTTTGAATATGTGTTGTATTTAAAGTTGAAATCTTGGGCACTTCATATATGACATGATAAAAATTATGTCACAATCAACATATATAAGTCTGTGTTTCCTAACTGTGTGGTTATGTTTACATGCAGAATATAAAGTAAAAGCCCTTCTAAGAAGGTATTATAAGTAAATTTAACCTTGAAAAAAGAAAGGACTGAAGCAATAGGGAAGGGCAGAGGTGAAAGTCTTTAACTGGGTTGGTGGTAACAGATAGAGAAAAGTGGGTGGATCCTGGATATGTCATATTTTAAGTGAAAAACAATCAGGATTTAGTGACAGGTTGGAGCCTGGATTCTTTACTTTAAAATGTAAACATTTAGTGCATTTATTTAGGCGCGGACCATCTCTTAGTAAATTGCCTGGAGCAGAGTGACCTCGCCCAGTCTAAAATATTTGGATAGGTTTGTCCTTATTTATTCCTTATTCCATTGTTCTGATTTCTGTCTTCATTGACCAGATCTCTCTGATTTATTTTTTGTATCTATTTATTTTTTTCTCAAATGATTTTTTGAAAATTTCATCTCTCTTTCCCTTACATTTTCTAAGCCCTACTCAGGTTTGTCTCTCTCTTTGCTTTGTTAACCAGGAATTTCCATTTTTTTGCAGTCTCAAAAGGTGGTCCTCAGGGCTAAACATTCAGGTAGGTGGTCAATTCTAAGTCAGGGCTGATCACAGCCTTGGGGTTGGGAACAGACAGGGAAACTGACAAGAACAACCCTGGGCCCAACTTTTCAGTAGATTGATTTTCAGGCCTTGGGATCAGGGCTGGCCAACAGCTGCAGGTGTTGACCATCATTTGTCAAAGGTGATAATCATGATCCTAAAGGTGCTCCTTCTTGGGTCGGCAAAAAGGATTCAGACAGCCCTGCTGCTGGAAGCAAGATCTATGGAGATAGAAAAATATATATAAAATTTAGAAATTCTCCTACTAACTGATGATGTCTATTTGTAGCTCTTCCCATCCCACTGCCTCCCAGATTCTGACCTATTAGAAATTTGTTTGTTTTACAGCTTTTTTTCAAAGTCAACTTTTTGACTTATTGGTCAGCTCTACTTAACTTTGATTAATTTCTGCTTTGTCTAACATTCTTTCAATTTTATTTGTGTTTATTTCAGTTTCTTGGGCTGGAAGTTTAGTTTTGTTTTCTAGAACATATATATCTGTACATTTATATTATATATATATTGGAGAAGGTGATGGCATCCCAATATATTCCACATAGTTCTGCATGGTTGCAGTCCATAAGTATTGGTATTAAGAGCTCACATACCTTTTATTTCTAAATAATTTGTAATTTAAATCTTGATTTCTTCTTTAATCCAAGAATTAGAAGTTTATTTTTAAGTTTTCATATGCTTTGATTTTTCATGTGTGTGGTGGAAGAGGATCTTAATGTTGTGGTTTTACTTCTAATTTTTCCATTGTGATGAATATTTTTCTCTTTCTTGGAATTTACTGAGAGTTTTTGTGTGATTCATTACATTGTCAATTTTTATGAATGTTCCATGTGTTTGAAAATAAAGTGAATTATTTGTTTATTGGTACACAACTAAATTTATCTGAGATCAAACTTGGTGACTGTGTTATTAAAATATCTAAATTTTCTTTAAAAAAAATCTATTTAATCTTCTAGGATCTGAGATCTCTGTGATTTTTGTCCATTGTGCTTTTTCAATTTCTCTTTAAAATTCTAATAAATTTTGCTTTATATATTTCAAAACCACATTGTTAGGTACATAAAAAAAGTAGATGACTAGGGATTCCCTGGTGACTCACATGGTAAAAAATCTGACTGCAATTTGGGAGACCTGGGTTCGACCTCTGAGTTGGGAAGATCCCCTGGAGAAAGGAATGGCCACCCACTCCAGTATTCTGGCCTGGAGAATTCCATGAACTGTGTAGTCCATAGGGTCGCAGAGTCTGACACAACTGAGTGACTTTCACTCACTCACTCATTGAATCTTCTAGGTAAATTTGTAACTTAAAATACTTAATAGTCCTTACTATAATATTCTTAAATTCTATTTTGTTACTATTTCTACATCCTTGAAAATCTCTGTTAGTTTTTATCTAGGTCACCTCTTTATTTATTTTCAGTTTTCCTGTATCAATTTGTTTTCAGCTCTTTAAAAAATATTATACACTAAAATTTTTTACCAAAAAATGATCTGTGCCTCAAGTTTTATAATGGAGAAATAACATATTGGTTAAAAATTGTTAATGTATATAAACTTTTGGGGGGGGGCTTTTATTATATGTTTTATACATATTATGCTCTCTATTGTTTCTTTTCTCTTTTTCCTTTACAAATGCCGTGTGTTGAGTCTTTTATTTTCTGCCTTATAGTAACAGTTTATAATTTTGTTCACATAGGTTCTGTACTTTTACTATCCAATTTGTCTAGTGGAACTTTATATTATTATTATTGTAGTAATAATTTTTTCCCCTTAATTTCTTACTGATACAGTATTTTTAAAATTATATATTTTTATATTTATCATCCATATAGCCATCTAATGAAATTATCCTTTATGAATAGAGTTTTGAATATAGTCTTTTGGATTTTCTAAATATATAATTATATTGTTTAAATATAAACATAACTTTATTTCTTTTTTCCTAATATTTTCACTGATAATCTACTTCTCTTTGACAGGTATGCACAGTTTCCTTCTATTCAAATATCTCATAGAGTTTTTATTGGAAATGTCTTTTTGGCAGCTATTAGTAAAACTCTAAACTCTTCTCTTTTAATCTAGTTTTATGTAACATTCATTTGAATCCAAACTTATTAGGTGTGAAGCTTAGTTTATAACTTTTAGGAAGAATTTTTCTTGGGAAAGAAAATTTTTACAGGTAAAAAGGTATAATATTACTATAGTAATAATGTAATGTGACATATAATTTACTTTAGTGATATAATTTAATAACTTGATCAATGGCCTTAATCTTGAATCTCTAGTAATATTAAGATCTGAAAGTCTTCCTTATATTTCTCAGTTATATTTACTTGATTTTATGGTGGAAAATTATATTCCATAGCTGAATTTTGGAAGTGGTGCTTACAAATATTGATCCGTAAAGCATGTTTTATCTTTAATGGGCTGTTGTGGTGCTCAAATGAATAATATACATGAGGCATATCGTAAGAGGTAAAGAACTTTACAATGGTTAGTCACTATTATTAGAGTAGGTACCCAATTAATATGTTCATTTGATTTGATACCTAACTTGGCCACCTTTACCACATATTTCCTTTTCAGTTATCTATGTGCTTTTCAAAAGGGATGTGAGATTCTATGCCCAGGGACAGTGGATATGTGGGAATTATTTATTTAGAAATAAATTACAGCATACATGTTTATTTGAAAGGCAGACGTTGGGGTCTTTTTCATTTTTTGCTGCTGATTCTGACAACACATCTGCAGAATACATGTGTCCCAGTGGTCATTTTGGTCAAACATGAAGCTTGGCAGATGCTTGTCTGAGCCCCAACCACCTGGCAGGCCTTTGTTTTCTTGGCAAGGGTCTCCAGACAGAAATCTGAGGGACACATTTAATTCCAGCTGAAGGGAGGATTATGAGTTGATGATTTACTGTGAGACTCAAGCTTTACCATAGGCACCATTCAGAATGAGTAGCTTGGGGATTTGCATTCATCAGACACAAGAACCACAAGCCAGGAAGTGAATTAGAGGCCAAAGCTGTTTCACCAGCTGGTGAGACTTTGCGATTCAGTTCCATTGCAGGTAAAGAGTTGTGGTCACCAACAAAGTGCAAGTAAGCAAGCTGGCACAGACCTCTCTAGGGTCTTTCCCACAAGGGCACTGTCTCCCGTACGAGGCAAGAGGAAATTTAGAGGAAACATCCTCTGGTTTCTCCTAGGTTGAGTTCCATAAATCACTTCCCAAGTAAAGAAGTGGAGAGCCTCAGAAAATCTCTTGCTTCCTGCTCATCAGATGTGTTTCAGGTGTCAGAGCTCCTGAGAGTCATGTGGCTCCTTTCAGAAAATAATACATTATTATCAAATATTAAGATTAGTCATAAAATAAATTAATAAGCAATTTTTGTTTTACATAGTATTTCATCAGTGAGTATTTCATCATTAAGTTCCAGTATAAGTTTAATATTGAGTAGGGCTTTCTTGTTTTATGAGATCTAACTTAAGCACACAATTCTACCTTCTAGTTAACCTCTAACTAAAGAAATCTGAGCATCCTCTGAAGATTTCTGTGAGTTGCCTGGTATTTGAATCCTCATGGTCACATAAACCATTTTGAGATTGACTTTACTGAAAATCAGGAGCCTAGGGATGGTGGCTCTTGGTGGTGGTAGTGGTGCCATTGAGTACCAAACAATCTAAAATCATACATTACCATCCCTGATCTTAAAATCCTGCCTCTGAGAGTTTCTCATCAATTCTTTGGCCTATCTTTACCCAAGTTCCATGATCTCATTCGCTTCTTATTTATGTCTTCTCCCCTTATTTCCTCATATACTTTCTCCTTCTTGGAGAGCCTTGAAAACTTTGAATTCTTCTCCAATACTATTAAGTCTATGAATAGAACGGAGCATTTTCTACTTAACAGAAACTGCCTTTTGGAGCAGGTAGTTGTGATTATAAATAACAGATATTTTTCCCTAGTACATCAATGTAGATGAGTGGCAACCAGTCCTGATATTTAAAAAAAGGCTTAAAAGGAAAGCCCAACTTGTGGATAACCGGTTCTGTGGGGGCATACATAGTCACAGTAACACTGAGTTAAAGATAAGTTTTTCAGAAAGCTTTTCAGGCAGGATTCCAGAGCCTTCATAATTAGCCTACTTTTACCCTTTCTGTATTGATCTTCCATCATTGTTCATATACCTAGTCATCTAAGGAGCCAGACTGGTAGAACATGAGTAAAGAGCAAAACTTGAGAAAACATGTCCTACAAGGAACAATTTTTCCATGTGAGAATGTGGGAATATTATTGCCAGATCTTCTGTTTTTTTATAAAAGAATCTGGAGAGTCTAATTTCACATGGAATTTCCTAATCAAGTATAAACCAAACAAAACATGTCTGAGGATAATATTTGGAATGCAGCTGCCAGTTGCTCCATATTCTAGACATCTCTCTCTCTCTCTCTCTTTTTGTATATGCTTCTTCCACTACTAGAAATACTCTTTCTCCAAAGAATATCTCATCATCCTTCAAGGCTCAGTTCAGATGGCATTGTTTTTCATTTTGCTCCCACAGCTATTTCCAAATGTTAATTGATTTCATTTCTCCCCCTTTACAGTCACCAAAATCCTCTCTCTAAACACCTCTTTTGACGTGTGTCGCTGCATTTGTTTGCTGGTCTGCCAGTCTTTCTACACTATGAAAACCTCAAGGATAGGGGCCATGTTAATCATCTTTCTATACTTTAGACCTGATAAAATACTTAGCATATAATAAGCACTCAATGGGCTTCCCTGTGTGGCCCAGATAGTAAACAATCTGCCTGCA
This sequence comes from Capra hircus, assembly GCF_001704415.2. NCBI lineage: Eukaryota > Metazoa > Chordata > Mammalia > Artiodactyla > Bovidae > Capra > Capra hircus. The sequence continues at coordinate 50,623,483 of NC_030815.1, read as the reverse complement.
ATGTAAGAGACCCAGGTTCAGTTCCTGGGTTGGAAAGATCCCATGGAGAAGAGAATGGCAACCCACTCCAGTATTCTTGCGTGGAGAATCCCATGGATAGAGAAGCCTGGTGGGCTACATACAGTCCGTGGGATCGCAAAGAGGTGGACATGAGTGAGCGACCAAGCATGACGACAGCGACAAAGCACTCGATATTTGTTGAATGGATGAGGGAAAGGGACATGATTCTGGGATGTAGCGCCTGAGCTCACCTCTCCTTCTGCTCTGCCTCTCAAATTTTTCTTTTACATTTGATCACAATGCCTTGCATTTGGAAATTGTTATCCCTGATTTTTGGGCACAAGCAGAAAAATAGTTAATAGAATCTTTGTGAAAAACTAGTGTGAAAAAGATTTACTGCTTGTTTTGAGCAAATGTCTGAGCTCTTTCTTTGAAGAGTCTATTTTTAAAGCGTGTTCTACTGCTTAGTCCATTGAGGGCAATGAGACGGGAATTTATTCTTGTCAGGGTGAAGGGGAATGGATGTGTGAATGAAGTCAAAGCTGGAAGTTGGATGAAAGTGTCTAGATAGCATCTGGAATGGGAATTAGAAAGTATCCTACTGCTACCTTGAACCTGTCCAGATAAGAGATTTAAATTCTGCTGTGAAATATCAGAGTATTTTCCACAGAATAGTGCCATTTAGCTATCTGAGAGTTGAATCTCCGCAGATTCATAGAGAGTACTTTTAAGAATTTAATTCCTAATTTCAGGGAGGAACAGTGTATTGGAGAGGAGAATTTAGTGAGAGACCTCCCCCCCACTTTTTTTTTATTATGCTGAAATAATTAGTTTTAGTGGAAAGAATCAGTAAAGATGAAGATATTATTTCATTTGGATGATATAGAATTAAGTGAAAGTACAAGTAGTAGTTGCTCAGTAGTGTTCGACTCTTTGTGATCCCATAGTCTGTACCCTGCCAGGCTCCCCTGTCCATGGAATTCTCCAGGCAAGAATACTGGAGTGGGTTGCCATTCTCTTCTCCAAGGGATCTTCCTGACCCGGGGATTGAACCCGGGTCTCTTGCATTGCAGGCAGATGCTTTTATTGCAGGCAGTGGCTTTACTGAGCCACTAGGAAATCCCGATGTAGAATTTAGATATGTGCCAAAAGGTTATTTGAGGGGAGGAATTATTTTAATAGATAATATTATTATGACTTTGAAAACTAGAAACATCTAGGGCTCAGTGGCTTTAAGTATAAGACCCCCTTTCTTGTGCTTAAGATCCTCCAAAAAAAAAATCAAGTTTCTATACACATTATATTTTCATATAATCTGTCTAGTATGTACACAGGGAATTTCACTACGTAATGAACAAAAGTTCCCTGACCAATGGTGTAGGTGTGGCATTTCAAATTTCTTTAGATTGAGAGTCATGAGAGTTACTATTTATTTGAGGAAAATCTTTCCTGACTTTGCTTTCCCCTCTAACCTACCCCAACTGTCAGTCAATTCCATCCCACCTTAAAAATGTTTTATCTTCCCAAAGGGAAAGGTCAAATGGCATTTTACTTGAGCATGTTAGAGAACTGCAGGGCTTCAGATTTGTGAAGTGTGGTAAGGATGGAAAGTTCAGAGAAGGAAGTTGTTAACAAATCCTTGATGATACCACATGATAGCTCAGTAGGGAGCACAGCTCCAGGAAAACTTTCCTGCCATTTGGTAAACCCCTTCTGCTGCTACTTGGAGCTCTAAAGCGATGATTAATTCCATTCTCCATCCTCCTGGTTAAATATTTTTAGCTGGCTATGAGAAAGTGTTATAATTCTCTTCAGTTCAGTTCAGTTCAGTCGCTCAGTTGTGTCTGACTCTTTGCGACCCCATGAATTGCAGCACGCCAGGCCTCCCTGTCCGTCACCAACTCCCGGAGTTCACCCAAACTCATGTCCATCGAGTCAGTGATGCCATCCAGCCATCTCATCCTCTGTCGTCCCCTTCTCCTCCTGCCTCCAATCCCTCCCAGCATCAGAGTCTTTTCCAATGAGTCAACTCTTCGCATGAGGTAGCCAAAGTACTGGAGTTTCAGCTTTAGCATCACTCCTTCCAAAGAAATCCCAGGGCTGATCTCCTTTAGAATGGACTAGTTGGATCTCCTTGCAGTCCAAGGGACTCTCAAGAGTCTTCTCCAACACCACACTTCAAAAGCATCAATTCTTCAGCGCTCAGCTTTCTTCATAGTCCAACTCTCACATCCATACATGACCACTGGAAAAACCATAGCCTTGACTAGACGGACCTTTGTTAACAAAGTAATGTCTCTGCTTTTGAATATGCTGTCTACAAGTTAGAACTTGTATACTGTCATGTAAGAATTGAATCGCCAGTCCATGTCTGACGTAGGGTGCAGCTTGCTTGGGGCAGGTGCATGGGGATGACCCAGAGAGATGTTGTGGGGAGGGAGGTGGGAGGGGGGTTCATGTTTGGGAACGCATGTAAGAATTGAAGATTTTAAAATTTAAAAAAAAAAATAAAAAAAAAAAATTAAAATTGAATATGCTGTCTAGGTTGGTCATAACTTTCCTTCTCTTGGTTCATGTTTAATATACAAGTAGGGTATTGGCTCCTGTAGCTAGTATAACAGTTGTAATAAAGTTTATCTTTTATAGTTATTTGTGTTATGTTTTTTCCCTTTTATATAAGCACCTTTCTTGGACCTAGAGCATAGATTCCATAAGGCAGAGTCTATATCTATCATACTTCACAATTATATTCCCAGTGCATAGTACCTGGCATATATTAGTGGAAATGAATATTCGTTGAATGAATGTTTGTTGCAGTATCTCATAGGAATCAGGCTAGAGACTTCTGTGGATTCCTTTCACATTTGTGTCAGAACTGCTGAGGGTTTCTCAGTCCAGTTTCCCTTTCCCCATGGGCACACAGGTAGACTGCGTTTCCCTTAACCTTTCCTATTATGTGGTGCTGTGGGGTTAATTCTGATTCATGGAGTGTATGCAGGCCTGGCCCATTCAACCTCCTATGTAATCCTGCAAGCTCTCTCTTGCTCCCCTCATCTCTGGCCACATGCAAAGTATCCAGTGATTAAGATGACATCTAAGATGACATTTGGCCTATTGTGACTGCTGCAATAGGAACACATGATTACAGCAATAATGGGTTCCATCTCTTAAAAAGCAGTATCTTCTCTAAAATTTCCTATTTGTACAGTGACATAGCTCAAGAATTCATCAGTTCTCCAGATTCTGTTCTTATTGATGAGACTTTGTGATTTGATGAAACCAGACTGAGATTTGAGAGGACTATTCCTAGTCCAGGCTTTTATGTATCCCTGGTCTCTCTGTTTGCTTCCTGCCTAGCTGAGTCTTCTGTAAAAAGTCTGGAAAATTAGTCTAACCTCTGATATCCACTCAGGCTTCTTCCCTTATTGCTTTCGGTTAAATCTTTGTAGAAAGGAAGGGAAAGAGCCTTCTGCTGCTCTTTGACAATGGGCTACTGTTTTTCTCTTACTGCTTATGGTAAAAAGCATGTCTGTATCTTGTGCCTCTGCTGGAAAGATTCAGTGAGATGGCAGGAGGATAGACCATTGGGAAGCTAAAGTTATAATAGGAGAATGAACCCCAATGCGTAGTTGCCACATTTACTGAATTCTTACACTATGCCATGTTCTACTCCATGAACACGGGAGACTTAAGAGCTGTGAGGCTCAGCCATCAAGAATTCTGTAGTTTCTTAACTAGTTAAACTTAGCTAGTTCAAATTTAGAAAACAAATAAAACTTTTATAGCATAGTTTGGTAATTTGAGACACCTCTCTACCAAGATGACAGTAGAGGGTTTGCTTCACTTCTGCCTCATCTTTATTTGGGTCAAGGAGCTGTTGCTACTTGGGAGTATGAAGCCAAACCCTGGCTACTTCTTTGATACCTGAAACACCTCATTCCTGGTATGATTATGGAAACAGGCTGCCAGTTCTTACTTTTAAATAAAAAAGAGGATCTATGAATGAAACAAAGCTTTGAGCACAAAAAGGGCTTAATTCATCATTTTAGTAATGCTATCAAAGGTTAATAATCATCATCTTATATGATCCAACCTCAATTTTAAAAATAGTAACTTTCATCTTGTGTTTCAATCCTGCTGAAATCTAGGTTTCTAACAAAACTCGAGATGATTTTATAGTTAAAATTCTACGATCTATTGTTGGTGACAATTGACATGAGCCTGGGATAGGTTGTGTTAATATATTTGATGTCTCTAATTAGTCACTTGAAGACTTGATTAGAAACCAAGGGACAACATCAGTGTATTTCTCTGTTTCAAGAAATCTGTGATGATCTTGAATTAAGATTCCCACAGGGGATCTGGATGTCTTGAAACATACATATTTCAAGGGTTTCTGCTGATTTCACAGACTGAAGTTGGGAGAGACTCTATAGAAGAAAGGCTTTCTGATGCTTATCCTATCATATGGGCCAGTGGTTCTAGTTTTAAAATCTATTAAATCTTGCTTTAAACTACATTTCTTAGAACATGCCAGCTCTAGGGACCACAACCTGCAACAGCTTCCGAGCACCTGAAAAATCGCTGTCATCTCTTAGAACTGCTTGTTAAAAAACATTATTGTGAGTCTGGGATTAGCCTCAATCACTTCTTACTACAGTTTCAAATAAGAATCAGAGCATTCCTATGTTGGTGAGCATTGATTTTGGTGATGCTTTGCTTAAAAAAACATCAGATGAGAGGCTTAACTATTAATTATTATCTGAAAACTTTCATCTATTTCAAATGTGCTATAACATTTCAACAGCAAAGGAGTTGCTTATGACTCAGCTAGCTGGGGCTTCGTTTTATGAAAGTTCTAGAAAAGTAGGGCTATTAGCATTATTTTAGTTGCTGTCTTCGAGAGGTGTTATTCTCATTTTAATTGCAACTTGGTAAGCTGTTTGGCTAGAATGAATGAAGCCTGGCTCTTTTCTCAATGAGCATTTCTAACTCAGACTAGGTCCATGAGGACACAAGACTTTCCAGGAAAAAAAAAAATCACCCAATATTTACTGGAAAAGGCAATTTTGTAAGTTGGAACCCATGGAATAATATTTTCAAAGCCAAATCTATCTATCTACTTTACAGCCTCCTTGTTTCCTGTGTGAGAAAAAGAAAATAATGAGGCCAGACGTTTTTTCCTTTTTCTTCTTTTAATTTTGTTCAGCATTAAAGGAGGGAACTTCATAAACATTGATTGTCATTTACAGAAAACATTCAGAAATCATGTGTGCATTATCCAGGGAATGCTAACAGTATTCAACTAATAATTTACAGGACATAAAATAAGGACAAAAACCTATTACATTCTAAAGTAATATAAAACTCTTTTTTTTAATTGTTAGGGAGTGCTGTTTTATTCTAGTATATTTATAATAAAAAAAACTCAATGCTTACTTCCTAAATGACTCAGGCTGCAGTTTTACTCACGTACACAGAAATTAGGGCTTACATATTAAACAAGGAGAGAGAGATCAGAAAACTGTAGATTTTAAAACTACATATGTCACTGGGTTTATTTGTAGTTTGCCTTTTGCCCCTATCAGCCAATAATAATGCATGTAATAATGTAAGTTAAGCTCCAGAAAGATCAAAGCCTCTAGGAGGCTTTATTTCTTTAAAAAAAGAATATAATTATTATGCTTTTTAGAGTGAATACTTTTATTTTACATAGTCTGGCAATGCAGGTTGTATGCGTTGCTAGCAATGACACGCGTGCTAGTAAGAGACGCAAGCTGCACATTCCAGGTGCAGTGGTGGCTGGTAGGTACAGCCAAGCCCCAGACCACATGGTTTCAACGCTGGAGGACTCAGACCTCTGCTCTCTACTTGACACGTGTGGGCTGGAGCTCAGGTAAAAACATTAAATCTCTGAATGTTGGAAGTACATGAAAATTATTTCTCTCAGTCCTAAAAGCAAGGAATTATTGTCAGGGATTTCAAAAATATTGGAAAGTCTCATTTAAATCTAAATATCTTTTTTTTATTATAAATCAATCATCATAAAATATTAGCCTTTTAAAGTTGTGTTTGGGATGCAGGAAAAGCATCAGACTCATCAGACTTGCTCCTGCCTGTGTTGTTACAGCTCATGACACCTTCAACTTTCCTCCCTCTCAGTCTCCCCCCACCCTCCCCCAGGTTCTTGACAACATTTATTTGGTAAAGGTCAGTTATGGCTTCAGCGAATGAGTGATCTGACCTTAGGTTATTAATACGAAATAAATGTGTACAAAAATATTTTGTTCATCAGAAAGCAGAGCTTGTTTTCCTTAAGCTATTCCGTGCAGAAAGGATATGGACTAAGCCATTTGCTACAAGGAAAGAGGACTTACTCAGGCAACATTTTTTTTTTTTCTTTTTTAAAAAACTTTCCTTTTTCATGTTGTCTGGTTCAGATAGGGTTTACAAGTCTTAGGGAAATCTTAATACAGATTCTTTGGAGCAGATTTAATTGACAGCCCTGTCCCTTTCTCAGCTGTCTTACAAAAGGAAGCGTACACTTAACACCAATGACCCATCAAGATGCTTAAACCATTACAACCAGTTTCTGAGAAGTACGTAACACGCAGAAAGGAAGCAAGTACATATTCGCTCTTTGTTGGTTTTTCCCCCTCTAAAAAAATCATTACAAAGTCTTATGCTTAAACAGAGACATAGAAAAATCAGTGTATTCACTGTCTCCAGTTATTTACAGCAAAAATTACAGAGACAGCATACATCATATTAGACCTTCCACAAGCATATATTAAAGGTAATTACATCTGAAAAAATATTTTTTTTTCCTCTACATTTCTACAATACATACTCAATTTTCTATAGGTGTAGTTTCCATTCCTGTGTGTGTGTGTGTGAATCAGATGAAGCAGACGGTACCGTGCTTGGGGGTGTGGTCCGGAGCTTCTCTGACATACCTAGTGTGTGTGTGTGTGTGTGTGTGTGTTCAGTCATGACCCAGGCAGGTATATGCCCTCCATCAGCCACTGCCTGAAGAGTATGGTTTAACAGAAGGATCACGCTGCCCAGTGGGGGTGCACATCCCCTGCGCTTCCCCCAACTGGGTTTATTCAATCTCGGTAAACTTGTGCTTTATTTTTGGCCATAAGAACAATCACTGAGCTGCTCTGCCTGCTCCACTGGAGGTCGTGCTTACAGTCATGCAGGAGGCAAAGATTACTATGGCCAATTCATTTCGGAGGAATTTCAACAGCTAAGGAAAAAAGTGCACAAACAGACAACCCCTATTCGCTGCAAAAAAATCCATGGTCCCTCACTTCAGAACAATGGAGGACTATGTTATTGTGACTGTGGAGTAAATTCTTTAGACACAACCAAGGGAAAAATAAGAACTTGCAGATTATGAAACCGCACATTTAAAGAAACACACGGAGACTCAAAAGCATAAAAATTGTGCATTGGACTTTCAGAAACAGAAAGTGGCAAGAAATCTAACCACCTGACTCTATGAAGCTGAAAGTTTGGGCAAAACAGTGTCTTTTATAAGCCATCATGAAATTATTTTCATTTTCAGATTTGTTTGCCATTTTTAAAGCTGACCTCTTACTATATCCTCTAGTCAAATATGGAAACCAAATTAAGTGTCAGAAGAGCAAGACCTTTTGCCCCTGAACCCCTGACTCTAATGTCACCCAGAGTTGTATCTGGTCAGACTCGCTCCAGTCAGATAGGCCCCACGATTGGATTTGCAGGGGCTGTGACCACCTTCTGCCCCAAGACATGTTTGTTTGGTCTGCACTAAGCCTTGAATCAACTGACATTTACGACTCAAGAGATTGCATAAGATTTAGAAACTAGCAATATTTCAGCTTTAGCTGACTCTTGGATGCCCCTTTTCATTGGGGCATTTCCTTGCTAGCTTCCCACCAGACTGCTTCACTCATTTGCATCAACTCCCTGGCCCTCTTAGACTGTTGAATTTTTAAACTTAGCTTTAAACAAACATGTTTCTCTGGTCCTGAGATACTCCCCTACCAACAACCCCAAAAGGATGCCAACTCTTGTCTGAAGACACACGTGGCTGCCCATATCAGATTGCTGTTTGGATTAGCAGTTGGGAACAGAAAATCAAATACCACTTCATCTAAAGCAGATGGTGGGACTTCCGCTCTCGTTAGAGGGGACTCTGTGCAAACCGTCACTACAGATGCACACTTTCAAGTTATTGCTGTTCTCTTAAACGGTAGTTCTGTCAGGGCACAGATGCCCTTGTCTGAACTTGCTGCCACTTGTAGTAGCTTCGAGAGAGAAAGAAATCAGGAAAATGTTATTTCTTCTAATTTCCAATAGCAGTAGAAGTTTTCCTTGCTTCTATGATAAATAGAAACAGAATATAGAACAAAACTGACATAATTTGCATCTGATTGATGGCTTTGAAAAAAGCTGTTATGTTGTGTCCTTGGGACATAAGAATTGCTTTTGCAGTCAAGTCTGGTACACATGGGACTGGAGAGAGTGAGCGTGAATTGACTATCCATGTGCAAGGTTTTCTACAAGCAGTTTAGCTTGACTGCTGGGAAGTTGTGTGTGGAGCAGGCAGCTGTGATAGGACATGAACTAATGCCTCCTGGAACCTACTGTTAATATCCAGAGTCTCTTAGATTCTATCAAAGAAATCTGATTACCTAAGAGACCTCTGTATTGTCTGTTTTTACCTACCCAGTGGTTCAGAGTCCTGAAGACACTTTTAAAACAAGGGAGATCCAGAAAGGGTATGTTTGTCAACTACATCTCCACCCTCAGTTTTCAGTCTTTGGGGGGGAGGGGGGTAAAAGAGCTGCAGAAAAAGGAATACAAAGAGGACCAGAGTCACAGACAGCTGGGCTTGAGATGAGATGTTAGGCCAGATGTGGAATTCCTTATTTTCCTATGTTCCCTCCAAAACTTGCCTTTCTTTTCACAGACCACAAGTCACCTCCCTTGTCAAGTGGTGAATGCCACTGACTTGTATAGGACTTGTATAGGAAGCCTGGGTTCTCTGGGAGATACCTATTCCTATAAACGGGGCAACTGGATCATTTGACTCTCAGGAGATTTTAGAAAATGAAGCTAAGTTGTTACTCATGAGCAATTTTTCAGCAAGTCCAAACATAGAAGTAAATTCAGCTTACAGCATGAAGTTACCCCTCGTTGGTCTGAAAGCCTTGTCAGAGTGGTTCTCTCACTGGCATGTTTAATTTGTGCCATTTATATTTTGTTGTCATTTTCCTGTTTTTTGTCCCCCTCCTTCTTGGTGTACCTTTTTAAAAAAAAAAAAACAAAACAAAACATCCCTGAGTGGATACAGTGCAACATCTGCATCAAGCAGTGATTGTCATTTACGAAGCATGACGTGAGAAGTACAGATCCTGGGTCCTTTCTTCCGGTGCCCACCTTACTATGAATGTGTTGCAAACACTTGTGAGTCTTCATGGGGAAGGGACAAAGGTTGCATGTGGTCAAGAAAGTTGTTAACCAAAATTTCAAAATACCTCCAGAGGTAGTCACAGGAGACATTCAAAGGGCAGCTTTTAAAGGTACTTTGTTACCACTGAAGACATGACTTGGCTGTCTTTCAAGGGACAGATTTGGCAACTGTGGCAACAATTGGAAATCTCTTTTCTCAACTGCAAGGGGCTGATCGCGTACTGGTTTCCACTGTTTTGTTCTGGTTCAGTTGTTAGCTGTTTCCTGTCCCCTAGCTTCAAAAGGTTCATGCCGTCCCAGTGAAATGATTGCACCAGTGGAAACAACACAAATTCAAATCCAGGACCTCCTGAGGCAGTGTGGGGAACAATCTTTTTCCTACATCACCCATGGGACAAGGGAGGGAAAATTCTCAGCCACCTCATCAATTGAGTCAATTTAAATCCTCCAAGGTAAATTGGAGGAAACAAACGGTTCCCTTTGCAACTGAGCAGGAATTACAGGCTGACAATAGGAAACACTAGTCCAACTGAACAATGAAAGCAAAGTTTGACATAAGTTCAAAGCTCAAAGGGAAACGCCAAGTAGACACATTAAGCATTGCCTATCACAAGCCAATCATAAAACATACATTGCATTTGGAAACAGCTTGGTTTAATTGAGTGCCTTCCATTACCCTGTTTTCCTAGCAATCAGTAAAGTAATCTTTCCATTAGAAGGAAATATGACTCTTGGAATTAATTCTTTATACAAAGAGCTAACAGGAGTGACATTTACACCAAAAAGAACTGAGTCCCTGTAGCAGCATAATAAGCAGTCTACAGCTGTCTTCTTAGACACTGAAGGTAATTTGGTTCAGTGTAGTTAAATTAATTGAATATAACAGTAGTTGAGAAAGGGATTCATTATTTTAAAGCCTTTTTTTCTCCATTGGTTTGGAATTCATCAATCATGAGGTGGGAAAAGGCTCTGTTTTCTAAAAGACAAGATGAACACTACTGTTTGATCATCAGTGAGCAGTACCGTGGCATCATGGAGATGGCTGTCAACCATCCAGCTTCAGGAGAGCATAAGATTAAAAAAAATCAGTTTCCACTGATGGAAACTTCACAAAGCAGGTGTGCATTTGTGTGTGTGTATGTGTGTGTGTGTGAGTATTAGTAAGATAAGGGCAGGTCTTCTTGAGTTGATGGCCAGGCTACACTTACAGATCATAATTTTCCCTGTCTTATACACAAAGCTCCTCTCTAGATCCCTTTTAAAAACTCTTGTTTGGGACCAAATGAGACTAAAGGCACAAGGCCTCCAGAACATAAGCAGAACAAGCTCCTGATTGGAGGGCAAGTGGAGAAGTGAGATCTTGTATTAGGAAATCCAAGTTGTCTAATCCTGATCTCAACTCTGGCATTTTGTACTTTTAAAAGTTGCTAAAAGAATAACCCCAGGGTAGATGGATGATGCAATTTCAAACGGCACCAGAAAGAGTTTTGGCTTTGGGGTGCATTCGTTCTGTAGAATAACACAGATCTTTTTATTCTAATCTATCAAGGTTTTACTATATTTTTATAATATGGCATTTTGGAGTTGAAAAAATTAGAAGTCCCAGACTAGAAGAACATAGAAAGTCCTGCCTCCCCCTTTATTTATTGCTCCTTTTTTTTCTAACAAACTTATTAAAGAGAATGAACATAAGAACTACTTCTTTGCTTTGTATATTCTCTTTCTACTTCTTTGCAAAAGAGATAAAAATGTTTACATGAAATGGTATAAGGACCCTGGGTTCTGATTTACTCTTTTACTCCAATTTTTTTTAGAAAAAATTGCTGGTGGTCATAATCTACCGACTGTATTTCTTTGTTGATACAATAAGCACCAAAATCAAGTTTCTCTCACAACTTGAAATTCAAAGAAAAAAAGGTGGTTTTTGTGTCCTGGTGAAAAAATAGGAAATATCTGTTGTTTGGTCAAAAGGCCCTGGACTCCACAATGTTTTCTGTGGCCTAATTCTTAAAACAGGAAAATGGCTCCAAATAGTTAATTTTTTTTTCTATATGTACCATTTTGACAAGGCTTTGATGTCATTGATCGAAACAGAGTTTTTCTACAGAGGTCATGCGTTATATTTATTCCTTTATCAACTTATTTCTGAATTGATACCATTCTGCTATTAACTGCAGATGAAAACTCTGGCTGAAAAAACAAAATCCTGATTGTCTAACATAAAGGTAACATATAACACAGAAGGTAAATAACGTAAGAGTGCCTGACTGAACCTCCTTTGCCAGTAGGTATGATATTTTAAGCCACAGTGCATGTGTGTGTATAAGTAATAGTCATATCTAATATTCTCAGATATTATATACTTATCACATACCTGCACAGTGCTTTCCAAGACAGCTACAAATTTATACATGCATCGCCTATCTAAAAACATAGAAATCAGTAAGCCTATTAAGTGGAATTTTCTTAAATTATATTTGAACAATCAACAGGAAAAGTAATCATGTAAAGTACTGCTCTGTTCTTGTATATATCTACAATAAAATTCTATAAACAGTTGTTTCCCCAAACATACTTGAATAAAATTAAAAAAAGATAACACCCAGTGTCCTATATTTGTATATTTATGGTCATTTCAAAAACAAACAAACAAATAAAAGAGCCCCACTCAGGTGCATATTTACATTCTTCAAACTGTAGCGGTGAAAAATAATTCTATTAAGTGCAGGACATTCCTAATGTTGCAGTAGTGACATTTTCCTTAAGTCTTCATGAACACATTGCTTTTGTCTTAATGGTGATGCATTCCACGACTATGAGACAGTTCGCTTGTCGCCTTCATTTGCAGACGGTGGCACAGTCAGGATTAAAGAGCTCCTTGTATAACGGAGGAAAGAGTGTATTCACTATGTCTGGATGCGATTGCTTAAATACCTGCAGCTTCTCCCCGTGCAAGTTGCAAACTGCTGTGATGGTTGGTATCTTGGCTATTAGCTGCAGAGTGGAGAGACAGGGAAGGAGACAAAGAGGGAAGCTCATTAGTGCTCTGTCTCCTGAATCAGTGTCCTCCCTGGCCCCAGATGAAGGGAACTGACGTTGGAAAAAGATGTTCAAAAAGAAAGAAGGCTCACTTTCAGCTTCTCCTTTAGAACAAAACAAAACAAAACACCTTCCTCCCCCACTCTCTAAAGAGAAAATAAAGAGCAGGAAAGAAAGCAGGACCAAGCTTCCTAGTTCATTGTTCTTATAGAAAGTATGTATGGAAGGGAGTTTAGTCTAATCATTAGGAGGAGGAGCTGGCCAGGCAGGCTGACTAAGTTGGAATCCTGGTTCTAAAGTAGCTAAATGGCTATATGTCTATGACACCCTCTATGTCTCAGTTTTCTCATTTGTAAAATGGACTTACTCGTAGCATCTATTTCATTGAGTTGTTGTATAAACCAAGTGATGAAATTAATATGAAAGTGCTAAGAATACTGTAGGCATGAAACACAATGAGCTAATATTCTTATCTACCATTTCCCATAGATTTTTATAACATGAATATCAGATTTTTAGTTTTGGAAGATGACAGTGTTAGAAAGGTGTAACATCAATCATATGAGGTGTAATTCACAATGGTCTGGACTGCTCTGCTGTCCAGGTTACTAGCTTGCCACTATCTCTCTAATCCTTTCCCACTTTAATGCATAAAATGAAACCTATATTTAATTAAGGGAGAATTTGGGAGGTCACTGGCACTCAGCTTCCTTGGGGAGGTGTTTTAAAAAGTCATGGGAGAACATCCACTTATTATTATTATTTTTTTAGAACATCCACTTATTTTTTTTTTTTAGAATATCCACTTATAGCTGTTAGGTTTTGATATGTTAGTGTCATGTAAGATATAATTTTTTAAATTTAAATACCCAGAAGACAGTGTTTTAATAATTTAAAATAACCACAGTTTGTTAAACACTATATATGTCATCAGGTTCTGGACAATTCTAGCTTTTAACACACTTATAATTCTGAAACACTTAGAATCCATCATTTAGTGTCAAAATTGCTTAAAACCAAGTATCATTGTGATCAAATTACTGTGGGAATAACAAATACTCTCATATAGATAATACTTTTACAAAAGATAAGCTTGATAGTTCATATAGTTGACCAAAGGTACACTTGAAAGCAATGATGAAATAAAATAAACCCATCTAATCACCAATTAGGCTCACTGCTCTCCCTACTCCATTCAATAATAAGAAACCATTTCAGCCTTTGAAGTAAAGGAGGAAATAGATAATTAGTTACTTTGTGACTTTTCAAAATCAGAAATTTCCACTCTTTCATTAACTTTCCTTTTAACAACTAATGACTATATAACCACACTATGAGCCATTTAAAAATAGCACCAGGATTAGAGCTGTTGACATATTCATTAAAGGGATCTAGAACACACAAAGAAGTCTGGGGTTCAAAATTTTCAGTTCACTGCTATTTAATCACAGGGACAGAAATGAAAAAAAAAAAAAGCCTGTAGAATCTTTACAGAATGGATGTTAAGTTTTAGGCTAAGAATCAGGACTTTTCAACGTTGTGAGGTACTTAAACTGGTAGCAGACACTTCTATTAGACACCAGAATTCACAAAACAGTAGTGTTATTGCTTATAATCTATGTGGGGAGACAGATGAATATGACCACACAGTCAAACGCAGACTGAAAACCCGTGGCGAGTGCCATGGAGGAACAATGCTAGGACGAGTGGTTCATAGTAGGACGCTCTGACTTCTTTAAGGCAGGCACTTCTGAAAAAGGACCATTTAAGCTGGGCTCTGAAGGGGGAGAGAGCTAACCAGATGCTGGGGCTCGGGGGTGTGCAATATGTTCCAGGATCATATGCGGTATTAGAACTAAAAGAAGTTTTAGTGTCCCTGGAGCAGTGGGTGAGCATGTTCAAGGACAAAGCTGGCGAGGCTGCATAGTCAGGTTATGCTAGGTCTCACGGTCTCTGTTAAGGTCTTTGGAAGAATTTTAAGAAAGATGATCAGAATCCCATTCTGAAAGATTTGATTTGAATCCTGGTGGAAAGCAGTGTCTTTTCTATATTTTCATAGGTGAAGAGTGTACAAATGTCCACTAACTAGAGTCCCTTGGGAAATTATTCAAGCTTTCTTAACCAGCTGGTTCACACAGAAGGAGACTGTAACAATTTCGGAAAACTTCTTGCACATTACAATTCTCCCTGAAATAGCTACTGAATGCATAGAGGCTTTGAAAGCTTTCTATAATCATCTGCAGTTGAATTGATGGTGTGCAGAGTTCCTAAAACACCCAGATGCAACTCTGTAATGCTTGTCAATCTTTGGTGTGCACAAGAATTGCTGGGGTGCTTCCTAAAAATGCAGATTACTGCAATCCACTTGTAGGGATTCTGTTTCATGAAACCTAGATGCGGAGCTCAGATTTCATGTTTGAAATACATATCCTGAGGATACTGGTGCACTGGGTCCATAGAAGAGACTTTGAGAAGAACTGTTAAGAGATTCAAATCTTATAAATTTACAGCTGTTTTTTAAAAGTGACAAATTCTTTATCATATAAGAAATAGTCCTGGTAACTGAGTGTCAAGTTAGCTTCTTTTCTGGAGGCTGATCAGAAATGATCATATCTAGAGAGGGAAGGTTTCATTTGCTTGGTTCTATTAGTTTGGTGAGAGACGAGTAATGAAATTTCTTGAGTTCCCTATGAAACACAAATACTACATAAAGAGGATTAGTCTAGTGATAAAAATACGGGCTTTCAATGAGCCTGACTGTCTGCATTTGAACCCCTGACTTGCTCTTTACAGTTGTATGATCTTGGACAAGTCACTTAACCTGTTAGCTTCCTTTCTGTCAGATGACAATTATGACAGTCCCTACCTCAGAGAGTTGTTGGGAGGGTTAAGTGAGTCAATACAAGCCATCTATGACAGTAATGCTTCCCTCAAGGAGAGAAATAGTCAAGGTCATGTTTGTTCAGCCAAACAGCACAGAGGACAAGAAACCAGCTTAGCCCCTAAACAAGCAACCAAAATTGATTCTCTATGTATTGTATGTTTGCTTCCTAGATGGCTCAGCAGTAAAGAATCTATCTGCAATACAGGAGACACAGGAGATGCAGGTTTGATCCCTGGGTCAGGAAGATCCCCTGGAGGAGGAAATGGCAACTCACTCCAGTATTCTTGCCAGAATAATCCCACAGACAGAGGAGCCTGGTGGGCTATAGTCCATGAGGTTGCAAAGAGTCGGGCATGACAAGTGACTGAGAACACACACACATATTGTGTGTTGAGGTTTCCCCAGGAGGCTCAGTAGTTAAGAATCCTCCTGCCGATGCAGAAGATACAGGAGAAGTGGGTTCAAACCCTGGGTTGAGAAGATATTACTCAGCTGGGAAACTCAGCTGTACTGCATCTGGGAAACCCCAATGTCAAAAGGAGCTCAGAGAAGCCTCAGCAGTAGTTGAAGGCTCAACAACTTTTTAAATAGCTGGGGTGGTGATCTAGAAGCACTTGGAGATGGAAGGTGTAGTTGATTTCAAATTATCATGAGATTTCATCATGTTTAAATAATCCCCATGGCAGGAGTAGACAGAGGATCTAGAAAAAGGCATTTTCACACTCATTTACTCATCTCACTCTCTGATGATAAACATTTCTTGTAAGAAAGAAGCTTCAGCTTATACCTACAGGGGTCTATGAGAAGAAAAATAGCTGCTTGAGAATAGATGATAATCCTATGCTTCTTTCCAGAGGGTGGTTTTATGAGAAAACCCACAATTTTATAATTGGCACATTTGATGTTGAAAAAATGGAACATGCAAAGGTGAAAACTAGAGATCATGTGAGCTTTTAGGCCATCATGATGCCTTCCTACATGAAGCAGGAAGTCAACAATGGCTTGATTAAAGCAGAAGAAACCACAGAAGCACTGATAAAGACAGGAAATATACAGTGAAGCTGCACATCCATTCGTCTTCTCCATTCACTCTTTTTGGAGTTTTTGGTTAGCTAAATCTAGATATTTGGCCTAGACTTCCAGCACTGAATCTGAGGTATCTGTTCAGGTCACAGCCCTCTTCCACCATCCTTACTCCATCCTGACATCCATGCTGTATGGGATGTTTTCTCTACTCTGGGATTGGCTGACTAAAGTGGAAGCGGACACTTGCTTCAGCTAGGATTGGAATCTGGAATCAGACAGAGAGCCAGAGAATTACTTTCTAAATGTACTTTCTAAATTACTTTCTAGTGACCTAAGGAGCTAAGAGCTAGCCATATTTCACCAAGACCAAGGCAGCAGAGAAAACTGGTATTCAGAGAGGGAGAAGAAGAAAGCAGATACCTAAAGAGAGAGAAACTTGTGGGATGAAGGATTCTGAAGGCTTCCCAATTTCTTGTCCCAGCATTTCCTGAATGGGGGCTGGATTTCTGACCTTAGGTTCCATGAGATTTCTCTTCATTAGTTTTATTATTTTCTTCTTGCTTTTCCTAGCAGGAGTTGGTTCTTGTTCCTTGTAACCCAAGAGTCCTAACCAATACCTCAACTTGCAACTTCGTAAGTGGGGAGTAACATCAAAACCTCTCTTCTGGAACTTGCCTGGTGGTCCAGTGGTTTAAGGCTCAGAGCTTCCATGGCAGGGGGCACAGGTTCCATCCTTGGTCAGGGAACTAAGATACTGAATGTCTTGTGGAATAGCCAGAAAACAGACAAAGAACACCTCGCTTCTTCTTATAGACTATTAGTCTGACAGACAATCCCTATCATTTCTGGGTGTGGGACCTATAGTGTATGCCAGCAAACTATAAATGACTAACATGAGTTGAAATAATCTGATCTCTCTCAGGGATTCCTCAAGGAAACTTTCCACTCATGGGCCAAGACTGTGTATTATTTTTTGCTCCCTCCCCTGCATCTGGCACCCAATACACACTCATTATACATGTAGGCTGAAGTAGAAAACTATTTCCTAAGAAAGCTATTTCTTGAGAATTGATTTGGAATTAGAAATCTTGGATGATCTGTTGAACTGTTCTCTGTAATCTTGCCTCTTCTTGCATTATTTTACAGGGTATATCCTACTTGGCGAAACCTGAGCAGGGCTTCTGGGGTGCCTGGTCCTAACCTGGGCAGCGGTTACACTGGTATGTTAACTGCGTGATGATTCATTGAGCTAAATACTAACAAGTTAAGAACTTTCTGCTCGTATGTTGTAGTTTAAGAAAGTATGGAAAAATTAAATATAAAACAAATTCCTAACTAAATATGAAGGAGAACAGGGAGGCTCAGATCACGAGGCCACATCATCTGAGCAGGGACTCAAGTGGTGACTGGACAGGCTGTGCTGTTCAAGATTAAACTGATGAATCGCAGGCCCACCTGCTAGGAATTCTAATGTGACATCTAGTGTCCTGCACAAAGAATAAGCAGGCTTCAGGCGTAAACATCCCATTATTAATCATGACATAGTCTCTTTTGATCTTACTGAGACAGCAATGAAAATCATTGTAAATGATCCTTGGCAGTTCTCACTGATCTCTCAATCAGTGTTTGCTTGCTCCACAGACCCTACCTATGAGTCAGCACAGCTGCTTTTTTTTTTTTTTCCTAACTCTGTATCCTAATAGTGCTTACTAAAGTGAGAGTGACTAGGAGTGATTTCTTTCAGATAAAAATCTCAATTATTAACACTGTAAAGTAGGGCTGTGTAAACCTTCCCTCATACAAGCTTTCATTTAGAAACTTGCTGCTGCTACATTAGAAAAATTCCCCTCTCTGTGTTGGATAGTTTTGTTGTTCTGCCAGAAACAGAAAGCCTGATAGGAATGCTGACCCCTGGATGTGGGGTTTATAAACAGTGTATGCTTTGGGACTAGAATATCACCCTAAATTCAGTACAATAGTGCATAGGGTACTCATTTGAATCTGCAAGACCTGGAGAAATCTATTTATTCACTTATTGTAGTGGCAGAACATCTAAAGAGTCCTTAAAACTACTGCACAGGACTGAATACTGGGAGGCAAAAGAAGATGTTAGAAGGAACCTTTGTTTTTCTCTTCTAGAGTCAAAGAATGTTATACTGAAGGGACCTTAACGACCATCCAGTCCAACCTCCTTATTTAGGAGACAAAAAAAAAAGTGAAGCCCAGAGAACAGATGGGCTGCCTCCCCTAGTCATATGGGGCTTAAAAATATATGTGTATATATGCATATACATATATACATACATATACATATATATACATAGTAAGTGATAGTCACTCAGTCATGTCCGGCTCTTTGTGACCCATGGACTGTGCTCCATGGGTCCAGGCTCCTCTGTCCATGGAATTCTCCAATAATACTGGAGTGGGTATCTATTCCCCTCTCTAGGGGATCTTCCTGAACCAGCAGTGAGAGTCTTTACTGTCTGAGCCACCAGAGAAGCATGTATACATGTTTAGTTGCTCAGTGGTATCTGACTCTTTGCGACCCCATGGACTGTAGCCTGCCAGGCTCCTCTGTTTATGGGATTTTCCAGACAAGAATACTGGAGTGGGTTGACATGTCCATGTTCTTCTCCATGTATTTCTTTTTTGAACTGTAGTGAGAGTGACCAGTGTTATCTCATTTCCTCACTTCTCCAATCCGGGATCCAGCCTAATCTAACTATTATTCATAGTCTGCATACAGCGTATACTTTCTTATATATATATCATTGCCCCCATCACTTGGAATGCCACACTTCACCTCCCTAAACCTCTAACTTCCATCCTTTGAAACAGTATGCATTCATCAGCGATTAGTTCAAATATACCCATTTCTTGGATAAAACATTTCCCTGCGGAAAAAAAGTTTCTTCTGTCCACAGCAGCTACAACAACAGCATTTACATATTGGTTATGAATCATGTACCATGCTTATATTTGATCTCAATTCAGTCCTCAAAATAACCATATGACATCAATGCTATCTTTAATCACATTTTACAAATAAGAAAACCGAGACACAGAGGTTAAGTCACTTGTGCAGAATAACTAAGCTAGTTCTGATGGTTCATTATATATATGGTACATATTATCATTATGATCATGAAAAGAGGAAACTAGATTATTTATTTTTACCCCAAACAAACAAAAAAATAAATAAACTGATTAATACTCAGGGGTTGAGAACTTTCAGTTAATGGATTAAAATTCCTGAGTTTAAAATCCTCTCCAGGTCCAAGTTTGGTCAAAAGTATAAGGCATTGCTACTTGAACTTTAATTTCAGGAAGTGGGCATGCAGGAAGTGTTTTGGAGACAGTTTTTTCAAGATGAAATCTAATAACTATGTCTGAACCCTGCACCTCACTTGAAGCTGGCTACACCTGTTCAGAGTCAAAGTGGCTGGCAGTATTAACAATCTTTGTCCTTTGCACAGAGGCAGATCCACCCCAGTTACTGAGACTATAACCCAAACCACTGGACTTGAATACAGCACTTGCATATGTGCAGTTTTCTGGAGATAAGCTTCATACTGTGTGCCCGATTGCCCAGAGGGGTCACTCTTTTAGGGGTGTCATGGAGCAAAAGAGCTCCATGGCTATGAAGGTGAAAGAAGAAATTTCTGAAAATATGAAAAGTATCTGTGGTATGGTGGAATAGTTCTCCGTGGATTTAAATAGAGCTGTTTATTTCTTTTGGAGAGCATGGGTTTGATGAGTGGGTGTCCCTATATGTCAATGGCGCCATTGTCCTTAGAGTATGAAGATAGTCAGGAACTCAAGAGACTTGCCTGTCCCTTCCCTTTCCCCAACACACTTGAACCTGAGACTTAGACAAATGGAGTGACTTATGCAAAACCACACAGTCCAGAGCAGGGAGAAACAAGAACCCAATTCTCATTCCATTTCATGGTCCCTCCACATTCGTTCACATAGTGTTAGTCGCTCAGTCATGTTCGACTCTTTGTGACCCCATGGACTGTAGCCCACCAGGCTTCCCTGTCCATGGAAATCTGCAGGCAGGAATACTGGAGTGGGTAGCCTTTCCCTTCTCCAGGGAATCTTCCTGATCCAGGGAATGAACCTGGGTTTCCTGCATTGCGGGCAGATTCTTTACCCTCTGAGCCACCAGGGAAGCCCCTAGTTCACATAACATCCTATCGAATGATGACCGTTACAGCGAAAGGTCCACACAGAAACTCAATATCCACACATGACTAGTGGAAGCAATGCTTTGTCATTTGACTCCAGTGAATTTTGTATAAGAAATTATCCTTTCTAACACTTTCTCTGATTCCCAGATTTACAACATTCTCTTTCCATAAGAAAAGAACTGAATGGATTTAACTAGACTTACTGTGGTGTTCGTTTCACAGCATATCAGTTCAGTTCGGTTGCTCAGTCATGTCTGAGTCTTTGTAAGTCGGACATGACTCTTCACAAGATATACAAATATTGAATCATTATGTTATATACCTAAGCCTAATATAATGTTGTATGTTAATTATACTTAAAAAATAAAATAATTGTATACCTTTCCCACTAAAGATGGAAAAAGGAGAGTTAAGCTGACTTTACTTGGTGTTTTAATTTTTTTTTGCTATTACATATGTTTCATCTTCAATTTCTGTCTCCTATCTACCCCCAAATACCTCAGATCACCATCAGGATACCAACCAAGTAGTAGAAAATGGAATAAACACAAGGGTTACTGTCTTGGGGAAGTAATAATCACCATGTCACAGTGTGTTAGAATTTACACAGTGTATATATCTCATTTGAACCTATACTTCTCTATAGGAGTAAGAAATTATAATCTTCATTTTACAGACAAAAGAACCATGGTTTTCTGATAAGAAGATGATCCCCTGAAGTGGAATAGTTTTTGTCTAACTCTGGATTTTAGGGTGGTAAATATGGGGACTAAAGTCTTTGGGGGATCCAAATGCAAGAAACATTCTTCCTGCCAACATTAACTAACCAGATGCATTTATGCATACATGCTACACAGCAATTAGAGAGACAGATGCATATATCCACAGTATCATCATTTCTGCACAGTGTATCTGAAACATGTTGAAGTTTTGCTCTTACCTGGGAGAAAATTGAGGTATGAAGAGCATGGGATTTGTCCTTGCTCATGTGATAAGTGACAAGTTACATCAAAGAGAACTATCACTCTATGGTGTAGAAATGTTCTTCCTAGTGATGTGTTAATTTTAGCAAAATATTACCATAATGAAGCAGCATATTTAACTCATGGAGGTTTTTTATGGTAGTACTCTGTATGTGCAAAGCAAAATCTGATAGTATCTCCAGCAGAGCCCCCCTCCCCCCTGCCTTTTAAAATAAAGAACTTCAAGAGCAGAGTGGGAGAGTTTTAATGATAAAAATATAGAGTCGGATAACTGTCATCTTTAACTGAGGATAAGCTCCACTTCTCAGTTGCTCAACCTCTAAAAAAAAAACTCCAATTCTTAAGAAATTTAAGATACTTTAGGATCTAAAATAATGCTAGATATCATTAGAAAACTCCTTATTCCTCTTATGATCATTTTATGTTGGTACATAACTTTTTCCAGAATTCTTCTAAAGGATCACTATTTTTAATTAAGCTGAATTGTGAATGAAGTGCAAAGCGCTGTGCATGCAGTCTGCCCTTGAGATATTTCATTTTGAAAAAATCCCAGATTAGAGGTGAGGAGATTAGAGTTGAAGGAAAATTTACAAGGCATCAGTCTAATCTTCTACTCTGGGTAGGACTGCCATTAAAAACATATCTGAAAGGAAACAAGGCAGAATCTCTAAGAATCTGACCAATGACAGGGACCTCACTCCACTCAGTGGTCTACCCTCTGTTCAGCAGTTCTCATCACTTTATAGTTCTTCCTTATTTTGAATAAAAATCTAACCATTCTTTTGTCCAGACCAGACTCCCAAGTGGCGCAAAGTCTCCTCTTTCTTCACATGTGATTTTTGAAGACTTGTTTCCTTGCTTTTGTTCTTCAGATAAGCACCCTCAGTTCCTATAATGTGTCTTCCTCTATCTGGGGTTCAGACCCATCAGTATCATCCTTGACTAAGAAGTTATTATGCTCTCAACTTATTATAGTTTCCTAGTGTCCCCTTTCTCCAGTACTCTTGCCTGGAGAATCCCATGGATGGAGGAGCCTGGTAGGCCGCAGTCTATGGGGTCGCTAAGAGTCAGACACGACTGAGCGACTTCACTTTCACTTTTCACTTTCATGCATTGGAGGAGGAAATGGCAACCCACTCCAGTGTTCTTGCCTGGAGAATCCCAGGGACGGGGGAGCCTGGTGGGCTGCCGTCTATGGGGTCGCACAGAGTCGGACATGATTGAAGTGACTTAGCAGCAGCAGTGTCCCTTTTAAAACGCACACTTGGAGTTTATGCCACCTTTGGTAAACTTCAGACCTTGTTGCTGATGAGAAATGTCCCTTGCCTGATATGACTAGCCCTCCCCTGCTCACTGGGCTCTGTCAGTGACAGGGGGTCTGTGCTCCGAGGACCTACCTTCGCCAAGGTCTCATCATCCAGGTGATTCTTCTGAATCACATGTTGAAGTGCAAAATAAATTTTTTCCTGAAGCTTCTGGACCTTCCTTGGTTCTATCAGCCAGGCTCGGTCTAAGAAAGGAAAAGGGTGGGTAAGAAGGGAACAGAAGGTAAGCTTCGTTGTATTTTACCTTCCTATGTAAGTGCTGAGATTTAGACCTAACTCAAATTAGTCTAAATTGCTTCTGAAGACATGTAATTATTTTTCTAAAACAAATAGTTTATAAGTAATGCCATGAGGACAGTAATGTACAAAACACTTACAGGAAATCAGGGTGGAGGTAAGGACACAGTGATTCAAAGACACTCTATGTGTCTTACTGTTTGTGACAGTTTACATCTCTAACTCATTCCCTGGACATATGCTTAGATTTTCTTTCAAAGTGTAAGTTAATGATTTGTAAAGAAATGAATTATAGAAGTGAAGAAAATCTATTGTAAAGGAGCATTTTTGGTATTCAGGATCTCCCTTCTTTTTTATAAGCTGTTATATTTTATATACTATTGACATGAATCAACATAAAAATTAATCCTGTGTCCTCTTTTTCTATATTGAATGTTTAAATAATGGATAGGATAATCCCTCCTTTCCTTTAGCCTTTCCTACTTTCTTTTTTCTTTCCTCCCTCCCTCCCTTTCTTTAATTTTGTTCTTCTTTCTTCCCAGATGCTTTATACTGTGGTGACAAAATTCAGTCCAGCATCAATGCCTTAGGTTGAAACTTCAGTGAAGAGACACCCACAGTGTCCAAATGCTGAACAAATACTCATGGAAAAGAACTTCACATGATCCTTCTGAACACAGTTCAGGTCAGGTGAGAAACTCGATTCTGTAATCCTAGACAGGGCCAGGACAAGTCTAGCCAACAGTTAAGCAAACCCTTACGTAAGTGAGCACAAAAACCTTTAGTGACCATTGTCAATCAGAATACATTAAGTTTCCCTGCTTCTCCCTTCCCTAAACCATCCGGAGCTGAATAGACAGTAACTATTATGGCAAGAACCTGGGCGGAAGGGTGTGTCTGGCATGAGATGGAGCCTCTACAGACGGGAATACTGTCTTTCCTCTTTGAATATGGCACTATGCCAAGGTGGCAAACATGGTATCTTGGAGTTGCTTCTAGAAGCCTCTGAGTGTGGGTCTGTGAGCAGGGCTGGAAGATTCCCCACCGGGTAGAATAAGCTAAACCTCATGCTTTGCTTCCAAACTCTGGAATTTGATGGCTTTAGCATATTCTTCCTAGAAAAAGGCTCATAGTTCAGCTGATTTTTCACTCATAAGAAGCACATTTGCCTTTCAAATGGGGAAATTATCTTCATGGATTGTTTAGATTTGATATATTATGTCTTAAATATTTGCTGCTAGGAATTTACTGATTTGCCACACACATACCTAAGAGGACAGTGAATTTTGTATTGCTTCCTTTGAGGAAGTAGGAATCAGAGTGAAACCACCTGCCTCATCACAGACCTGCAGGCTCAATCTTCTACTGAACTATAATTGATGGGAAGAAGCAAATGCAATGAGAAAATGGCAGGCGGAAAATTATTTGGCATTTGGTTGCTACCAGAAATAAATCTTTCTTGTCACTTCTTTCATTTATCTTTGTGCTGCCAAGTCTGGAAAACCTTCTAGGGTTAAAAAAAAAAAGGGAAAAGCTTGGAGGAGCAACTTTATTTTAGACAGAGCCACGAAAGAAACTGTTAGTAATAATATGCCAATTGATAACTAACTTCCATTTTTGATAAAGTGATAAAAAACAGAACCAAATTTTTAAAATCATTAAAAAATTTAAAAATAAGTAATAAAGTCTACCGGATACAAAGTGTAAAGGCTGTATTATGGCTACACATAGCTAGAGTGATATGTCAACAAGTCCCATCACCAGGAAGATTAATTTCTTCCAGCCTCACTGAAAAATGTGTTAGGTGTAAGAAAAGAGAAAAGAGCAAGTCTCTAGAGATAAATGGTTTATAGAAGGAATGAGTCTCTTGACCATAAAATGACCAGGAATGTGTCTTTCTTTCTATAGAGAACTGTTAACGACACTGCTATTCCTTGACCTCAAATCTAACCCAACAGATGACTGAATGAGCAGCTCTGACTTTTCATTCTGGTTGAGGAAGGAACCATGCATTTATGAGGATTCTATACAGTTTCAAACTGGCACATGATTTTAAAAAGAATTTCAATGACTATAGTGCTATTTGATCTATAAATGTCACACCTTACCTGCTTTGAAAACTTTCCGCTGTTGGTTGCGTTTCAGAGCTAGACTGGGTCTTTATTATTATGAAACTCAACCCTCTTTGCAGGTGAGGAAACTGAGATTCTGAGGGGTCAAGTGTTTAAGGTCACCCAGATACTTGGTGATAGAACCTGTTCTAGAGTGTCTACCACCACATCAGAGGTTCTTTCTTTTCCAGTCTTTAGTAGGACCATTTTTTCCTCTGCTGCCCTTACCTCCTTTTAAAACTTCTAATATTGCTTTAAACAACAACAGGGAGGCGCCAGCATTTGCCTGAAGTAAGAATGCTAACAATAATTTGGATAGAAAGGCCAGTGAAACAGATATTTAAAGAAAAGAAAGTACTTGTTTTAATCCTTATGCTGGCTTGTTCATTCAGGTATATTTCTAAGCCTCACCTTATTGGACATTTTTTCTATGTCCTTTATTCTTAAAATCAAAATAGAACTTGGTTATAATTCAGGCCACTATTTGTCTTCATTTATCCCTTAAGAAATGATGATGCTTTTCTGAATCCGGAGTCAACCTTACCACACACCCTATTCTTGCATTTCAGACGAAATGGATCATTCAAATTAACGTAAGGGTACTTTTCTTTGAATTATCCAAAAATATTACAAGCTTGCTAAAGAAAATATAGTTCTTTGAAAGTTTCTCCGGAGAACCTTGGCTTGGGTAGGTGCGATTCATGTTAAAGATAGCAAACAGGTTTTTTTTTTTTTTTTTTTAAATGGTAAGCACTTCAGACCTCCCTACCTGGAGATATCAGAACAGCAGAGGAGAACAAAGCAATCTCTTCCTCAGTCAGCTGCAAGGAACACAAATTCTTTGCAAAGTCAAATGCTTCATTCACTAAGTCATCAGAACCTATAAAAGAAGGCAAATCAAGTGAAAATACTTGAATAGAATGGTATAACAGTAACAAAAAGTCCCATAATCAAGAAATTATTCAAGGTCTTGCATAGTAAGCACACAGAAAAAAATATTTCCAAGTTCCTGGCCAGAAGAAGTGATTTGTGCTCTGCTGTGTGCTTAGTCACTCAGTTGTGTCTGACTCTTTGGGACCCCATGAACCCACCAGGCTCCTCTGTCCATGGGATTCTCCAGGCAAAAATGCTGAAATGGGTAGCCATTCCCTTCTCCAGGGGAATCTTCCCAACCCAGGGATCAGACCCCCATCTCTGGTGCCTCCTGCATTGCAGGTGGATTCTTCACCTGCTGAACCATCAGGAAAACCTGAGAAGTGATTTGGTGATGATTGTGAGTGAGGAAAGTGGGCAATGTCTTGACCAGATAATGAAAGTCAAAATTACCAATGAAGGGCAGATAGAGACAGTGTGCGCCCATTGTAATACCCAACTGGGACTATATAACCCCACTCTAATCTTGTAAATGTGAAATTAGTTCCAACTGAAAAACTTTAAATTAGCGATCTGAGGATCCTTTAGTACAGAGATAGCATTCATGGAAAACCTAAAATATTATGTATAATGGGCCAAGGGCTGTCATTTTTAGTGACACTTATAGGATGTCACTGGTGATGTAGGATGTCCATGGGCCTCACACTAAGAGAACGGAGATAAAGTGCCTGTAATTTCCTGGAAATTTGACTGAGGAGCAAACATTCATTCCTTTTTATGAACGACTTGCAGGTCAGGTGCTTAGCCATTGTGGATCCTCACAAAACCATGCTTCATCCCTACACTGATCCTTGGTAAATGTTTATTTTATGAAGCTGGAAATAGACCCAGGTTGCTTGCCAATGTTTT
The DNA here is from genome assembly GCF_001704415.2 of Capra hircus. Lineage (NCBI taxonomy): Eukaryota > Metazoa > Chordata > Mammalia > Artiodactyla > Bovidae > Capra > Capra hircus. The sequence continues at coordinate 50,596,435 of NC_030815.1, read as the reverse complement.
TCCTCCTTTCTTGAAAATCTAGCTTTGGAGATGACATGGATGTGTATCAGCTACAGGAGGGAAACACTGCCGGCCCTGGTGGACTTGCTGTTGGCTACCATATCAGCTAACAGCACAAAAGGTGAAAGGGAAGTGGCCTTCTTTGATGTCTGTGGGCAGGATATGGAACAAATGACACTGCCAATAGTTAAAACCTTTCCTGGCATCAGTCCATCTTTGCTAACATTCTTATCCACCCCGTACACTGATGACTGGAAGTGAATGACACACTTCCAGAGACTGACTCTATCCTGCCCTCCCACAAGAATGGTCTGGGGATCATTTAGGGCTAGTTGGCACACATGCTGTTTGTGCTCTCAGAACTTCATGAATTAACAGGGAGAACCCATGACTCTGGCTGCAAAACAAGTGAAAGAGTTCCTCCTGTAAACATCTTAGTTCATGATTATAAACTTGCATAAGAAACTTAAGAGATCACCCATGGACCACCAGTGGTCTATACAATAAACTTTGTGAAGCAGTAAGCTAGAAAGTAAAAGAAAACCTGATCCTATAAAGAGTGCTTAAAATGCATCCCAGGTCTTTAGAATCAGTTTTCATTGACTTCTGAATGAAACATGGTTGGTATCAAGAGGGCCTAGTTCAGTTCAGTTCAGTTCACTCGCTCAATCCTGTCCGACTCTGCGACCCCATGAATCGCAGCACGCCAGGCCTCCCTTGTCCATTACCATCTCCCGGAGTTCACTCAGACTCACGTCCATCGAGTCCGTGATGCCATCCAGCCATCTCATCCTTGGTGATCCCCTTCTCCTCCTGCCCCCAGTCCCTCCTAGCATCAGAGTCCTTTCCAATGAGTCAATTCTTTGCATGAGGTGGCCAAAGTACTGGAGCTTCAACTTTAGCATCATTCCTTTCAAAGAAATACCAGGGCTGATCTCCTTCAGAATGGACTGGTTGGATCTCCTTGCAGTCCGAAGGACTCTCAAGAGTCTTCTCCAACACCACAGTTCAAAAGCATCAATTCTTTGGCACTCAGCCTTATTCACAGTCCAACTCTCACATCCATACATGACCACAGGAAAAACCATAGCCTTGAGTAGATGGACCTTAGTCGGCAAAGTAATGTCTCTGCTTTTGAATATGCTATCTAGGTTGGTCATAACTTTTCTTCCAAGGAGTAAGCGTCCTTTAATTTCATAGCTGCAGTCAACATCTGCAGTGATTTTGGAGCCCAGAAAAATAAAGTCTGACACTGTTTCCTCATCTATTTGCCATGAAGTGATGGGACCAGATGCCGTGATCTTCGTTTTCTGAATGTTGAACTTTAAGCCAACTTTTTCACTCTCCTCTTTCACTTTCATCAAGAGGCTTTTTAGCTCCTCTTCACTTTCTGCCATAAGGGTGGTGTCATCTGCATATCTGAGGTTATTGATATTTCTCCCGGCGATCTTGATTCCAGCTTGTGTTTCTTCCAACCCAGCGTTTCTCATGATGTACTCTGCATATAAGTTAAATAACCAGGGTGACAATATACAGCCTTGACGTACTCCTTTTCCTATTTGGAACCAGTCTGTTGTTCCATGTTCGGTTCTAACTGTTGCTTCCTGACCTGCATATAGGTTTCTCAAGAGGCAGGTCAGGTGGTCTGGTATTCCCATCTCTTTCAGAATTTTCCACAGTTTATTGTGACCCACACAGTCAAAGGCTTTGGCATAGTCAATAAAGCAGAAATAGATGTTTTTCTGGAACTCTCTTGCTTTTTCCATGATCCAGCGGATGTTGGCAATTTGATCTTTGGTTCCTCTGCCTTTTCTAAAACCAGCTTGAACATCAGGGAGTTCGTGGTTCACGTATTGCTGAAGCCTGGCTTGGAGAATTTTGAGCATTACTTTACTAGCATGTGAGATGAGTGCAATTGTGCGGTAGCTTGAGCATTCTTTTGCATTGCCTTTCTTTGGAATTGGAATGAAAACTGACCTTTTCCAATCCTGTGGCCACTGCTGAGTTTTCCAAATTTGCTGGCATATTGAGTGCAACACTTTCACAGCATCATCTTTCAGGATTTGAAACAGCTCAACTGGAATTCCATCACCTTCACTAGCTTTGTTCGTAGTGATGCTTCCTAAGGCCCACTTGACTTCACATTCCAGGATGTCTGGCTCTAGATGAGTGATCACATCATCATGATTATCTGGGTCATGAAGATCTTTTTTGTACAGTTCTTCCGTGTATTCTTGCCACCTCTTCTTAATATCTTCTGCTTCTGTTAGGTCCATACCATTTCTGTCCTTTATCGAGCCCATCTTTGCATGAAATGTTCCCTTGGTATCTCTAATTTTCTTGAAGAGATCTCTAGTCTTTCCCATTCTGTTCTTTTCCTCTATTTCTTTGCATTGATCGCTGAAGAAGGCCTTCTTATCTCTTCTTGCTATTCTTTGGAACTCTCCATTCAGATGCTTATATCTTTCCTTTTCTCCTTTGCTTTTCGCCTCTCTTCTTTTCACAGCTATTTGTAAGGCCTCTCCAGACAGCCATTTTGCTTTTTTGCATTTCTTTTCCATGGGGATGGTCTTGATCCCTGTCTCCTGTACAATGTCACGAACCTCATTCCATAGTTCATCAGGCACTCTATCTATCAGATCTAGACCCTTAAATCTATTTCTCACTTCCACTGTATAATCACAAGGGATTTGATTTAGGTCATACCTGAATGGTCTAGCAGTTTTCCCTACTTTCTTCAATTTGAGTCTGAATTTGGTAATAAGGAGTTCATGATCTGAGCCACAGTCAGCTCTTGGTCTTGTTTTTGTTGACTGTATAGAGCTTCTCCATCTTTGGCTGCAAAGAATATGTTTCCTTCCTTCTTTTGATATTTGGAGGCACAGTTGTAAGATCAGAGGAGTTAGATGAAACATTGGAGGCTCACCTATTACAACCCTTATTGAATAATGAGATACTAGTTCTCATTAGAGAATCAGGACATTTCTTTTACCAGTTATAATCTAAGTGGAGAAACTGATGGTAGCTAATAAAACTGATGGTAGCTAATAAAACTGAACTCACCTAAGGCCTTGAACATCTGCATTCCTCCATATTTTCCTTCAAACAGAACAGTGTTGTTTAATGGGTTGAAGGCACGACACATTCTCACTAAAACCACTTCCAAGCAACCTATGAGAAAAAAAGTTATGTATATATACACAATAATAAAGACCTTACTACTGCATGTAGGTCAGGAAACATCAAAAAACTTTAAAATACACACAGACTCATAGACATACACATTCAGAAACACCTCAAGATTCCTTCCCAAGTAAAAAAGAACTATGTTAGAAATAAAGCTCTTGATGCATATGTGAGGAATGAAAGCTAAAACATACTTTAAAGGTGACTAAAATGGAGGGCAACACTGTTTTCTTTGGAAGCAAGCATTCTGCCCTCCTCCCGCCCATTTTTGACCAGTATTAAAGTTAGTTTCAAATTCACAGGTGATGATAAGCGGCCCAGAAAGAAGCTTTGTGGCAGGCAACTCCAATCTGTTAACTTTTTGTAGAAGTTTTGGTATTGGGAAAACTTGCACGCTACTTCAGTTTTTAACACAGTCTGTTTATATTTCTGCATATGATGACTTAAGGACACCTTCAGGATGTTTTCTGGGGCATCGTTTGTGTATTCATGCCTTTGACACAAGGGTTTCTTAAAGAGGTCAAACAAGTCTTGGCAAAATACTGAGCATTATCCACTCCAGGGAGCTATAATCAACATTCACAGATAGTTTATTGAAGGTTTATTGAAATCCCATCAAGAAGTAGCCTGTTCAACCCTGATGGGCCTAACATTTCTGAATTTTCTGGTAGACCAGCAGTGGCAGGGCCCTTGTCTGTAGCCATAGGCAATTGTGGCCTATTTTACTCACTGTTATATCTTCAGAACCTGGAAGAGTCTCTGGCACATAGTAGACGCTTAATAAATCTTTATTAAATGAGTTAGTTCACTACTTCTGCTTGTCCCTCTGAATACTTACTGACATCCCGAGGAACGACTGCATGGGGCTTTTGCCCCCCAGTGGGTTGGAAGGTGACATCCACAGTCAGAAGTCACACATTTGCATGAGAACGTCACACACACACACGTTCTATACCCGTGTGGTGCCCCGAGGTATCCCTGGTGCCTTTCTTAATCTGGTATCTTATTTCTTTGTTCTGCTGATTTCTCGGCTTTCTCTCATATGTCACCTTAGCATAGGGGCTTACGCATTGGGAATTCACAAATATTAATGGACATAATACTTTTCTGACTAAAGTGATAATAGGAACCACTTATTCAGTATCTACAATATGGAAGGCACTTTACTGACATTCCGTGTCTCCTACCCTTAAACCAAAGTGGATTTCATCACGGCCTTGACTTATTAGTCAGGTGGAAATAACACTCTGAGACTTTGGAAGCTACGTCTGTCTTGCTCTGTTGAAATGCTAACTTTTGAAACCCAGCAACCATGCTGTGAGAAAGTCCAAGCAGTCTGTGGAGGGGCTCACATGGATAGGAACTGAGGCCCTTCAGCCTGAAGCCTTGACTGAACTCTGAGCTGTCAACTTGTTGGCACAAACTGCCAGCCCTGTGCATGAGCCAGCGTGAAAGTGGGTCCTCCTGCCCTCAGTCAGGTTGCCTTGGTGAACACCACAGGAAGCAGAGACAAGCCATCTCTCGCTGAGAACTGCTCAGATCAGCTTTGGGAGCAAAATGAATTATTATTGTTGTTTGAACTAAGTTTTAGGGTGATTTTTAATCCAGCAACAAATACATCAAGTTCACCTTTGAGTCAAGATTTGCACCTCCTTTTTAATCATTTGGTAAAGAAGCAGCAATAACTTAGAATAATTATTTTATCTGACTCAAGTTCAAAAGCCAGCTTTGCCAGGTACTGGCTATGTGGTATTGAACACAGCCCTTCAGTTCTTCGAATCTTTGCCTCCTCATTTATAAGATGGAAACTGTATTGAGCACATGAGATTAAAAGAAGTCATAGGTAAACATAAACATGTATATGTGCGCTATTACATATATAAAATTATGTTATTGTTATTTGCTGTAGCCCTTTGTGCAAACACCAGAGTGGTTCTTATTTTCTATTTTCAAAGGGGGCCGAGAAAGACAAGTAAGTAGTTTTCCTGCTTGGGTAATGGCAGCTGCAAAGTGAACCCCGTGCAGTTTCTTGAGGTGCTTCCTAAGTGACTGTGCGTGTGTCAGGGAGTATGTGGGAGAGAAGGGGGAGCAAAGATTAGAGTAGAGTGAGTTTCTCACAGTATATTCTTGCTGCAGGCTATCCTCATTAAAATGATTGGAAATGACCACAGAGGCAGAGCTCAGCCAGCCTGGATTCCAGCCCCTCAACAGAAGGCAAGTAGTACATTTTAGAGCCAGCTCAGCAATTCAGCCACCTTGACACGCTAATTACTTGCACTGCCTGTCAAGCTGGGTATCTCAACCTCCGCAATTAATAGCTCCACTTTCAATAAGCAAAATTGTATTTGACTTCAAAGGCGAGCTGAATGAGTATCAGGGCATTTTTATTACTGAGTGTTTCCTTTGGGAGTTGGTTGACAGTGTGGGTGGTAAAAATGAGCTACATAGCAGATGGAGGATTTTCTAGAACCAACCTCAGCTAAGGGTGGACCACATCCTGGTCTAAAATAGACCCCCTTCCGCCCAGCAATGAATCTTCTTGCTTACCTGACTTAAGAAGTAGGATTTGATCATTTTGACAGAGTTCCATGAAGCCTGTTATTCGCTTTGCAAACTCTACCACATACTGGATGGCGTGAGTTATCTGGATGGCACATTGCTGCCACAGTGCTTCCCTGGACTTCAAGAGAGAAAACACAGAATGTACATGGAGCCAAGAACAACTTGAAGACTCAGTGAAATACTCAAGGTTGCTCTAACCGGCGCTTACCTGTCACTTGGGGGTTCATGGTGGGAATTCACCCCCCTTTAGAAGAGAGGCGATATTTTCTAAGATGTTGTTCTGATTTATTTGAACCTTGATACACCACAATTATCAAAGTACTGAAGCTAAAATAATGGAAATATTGCAATAGTACATAAAGATCGATATTTACAGGTTTTTTCAATGTGTATCCGACTGAAACATTTGCAATATTTTATGTTGTGTTCTTCTCCCAGAACTTATGGAGACTGCTTTTGGGTACAAAAAGAATTTCAATGGAAAAGACATCAGATCAAATTACTCTCTTAAGTAAAACAGAATCCGGAAATGTCTTTTGATCCTTGGGTTATTTTCTTTGGAAATCCAAGTACGTTAATTCTGTTTTTTTTATTGACTGTAATAATACCTATGCTTTTGTCTCCTTATTCATATAAAAATGGTAACATTTAATTGTTCCACTGGAGAAAAATCAGTATGTTATAGTCATATATTTAGATAAAGATATATTTATAAATTTTACTAAAAGTTAATTTACTGGTAGATTTTGTGATTGTGGATCTCAGTCTTGTAAATAATGTAAGTCAAAACAACAACAACAAATTCCTTCTCTTAAAACCTTCTCTAATGTACACAAAATAATCAAAATAATAATAATTATAATAAAAACAACATCCCAATTATAATAATGTGGGATGAGTTCTTCCTTTTTCCTCTGGTCATTTTTTAACATGTAGGGCAAGAAGAAAACATTCAGAATGTGTTGTTTCATATTTTTCTAGAGTAAGTTTGCAAATATTACTGCTATGATTTTCAACTGCTCTCGTTCCTTGCCTGGACCAAGGAAGCCACCAAGAGATGTCCTAACATCATCCAATGTGGGCCCAGTCTCCTCTGTCACTTGAGTAGGGCACTGGTTTTCAATCAGAGCAGTTTTGCCTCCAGATTTGGCAATATCTGGACACGTTCTGGTTGTCGCAACTACGTGGGAGGGCGTGCTACTGGCAGCTAGTAGGTAGAGACCAAAGATGATCCCTACAGTGTGCAGGGCAGTCCTTACAGCAAAGAACTGTCCAGTCTGAAACGTCAATAGGGCTGAGGCTGAAAAAGTCAGAGAAGTCACAGAAAACCCTTTAGTTTCCCAGAATACCTTGCTTTGATACGCTTTAATCTCTTCATAGGTGTGGGTCTGCCATGCCAGCTGGTGTAGCTCCTCCATGGTATACTGACATGTCTCCAAATGGGACTTAATGATGTTCTGTGCAATTCGATCTATGAGAAAGAAGATCACTTTGAGGGTTTGTGAATAAAATCCCACTCTGCTGAAGGACAGAGAAGGCAATGGCACCCCACTCCAGTACTCTTGCATGGAAAATTCCATGGATGGAGCAGCCTGGTAGGCTGCAGTCCATGGGGTCGGGAAGAGTCGGACACGACTGAAGAAGCCGCAGCAGCAGGAGCTGCTGAAGGAAACCTGCTCTTAATGTGTTTCCTGAAGGAATGCATTTTGAAGATACTCCACTTATATGAGCGTATCTTTAGCACTACTATCTATTTACACATCTCCAGACAAACTCTTTATTGCTCCCCCCCCCCAAATATCATGCTTTTAATAAAAATTAACTGCCTTCTCCTCCTCTTTTTGGTCACAAAACTGGGGTCTTAAAGTTATAGTGTTCAAATAAGTATTTATTTTTGAAATAGATACAAATTACCATGTTTCTTGCTTTTTGGCCTGAAAGTCTGCTAGCAGTCTTGTGACATTTGCTATACTGTAACAATTGGTTTAAGTTCCAAATACTTTAAAATATTTTGAAAATCACTAGATCACCAGTGTTTATCTCAGAAAGGAGAAGTTGAAATATAAATGTTTTGCTTATATTTTAAAAAGGGAGGATTTAACAATAATCTAAAAACATAGTTTTCTATAGAGCAAAGAGAAGAAAATAGGGAGTGGGCAAGGATAGAAGTCCGATTTCTCCAATAGTATTAATTTTGTGGATTTGACTTTGGAATCATGTAGATATCTTCCATAAATAATAGGAGAGGGAGATGAAATAATATTGACTCATGAGGTGATAATTTTGAAGTTAGGTCATTAGTATCTTTATATTCTTTCAAATTTTTCATAAGATAAAGTTTTTTTTCTGAAAAAGTTAAAAAAGAGAAAATAGTTTTATTCATAAAAACATAGAAATAAACACAATCAATCTTGCTGGGGCATTTAGTCCAAATGAGTTATATATGGCATTGTATCTTAAATAGTGATCATTTTGAGTTTCAAGGTATGAAAGTTGAGTCACAGCACCAGACACAAGAGTTCTATCTAACAACCTGCAGTGAGTTCCTGAAGTTGGATGGAGCTGGAAGAAGGTCCCCTCATAATCCCTTCTGCTATTTGAACACATGAAGGTGACATCTTGAGAAACCAAAGTATGTTAGTCACTCAGTTCTGTCTAACTCTTTGTGACCCCATGGATTGTAGCCCACTAGGCTCCTCTGTCCACAGAATTCTCCAGGCAAGAATACAGGAATGGATAGCCATTTCCTTCTCCAGGAGGTCTTCCTGACCCAGGGATCAAACCCGGGTCTCCTGCCTTGCAGGTGGATTCTTTACCATCTGAGCCACCAGGGAATCCCTTGGGAAATCAGAGTACTTAGGAATTCTGTAAGTGGGATATGAGTAAAATGAAGATGAGCGACTTTTCTTCCTAGCAACTGCTCTTGGCTCCTATGGAAGTGGAGTTTCTCTTGTCTTGCAGGCTGTGCCATTTTAAATGCAATTTCTGTCTTTTTAAGTAGCTATATTTCATTTCTTCTGCAGAAGTCTCAAAGCAGTACTTAGGTACCTTTTTTTTTTTTTTTACCTCGCTAAGCTTCTGATTTATATGGCATGAAATAAATTGAGTTTTACTAATGTAGAGAATTAAAAAGGTAAGCTTAAGTTTCTAATGAACCTTCCAAATAAAAAATCTCATATAGCCATTGCCTGGCACATTATATACACTGAATAAATGGTAGCCACAATTGTCATTATTGGGACATTCTACATAGTTTTTCATCAGGGAAGCAATCTGACCATACAATGGAGACAAAACAGAGATATTTAATTTTGGAATCAGTGCTACTGAAGGAAGATATTTCAATATTTATTAGAGTTGTTCAGTCAGAACCATAAGCTGATGGATATAGAAGATGCTACAAAATTCTAACTTATGATTATTGTTATGCTCTATTGGATTCAGCATTGAGCATTTCTAGATTTTCATTGCTTATCATATTATAAAGATCCTTTCTTTAAAAAAATCCTATATTCAAAATTTTATTGAACATCCTCCTATGTTGTAAAACAGGGCAGGAAATATTCTATACATCATATTAAAATAGATTGGCATGTCATGGTTCATCATTTTTCAATTTCACTTGGGCAGTCTAATTACTAAGACTCTTAAAAAAAACATATCTATTCCTCAGTAGGTATATAATGAAAACATAAGATTTTTATGGCTCTATAGTTTTCAAACCTTTATCTTCTCGGTGTAGCCTGTTTTCATTTTCAAAGATATACGATTTGTCAGTAATTTACAGGCTTCAGGGTTTATAAGCAAAATTACAATTGCACTCAAAATTGCACTGTGAAAAACTTTTTATCTGTTCTTTTACAACATTTCCTGAGAATTCTTGGCCAAAGGTTAAGAATTCTCTAGCTCTCTGCCACCAAAATTTAGGCTTCTACGGGATATGAGAGAAGTGAACATAATAAACACATGGACAGATTAAGCAAAATGGAAAGTGAACTCCACATGGATGCTTTAGGACTCAGCTCAAATAGGAATGGCTTGTGTCCTCAGGTAGGATAGCTAACTGCCATGACACTTAATTCTCACTCAACCAGGCCTTACTTCCGGTCAGGCTCACATTGTGCTTATTTGAGTGGATGTTTTTACACACTTCCAGATTATAAATTCTTCAAGAACTGGACTGCAGAACCCAACATAGTGCTTTCATATATTCATTCACATGCTCACACATGGTTTTTGAGGCAGTATTACATGCCTGGCTAAGATACAGAGTGTAAAAAATGACATTCTTTTTTTGTAAAGGATCTTATAATAATATCTTGTCATATCGTGATATAAAAAATACCATGAGTTATTGTGGGAGCCCAAAGAAGAAAATGTCTAACTTAGTCTGAGGAAGGCAGAAAAACTTCCATAGAGAAGATGCCTGTTGACCTGGGTCTGAACAGGAGCTTGTCACATAAAGAGAGAGACAGACCTGAGGTAGAAGGGATGATGGAAAGGCACAGAGAGAAAACTAGCTCTGAGCTGGATAACTGCTGACATTATACTTTACATCTTTACAATCTTTACCTTTTACAAACAATTTCCCTTTGATTGAGGAAAAAAGTGAGGTTCAGAAAGAGTGAGTGACTTTAGACCCATTTTCACAAAGGTAACAAATGGTGTTTTGAAATCAGCTCTGTCTTTCCCAGCAAAACATCTATATTGTTGGCAGTGTAGAGTGCATGAAGAGATGAAAAGAAGGGAAAAAGAGACTAGAGATGGACACTGTGACTGGAGATGGAGCAGCTGAGTAAGCCAGGCCAAAGGGTTCGAATTTTATCTTGTAGCAATTCAGAGTTAGTGGAAGCTGTGAGGCAGGAGAGTGACACGGTCGGTCTTCTGTTTTTAAAGGGTTATCCTGGCCACGGCAAAGCAGATGAGACGGCACTATGGAGTGAGTGAGATTAATCAGGCTGTTGTGAAAAATACAGGCAATGTGACGGGTTTCTGGACAAGGCGAGAATGACAGAGAAAGAGTGGAGGGGCTAAATTTAGGACAGTTCTGAAGAAGGATGCACAGGATCAGCAAGGGGAGTGTGTGTGTGTGTGTGTGTGTGTGCACGTGCGCATGAGAGAGAGAGAGAACATTACAGTAGGTACTCAGCCAATGTTTAGTTAGTAAAGATAATGTTGAAAATATCCATCTATCCATTCATCCCCTCGTTTTCTGCTTTATTTGACAAAGGATTTTAGTAAGCTAAGACTGACCCTTTGTTGGATGATCTTAAAGCATTAGCACTCACGACAGCTTTGAAGTCAAACAGTAAACATGAGTGTTTATTTCCCGTACCCTCATGGTGAGAAATACAAGGCAGATCTCTTTCTGACATAAGACCTGTATCAATAAAGGCCAAGACACAGTAGCAGCAGGAGCAGGAGCAGTCCTTTTCCACTTCCTTCCTCGGGTCTGCAGATCAAAGGTGAGCCCTGTGCAAAAGCCAGATTGACCCTCTCAAGGCTCAGCAGGGGGTGGGTGAGGTCTGTATAAACCACACAAGTAAAGCTAGACTTGGTGCCTAGGGAGCAAGGCCAGAAGACTCATTCAGTCCATTAGAAAGATGCATGACCATCAGAGGAGATGGTTTGTTTGGACTGAGAGTCTGCTGTTGTGAAATGGGGAGAAGGATTTAAAAAGAGGGGACAAAGGAAGAGACAATGAATACAGTATGCAAAGTTCCTGTTGGACGCCAAAGGAACTTTCAAGAGTCCTTGCCTGGAAAAATAGAAAAGGTAAGAGTAAACAGTATGATCTCAAGGGACCAACCACGTGAGAAAGTCCAGACAAAGAGACTGAAGTAAACGAGCAGGGGATGCGGAATCTTTCTGGGCAATCACACATCCTTCATCCATTTCCCTGACTTGGACTGCAGTTGCTTCTCAAAGCCCAGGTTTGGTCAGATCCTTTAACCAGCTTGGGTTGCAGACCGCACATGCTGAGAAAGGAGTCGGCTCACACTATGCTGGGATATTGGGTCCACAGATGTATGGCCCCAATGACTGAATAATAGGAAATTCTACCACCTTCAGAGATGATGCCCCTGGACTATACTCTCCTCTCCCTGAGACCAGGGATGAGGCTAGAGATTTCTTAAGTGGATCTGAAAATGCAACTCCATCTTCTCAGTAGTTAAGATTTGGTTTATGTCAATGAGACAAAGGTTTGTCCATTTCACTAAGAGTACGTGGGCTGCTTTGATAGTTAATAAAATGATATCAAGGAATGAGAAAAACAATTTCATATGTTCAGTCCAAGTCATTCCTTTCCAATTAGGAAGTGAGAAAAGTAAATATTGATGCTGGCAAGGAAAAACTGGGTGTATAATTACAAATTAATAGTAAGTCCACCTTTCTCATTTTTTCTTTGCTAATTAAAAAAAAAAATCTTGCTCTCATTTACTCTCTCATCTCTTTTTTTTTTTCCCCATAAAATTCCTGTTTTATTTTTAGACTTTTACTGTTACACTTTCCTTGAAGGAAGGCTTATTAGAACCCAAGACTGAAAACCAATTAATAGAATTTGTAACTTCACGTGTTAAGTATCTTTACAAGATACAAAAGACAATATTTCAAATGAAAGAATAATCCTATAAATTTTAAAATAATGGATACAGAGATATGTTTATGGCATAGATTGTGGTGATAGTTTCATGGGTGTATATTAACCTCCAAACTAATTAAATTGTATGCATTAAATATGAACAGATTTTTGTATGTCAATTATTACCTTAATAAAGAGATTTAAGAAATAACTGATGCAGGCAAATGTATTTTATAATTTTTTGATGAAAAATACTGTTAAATTTGCTACACTTCCCTAGAAGCTTTAGGAGTAATCTTAGATCCACTTATGAGCAAAAAGAAGAGAGAAAGTAAGTTTTTGAAGGGGAAACTGGAATAAAATTGATAGTAATTCTCAATAGGGTGTGCAAAAATTATAGAACACTGGATCTGGAACTAACTTCCTTCCTCTATTTCCAAAAGGACTGTATCTAAATAATTCCAGAAGTTAGTTGGGTCACCTATCTGTCTCTGAAACTGTAAAGTTTCCCTCCCCTACCCCAATCCCAGTCAATCTTCATTGTGATCTGTGGAATAAATCAAAGAAGTATGAAAAAAGTCCCTCCTGAAGGTATTTACAAATGGTTGGGATGGACATGAGACACACAGGTCAATGGATTTAAAAGTTTTATCATATCAGACAGTATAAAACAATATTTGAAGTAATGTTTAAAGAAATATATGAAAAATAACTTTTATTATGTATTAATCCATATAGTAAAGCAAAGTTTGGAAAGAAGTAATTTAAATTACCTAGTACTATGTAGAAAAAAGGCTACATCTGCTTATTTTGGTGAGAAGTAAGTAAACTGACAAGTAAGGTGACAATTTCTTGTTTATAACTGCAATATCATAAAATGAGGACCAGCTTGCAGCTACTAAAATAGCAAGTGACCTTCTGCATCTCTGATTTCAACCACTCAGCGGGTTTTTTCCACCAAAGGGGCTTATTTTAGCTCTCACTCGACATTTCAGCAAATGGTGTGCTCCAAAGGCTACAGTGTCTCAGACACGGATTGCACGGGTGGTTTCATTAGAATCCCACATCCTGGGAGCAGGGAAAGTTGAGTATATCTTTAAAAACTGCTGCTTTCGGTGTTATTACCAAGAGCACCCGTGGCCCAACTGTATCAAGGCGAGAAAGCTGAGGCTCAAAGCTATATTTAGTACTAGAGGGAGTTGCATCTGAACTTCCTAATTCTTTCTCTTCCTCCTTTTTTTTTTCTCATGAGAAAGGATGGTTTCTTCTTTGTGAACTATAGCCCCTATTCATTCTTCTCCATAAGGAATTAAACGAAAAAAAAAAAAAAACTTGGAAGTATTCTTCTTAAAATACTATATATCAGCCTCAATCGAAATGATTAATGAATTTTTAATTTATCACTTGCCTTAAGGATCTAGAGAACTGCTCAATTCCCTGTTTAGTTTATACTACTAGTGTGGAAGTGGAATTCTTAGGGGATTCGCTTTGAATTAATGCCAGGATATCTCCACGGACTTGCTCAAGGCAAGTTTTAAGTGCCTGCATTAGATTTTCAGAATATCAAGACTCCTCAGAACCCACACGCTGAGGCAGTAACTCTAATATATTAGAACAATTGGTTTAAAGGTGGAACATTTAACCAAGTGTGCATTTTGTCTTTTTGACAATAGACTCCCAGTTTTATAAGCTTTCTGTCATTAAATAGAACAAGTCTACTGGTTAGGGTGTAACAGACGACAGTGTCAGAGAGGACAAGGTTACTTTTAAGGCCTTTCTGATTTTTCTAATCTCTATTTAGAGATTATTTTGAGGGACTAAGTAGAAATGTGCTACCAGCATAGAAACATCAATATTAAAGCTTAAAACAGCCATCTAGTAGTGATCCATAACCTCAATAGGAGGAAGGAAAGATTTTCAGCACATATTTCAAGTTCTTTAAATTTTTTGAAGAAGAATTTGGAGCCATAAATAACCCATAATTCATGTGTTGGTTCAGTTTCAAGGTCCAAACACTCATCGCTCTCTTACCAGTGAATTAGGAAAGCTTCTGGTCTCCTTTTCAAACAAATTCTACAGCCAATTATTATATCAGAGAATGGCATAACTGATTTTTACTTCATGCAGGTCTTAAGCAAAATGCTCTAAAGTTCTTTAGAAAGATATATTAAGAAAATATAAGATTATGTTATTACCTATAAAAATGATGAAAATGTGATAAAACACAATTCAATAAAACATGAACACACAGAGAGAAAAACAGTGGAAAAATTGGATTAATACTACAAGTAATAATACCTGGGCAAAGACTGCATAAACAGATTAATAAATAAAATGGTTAAAATTTTATCAAATTTCAGGAAGCTCAGGTGAGAGCATTTTAAAATTAAGAAAACAGAAACTAAAGCAGAAAGAAAAACTGAAAGAATCCATATGGCATTTATATTTAAACAGAGTATATCCAAAGGGAAAAAAGACCATAAGCAGCAAAACAAATTAACTGTCTAAAAGGGTGACTTCTTAATAATTTAATAATGGAAAGCTGTTTTGGAACACAGTGTTTTGTTTCACTGCAATAGTGCATGTCTAGTTTTAGAGACGGAGAAGGTGATGGCACCCCACTCCTGCACTCTTGCCTGAAAAATCCCATGGAGGGAGGAGCCTGGTGGGCTGCAGTCCATGGGGTCGCTAAGAGTCAGACATGACTGAGCGACTTCACTTTCACTTTTCACTTTCATGCATTGGAGAAGGAAATGGCAACCCACTCCAGTATTCTTGCCTGGAAAATCCCATGGACAGAGGAGCTTGGTAGACTGCAGTCCATGGGGTTGCTAAGAGTCAGACATGACTGAGCGACTTCACTTTCACTTTTCACTTTCATGCATTGGAGAAGGAAATGGCAACCCACTCCAGTGTTCTTGCCTGGAGAATCCCAGGGATGGGGGAGCCAGTCGGACACTACTGAACTGACTTAGCAGCAGCAGCAGCAGCAGAACAAGCAAAAACAACATAATCCTGAGCCCATGAAAATCTTTACCACTCTCTTTTAGAAAGTGTACTCCCTCTCCATGTCACCCAAAGGACACTCAGCAGGTCACAGATGATGGAAACCTAATTATGAAAATTGCCCAGGGCCATCATTAGGATTGACTTTTACTATTTGGATTTTGCTGACATATGGATTGACCGTTAATTTAAACAGAAGCAATCCCTCCCCAACCTTATCCCCCTTTTGGAAATGTAGCCAATATAATTTTGACCTTTAGGAATAACTAAATCAGAAGACATCTTTGGAGGCAATTATTACATTTTCAAACATTTAATCTAAATTTTAAAAAGTCACTTGATTGCTTAAATAATACATTTCATTCATTGACTAATGTTTTAAAGTAAGTATTTTCTAAATAGTCTGGCACCAAATGTTCCTAGAACAAACGTGTCTGAAAACCAAATAGCAGTTCCACAATAGTCTGCATAAACAGGGCTCAGATTTAAAAAGTAAATTTCTTTTTCTCAGTAGCAAGGGTATATTGTCACATATCCTTATCTATAGCTTACGTCTAAAATAAAAGTCTTTCCAGCTAGAAACATTTTCAACAGGCTTCCCCACATTTGTAAACATCACAGAAATAAATCCTGTACTGGTTGGGAGCGAGCCTGTTAAGTCGGTTGTGTACTATGGTAATGAAAACCAAAGTGTATCAAGCTCCAACAACTCCTACCCATCAGTTGACATTTCTGTGTACCATAGCTTATGTGGTATTTTAACCCCTGCCAGTTCTTCCCAAAATGGGTATTTGAAAATGTGGCCAAAGCAGGACCTATTCACCCCAATCAGTGGAAGAGCGATTCAGAGCTATTTCTGAGAGTCAGTGTCAAGCTTGCAATGCTGGGAAGTACTAGTCAACAGTGGGGCTGTTTCAGAGGCTGTCTTATAAGCATAAACACTCTATCTTTCAATAAGTCAGCAGCAGAACCTCATGAAATCTCCTTTCCTCTTCCTTATTGCAGAATAGTTTATGTCTATTATGGCTTTTGAAGTTGAGTGTAGAAAATGGAATTGGTTTTCCCATAGCTTCCCAATAGTTGTTTTTTTTTTTTTTTTTTTTGATTGGTGGATTTTAAAGTCTTCTTAGGATGTCCTGAGTCAAAAATTAATTCCAAACTAGTATCTCCAGGAGAAGTCTCCTGAGGAAGGTCAGTTTTATACAATTTCAACTCAAAACAGAAAAGATGATTTACCTAATGTAGTGAATGCTAGCATGCAAGGAAAGCTGTACTGACAGAGATGTGAGCATGTCACGGCCAACGCGCATACACGTGCTGTGAGTGGATGCACAGGCTTATAAGCACTTCAGTTGAGCATATAGGTATGTATTGCTTATGATGTAGATCATTTATATATATATACATATATATACACATATATATGAATCATTGCACTCACTGAGCATATATTATATATATATATACACACATATATATGAATCATTGCACTGAGCATGATAGGTGAATGACTATAACACATTACTAGATGACTTTGGAGATTTTTTTCAGATTGTTTAAGGATATCTAGAGGATGAGATGGCTGGATGGCATCACTGACTCGATGGACGTGAGTCTGAGTGAACTCCGAGTGTTGGTGATGGACAGGGAGGCCTGGCGTGCTGCGATTCATGGGGTCGCAAAGAGTCGGACACGACTGAGCGACTGAACTGAACTGAACTGAGAAAAGATATGGATTTGAATAAAAACCTAGGAAAGAACTACGGGCTCCCCACGTGGTTCAGTAGTAAAAACAATCCACCTGCCAAAGAAGGAGGAGGAAATGGCAACCCATTCCAGTGCTCTTGCTGGGATAATCCCGTGGGCAGAGGAGCCATGCGGGCTATAGCCCATGAGGTCGCAGAGTCGGACGCGACTGAAGCGACGGAGCATGCGCACAGGAAAGAATTACAGTGTCCTTTGTCCTGGGATGGTCTAAAATAACTCATGACCATTGGCCACTTAATACAGTTGTGACCATGGCAGAGATCCCAGAAATGTGACAAATTGAGCTGCATAGCCCAGCCCCCACACTCATGAAATTTCTTTTTTTTTCTTTTTGAGATAGAAGACGGGATTCTGGAAATAAGCGGCTTCTTGGGATGTAGTGCATGGATAGTTCGCTACTCAAAGATGTCAAGTAAATCCCTCTCAAGTAACCAAGGTCACCTGGGTAGGCCTGCAGCTCAACTAAGAACATATCTTAATCATTTGTCCCCCTTTTTCTTTCAAGAGGGAGCCAGGGAGGTGATCAGGTTGAAGTGGGCCAGGAGGGACAGGTGGATTGACCCTGAAGCTGTACCCATACAAAAGCTTACTCTTTACTTTGATTGTACATAAACTTGGGATGGTTTGGGATTGGTCACCACCCTCTCCTTGGGTAGCTCCTGGTTGTCCTCGATGTTGACTTTTTTTTTTCCCCCAAGAGCATGAGTGAAGAGAAGAGGCTGGTGCACACTTCTGATGTGACTATGGTTATTAACTGTATAGTTGACAGGACCATTTTACCCATGGAAACTTCCTATGGAAACTCCCACCACAGACATCATTCAGGATTGCTTAGTTGCCTATAAGTCCTTTCCTCTCCACTACTGTACCCTTCTCCTTGGGAAGCAGCTGTAACAAAGGGGATATTAGTGCATAGGCCCAGAGTGTCCACCAGGAAGTGGGAGAACCATTATCCTTCAAAATCATTTAGTCCATCGGCCTTATTTTTCAAATGAAGAGACTGAGCTCCAGAGAGCTGAATAATTTTGAACAAGTTCACGTGGCTAGCATGTGGAGCCAGGATTTCCTAAACTGCCTGCATAGGACCTGTGTTCAGGTGAGGGTGACAGGAGTGTCAGATAACAATGGAAGTTCACAAGATGTCTTCCGCCAAGGCAAAAAGGAAGAACTCAAGACACTGGATTTCCATTTCCCTGACCTGCTTGAATGGTTTTCCTCACTGATTTAGTCTACTTTTATTCATTTTTAAAGACTTATTAGGCACTTGCTCCTAAGTGGAATGCCTATGTGCGTTTGATACAGGTGCCACTAGAAGACATAGAAAATACATAGCTGGAGTTAAACTCTATTCTCTGTACCATTTCTGAATGAGCAGTTGAATAGGCATAATAGAGTTAAGCAGTTATAAAATATTTACCTCAAAAAGCCTATGCCATCGAAAATGCTGCCTTATGACGGTAGCACTTGCTTGGTGTTCTTAGGAAAGAACAACTGAAACACGATCAAGTTTTATAGAATTTTCCCCAATAAAACAGCACTAGAAATATCTTCCATGTGTCTATTTAGCTTTGATAAAAAAAAGTAGTACATCACAGGGATTAGAGCACCTTTAGGCCAATCCCTTTTGGTAAACTTCTCTATTAATACACAGCTTCTGAATAGAAGAATTTGCTAAAAGGAGGTTTATTTCTATCTTTTGATGTTTAAAATTCCAGGTTTCATAAATAGAACACAAAAGGAATAGGAAAGTAAATCTACAGTTAAGATTATATAGCAGGGATCAATGAATTCGCATTTCATTGTCCATCTGGAGAGAAAATTACTGAACAGCAAACTCAGACGATATATGTAAAAGGCAGTCTATACCATTAGCACTGAAGCTAATTTGATGGATTCCCCTCCCCGTTTTTAAAAGCACATTGATTGGCTGTGTGAATTGTCTTGCTGTCTGGTATCTCATAGATACACTGTCAATCATCTTTGAGCTTAAATGAGTTTTCATTAAGAGTATTAGTCCTGCAGAATCTTTCACCTCATCTGAAGGCTGTGGTGAGGGAGCTAACACACAGCCTCTCACTTTCTTTCTCAGTTTGTTTGCCAGTCTGCCTCTAGAAAGCTTCCTCTCCCTGCCACCAACCGCTGCAAAATCTTATTTGTAAAGATAAACACATGCACCATGCCAGCTTGAGATAAAATTCCTGCTAAAACCAGGTAAACCTGATGCCTAATTATTAATTTGCAGCTGCCTTTTGCCTTTTGCTTAGCTAGTGAGGGGCTCCCTTTGTCTGATGGGAGGAAACGTAGTTAAGAGAGGGTTTTGCTGTTACTCCGACCTGGGTTCACTGGCTTACTCTGCTTTTAATAAGTTTTGTAACTTTTGAGACTCAATGTTTTCACCTGCAAAATGGATATACAAATACTTATATAGCAGGCATAAGAGGGTTGTTATAAGCATTAAATATTGCTTGGCACCATGTAGGTGCTCAATAAAAGGTAATTACATAACTGGTAATGACTAGGAATGTTATTAGGTAATAAGGAGATGAATACATTTATGATATAAATTATCATTGATAATAACAATGATGATGATAAGGCTTATGCAGGACAGATACTGTTCTAAGGATTTTCAAATATTAACTGATTTGATCCACATGCCCAGGTTGGGGCTATTCTTGCATCACGTTTGCAACTGAGACTCAGCTTAGGTAAACTGACTGAAGGAAAAGCCGCAGCCAGGTTTTGAACTCAGGCAGTCCGACTGTAGAACCGAAGTTCTTAACTACTGTGCATCACTGGTGCCCTCCTGCCCACAGAGACGGTTATGGTGCTTTAGTGAAATGAATGGCAGTCTTTTAGGTGGTGCAGGGAAACACTGCGCATCACACTGTTGTGGCTCCGGTAGGGATCTCCATCCGACGCGCAGAGGAGTTTGTGTCCACTAGATGGCGGTGCCGTTTTAACGAAATGGGAACCAAGGCAGTGCTTAGGCTCAGGAGCCAGCTAAATTTGAGAGCTCTCCGAGGACAATGTAATTGCATCCCTAAAAGTCTGATGGAAGAAACCTCCAAATTTTACCGCAGATCTAGAGATCTGTAAAGACTAATAGTATCTGGAAATGAGAAAAATAAATGCTAGTTTGTTTTGGGGTCAATGTCTGTGTAGAAAATCTGGATGGATTTCAAGATTCTCTAGTTCAGGACAGAAGGAAAATGACCTAGGTAGAGTTACCTGAACTTCATGTTTCTGGCTGCAGTTCCCTTCCTATAATACCTCCTACTGATTCTAAATCGCAAAGAAACTGTGATTTAGAAATTAAATCACGAAGATTTTTGAATTCTTAGAAGTCTTTCCTTTTTCTGTATGGAACAGAAGACTGCCCAACAATTGTTTCTGCTTCCGTATGTTTTAAACATGTGTTCCAAATCAGTAGCAAACTCAGGCACTCAGATATTAAGTAGGATAAAAGCAAAAAATGGTGCCTAGTTCCTTTTCCTTTTAACATGTCCTCTTGGAAAGACTGAGTGACTTTACTTAAACCGATTGTCCTCTATTGACTGACAGTGCAGTTTGTGGACATTAAGCCCAGAGCAAATAGTAGGGTAATGGATAAGCACAAGAACTCCAGAATCAGATAGCCTGGGATGGAAGTTGGCGCTATCCTTTAGTAATCAAAGGATATGGGCAGGTCACGAGACATCTCTGAGCCTCTGTTTCCTCATCAGTAAAATGGGAATAATAGTTTTACCTATCTTATAAGATGCTTGTGAAAATTAAGTGTGTGAAGTGCCTGTGACATGGTCCCTGTTGAAGAGAGAAATCTAATGAATATTTTTGTTATCAGCGCTGATGGGCAGTTTTCTACGTCCTTCAGCTGTGGATGTTGCTACAAGGGCTTTGTCGACCACTTCTTTGCTCCCTGCCACAGGCTTAATTGCTGAGAGAGAGAAATAACGTTCCAGGTTTTGTAACTGTGTCACACCACGTCTTCCTCAGCCAGATGGGAGAAGTAGCCAAGATACATATGGCATGTCCTTCGTTATGTGTTCACATCAACTTTATTTAAAACACTCGTAGGCTTTGCGCTCCTACTCACTGTTTAGACAGAGAAGGTGACTGAACACGTGGTGGATAAGTGGAAACAGCTCAGAGCTACTGAGTGCTTACTGAGTGCCAAATGTGGCTCTGTTTTACATGTATGAACTCGTGGAATTCTTACAACCATGGTGAGATCTATGAGCTAGTACTTTTTGAGAAACAAATAGAATAAGCAAACTGGAATTGCGAAACTTGCTTTCCAGCTCAGATAATAGGCCACAGATCCAGGATTTGAATTCAAGTGGCCTAGTACCTATTTTTTGGCAATGCCAGGTGAGACCTTAGTTCCCCAACCAGGGATTGAACCTGCAGTGGAAGTTCCCTTGCAGTGGAAGAGCAGAGTCTTAATAACTAGATCACCAAGGAAGTCTGCAAGTGGCCTGGTTCTTAACCACTCTTTTCTGCTACCTCATAGGGAGAGATCTGAGGAGGCCTCAGACTTCTGAGCTCCACACTGCTTTCCCCTGTTCACTGAATACTGCAAAGAAGCCTGCTACAGCCACTGCCTGTGAGTTCCTCCGGGACACTGTTAACAGGCAGCTCTGTCACCCAGGAGGGTAATGTGTTAAACCTACATCCATATTTTTATGGCAATTACTGAATAAATCAACTGACTAGACATTTAACAGACTCTTAAGCTTAATAGGGTAAAAGAGTTGTGAGGAGAGAAGATAGAGCACCTAGACAGATGCGCTCTTGAACACCACTCCTTAGCAAGGACACCGCCGAAGCAAGAGGGTAGTGTTGCTCAGGCAGCTGTGCCTGGGACTCTTCCTGCTTAGTGGAGCTTATCTGTTGCTCTTCTGTAACTACAGTCTTTTTTTTTTTTTCACTGAACTCTAGACTTTATTTGGATTCCACCAAGTTTTTCACATCCTATTTACATTCCAGATCCAAGGTGGACTGTACTCTTTTTATTGCCAGTAATTCAGACTTTATTCCAATGTAAAATTCTTGAATTGAGATTTACAAGAGGCTTAGAGGTCTTCGGGTCTATCCTTCTGCCTCTACACAGAAGGAAACTGACATTTGTCCCCAGTTATCTTAGAGAGTTGGAGCCCTGTTCATTCACTTTCTTCTACATACTGCTTCTATATCCCTTAGCTATTTCACTTTTAATAGCATTACTTTGAACACTTGCTGAAATTTTGTTTATACCAATAACATTTTTCCTTCAGTGATGAACCCAAATCCAACAGATAGCATCTGTTCTTTACAGATAGCATCTATTTATAATTCCTTCTTTCTTCCTTTGCTTGAAATAAACTTTTATGGGCCTTGGGAACAATGACAGTTGTTAGACTATATTTTAAAATCAATTAGTTTTCACATTAGAAGTCATGAAAGCAAGTAAGTCACCTTAGACCTAAGAAAATGATCTTACGAAACAGGACCAAGGCCACTTCAAAGTAGAATTTCCAAAAATGTTCTGGAAGATTTCCACTTACCAATTTCGCTCATTGTTATCCCTGGTGCTAACTGCCCGTTGTTGAAAGAGCTATAGGTAAACAGGTTGGGTACGGATGTGAGGTCATAGATAGGTTCTTGCTTTATCTGCTTGATTCCAGTCATGTCAAGTCCTGACTGATCGGGGGACGGCTGGCCGGAATCCACGTTGTAATAACCCTCAGACTTGGGCAGGTCAATGACATGTCCATTGGCATATGTGCCGCTGGCCTCATTGTTCAGGTTGTTGAGGCCGTTGCTGATGCTGCTGCCATACACCCTGGCGAGGGCTTCCGCCTCCCCACTCTGCTGCTGCCGCTGCTCCTGCAGCCGCTGCTGGTGCTTCTGCACCTCAGCATACAGGCTGTCTCTTTGCTTCTTGGACATCCTCCCAAACTTCACAGCTGGCGGGAGACAAAAGTAGAAAACGGCACTTGTGGTTATCTCTCTCATTAACTACTGGGAGTTCAAGAGCTCACGATGACTGTCTCCTCAACACAAAATGCACAAAGTCCAAGTCCCATAGCCCCTGAGTCCATTGGTTTGCACTCCATGTTTGCTGAAAGGCTATATTCAGGGATTTCTGTAATGGTTTATGTGCATAGTGAGAACTAAGTCTAAGCTAGGAAGAAATTTAAATACTCACAGATGTATTTCTCATTGCCGTGAAGTTAGAAGGCACATTTCCTTGTTCTTTGTTACTTGTGGGGAAAATAAAATTCACAAAAATCTCAAACTACCACATAGTATCTATTCAAATGTCAGCCAACACTCATCATTAACTTCCCTCCTAAGTGTTAGGATTTCTGGAATGTCAGCTAAGACCCTATTATTTCACTATTGTCTAAATAGCAGGTTGGGTAAGACCAAGATGTAGAACAGGGTGAGAAACACAATTTTAAGTAACATCATTTGCCTTCACTTCTCTACATCTGAGTCTCTATTTCTGCTTTGCCAGTAAGTACATCTGTATCATTTTTCTACATAGGAGCGTTATTACACAATATTTGCTTTTTTTCTTTCTGACTGACTTCACTCTGTATGACAGTCCCTAGGTCCATTCCTGTCTCTACAAATGGCACAATTTAGTTCCTTTTCATAGCTGAGTAATATTCCATTGTATATATGTACCATTTGCTTTTTTTTCTTTCTGACTGACTTCACTCTGTATGACAGTCCCTAGTCCATCCCTGCCTCTACAAATGGCACAATTTAGTTCCTTTTCATAGCTGAGTAATATTCCATTGTACATATGTACCATTTACTTTTTTTCTTTCTGACTGACTTCACTCTGTATGATAGTCCCTAGTCCATCCCTGTCTCTACAAATGGCACAATTTAGTTCCTTTTCATGGCTGAATAATATTCCATTGTATACATGTACCACATCTTTATCCGTTTGTTGATGGAAATTTAGGTTGCTTCCATGTCCTGGCTATTGTAAATACTGCTGCAATTGTAGTATCTTTCAAACCTCTTTCAAAACCTCCTTGCTTTAGATTTCTATGCACTCTAGGTGAAACGGGCTTCCCTGGTAGCTCAGCTGGTAAAGAATCTGCCTGCAATGCAGGAGACCCCAGTTCGATTCCTGGGTTGGGAAGATCCCTGGAGAAGGGATGCCTGCTCCAGTATTCTTGGGCTTCCCTAGTGGCTCAGATGGTAAAGAATCTGCCTGAAGTGCAGGAGACCTGGATCTGATCCCTGGTTGGGCAGCTCTCCTTAAGGAGTGGCATGGCAAACTACTCCAGTATTCTTGCCTGGAGAATCCCCAAGAACAGAGGAGCCTGAGCAACTAAGCACACTAGGTGAAACAGCTATTGTAGTGGATTGCCTGCTTTAATAACCCTGATGCTTTTTGCCTGTGTGCCTTCTCTTTCTCATATAAATTTGCAATGCCCTTTCATTCTGTGCAGGCATCCTGCTCCACCCCTTTGACTCAGGGTCATGCTCTGGGCCCATGGGATATTGATGTATGTAAGCTTTCCTGGTCGCTCAGGTAGTAAAGAATCTGTCTGCAATGTGGGAAACCTGGGTTCGAAAGATCCCCTGGAGGAGGACCTGGCAACCCACTCCAGTATTCTTGCCTGGAGAATCCCCATGGACAAAGGAACCTGGCAGGCTATACAGTCCATGTGGTCACAAAGAGTTGGACACAACTGAGCAACACACGCACAGACAGAGGGCTTCCCTGGTGGCTCAGTGGTGGGGAATCTGCCTACAATGCAGCAGTCACAGGGGACACAGGTTTGATCCCTGCGTCACAAAGATCCTGTGGAGGAGGGCATGGCAACCCACTCCAGTATTCATGCCTGGAGAATCCCCATAGACAGAGGAGCCTGGCGGGCTACAGTCCATGGGGTCGCAAAGAGTCGGACGTGACTGAAACCACCACTTAGCACGCACGCACGCACACACACAATGCAAACAGAGACTTAAACAGTGCCTGTGTGAGTGCCTAAACTAGTCTGCTGGAGGATAAGAGATGTGAAACACAGCAGAGCCATCTCAGTCAAAGCCAACTACAGTTAGGAGGGTTGGAGAACTAACCTGCAGCTGACAAAAGATGTGGGAATGAACCCAGACAACACCCTACATTTAGCAATTTTAGGTTCAGAATTCTGCTCACAATCAAAGCTAGCAGTGTCAAGTAAGTACGCTGCCAAGTTCCTTGCCCTGGTAAATATCTGAAAACTCACTCAATGGTGAATAGTAATGCCTCTTTCAAAAAACTGACTTATCAAGTCATTGAACAACTTAAATATTTTCAAAGAAAAAACTTAAAGTTCCACTACATTTTGAAATAATCAGGCTTAATCCTAAATCAAGGATTTTGCTGACAATGGCTTCAATATTAGTTTAGAATAAATTTTCTGCTCATTTCAGAAACACAGATGAGCCAGTTTTTCAGTTTTATGTCCCTTTCTATAGTAAGTGGTGACATATTTGGGAAAAAAAAATTACAGCACTTGGCAAAATAAACTTACTGAACTTTCCTGATAAATAAAAAATTCCTTCTCACTATTTGTAAATACATTTATTGTATTCATAGACTTATTTTTAGCAAAGGCTATATTACTATTATATTTTCAAGCAGCAGCATTCTTCTTTCCACTACCCGTTAATCAGTACAACACGTGTTTTAAATGTTTGCCCCTCTCAAATTTGAATTATTCTATTAATGAGATTCACTTGAGTATGGAGGCAGCCTCTTGTTAAACTGCTAGCTCTCAAAGAAACTAGCACAGTTCTGTATACATTGCAAGTGCTTCATAAATATTCAACAATGATAGTATTTGCTTGTGATGTGCTCTTAAACCTGATTTTGATCCCACACTTGCAAAGAACAACTTTGTGTAAATGTGTTGGAAACTTTTTCAGGTCTACTTGAAATGATAGGATTCAAAATGGAATGTAAGTTTTTGGAGTAATTTTAAAACAAAGTTGCAAACTCTGGGAGATGGTGAAGGACAGGGAGGACTGGTGTGCTGCAGCCCATGGGGTCGCAAAGAGTCAGACACCACTTAGCAACTGAACAACGATAAAACAGACGCTGCTTCTTCAAAGATTGCTGCTTTCTACCACACAACTAGACACAAGTTTTTTTTTGTTTGTTTGTTTCAAGAAGAATTCAGTTGTTGAACTTATCATCTATGACTTTTCAGAGTCATTTTAAAAATTATTTTATCTTTGGCTGTAATGTTTATATCTCACTACTTATCAAGGAAACCGGTCTTAATTTAACATTTAAATGTCAAGGATATGCCTTTTTTATAGTGCTTTAAGATTTGTAGAAATAATCTGATTCCATCTACCTAAAGCTAGTTATAATTTTGAAATATTCTTTCTCATCCTCCTCAGGTTGTACTCCAATAGAGCGTCCTGTGATGATGGAACGTTCCCTGTGCTTTTGAGTGTGGTAGTCACAAGCCACATGTGGCTTTTGAGCACTTGAAATATAGCTAGTATGACTAAAGAGCTGAATTGTGAATTTTATTTAATTTTTAAAAAATTCATTTGAAAAACTTTTAATTGGAGGATAATTGCTTTACAATGAATGTCGTGTTGGTTTCTGCCATATAACAATGTGACTCAGCCATGACTATGTATATGTTCCCTCCTTCTTGAACCTCCCTCCAACCCCTCACCCCATTCCACCCCCTAGGTTGTCACAGAGCACTGAGCTGAGCACCCTGTGTTATATGACAACTTCCCAGTAGCTGTCTGTTTTACATACGGTAATATATATGTTTCCACGCTACTCTCTCAGTTCGTCCCACTGCTCCTTCCCCTGCTGTGTCCACAAGTCTAAATTTTATTTAATTTTAACAAATCTAAATTTAAATAGTGACATGCAGATATCTTATTGGGCAATGCCATGCTGGATAAGAAGAAGCCAAACCTGTGACACCTGCCCTTGTAGGCAGCTTTCATGTTTTCACAGAGACATGCCATTTGGAGGACACATAGTTAATTATTGCAAGGTAATTACCATGTTTTCCCTTTGGGGTGCAGTTTCTTCCTACTGATACAAAACCTTTTTCTGTTTATTTTTTTTTAAGTAGTACTAATACAACTGGAAATAGTTTACACTGAAGATTCCTGTAGCTAACATTTGTGAAGGGTCCACTTAAAAAAAGAAAGAAATACAATGGTGGAGAAGGTTCGGTGGGTATACACGTGCACTCACTCCACACACACATGTGCGTGCAATACCTTCACCCTTTAGTGCACACAAACACTTCCATGTTTGCCAAGTGGATTTGACTTGATTCTCTGCCAATGCTAAATTTGAGCAAATTTGTTACTGCTGAGTGTGTCTTCTACTCATATACCTGCTGTGGCTAATCCACCACTATCAAAGCTGAAATTCAGGAGAGAATGAAAGTCCAGTGGAGTCAACAGTTATATCAAGCTGTCTACTAGTAGTTATGCTGTTTCAGTGACCGGCTATAGTGAAGTAAATATTCTTACAGACAGGCATAGCTTATAGAGAGCAAATGAAAAAACATAAAAATGAAGATGCCACTGTATGTCTGAGGGAAGCTGAATGGGGTGTTATGTAGAAAGAAGTTTGATGTGAGATAACTTACTGTGGCTGCTGGTACTACTGCTAAAGCACTTTGAAAATGCTTGCTTCATCTGCAGAAGGTAGCTGCAATAAATTAGTGGCAGAAGACATGCCACCTCTCATTCTTGAGTCCTTATAGACATGGCTAATCAACCATAACCTCAGGACTTTGTAATCCTTTGATACCACATGCTAGGCATTATCAATCAATAGCAGATAAACCCTATTTAGCTTCCCAGGTATTGAACTTGACAGACGCGCGTGTGCTAAGTCATGTCCGACTCTTGGCGATCCCCTGGCACTGTAGCCTTCCAGGCTTCTCTGTCCATAGGTTTTCCCAGGCAAGAAATACTGAAATTTTTGCCATCTCCTACTCCAGAGGATCTTCCTGACCCAGGGATCAAACCCATGTCTCCTGTGTCTCCTGCACTGTCAGGCTGATTCTTTACCACTGTGCCACCTGGGAAGTCCATTCCCAAGTATTAGTGTGGCTTACTTAGTTTATAAAGTACCCTTTATATTCAAGGCTTATAACAAACTTCCTCTATACAAATGATAAAGAAGAATTTGTTTTCCCTTAGAGAGAATCATTTTTTCCTTCTGTTGAACTTCCTTTTCCTCATTCCCAACCACTTCTATCACCCCTTAGTATTTCTTCTCATCATCAGTTGGACATAAGACATGTTTAGGAGGCAATTTGGATGATGTTCCTGGAAGCCTCAGGATTGTTTCTAGACTTAAAATCAAGAAGGATCATTATTCTTAATCCTCAGCATCCTTAGGTACTGTATTGCTTTTACTTGCATAGAAGTTTATGCTGCAGTAAATTTCTTCCCCCTTGAGAAGGAATTGTGGCTCTATCCATAAACAATCCTTCCCCTACCAATATATTTCTTTTATGTTGTGAGATTGAGATAATCTCTTAGATTTTGTAGGCTGATGTCACTAAATCTGCCTTGGACCAAACACCCATCCCTTGCCCATGATTCTGCTCACCAGCCCACACCAACATGATCTCTCATTCCAAATACATACTTCCTTATATTATGGGAAGAAGCACCATTTCTCAGTGGGTTAGTCTCTGTATAATTGTTAATGGAGCTTTTCAGACACTGCCAATTATTATGCCACCTTCAAATTATAAAAATGAAGTACAAAATCATCAACTCAAATTCCCACAGAATTTCACTAAATAAATTCTGAAAATCATTTAACCCTTACCTCATAATTTCTTCACTTTAGTAATGTATAAGTACACAGGGCTACAAATTTACCCTAAAGAGTAAATGTATGTGATTAGCAAATTTAGAAAAACAGACAAAAAGATTGGCTAATAGAAAAGTTTTGGAAACTTAATCTCCGTAGCTCTAGAATCTACCTATAAACTGAAGGGCTCAAGATCAGATTATTTTAATTTTTTGAGTCAAACGTATCTTATTGGTGTGCTTTTGTGCAAGGCAAATTTAGGCGAGCTAGAAATTAGAGAAATGGTAAGAAAAATACAAGATGCAGCTATCTGGAGAAGGCAAGCTAAGAAGTAAACAGTGTATATGTTTAGATATCTTCTAAGCAGAGCTAAATTTATCCAAATGACTAAAAGCCCTGAATTTATTTAATAGCTTATAGAATCCCTTTATACCAAGAGACAGTGAAGGCAATTAGCTAAATTTCTTTAAAATCTAGAAATGTTTCTTTTTCCTTTTTTGGTCCATACTATCTTGAACTTCGTTAGAGGGAGTGAGACCAGAGACACAGAAATCACAATGATTCACATAAAGAGAATAAGTATCAGGGACTTTGTCTCTGTCTCAGGCTCTACATAAAAAACATTTTCATGATTCATTCAGCAAACGCTTAGGTGCCTGCTTTTAACCAGATCCTGAGGATTCAGTGGGAACTAGACAGAAATGACCCCAGGACTCAGGGCTGTTCATAATCCAATATAGGAGTGCTATGCCAGTATCAGTGTGGAAAGAATTTGTTTAGCTGAATACTAAAAATGGAAGCCAAGCTAGATGAAATCCTTTGTGTGAGTTTATTTGTCCTCTTCATTAATCTAAGAAAGTGCCAAGCCACCCATTTGGGTTGGGTGTGATGGTAAAGTGCACACCTGAGTCTATTCTGAGAAGGACACCATCTACACAACCCTTCTAAGACATGGAGTTCTGCTGCAGCCTCTGCTATCTTCATCTGAATAGGCCACATTCATTAGTGGAGATTTTGGGCTTCCTATAGAAGCACGTTTTGTTCCTTAGCATCTCCACATAATAAACAGCTTGTGCACCAGTCTGATTTACCCAAGTGGTCCAGGTTTGCCTGAAACTTTCCAGTTTTAGCTCAGAAACTCTCACATCCCAGGAAATCCCTCATTCACAGAAAAACCTGGACAAGCGGTCACCTTTCACTCTATGTGGCTTTCACCTAATCTATTTAGCACAGCTTGCTCGGTGAGATACAGGAACGTCTTTCCTTTCTTCCTATTTCATAGGCAAAACTATATATTTATATGCTCTTACTTTCCCTCTTAATACACTGCCAGCATGTAGCTTTCTTTACTTTGGATCCCCAATTCTCTTTGTCTAGAATTCTTCCAACCCTTTAAACAGATTCCAGCGAAGCATCCATTTGAAAGCCTTTAAGTAAGAAATAGGAAGGCAACGCCTTACCATCTCTTGACATTCCTAGGGCAAGACACTTCTGCAGTCGGCAGTGTTGGCAACGGTTTCTGTTGGTTCTGTCAATTAAACAGTTTCTCTGCCTCGGGCAGGAGTAAGAGGCATTGTTCTGCTGGCTCCTCCTAAAGAATCCCTAGAGGGAGAGAGACAATGGGAGGCAGGTAGATTTATGAGAAGGGACCATTAACATATACTACAGTGAAAGTAACTGACTTCAATTTTTACAACTCTTTGGCTACCTCTCCTTGGATAGCTTACAGACATTTCTATTGGAGAAAACTTGGACTCTGCCAAGATATGAGGGTATCATTCATTCATTCATTCATATTTACTAAAGACATCTTTACTGTTCTGTGTGAAGTGAAACAGAACAGAGTTTCTGCTTCCAGAGAGCAGTGGGAAAGAGTGGCAGAAGAGAGTGTCACATACAACAACACTTGTTGGGGGTAATGCGTGCGTGCTCAGTTGTGTCTGACTCTGTGATTCTATGGAACATAGCCCACCAGGTTCCTCTGTTCATGGGATTCTTCAAGGCAAGAATACTGAACTGGGTTGCCATGCCCTCCTTCGGGGGATCTTCCCGCCTTAGGAATTGAACACATGTCTCTTAGGCTCCTGCATTGGCAGGCAGGTTCTTTACCACTAGCACCACCTGGGACAATAACACAGGCTTATGTCAAGGCTGTGTGAGTGAGGAACTTGGGGTACTGAGGACTGTGGGTTCAACAGGCGCCACTATCTTCCTAGTTTTTCAGATGCTTTTTCATCCATTTCGAAATGTTTGTATTTGGCCCGAATGTATCTGGAAGGTTGTATTTCTAACCAATGATGTACATTAGAGTCAACCACATCTTTTGAATAAAGGAAATTTGGTTTATAAACTGCCAATTAAAAAAATAAACAATAAGTAAAAACTGAATGAATGCCCTCTGCTTGATCTTGTTACTGAGTCCAAGCTCTCTCTGCTTGCAGCAAGATAGGCCAATAAACCCAGGAGACGAGGTGTTGAGGCAAGTAATACAACTTTATTTGGAAAGCCAGCTAGCAGAGAAGATGGCAGAGTAGCATCTCAAAATAACCATCTTGTTGGGCCTGGATGCCAGATTCTTTTATGGATCAGAGATGTGAGGAGGTGAGGAAACAAAGTAAGAAGACAATTTAATTCTTGCAACTATCTCTTAGAATGGCAAGTCTCAGACAGGCGGATGTGTTAGTTTCACTTCCTTACAGTCATTTCTTGGGTGGTGTAAAATGGAATATCTCCTGTCATATCAATAAACAAACATACCACAGCTATCTGTGATTCTGGTCCCCCAAATGTGAGTTTCTGAGCCAAGCCACGTTGGGGGCCATTTCCCACACAAAGTACTCAAGACTGTCCCAGTACTTCACAGGTGGGCAGGGTCAGGCTATCTTCCTGTGAGTCAAACAAAGGCACCCTAGCCCAGGGGTGGGGGATGTTGGTGAGGGGGGCATGTCTCCCTGAGGCAGGCCATTATGTATGCCTCTAATAACAAAAGGGGCAAAAGAAATGCTAACACCTCAGAGGCAGATCCAGTATGGATCAAAATTAACCCATTCCCGTTACTGTCTGAGACTATAGTGATGCAGGAGGTACTCAAGCAAGTAAATTTAGGGCTTTCTGGTGCAAAATGAACTGCCTTGGACCATACAGCACCCTTATAAATAAATCCACAGCTGAGTTTATTTATTTATTTATTTTGTCTAATTCTTTGGCTACAACCCATATTAGTTATCTTAGCAAAAATCCTAAATAAACATTTTCTCCAGAGATATGAAAGTTTCCTTCACCCTTTCGTTTACCTATTTAATGTTTTCCTCATCATCCCTTGCTCTTGAATTGCAAACCAGCAAAGGTGCAAAGTGCTACAAACAGATTTACCAAGACAAATGTTAGGAAAAGATAACCTATAGTATTGTCTCTTGGCAGCAGGAAGCCTAGAAAATGTTCAGGAGGGCTGACCAATGCCCACGATGCCCATCTTGCTGAGAGGTCTGGAAGTGGACACCTGACTTCTGTTAAACAGCTTCCATGTCTCCTCAAGTATCAATGGGAGGATAGAGCAGGGCCGGGACTAGGGTGAGGTTGGTGAGGCAACCATCTTGATCCCATATTTAAGGGTTGCCAAAAGATGTGGCACTCAGAATAAATATTCTAACACTGATTTTAAATGTTAAGAATCAACATTAATGCACACCCCTCAAAAATTTAAATAAAAGCAGAATTAAAATGACCGATTTTCCTTTTGTCTTGGGCTTCCATATGGCTTGGCAAAGCACTGCAACAGAGAGCTTGGCCAATCTTGTGAAAAACTCAGAAAACGAAGCATGGCCAAGAATCTCCTCTCTGTTTTGTGTTTATAAGCCCCAAGCCATTCAACAACAAGGACTAATTTTGCCCCCATAGTTCCAAGTGTATTATTTATTTAATGGACCAGTGGTGGCAAAATAAGATATCCAACTGTCCAGTTTGAAAGAATTCACAGAGCCCTTAAACAAGAGATCACATCCAAACCCCCAGGGATTGAAATGATGTACTTCATCTACCGTGAAAGCTGTCAGAAAGCATAACCTCAGTCCATTGGTCCTGATTAAAGATGACTTGGAATTTACATTTTACAAAAAAATTGTGCAGTTTTTATCTGTGGATACTCTAAGTGCCACTTAGCAAAGGAATTGACAGAAAAGACTTTTTTTGAAGTCACAGCTACAGCCCTAATTTAAGGCTAATTTGACATTAATTGTAAGGCATTTCTTGCTTATCTGTTGCTCATTATTGCAAATGAGGTTTTTGGCATGAAAAGGAGATTTCGTTTTAAATTTTTATTGAATGAAAAGGAATCTGAATAAGTCCACACGCTGAAATGATGTTTTTTAAATGTGGGTTGCTTATGTTGACCTGAAAACAGGATTATGAAAATTCAGAGATTGATACTAAATGTGCTGACATTGATATCTTATTCTGAGCAGAATTTCTTGAGTTTGCTATTTGGAGAAAAATGTAGCATATTTACAAATGTGGGTTTTTCCATGAAATAAAAAAATTTGTGTGATGTACAATGTCATTTTGACTAAAACCTCAGAATGTGCTTCAAAATAACAACACAAGTTTTTTGAATCTGGGTTCCTTCTTTAAATAGAAAAGATGACAGGAACCTAAACACTCATTCTTGGCTATTGACCTGTTGGAATATATTTGTTAAGTAGTCCAATAGTTTAAAAATTACTGCTTAAAACTGTTTAGCTCCTTAGCAATACCACAGATTCATATTTTGAAATCAGACATTTTCTAAATCCAGCTGTAAACAATAAAACAAAACATTTCCACTTTGACAGTGGTCTAAAATCACCATCACCATGATGGTGGTGTTAGTTACTCAGTTCTGTCTGACTCTTTGGGACCCCATAGACTGTGTCCTATCAGGCTCCTCTGTTCATGGAATTCTCCATGCAAGAATACTGGAGTGGGTTGCCACTCTCTTCTCTAGGGCATCTTCCCGATCCAGGGATTGAACCTGGGTCTCTGGTATTGCAGGCAGATTCTTTACCATCTGAACCACCAGGGAAGTCCCTTTTTCTCCCCCCATGGATAGTGTATAAACTAGACCAGAGCTCTTAAATTGTATAATAAACCGACACAGTGGGAGTGAGGGTAATTTCACTGGAGAGGGGTCTGATTCCTGAGGAGTGAAAGAGGAGAGTGAAAAAGCCGGCTTAAAGCTCAACATTCAGAAAACGAAGATCATGGCATCTGGTCCCATCACTTCATGGGAAATAGATGGGGAAACAGTGGAAGCAGTGTCAGACTTTATTGTTTTGGGCTCCAAAATCACTGCAGATGGTGACTGCAGCCATGAAATTAAAAGACACTTACTCCTTGGAAGAAAAGTTATGACCAACCTAGATAGTATATTCAAAAGCAGACACATTACTTTGCCGACTAAGGTCTGTCTAGTCAAGGCTATGGTTTTTCCAGTAGTCATGTATGGATGTGAGAGTTGAACTGTGAAGAAGGCTGAGTGCTGAAGAATTGATGCTTTTGAAGCGTGGTGTTGGAGAAGACTCTTGAGAGTCCCTTGGACTGCAAGGAGATCCAATCAGTCCATTCTGAAGGAGATCAGCCCTGGTATTTCTTTGGAAGGAATGATGCTGAAGCTGAAACTCCAGTACTTTGGCCACCTCATGCGAAGAGTTGGCTCATTGGAAAAGACTCTGATGCTGGGAGGGATTGGAGGCAGGAGGAGAAGGGGATGACAGAGGATGAGATGGCTGGATGGCATCACTGACTCAATGGACGTGAGTCTGAGTGAACTCCGGGAGTTGGTGATGGACAGGGAGGCCTGGCGTGCTGCGATTCATGGGGTCTCAGAGAGTCGGACACGACTGGGCGACTGAACTGAACTGATGAAGAAAATTGTCTATCTGCTTGGAGGAAGTAATAACTTATTCTAAGAGAGTAAAATAAATTGCTGATCTGTAATTTTGCTTTACTGTTTCATGAGATCAGTTGAGGCACATTAAAGTAGATAGCATGCAATTCTGAATTATAGGTCTGCAGAAGAACAGAATACAAGGCACATCTCATGATGTTCAAACATGGATTATTGCTTATCACCTCTAAAGCAGGTTGGTATGTTGCTGCGTTAGTACATTGGTGTTATTCTTCCCCCTCTGCATTCCCTCTCCTGACTTTATTTTCATTTATTCCTTTTTTTTCCCCTTTCCTCCCAGTTTCAATTCCAGGAATTATACTTCTTCGAGACTGTTATGAAGATACTGCCAATTTTTCACATAGCATGACGATCTGAGTTTCAGTACATTTTGTTTCATTTATATCTGAACGTCTTACAAGATTAAGGGTGGTTCTTAGAATCTGTGATTGTGCTGCATCGCCTTCATTCTACTGACCTTAAATTAATGATTCACTCAACTTGCATCTTGGATCAAAAAAATAATTGCTTTTGCCAATAACTTTGCCAGTCTATCAATTTCTCTTCCTGGACTATAGCTTCATTTCATTTGTTCTGGTTGCACAGTGCCCTTTAAAATTAGTTGTAGAACTGTTTTCATTTCCCCTTGATATTTAGTCTCTCGTCTTTCCTACCTTCTAAGGATTGAATTTAAACATTTACTCTTAAGTTTCAAATTTCTCTTATTTCGGATTAGTCTATGTTAACTGCTATTCCTCCAGTTTTAAGATTTTAAAAATCAACTTGCTTATAGGAATTGGAAGAATTAGTTGGATTTGTCGTGGAGGGTAACACTGGACTGAGAATGAAAACAAAAACAAACATGTTTGTTTATGTTCTCTCATGAACTAGATCAGTGATATTGGCCATATGACATAATCTTGTTAATAACACAGGACCTTTTTGATGAAATTGAGGCAGATTATTTTTAACTGACAAGAGGTTATCTGCTCCACTTTTAAGATTTCATACTTCTAGTTTTTTTTTCTGAAATATGAGAATAAAGGATAGTCACAAGCATATTGCAAATGTTACCTTGACTTCTTTCTCAAGCAGATAAATAAATACAGGCCCATTAACTTATAATCTTTATTTTAAACTTAAATGTTGATATAAATGTGGTGGAGTTTACTGGACACAAGACTGTTAATACAGCACATCAGTATTTATATTTTGGTAAATGTGAATAACTGAGGCTTTTAAATAGCAATCCACTTCTAAGCAGCTCCTGATGTGTTAGACAATGGCAAAAAGGTGAAAGGCCAAACAACAGAAATTAACCCACCCACCACCAAGCAAGAATTCCTGAGTGTCAGCAGCAGGATAAGACCTTTCAAAAGTTGTCACCTCTTGCATTGTGAAGCACACAGATGCCTGAGGCCAACACAGACGCTGTCAGCTGTGCCTTGTTAACGCCCGTACCTTGCAGCCTTCACACGTGATGACTCCGTAGTGGATCCCAGAGGACTTATCGCCACAAATTTTGCATGGTATCACTTCAATTTGTGCTGAAAGGGGAAAACAGACAGTTTTGAGCTTACAGAGTTGTCTTCCTTTCACCCTCCCATCTCCCTCCTCACTTCTCCTGTTGTGACTCAGTGTTGAAGACTCAGTGTTTTGGGGCGTGGGGAGTGGGGCGGGGGGTGCTGTAGGGTCATCTGTTCTATCTGAATGGCTTCCCTAAGCTTCTTCTAAGTAACCTGGTCGTGGTCAGTCCTTCAGTTGTATCTGACTCTGCGACCTCAGGGACTGTAGCCTGCCAGGCTCCTCTGTCCATGGGATTCTCCAAGTAAGAATACTTAAGTGGGTTGCTATTTCCTCCTCCAGGGGATCTTTCCGACTCATGGATCTAACCTGTGTCTACTGCGTCTCCTGTATTCGGCAGAGGGATTCTCTATCACTGAGGCATTTGGGAATCCCTTCTAAATAAAGGGCATCCATTTACCATTGTTTGTTTTGTTTTCCTTAATCTAGAAAATGTAACCAGGGACTAGAAGTTTTCTAAACTTTTGGTTTCATTGTTTTTTTCCTTTTCGAACTTCATATAGTGTGACTTAAAAATCTCTTGAACCGGTGGTTTTGGTTTTCTTTTTGTACTTCAAACTTTAAGTCACTGAGAATGATCACATTACCTTTTTCAATGATACTTTAAATGAGTAAATAAAGCAAAACTGGAAGGGGTAGAGGTGATTTCATACACTAAATGGCTGGAGGTTTACTTGTGAAAATGCCAATGAATAATCTGTCCAATATTTATTGAGTATCTATATATCCACTAAAATAATAAAGGCTGTTGACATAAGATATACTAATGACACCAATTAGCTAATCAATAAACCAAATATAATACATGGAGATATCAAGGAAAAAATGATAAAGCATATGGGTACATGCTAAGTCACTTCAGTTGTGTCTGACTCTTTGTGACCACCAGGCTCCTTTGTCCATGGGATTCTCCAGGCAAGAATACTGGATTGAGAATATAAGAATACTGCCATGCCCTCCTCCAGGGGATCTTCCTGACTCAGTGATCAAACCAGAGTCTCTCAGTCTCTTGCACTGGTAGGCAGGTTCTTTACCGCTAGCGCCACCTGGGAAGCCCAAAGCATGTGGGTACTATCACTTCAATAGGACTGAAACAATTTCACTGGAGATAAAGATATTTTGATTTTGAAAACTGTGTAGGAGGTGTGAAGCAAAAGGTATAGCTGCAAGCAGGGTGGAATTGAGATGGCCCCGAATGATTGTGGCTGGTGATCACTGAGACAAGTAACTTGGCTTTAATGGAAACTTAGGTCATAAAACTGGACAGAGGGAGTGCTATCAGATTATAAAGTTCCCGGGGATCAGGCAGAAGAATTTTCACCTGACATCACTGGCTATAAGGAATCAAAGACGTGAATGAAGAAATGGCTAAAGTGGTGGTTTGGTTACTTTAGAAAGATAAGTTTGGCAGGCTGACCAGAAACAAATGGAAGACAATGAAAATTCCCAACCTGGGTGTCAGGAGCTGAAAGCGTGAATTACCTCAGTAGCAGGATAAAGGCAGAAGCAGCAGCAAATAGAAAGATAGCTCAGTGGAAGAAGTGAGAAGATAAATGAAAGAGGTGGAAACTGATGAAGAATCAAAGGTGACTTATAGCTTCCTAGCCTTCCGTGTAGGACTAAATGATAGACTTGACATAACTGGGCGGTTGGTAAGGCAATTCCTCTGTGGAGTATGGTAGGGCGTAGGACTTCCATTTTTCATGTGTGCAGTTTAGTGTCATGCCTTACAGAACACGTATAGAACCTCTTAGAAAGATGATTTAAGTCATCATCTTTGAGGTTATGGATGAATCCCTGATATAAACTTTATTTAGAATGTAGTAGTTCCCATGTCTCTGATAGTATTCTCAGTGTTGTTAAAATTATACACACTAGGAAGATCTGCTATTCCCACTCCCAATTTAAAATAATTATGCAAAATATGCTTCAAAATGCTTTATACATCAATCTGCCACTTGGATGCTTTCATGCAGTTTCTCACCCTTGAATATGCAAAACAAATATGCAATGACATAACCCTCTTTTTCTTACCATTCTACTTTAAAAAATAATGTAGCTTTAAGTATTAAAAAATAACTTAGCTTTAGGGACGCACAGTAAATTTTTTAGATTATTTCACAATAAGTTCAAATCATCTTTATAAGCAAAAAATTCAGTGTTATGTCTCTATGTTTCAGATAAGAATACTGAGGATTCAGGTCATTAATGATGTTCTTAAGGTGACTTGGGAAATAACACGGAAATTAGCTGATTGTCCTGATAGTTCATTCAGTAACCCTTTCACTGCCTCCCACAAAGATAAAATACAAATGCAATTTTGAATTCCTATATTATTCAAATGTAGCAGTTAAAAAGATAAAATTAAAAATATCAGGAGACAAATCCAAAGAAAAAAACTTACTCGACTAAGTATTTCTATCTCTTTCTCTTCTTATATATGAACTAGTATTTGTTTTCAAAATTTTGTGACATGAAAAAAATGTGATATTTTGTATCACTCTGCTCTGTTCTGTTCCCCTGGATTCCAGTTCCTAATCTGTTAATGATTGGACCAAGGGGGAAAAAAAAACAAACAAACTCTGATCTCATTTTCTGGTTTAGAAAGTTTAGCTGACAAACTTCATATATTTGTGAGGATTAAATGAGTTATTTTTACCTTGTAAATAATATAGAGCTACAAAATGTCAGTCTTAATCATCACAATCAAAAACATCATCATTAGCTGGTATTTCTGATGCTTTTGAACAAAAATATAAGACACATTCCTTTATTAAAAATCTTACCATTAAAAAGCCCAAATGAATGACGCTGTAAGTTATTTGTACTTTTTTTTTTTTTTTGAGTAACATTTCTAACTGTGGGTTTTTTTCAGTGATTGCAAAACTGACTAAAAATGCCAGGTATCCATTGTACAGTTGTTAGGCTTATATGATATTAAGTCAGAGGCACTCTTTGCATAAATTACTCCCCAGGGAGTAACTTACACGTGGGGAGAATCTGCTTCAATAAGTTCTTAATTATAAAATGATCTAACTCTAAAGGAAATGAAAATAGAGGTAATTTGCCCCCTGGGGTGAGAGAAGATGTTTTGGAAAGCCACAAAGGTTATCTTTTACAACTTCGGAAATACAAATGGGATAAGGAATGATTCGATAGAGCATCTGCATATTTATACGTATTTATAATTCTAGCTCAACATGTAATCCTGAAGAACCATAAACATTTCAATGGTATTTTTAAAGAGAAAGAAGTCCCTGAAAAGTGTATTTGTGTAAGGCTGTATGTGGGAAGGGAGTTACCAGTTTGGAAAACCTATGACCATTTTTATCTACTATGATATAATAGATTGTCTGAGGTTTTTATAGGTGAAGGTGAATTTCAATAATTTAAAGCATGAATCCTTTTCCTTTTCTCTCATTTTAAATACACTGCTTTGGAGCTACAGCTTCATAGTTTACACTATGTATTTTATAAAACACATCTCCATGGCAGGGTATTTCAGACACTGCTGCTGCTGCTGCTGCTAAGTCACTTCGGTCGTGCCCGACTCTGTGTCACCCCACAGATGGCAGCTAGTAGGACAACATATCAGATCATTGCTCCAGTGTTTGCCATGTCTAAATGTCTTGCTGTTATACTTGCCATCATTTCCTGTGTGACTGTCTTGCAGCGGCTGCAGATCTAATGACAAATTATTTATCATGGTTTCAAGATGGATATCTAGGGAGGATTTGGTGGCCTGGGTCTCACTAACTGTGACAATGAAGCTGATAGAGACTGAGGAGCAAGTTCACTTCCATACTTTCGCTGGATTTCCGGATTAATTCAACAGTAGCTTCTGAGAGACAAATTTAGAGGAGTTGAAATGCCCTGAGAGATGGCTTGAGACATGCCCATTTATCAGGTTTTCAATTTCTTATATTGTCCTTTCACTTACATTTTTCTATGGTAAAGCTTTGCCGAGACTAGAGTTAATTTTTGTTTACCAATTAAACTTTTTCTTTATAAAAGTGATCCTATATCTTTTCTTTGGAAATGATATTCTTATAGTGCAAAAGAATGTCATAAATAATTTTATGTTTTACTTCATATTAGAATAATTTATGATGTACAACTAACTTAATATCTCCTGAGTTGGCAGGCAAACCTTATTCAACAATTGAGTAGCAATCCAAATTTGTCTCCCTTTTTGAAGATGGCAGTTCTCACCCTGGCATACTCCTGAGGGTCCTTCCTAGGGACCCTTATCACTCAAAGTCACCGTGCTTTTCATTCTTCCTGCTTCCCAAAATGTACATATCTTTAGTTCTCCTTCAGAAGCCCCTGCTGTAATACCAGCTATTAAGGTTAAATAAACTAATCCAGGCTAATGAATTAACTAGAAAAATGAATTACTTTAATCCATCAAAATACCTTAACTGTTAAAAGCATCCATCAGGAATCATAGTGATAATGGGCCTTTTAGGTACTCTCTGTTTGGAGGAAACATTTTTTACTGTGTGTACTCCTGCGTCATTTCCTTTCTACCATGCCAACTCTTATACCTCAACCCAGCCATTTTTATATTCTGGGCATTTAAAATCCATTGAGGACAGAGTCCAGGTCATACTTCTTTTTAAATATTTTCTATGGACCCTGAAAGAGAATTTTTCTTACTCTTTAAAGCAGTTAGTCCTAATTTTTTTTTCAATACAGCCAACAAATTTGACACTCCCTTTTATAAAAGAGGCTTTAAGTAATACTGATTTTCTGTATTTGGGATGAGGAGAAGAAATAAAAATCTCGCAAGATTGGAGTGGGTATGTATTTTGAAAAAGGCCCCCAGGTGATTCTGATATGATAAAAACTCCCATTGAGAATTAAATGAATCAAATTATTAACAAGGTATTCTTTGTATCACATAAACCATCTGCAAAGGAAGTAAAATCTTGGGATAAGGCCAGAATCTGAGAATACTAAGGAGTGACACGTAACTCTCTCTGTATTTTCTGGCTTTCATTTGGGGGCTATCCTTACAGCATCTTTTGTTTTCTTAAGGGAAATAAGAATCATCTACCCAGGCTATGATAACAGGCATTCCTGGACACTAGGTTTGCCGGTCAGATCCTGGTTCCCAGAATTTTACAGTTATGCTAAAATTGGACAGTGCAGGAAGAACTCTTAATGCTTGAGTGAAGCCCAATTTGCATATGTAAAAATTTCCAATAAAGATGACCATTTTGGTTAAAAATCTTTTTTGCAGATGGTCTCAGTAGCCCAAGTTGTATCTCCTACTTAAATTATATCTCATCTATCATTTGTGGCCAATCTGAATTAAAATCCCTGTTTGTACTCTTCTTCTCTCTCACTGGCAGATTAAGTATTTACCTCTAATAGGTACAAAACTTTCTACTATCAAATAGCAACAATCCCCAAAGATGAAGCTGGTATTCCTGAAATCTAGTTCCACTGTAACTTTAATTTATCAGAAAACAGCCTGAAGACTGGGGTGGGATGAAAGTGTAGAAAAATGAGACCCTCAGGAAAAGAGCAAAAGCCTTTGAGCTTTTGTCTTTGTATCATGCTATGTGGTGATTTGAAGAGATTCCTGATATTAGATCAGGTTTGTGTTCTCGTTTGTCTCATCAGGGCACACAGCATCTTAATCCCAGCATCCTGCTAAAATACCAAATATAGTGCATAAAATTCAGTGTACTTTATTTTAGTTCCTACTGGAATGCCCTCACATCTATCAGCATTTGGGGTCCCTGAGCCCTCAGTTCCATTCAGTTGACAGACAGCTTTTGAATGATCTAAAGATAACATTTATTTTTATATCACTATATTTCTCTAAACTGTATATCACTGAAGCTAGAGTTAAAGAAACCTATCATATGATAATGGCAAAAAGTGATTTTTTTCAAAGGCATAATTTATAGGATTATCATGAAGGAAGTTGATTTATCTTTTGCATTTGAGCACTTATCCTTGAAGAGCTACTTGCCCTCAGACTCCCCAGAAGAGTGAAACGAGAGAGAATGAGACCAACAAAGAGTGAAGAAAGAAATTAGTATTATTATTAGTAGCGCTATTGATAAAAAGTTAAATATCCCCTCGGAAGCAAAGCAAATCACTTTTATAAGTCATAGTGGCTTCAATTAATTTCCATTAAGTACATCTTGTCCTGTCAAAGTTTTAATTATAATGAGCTAATGTGTGTGTAGGACCTGACATCATTCAGACTGAAAGCAGCTAATTGTGTCCAGCTATAAATATACAACTAAGGTGTCCCATGCCCACTCACAGTGGGCTCTGTAGACCAGTGGAAGGACCTGGAGCATGTTAGGAATGCAGACTATCAAGACCTGCCCAGGCCAATTGCAACAGAATTTGCTTTGTAGCAAGCTTCCGGAACAGCATTCAAGTTTGGGAACAAATGTTATATGATGTCCAGGTAACTACAGTTGTAGGTACTATGAGAACTGATAGAATTTTTAATTTCCCTGACACTATGGGAAATGAAAAACTACACAGGATTCTGGGAAAGCAGATTCTGCTATTGTCTTTTAGGCATTTCTCTTTTGCTCAAAAGGCAGTAGGACAATTGAAGGACTAGTTACAAAAAACACTGGTCTTTAATTGACAAGGCAGAAGAAAGGAAGCCAGTGAATGTGTATTCCCAGAAACATCCTGCATTACTGTAATGCATACCCAGTGTTCGCTTTTCAGGTTCTTGTGCAGATTCAGTGACTGTCAGCTGTGCCTGCATCTTTTGCGTGTTGCACCACTGCCTGGTAGCGTGTTCTTGCTCTGCTGTGGACTTGCTGTTAGCTGCACTGGCTGCTAGCTCACTCTCCCAATACTCAGTTCAAAAATGTCTAGCCTGAGAAGATTAAACAACAGTTTTTCTATTTTAAAAATTGAATCACACCAAGCTTGCTTCTTTTGTGAAGGGTAAGAGGGTCAGGCTACGTTTGAAACAGAAATGAACTCATTTTAGCTACC
The DNA here is from genome assembly GCF_001704415.2 of Capra hircus. NCBI lineage: Eukaryota > Metazoa > Chordata > Mammalia > Artiodactyla > Bovidae > Capra > Capra hircus. The sequence goes on along the minus strand of NC_030815.1, from coordinate 50,553,022 downwards.
CATGGTAATTCTGGGAATAAACCATTTGAAAAGCTGCCCCATCTCATGGAGGCAGATTAGTTAACACAGAGTTCAACAGTCATGATGGATACTCATCACATTCCTCTCCTCTATCATAACTCTGTCTTGAGACCTGCTACTCAAAGTGCGGTCCCTGAAGAACAGCTATGTGGCATTGCCTGAGTGCTTGATAGAAATGCGGGCAAATAGGTCCTACTTCAGACCAATATAATCAGAATCTACACTTAAAAGTATTACTGTGATGCATATGCACAGCACAGCTTGAGAAATTCTGAAAGAGAGAAAAGAAAGACATTCTACAATTTAACTCTCAGGGTGCCTGTCTCCTAAGCTCCAATTCTCTGTGAAGAGAACTTTATACAAGAAAAAAAAAGGCATGTTATCTGTTTTGATAGCTGTTCTCCATTTATAAAGAGAATAAAATAGCATTTTGCTTCAGTGAAAAACCTTGTCTGTCTTCAGTTCCTTAATTTTTTCTGAGCCCTTTTCTCTAGTCCCTGTTTAACTGAAAACTTCAATAGCAAGTTCAGGTTTATGTAGAACCAGCTTCACTGATGGATGGCAAGATGGAGAAATTCCACACACCAGGTCACATGGATGATTCAGAGTGACCAGGCAGAGTTCACTCCCTGGAGAAACATTCAAAAAAGAGCAAAAAATTCTCCTTTCAGAAGATGAAAAAATACAACTTTTCTATGTTAAAAATCTAATTGCATTAAGAGAATGAAGAGAAGTCACAGACTGAGACAAAATACTGTAAAATACATATGTGATAAAAGACTTGTATGCAAAATATTCAAAGAGCTCTTAAACCTAAAAAACTGGGCAAAAGATCAAAACTGACATCTCACCAAAGAAAGATGCTCAATATTATTGTATCAGCCACTCAGCTGTGTCCTACTCTTTGCAACCTCATGGACTCTAGCCTGCTAGGCTCCTCTATCTATGAAATTCTCCAGGCAAGAAGACTGGGGTGGGTTGCCACTTTCCTACTCCTGGGGATCTTCCTGACCCAGGGATTGAACGTGGGTCTCCTGCATTGCAGGCAGATTCTTTACCATCTGAGCCACCAGGGAAGCCCATCACATGTTATTAGGAAATTACAAATTAATATTTTAATATTAATTAGTTAATATGAATAGTGAGATGCCACTACACAGTTAGAATGACTGAAATCTAAAAAAAAAAAAATGACATTACCAAATGCCGGCAAGGATGCAGAACAAAGGGAACTTGTTGCTGGTGGGAAAGCAAAATGGTACAGCCACTTTGGAAGACAGGTTGGCAGTTTCTTACACAGCCACATGATGTTACCATATGACTTGGCAATTCCTCTGCCAGGTATTTACAAGTGAGTTGAAAACTTACGTCCACACAAAAACTTGCAACTGGATGTTTATGGCGACTTTATTCATAATTACCCCAAACTGGAAACAAACAAGATATCCTTCAATAAGTGAGTGGATAAACCTACTATGGTACATCCAGACAATGAAATATTATTCAGTGCTGGAAAGAAATGGGCTATCAAGCCATGAAAAGATAAGGAGAAACCTTATATACATATTGCTAAGTGAAAGAAAGTCTGAATAGGCTACTTACTATAAGACAGTATGGAAAAGGCAAAACTCTAGAGACAGCAAAAAAAAACAAAAACAAAAACCAAACAAACAACGACAGCAGTTATCCCAGCTTTGGAAGATAAATAGGTGAAACACAGAGAAGTGTTAGGGTGGTGAAACTGTTCTATGGGATACTGTAATGATGGATACATGTCTATGCATTTGTTGAAACTCATAGAAACCCACAGAACAGTACAACACGAAGAATAAGCCTTTATGTAAATTATGGACAGAGTTAATAACAAGTCAGTATTGGTTGACTAATTAATTGGTTCATTAATATATCACACTAATGCAAGCTATTAGTAATGGAGGAAATTGTATATGAGGGTGGGTAGACTTCTGCTCAATTATTCTGTAAATCTAAAACTGCACTAAAAATTCTAGTAAATATTAAAAATAATTGAATTACTGAAAAGTGCTTCTTTTTATAGAGGTAGTGAGAATTGTCTGAGACAGCCCAGCAAAGGCAATTCAGCAAACATTTGTTTTAGGTCACAGGTATATGCAAACCAGCTTCCCTAGTGGCTCAGAGGGTAAAGCATTTGCCTGCAATGCAGGTAGACCTGGGTTCGATCCCTGGGTCAGAAAGATCCTCTGGAGAAGGAAATGGCAACCCACTCCAGTACCTTTGCCCGGAAAATCTCATGGACAGAGGAGCCGGTAGGCTACAGTCCATGGGGTCGCAAAGAGTCGGACACAACTGAGCGACTTCACTTATATGCAAACCAACTTTCTATCTTCAAAGTGAGTACAATGATTGTATAGCTGCACACAGGTCTACATGACCTCAACACAGGGCAGACTGAGATGAATGCTTGAATAAACCTGGAAGAAGAAATACATTGGTTTCAAGCAGAGAAAACTGGCAAGATTTGGTGGATGAGGTGGCTTTTGAGCCAGGTCTTAGGAAGAGAGCAGGGTAGTTAATGGAGTTAAATGAAAAATAAATAGTAGCAGAATTCTTTTAGGATTATCAAATAATGATCCTTTTATCTGTAGGCACATATGTCAGGTTGAGTCATATAAGTTCGCCACCCTTTTGTGCAAGGAGATAGGCAACACTGCCAGTTCCATGTGATTCAACCCAGTTTTACTGTTCCGTGTGCTCTAAGATGTAGTTCCTATACTACGTTCTTTTCAAGAATATTTGATAAGGTTAATTAAAAGGGATGTATTAGAGAAATATAAAAATAAAGCCACTAAATTATATATTTGAAGGTAGGATTTTCCTGTCAGTCCAGTGGTTAAGACTCTGAATTTCCCATGCAGGGGATGCAGGGAACTAAGGTCCCACATGCTGTATGACACAGCCAAAAATAAAATAAATAAGTAAACATAAAAAATACACATATATATTTGAAGGTAAGGGATTCAAATTTTGAAAAAACAACACTAATTAAACACACACACACAGATACAGACACTCACACATCCCCAAAAAACCCCAAGCAACTGAAAGTGCACAATGGGGTGGAAGGAACATGATACTAGTTTCTCACTCTTTCCATTGATAGGAACGTTGAAGACCATTCCTGAAGTTCTCAGAACTTTTTCAGAGAATTCAAAAATAAGAAAAACATGTTTCTTTCTGCATAATGGTAAAGACTAAATCCCTTGAAGTGTTATAAAAAAAAAAAAAAGACAAGGCAGGACTACAGAGGAAAAGATGAAGACAAAGTCTAAAATACAGTGACCAAAACCCAATTCAATGCCTTTGTTCTTTAAAACAGAAAACTTTGAAATAAATGTGTTATCTCATCGTGTCTCTCATGAGATACCTGCGTGGATTATTGTCCTACATGAGGATGATGTCCACATAAGATCAGAATGTTGGCATCATAGTAACATTCTCCTTACTAATGTAATAAAAGCTTGATTTAATTGGCACATAATGTCCTACAATTTGCTTGGATAGTCAAAAACTGAATAGTAGTATAATTTATCCCTCTTTCATATTTACAGACACTTCTGTTTTTTTAGATGGCTCAGTGGGTAGAGAATCTGCCTGCAATGCAGGAGACTAGAGAGCTTAATATTTGGGTCAGGAAGATCCTCTGGAGGAAGAAATGGCAACCCACTCCAGTATTCTCGCTTGAGAAATCCTGTGAACAGAGGAGTCTGGCGGGCTACAGTCCATAGGGTCACAAAGATTCAGGCACACCTGAGCAACTAAACACAGACACACAATCTGTTTTTCAAACATACCTTTAGCCATAGATGCAGCAAATAATTACATAAACAAAGTTTAGACCATAGATGAGATATTTACACCAGTTTAGTGTGTGTTGGTGTGGGGGAGAAGAGGATGAGATGGATGAAGAAAAATTACTACCAGTAGCCCCAAAGACTTCCTTTCCCATCACAGGATTGATGTAGGGGAAAATTTGTATGAATGGGCAGTCCAACATGTCATGAGGGATTTTTCACTTGAGGGAGGACACTTGGACGTCAGTGATCATTAATCCTATAAGAGCTAAGATTTTAGGAACTCATTTTTTGGATTAACTGCAAGAGCTTTGATTTTGTTTTTAACATAGACAATGCTACAAAAGAAAAATATATTGTAAGTTTCTGCACTGAGATTACATAAACATCATTTATGTTCTAGCAAACTTGCAATTAAGCCTGTATTGTTTCTGAATTGAATTTTAAAAAAATATATAGAATTGAAAAGACAACCTGAATTTTTATTTCACTTCTAGACATGAAAACAAGTTTGGAGGCTTTTGGAGAAAGAAATCTTTGGGTTTAGTTCATCTTTACATAGGCAGCCTGTTTAAAAAAGGGAGACACTTGGAATGTAAAGGAATGTATTCTCACTTGCATGTAGCACCAGGAATTATTTTAGAGGTAAAATAATTTAAGATGTTACTCCAGAAGCTCTCCCTTATGATTTCATCCTATTACAAATGTCACAAAGCCCCTACATCAAGGTAGGCAAAGCTTTAGCTACCCAACAAATGTAGAATTATTAGTGCCCATTCCCTCGAAGACTGAAGTGCATTTCTGCTGATACCGCACACTTTCCCTAAAGAGATTACCAGCATAATCCTAAATATTATAGGACCCAAGCTATCTTATTTTTGAGCTCATCAGATCCAGCATGCTGCACGTAATCCCTAATAGCTTTATTCAGTGTTTACGTAAGCTGGTAAAGGAGTTCTATGAACAACGATGACCAAGTACTAAGAACAGACACAGTGATTTTCACATTCCATTTTCACAAGTTTCTTTTGAACTGTTTTTCTACAAGCAGCAAATTCATGATCATTGCTTGATAGCTTCTAACAGCATTTTCATGGAGATGTTTATGATTGCTCCATTTGTTAGCTGTATTTCTTATACATTAATTTCTACCAAAGGCATTTTGATGCTACCAGGTAGTCTAAATTGGTAGGAAAAAGTGGAGTTTTTCTTTAGAGGCTTGAATTATGCAAGGCAGAAATATTTATTTTGGGGGGAAATACTAGAGGAAAAAGACTGGTGAAAACCAGTTGCTAAGCACAGCACCAAAGGTTTAAGCACTGCGGGTTTAATCTGGAATATTCCTTTTATTTCACTTAAATTTAAGATGAAATTAAAATATCTGGTTCTCTTTGCAAAATGTAAGGCACATTTTTTTCATATAGTTCATTTAAAAAATGAAATGTGTGTGTGTGTGTCTGTGTGTGTGTGAGTACCCATACACATATAAGCTCCAAAAATTAAATTCTGTGTTTGATGTAATTTTACAATAGAGGACAAATTCCTGTTGTTTTAAAACATCAAATCAAGGGAGAAAGGGACACTTATGTTTACCTGTTAGTTTCTTCTAATTGTAATTCAGACCCAAAGAGGATTAAGTACATAGATGTTAATACGTCCAGTGTTATTAATTTCTAAACAACAATAGCAACAATATCCTGAGTAAATCTGTCAGTAGGAAGGATAAATATTTGTCTAAAGACTCCAATGATGTCAGAACTACAATCTGCTTGTAATGGCTTATGTCATGCATAGAGTCCTTAAATATATATTTTGACATCAGTGAATAATTGCCTTGAAACAATATCTATTCTTGTCTAAAAATACAGGCGCTAGGAAGCTCTAGTATTTTGAGAAAATGTACTTCTGAGTTAATATAATATTTTAGGAGTTTTAATTTGCTTAGTAACTTTTTTTGAACAGTTGTTAGGTTATATTATTTGAAACAAATGATTATATCAGTTTACATCTTAATATTTCCAACTGTTGTTCTAGTACTAGCAAAAAAATGGCAACAAATCATCATATTGCCCTGAAATATTTTTAAAATAAATGCACATAATCTATGTTATGAGATGATATGTGCTTAGGGAACTATGTATTAACTTGTGAAAAATTTAGAAGAAAAATTCAAACATAATTCACCTGACTGCTAATAATCATTCAGCCAAATAGAATTGTCTTGAAAACGAATTTCTTACATTTGAGAAAGTGTCTGCTATAATATATTGATAAAATGACTTTTTTTTAAATTAGAAAAGTAAAATGAACTTAACAACAGGAATGGCAAAGGGACAAAATTGTGACATGGATGTTCACACTGTTAACCTCATGTTAGTGTAATGGGCCACATGAATTCAATCTCAAAACTTACGCATTCGGTTATTTGCTCTAGGATATGATAATATTTATATACAAAGATGTTCTCCAGTGTAAAATAAAGCTTGAGTCACTTGTTTATCATATGCATGCTCAAGTCAAAATATTTCACTGTTCCCACACTTAGCCATCACTTTATTTTGCCGAGAGCTTATACATGCTTACTGTCTTGGCTGAAGGATAGTTCGTACAGCTAAGCATCAGAAGAAAGAAGAAAATGCAAAACTCACCAGTGGCGTCAGCTTTGGTTTTGAGCTCGTTCTCACACATTTTGATGTTGCAATTAAAAGTCTAACAGGAAAATATTGCACTTTTCACTAGAGGTCTAACAACTGTCCCTATGTTACCCCACAACGAGAATCCCAACAGACTGCATTAATGAGATTAAATGAGAGAGGAGTTAGAGGCATCAACTGCTCTGTTTCATTAAGAGAAGGTGAAGGGCTGCCCAGGCAAGGAAAGCAGGAGGGGGAACACTGGTTTTTCTTTTTTGAGACAAAAGAATGCAGCACCTGCTAGATCACAATCAGCAGTTTAAGAACATCATTTTCTCCCTCCAGAAGTGTAGAGCTGCTTACAATTTCTGCATTTCAAAATTCTCCTTTGCTTTCGTCCCTTTGGAAACAGATCCAACAGGCAGATGCCACGTAACAGAAGTTATTTCTGATTATCAAAGTAGAATATAAGTTTCCATCAGATTAATTTGCTCCAATTATTTTGGATCCTCTCCTGAGTGAAATCAGGGGAGGGAAGACTGCATAAAGGTAGTCAATATTCCTGTTTCCCCAAATATTGGATTGTAATTGTCTATGCCATGAGTGTTTCACAGGCAGAGATAAATGCACACCATACTGCAGAGGTGGCAACAAAGCGTGGGAACTAGCCGGGGACTTCATTCGCCAAGCATGTCTCAGGACTCCCATTTGCAAAATAAGAACAATAAAGACACAGAATTTCTGATCCTCAAGCCTCGTCATGAGGAAGGATAAATATATGAGAATGTAAAAATTGCTCAGACTCCCCTAGAAAAAAAGCATGATCTTTATTTGAGAGCAATATGCTCACATGAGTGCCAGCTTTATTTAACTTTTGCTTAGAGTTACTAAATTGTTTCCATGATGAGTCTCAAACCTTGCCCTTCACCCCTCACTTCCCCCTACCACCTTCAACAGTTCTCATTTTCTTTTCCCTAATCACTTGTCACAAATGGTCTCTTGATCTCTTTCCTTTCTGTTCCTTTCTTCATTGAAATATTTCTGCTTTGTTTCCTGACCCACATTGTATGGGAAGAAAGGCAAGGGGTGGAGAAGTGCTTAGAGGAGGCTGGGTAAACCCATTAAATATTATTGTCAGCACGGTAGAGCTGAGCCCAGTGGTTCTCAGCTGTGGATGCCCATTGCAATAATCTGAGGAGTTAAAAAATACTGATACCCTGGGATTTCTTTCTTATTTACCATTGATAAACAAATCGCTTCATTGAGGTGGGGCCAAGGCATCTGAAGTTTTAAACACTTCCATGGTGATTCTAATGGGTAGCCAGGACTAGAGGCCCCTGAAATGTCTCTCAGAATTAAAAGAGCCACATGTTAACTGTATAGATTCCTGACCTTCACCAACTGAGTCCGAGTCTTCTGAGGAAGAGCCTGGAAGCTAGAATAATAAGCCTCTGGGATTGGGCTTCCCTGGTGGCTCAGAGGTAAAGAAACTGCCAGCAATGCAGGAGATGTGAGTTCTGTGGGGCAGGAAAATCCCCTGGAGAAGGAAATGACAACCCACTCCAGTACTCTTGCCTGGAAAATTTCATGGTGGGCTACAGTCCATGGGGTCACAAAGAGTCAGACACAATTTAGCGATTGTACAACAACAACAATTTATTATAATTAGACAGGTTGGGGGAAAATTTGAAGAAAGAATCTTGGATTTTGAATCAGAATATCTAGTCTTGAATTCTTGGATAAGTTACTAAACTTTTAGTAAGTTACTAAAACATTTTTGAATCCGAATATCTGGTCTTAAATTTTTGGATAAGTTAATAACTTTTTCCATATATCAGGTTACATATCTCCAACATAGGATCAGAACACCTGCCCATTTGAATTGTATGAGGAGGAAATGTGAAAGGCCTTAGCACAGTTGGACATTGAGTAAACTATTCTTAAAAATGAATCGGCTTGCCTTTGCTTATCTCCAAGACATGCATTTTGACTATTGACTCTAATTATTATTTGTTCAGTCAATATGTATTAATTCATTATTAATATTATTTGTACAAGGCTCTGGGAAATAAATATGGAGTTCACATTCTCATGTGTATTTAAAACCTATGGATTTAGGGACTTCTCTGGCAGTCCAGTGATTAAGACTCCACTCTTTCAATGCAGGGGGCACAAGTTCAATGCCCTGTGGGGAACTAAGATCCCGCATGCCACATAGTGTGGCCAAAAGTCAAACAAACAAAATAACCTATGGATTTAATCCCATTTAAATTCTTCCATGGTAATTGTCATTTTCTATATAGTAGTAGAAATAATATTTTAGAAGACTTCTTGGTGATAAGGATAGGTAAGAAAGCTATTTAAAACCACTTTTTAAGTCAGAAAGCAAACAGATTTGGAGGATACCAAATGTTTTGTGTGTTACCGTTTAAATGCAGAGGCTGAATTCTCTGCGAACTACTTAAAGGTGAGTCAATACTAACTTGTGTGGAACAAAAAATATAGGCACCATTCATAGGATGCTGGGAGCCAAATCTTGGGTTAGAAGCTGATACTCCTCATGCCTCCTGAGCCTTGAAAATAAATCCAGCTCCTGCTCTGGTGAGCCAGGAAATTGGTACCAAAGAACATGGAAACGGACTCGATGGCACCTTGACACCCAGAGCATGCACATTCCCCACAAAGGGCAGGATTGGAGATAAAAGCACGTGCGCAAACAGTAAATTCAGCCTGAATAAGGGACAAATGATCAGAAAAGAAAGAACGAAATGGTTGGGATTTCTCTAGAGTTATGGTGTTATCACACCACTCGCCTGATCAAAAACTTTCCAGCCCTCCGCAAGACAAGCCCAATCTCCTGTTTGGTCTGGATTTTCACCGCTTGGGGCAGCCCTGTCTTCAGGTACTTACTCTGTGATCATGGTCAGAGTCATCCATCTAACCTCAATGTCTGCCCCAAATTCGTCACTTTTCTGCCTTTTCCATGACTCTTCTCTTTCTTCCTCAATCCTGCTGAGGGTCTCTCTCTACTGTGCTCTAGCTACGCACATGTGACCTATTCCTGAAGACCCTGCTCAACTCCCATCATCTCTGCAAAGCATCCCCTGACCGCTCCATCCACAGTGATTACCCTGGGCTCCTATGTCTCTGCCACTTATTTGGTCCTGGTATTCTACATTAATCCTGTTTATATGCTTACCTTTCACCTTGACTGTAAGCTCCTTAGGGATAAAACCCTCTCTTTGTGTGTCCCTCAACATCTAGCACAGAGAATCAATAAAACGTAGAGTCCATCAGTGGGTGAGTGTATTCCTGCTGACTGACTGTAGCACTAGGGGGCCATGTATGTCTCACCACCTACTCCCACCATTTCCTGTAACCTGTGTTTCACTTTGAGCTCTCATCTTGGGGGCTTGCTGCTGCTGCTGCTAAATCGCTTCAGTCATGTTCGACTCTGTGCGATCCCATAGATGGCAGCCCACCAGGCTCCCCCGTCTCTGGGATTCTCCAGGCGAGAATACTGGAGTGGGTTGCCATTTCCTTCTCCAATTCATGAAAGTGAAAAGTGAAAGTGAAGTCGCCCAGTCGTGTCCAACTCTTAGCGACCCCATGGACTGCAGCCCACCAGGCTCCTCCATCCATGGGATTCTCCAGGCAAGAGCACTGGAGAGTGCATTGGGAGAGAACACTGGGGTGCCATTGCCTTCTCTGTGGCTTATTGGCTTATTTACTTGCTGCTACTCAGTGGAGATGAGAGATTAAGGAAAAAAAACTCTTCCCTCTTTTTGCTTTTTATTGAATCATAATTGGTTCTTAGGAACAAGGAAGTTGGACCAAAAGACTTCTTTTGATTTCCTGTTTTCCTCTAATCTACTACCTTCCCCCTCATCCTCTTTGTCAGGCATTTAATTGCCACTATGGCAATGTCCTATTGTGTTAGGTCTTTGCTTTGTCCTGTTTGGATTTCTTTTCCTCTGGTTAGAAGTAATAACATTGGAGGGAAGAAAAAGTTGATCTCTCCCCCTCTCCCCTTGATGGCTCTCCATTGACCCCACTCCACCATTGGCTCCGTTTAGTTCAGTTTCTCAGTTGTGTCTGACTCATTGTGATCCCATGAACTGCAGCACGCCAGGCCTCCCTGTCCATCACCAACACCCAGAGTCCACCCAAACTCATGTCCATTGAGTCGTTGATGCCATCCAACCATCTCATCCTCTGTCATCCCCTTTTCCTCCTGCCCTCAATCTTTCCCAGCATCAGGGTCTTTTCAAATGAGTTAGCTACTCACATCAGGTGGCCAAAGTATTGGAGTTTCAGCTTTAACATCAGTTCTTCCAATGAACACCCAGGACTGATTTCCAGTCCAAGGGACTCTCAAGAGTCTTCCCCAACACCACAGTTCAAAAGCATCAATTCTTCAGTGCTCAGGCTTCTTTATAGTCCAATTCTCACATCCATACATGACCACTGGAAAAACCATAGCCTTGACTAGATGGACCTTTGTTGATAAAACAATGTCTCTGCTTTTTAATATGCTGTCTAGGTTGATCACAACTTTCCTTCCAAGGAGTAAGCGTCTTTTAATTTCTTGAATTCAATCACCATCTGCAGTGATTTTGGAGCCCCCCAAAATAAAGTCTGATACTGTTTCCCCATCTATTTGCCATGAAGTGATGGGACCAAAGGCCGTGATCTTACTTTTCTGAATGTTGAGCTTTAAGCCAACTTTTTCACTCTCCTCCTTCACTTTCATCAAGAGGCTCTTTAGTTCTTCTTCACTTTCTGCCATAAGGGTGGTGTCATCTGCATATCTGAGGTTATTGGTATTTTTCCTGGCAGTCTTGATTCCAGCTTGTGCTTCTTCCAGCCCAACATTTCTCATGATGTACTCTGCATAGAAGTTAAATAAGCAGGGTGACAATATACAGCCTTGACGTACTCCTTTTCCTATTTGGAACCAGTCTATTGTTCCATGTCCAGTTTTAACTGTTGCTTCCTGACCTGCATATAGGTTTCTCAAGAGGCAGGTCAGGTGGTCTGGTATTCCCATCTTTTTCAGAATTTTCCACAGTTTATTGTGATCCACACAATCAATGGTTTTGGCATAGTCAATAAAGCAGAGATAGATGTTTTTCTCGAACTCTCTTGCTTTTTCGATGATCCAGTGGATGTTAGCAATTTGATCTCTGGTTCCTCAGCCTTTTCTAAAACCAGCTTGAACATCTGGAAGTTCACGATTCATGTATTGCTGAAGCCTGGCCTGGAGAATGTTGAGCATGACTTTGCTAGCGTGTGAGATGCGTGCAACTGTGCGGTAGTTGGAGCATTCCTTGGCATTGCCTGGTAGCAGCTATTGTACACTTGTCATACCAGTGTGGTACTTAGACTGTCCCTGGTGTTACAAGACATTAAGCTAGTAGGATTAAAAAGTTCCTTTAAAAAAATCTAATATTCAGAGATTAAATAGGAGATGAAGCTTTTTAAATGCAAGATGTGTCATAAAAGAGAGGGAGCTTGATTTTATTTAAAAAAAAAAATAAAGGAAAACTGTTCCTCTTTGGGACTTCCCTGGTGGTCCAGTGGCTAAGACTCTGCACTTCCAATGCAGGGGCCCCATGTTCAGTCTTGGTTAGGGAACTAGATCCCATATGCTGTAACTAAGAATTCGCACACTGCGACTAAAGATTCCATATGCCACATACTAAAGATCATGCATGCTGCAAGAAAGACCCAAAGCAGCCAAATAAATAAATAGAAACAAAAAACTGTCCCTCTTTACTACTGTGGTTCTCAAATTATAGTTTCCCAGGGCAGCAGGATCAGTGGCATCACCTGGGAACTTGTGAGAAGTTCAAACAGTTCATGCAAATTCTCAGGCCCCTTCCAAGACCTATTGACTTAGAACCACTGATGTGGGTGTGTGTGTGGGGGGCAACCATGTGGGTCCTCACGACCCTCCAGGTGGCCCTGGTTATGCTCCTTTCTCAGAGTCATTGGTTTACAGCATGGGTTTTCCAAGAAGAAGGATCCAGAGTTAACTGTCAGCTCTGTTACATCCTGGTTGTGTGCTCTGAATAAGTTATTTAATCTTCTGATGCTTCAGTTTCATTACCTGTAAAAATGGCCATAAGATCATGTACCTGATAGAAGTGTTGAGGAATTTTTTTTTGTTTTGTTTTTCAGTTGCTAAGTTGTGATTGACTCTTTGTGACCTGATGGACTACGGCATGCCAGGCTCTCCTGTCCTCCACTATGACATCCCCCAGATGTCTTCCATCTCCCAGAGTTTGCTCAAATTCATGTTCATTGAGTTGGTGATGCTATCTAACCATCTAATCCTCTGATGCTCTCTTCTCCTTTTGCCTTCAATCTTTCCAAGATCAGGGTCTTTTCCAGTGAGTCAAAATATGATAATTCCTGTAAAGTATTCCCCTCTGTCATAGGCACAAGATAAACACTCAATGACTGTGGGCCATTATTATCTTACTTTATGGAGAATAGAAAGCATTTCATACTTAAAAAATCTCCACTCTTTCTTTAAGTTTCCCAAAACTTGGCTGCATGTTATCAGTCACATAAGAAACTTAAAAAAATATATATGTGATTTACAGGAGACTTTAGCTCAGTTCAGTTCAGCTCAGTCGCTCAGTCATGTCAGACTCTTTGCAACCCCATGAATCGCAGCACGCCAGGCCTCCCTGTCCGTCACCAACTCCCGGAGTTCACTCACACTCATGTCCATCGAGTCAGTGATGCCATCCAGCCATCTCATCCTCTGTCGTCCACTTCTCCTTCTGCCCCCAATCCCTCCCAGCATCAGAGTCTTTTCTGATGAGTCAACGCATGAGGCGGCCAAAGTACTGGAGTTTCAGCCTTAGCATCATTCCTTCCCAAGAACACCCAGGACTGATGTCCTTTGGAATGGACTGGTTGGATCTCCTTGCAGTCCAAGGGACTCTCAGGAGTCTTCTCCAACACCACAGTGCAAAAGCATCAATTCTTCTGTGCTCAGCTTTCTTCACAGTCCAACTCTCACATCCATACATGACTACTGGAAAAACCATAGCCTTGACTAGACGGACCTTTGTTTGCAAAGTAATGTCTCTGCTTTTGAATATGCTATCTCGGTTGGTCATAACTTTCGCTCCAAGGAGTAAACATCTTTTAATTTCATGGCTGCAGTCACCATCTGCAGTGATTTTGGAGCCCCTAAAAATAAAATCTGACACTGTTTCCACTGTTTACTCATCTATTTGCCATGAAGTGATGGGACCAGACGCCATGATCTTCATTTTTTGAATGTTGAGCTTTAAGCCAACTTTTTCACTCTCCTCTTTCACTTTCATCAAGAGCCTTTTTAGTTCCTCTTCACTTTCTGCCATAAAGGTGCTGTCATCTCCATATCTGAGGTTATTGATATTTCTCCTGGCAATCTTGATTCCAGCTTGAGGTTCTTCCAGCCCAGTGTTTCTCATGATGTACTCTGCATAGAAGTTAAATAAACAGGGTGACAATGTACAGCCTTGATGCACTCCTTTTCCTATTTGGTACCAGTCTGTTGTTCCATGTCCAGTTCTAACTGTTGCTTCCTGACCTGCATATAGGTTCAGGAGACTTACTCCAGACCAATTCAGTAAGAATTTTCAGATTTGAGACCAGACATTTTTATTTTACACAAGATGCCAAGATAATTTTGATGTATGGTATAATATACTGCTGTTAAAATCAACATTGCCTTGAGAAGTAGTGTAAGATTAAATATAGGTGAGAATTAATCATCAGTAATGTCAGATGCCACATTCATTATTTCCATGATTTTGCCCCAGCTCGATGGCAGAAAAGCACGGAGAAATGCTGAAATTGTAGGTTCTAGAGCAGAGTTCCCAACTTGCCATGACTGACATTTGGGGTTGGATAATTCTTTTCTCTGGGAGCTGTTCTGTGCACTGTAAACATCCTTGGCCTCTATCCACTAGAAGTCAGTATCATGCTATGGTCGTGACAACCCAGAAAGATTCCTAAACATTGCCAAATATCTCCTGGGGAAAAATACCCCCCACCTAACAACTGTGGTTGCTTTAGAGTTTCAATATCTGGATACATATCTAGGCTTTACTGTTTAACAGCTATATTAACAGCAAGGTCCTTAACCCCTCTGTGCCTCTGTCTGCACTTCTATGGAGGTAATCATAGTACTCAACTCGTGAGTGAGTTCTGTTATGTGATTTGACAGATAAAAGAGGAAGTGCCTAGAAAGCACTGAGAACAGTATTTTAAGCACAGCAAATGCCAGGGACTGAATGGTCATGTCTTCCCAAATTCATATGTTGAGATTTTTAACTCCCAATAAGATGGTATTAATAGGTGGGACCTTTGGGGTTGATTAAGTTATAAAGGTGGAGCCCCCATCAAAGGGATTAATGCCCTATTAAAAAAAAATGTTCCCTATGGTTCAGCGGTAAAGAATCTGCCTGCAGTGCAGGCGACACAGGTTTGATCCCTGAGTCGGGAAGATTCCTGGAGAAGGAAGTGGCAACTCAGCCCAGTATTGAGAAATCTCACGGACAGAGGAGCCTGCAGGCTGCAGTCTATGGGGCTGCCAAAGAGTGGGACACAACAACAATAAAAATCCCAGAGAGCTCTCTCCCTCTGTTTTCACTACAGAAGGATACTGTGAGAAGTTGGCAGTCTGAAACATGGAGGGTTCTCACAAGAACCCAACCATGCCAGCACCCAGCATTATCTTGGACTTCCAGCCTTCAGAACTGTGAGAGGCAAATTTCTGTTGTTTATCATCCACCCATTCTATCAGTCTGTGGTAGTTTGGTATAGCAGCCTAAATAGAGATCATGTCAGCTATCATGAATATACATAGTCTTATCTTGACTCCGAACCACTGAGAAAACTCCTGAAGTCTTTACACAGAATGTATGTATCTGCTCAACAGTTTATCCTCTGAATAATGAATCAGAAAGACTAAATACTCATATATACCTTTTAGAGTCTACATCTGGTGTGGAGACAGAAGAGCAAGAGTGTGTCAGAATCATTGGAACAAGGTTCTAGTTCCACCCTTTTTAAGTGATGCACTCTTAGGGAGTGGCTTAATCCTTCAGAACCATTGTTTCCTCAATTATAAAGTAGGGAAAATCATTTCTATTTCATGCATTTGTTATAAAACTTAGGTAACATATGGGAAAGCATATAAGCCAATATCTTCGTATACAGAAGGCACTTAATAAACATGTAATTCCCTTAAAATCATAGTCGATGAGAGCATAGTAGGAAGCAAAGTAGGCATAATCCCTATCACCATGGATGCGAATGACATCACTTGATCTAAACTGATGAGTGGTGAAAAGGGTTTCTCCTGTCACATTAAAATTTTGTTCTGTCAAAGTGCATTTGCTTCAACTTTCTGAAGGGTATTTAGTTAAATTAAATATATACTTTAATTTAGTCAAAACTATACATTCTCCAGAAGGCTGCAGGAATGGATTAATCTACTGATGATTTTGTAAATGCATCATGTATGCTATTACTCAACAGCAAAAACTGTAAACATCCTTGGTCTCTATCCACTAGATGACACCATCACCCCCCAGTTATGACAAACAAAAAGGTTTTCAGATTTTCAAATATCTCCTGGGAGAGATACTTATCTTGCATAATTCATTTAAGAACATTTAGCCATTTAATTTTGGTGCAGAGTAGAGTAGTGATTAGTGTCTTAACCAGTAGCTAAATTATTCTGGCAACTGAGCTTACAAATGTTTCAAACCCATATTATAATATCCATTTATATTTCCAAGCATTTTCCCCTTAGTGCTCTTACTTATTTTCCATTCAAGGGAAGGTTATACCGACAATATCACCTTGAGATTTTCAATACTCTCACTGGATGACATTAGTATTAATAACAGAATCCAAAATTCAAGTGGCAGAAATCTTGAACCCTGGTTGCTCATTCACTGACACATTCCTAAGCTTCCTTCCAACATATAAAGTTTCAAATTTTAAGAAAGTTGTCAACAAAAACTTCCCAATATCAAGTAAAATTAGATTCCTTTCATTATAAGTGTTATTAGATTGATAAAATATATAAAGTAGATTTGGGGGAACAAGTAATTATTTTCATTTAAAAATGCCGAAGTTTTTTTAAAAAAGACTTTAAATTTTTAGAGAAGTTTAAAGTTTACAACAAAATAGAGAGGGAGATAGACATTTTCCCCATATCTCCTGCTCACACACATGCATAGCCTCCTCCATTATCAACATTACTCACCAGAATGGTGCATTTTTTTTAAACAAAGATAAAGCTATATTGACACATCACAATCACCCAAAGTCTGTAGTTTACATTAGAGTTTACTCTTGGTGTTGCACATTCTATAGGTTTGGGCAAGTGTATAATGACATTTACACAATCATTGTAATCTCATACAGAGTATTTTCACGGCCTTAAAAATCCTCTGTGCTCTATTCATCTCCCCTGCTCCCACTTCTCCCAGCAACAACTAATCTTATTGTTATCTCCATTATCTCACATTTAATATTTTTTATATTGAGTAAACAATACCTAATCCAGTAGAAATCAAAGCTATTTAAGAGTTGAGGTCTGAACATTAGGAAAGACTGAAATCCAATTCCTTCTTGAATCTTGAGATTCATTTATTCAGCAGAAAAAAAAAAATCATGTTTGTTGAGCGCATAAAATATTCTAGTAATTGAGTTAAATGCCTTCCTTTATGGAACTTATAGTATGTAAGCCTACTATGCAGGAAGAGTAAGAGATTTCCCTGGTTTTCATTTAGCATCTGTTTGGTTACATTCAATGATGGGAGGTTCAGTACTTTGCAAGACTATTGATTTCACTATTGCATTCTCCTCTTGAACAATCAATTTTGATTTTCTACAGTTAGAACTGGACATGGAACAATAGACTGGTTCCAAATAGGAAAAGGAGTACGTCAAGGCTGTATATTGTCACCCTGCTTATTTAACTTCTATGCAGAGTACATCATGAGAAACTCTGGGCTGGAAGAAGCACAAGCTGGAATCAAGATTGCCGGGAGAAATATCAATAACCTCAGATATGCAGATGATACCACCCTTATGGTAGAAAGTGAAGAGGATCTAAAAAGCCTGTTGGTGAAAGTGAAAGAGGAGAGTGAAAAAGTTGCCTTAAAGCTCAACACTCAGAAAACGAAGGTCATGGCATCTGGTCCCATCACTTCATGGGAAATAGGTGGGGAAACAGTGGAAACAGTACCAGACTTTATTTTAGGGGGCTCCAGAATCACTGCAGATGGTGATTGCAGCCATGAAATTAAAAAACGCTTACTCCTTGGAAGGAAAGTTATGACCAACCTAGATAGCATGTTGAAAAGCAGAGACATTACTTTGCCAACAAAGGTTCGTCTAGTCAAGGCTGTGGTTTTTCCTGTGGTCATGTATGGATGTGAGAGTTGGACTGTGAAGAAGGCTGAGTGCCGAAGAATTGATGTTTTTGCACTGTGGTGTTGGAGAAGACTCTTGAGAGTCCCTTGGATTGCGAGGAGATCCAACCAATCCATTCTGAAGGAGATCAGCCCTGGGATTTCTTTGGAAGGAATGATGCTAAAGCTGAAACTTCAGTACTTTGGCCACCTCATGCAAAGAGTTGACTCATTGGAAAAGACTGATGCTAGGAGGGATTGGGGGCAGGAAGAGAAGGGGATAACAGAGGATGAGATGGCTGGATGGCATCACTGACTCATTGGACGTCAGCCTGAGTGAACTCCAGGAGTTGGTGATGGACAGGGAGGCCTGGCGTGCTGCGATTCATGGGGTCGCAAAGAGTCGGACATGACTGAGTGACTGAACTGAACTGAACTGATGGTATGCCACAGCCTTGCTGAAATAAAAATATGATGTCTGCATTGTTCCACTGGAGTTTTCAGTGTATTAAACACTATCAAAAAGTGCTATGAAGTTAGTTTTTCATTGTTTATTACCTTGTGTATATAAGATGGACTGCCAGTAACACCACTTTACCTCCCTAGTATTATGACTCTAGTCTATAATTTGTTCTATGGTCTTGGTGTTGAATATCAATAGAGCATATATGTGTATATGCATATATATTTATACAATATATATATAGATGTATAGTGTATTTATCTGGTATAAATACTTGTCTATATATAATTTATATTCCTCTGCTTGCTTTCCAATGTGGGATATTTTACTTATTTCTAATCTTCTGAAAGCTTTTCAGCTCACTAGAAATCTCAAATATAGCCATCATAGGAGAAACACATCTGTAATCCCTAACATATCATTCATCTAGAGATTTCAGCACTTCTTTAAAGTGACAAACTTCACCTCGTACCCCCATTCAGTGGCGAATTTCAGTTCTGCCTTGATGACTCTTTCTAACTTCTAATCTGAAAGTCATTCTCCTGAGTGGTGGAGACGCCGGTCTTAAAAATATGCAAAGAAATCGATACCATAAGAATGTTTCCCAAGGTATCTTAACTTGGGAGTTGACTTCCGATGAGTTCCTTTATAAGTCTGTATATGATAAAGACTACTATTACCTGGCGCCAAGGGAGACAGCAGTAATTTTGCACGGTAGTGCTGAATACGCAGCACCACACGATGAGCTTTGATTGTTTTAATCCAGGACACAAGGCTATAAGTTGCTGCACCAGAGACCCGTATTATTCCATACTCTTGCATGAGCTTCATCCATACTAGCTCAGAATCTTTTAGCAAAACCATTTCCACCACTCAAGGGTCTTATTTTCCCCCATTATGTTCATCAAGTAAAAAGAATAATTTCTTCTTGCATAACTATCAGTGATTTTTAACCCTTGATCTCCAGGTTTTGTCATTCATTGCTATTGCTTGCATTCTACTCTTTTTTTTTTTTTTCCTTTCTATACACAGGCACCAACAACATACCTTTATTTACATAAGAACCAGGTAATTCTGTCAGAAAGAATTCATAGTCATTAATGGTATCCAACTCAGCTTTGCTTCCAAATAAGCAAAGGAGTTGAGTTTCTCATCTTGTATCTTCTAAGGAACATCTTTACCAAGAGACAACTTAACTACCAGAGACAGTAAATTTACTTAAAAGTGTGAAAATCCAGAAATGGTAGCATTATCTCTGCAGTCCAAGTGTGCATTAGTAGAAAGAAATTTGTCCCTAATGTATCTTACAAGGTAGAACCATGCACAGTTCTTTTCCCTCACTCATCCTGGGACATTTTACGGTATCTTACAGCCAACCGAAATCATGAATATTTTACTGAACAGAGTGAGAAACAAATGAGGAATGTAAAACCACATAAACAGATCACGTTGCCAAACTGAATGTGAATTTAGCATCCTTGAAAAACAAAATCTTTCATTTCTAACTCACAATTGAAAACACGAGTTTACTCTGATCTAAAGTTAAAAGCAGAAAATCAAAGCAATTATAACTAACCATTCATTGTTTTCATTTTTGGAATCCTTCAGGGTCCATAGAATTAAATAGTTATAACAGCTCGCACAGATTGAGAACTTCATATGTGCCAGGCACTTCATTAAGAGGGCTCAACATATTACTTGATTTGGTTATCATAACTCATGAACTTCCAGATGTTCAAGCTGGTTTTAGAAAAGGCAGAGGAACCAGAGATCAAATTGCCAACATCCGCTGGATCATGGAAAAAGCAAGAGAGTTCCAGGAAAACATCTATTTCTGCTTTATTGACTATGCCAAAGCCTTTGACTGTGTGGATCACAACAAACTGTGGAAAATTCTGAAAAAGATGGGAATACCAGACCACTTGACCTGCCTCTTGAGAAACCTATATGCAGGTCAGGAAGCAACAGTTAGAACCAGACATGGAACAACAGTCTGGTTCCAAATAGGAAAAGGAGTACGTCAAGGCTGTATATTGTTACCCTGCTTATTTAACTTCTTTGCAGAGTACATCATGAGAAACGTTGGGCTGGAAGAAGCACAAGCTAGAATCAAGATTGCCGGGAGAAATATCAATAACCTCAGATATGCAGATGACACCACCCTTATGGCAGAAAGTGTAGAGGAACTAAAAAGCCTCTTGATGAAAGTGAAAGAGGATAGTGAACTAGTTGGCTTAAAGCTCAACACTCAGAAAATGAAGATCATGGCAACTGGTCCCATCACTTCACAGGAAATAGATGGGGAAACAGTGTCAGACTTTATTTTTTTGGGCTCCAAGATCACTGCAGATGGTGACTGCAGCCATGAAATTAAAAGATGCTTACTCCTTGGAAGAAAAGTTATGACCAACCTAGACAGCATGTTGAAAAGCAGAGACATTACTTTGCCAATAAAGGCCCATCTAGTCAAGGCTATGGTTTTTCCAGTGGGCACGTATGGATGAGAGTTGGACTGTGAAGAAAGCTGAGTGCCGAAGAATTGACGCTTTTGAACTGTGGTGTTGGAGAAGACTCCTGAGAGTCCTTTGGACTGCAAGGAGATCCAACCAGTCCATTCTGAAGGAGATCAGCCCTGGGATTTCTTTGGAAGGAATGATGCTAAATCTGAAACTCCAGTACTTTGGCCACCTCATGTGAAGAGGTGGAAAAGACCGATGCTGGGAGGGACTGCGGGCAGGAGGAGAAGGGGACAACAGAGGATGAGAAGGCTGGATGGCATCACCGACTCGATGGACATGAGTTTGAGTGAACTCCGGGAGTTGGTGATGGACAGGGAGGCCTGGCGTGCTGTGATTCATGGGGTCACAAAGAGTCGGACATGACTGAGTGACTGAACTGAACTGAACTGAACTCAGGGAAGTGGGTGTTTATATTCTCAAGTAACTGGTGAAGAAACTGAGGCACAGCAGGCATGAGGGATGGAACCTTAAAGTGGTGGTGTCAGTATGTGGTCCATGGATGAGCAGTATCAACATCTTCCCACTCCTCTGTCCTTCTTAGATATACAAATTCTCTGGCCCACCTCACATCTACTGAGATGTGGTCCAGAAACTCTATGAGTGAACTCTATATCAATCTGTGTCTTAAGCAGCCCTCTAGCTGATTCTGGACTTCCCTGGTGGCTTAGTGGTAAAGAATCTGCCTGCCAGCGCGAGAGATGTGGGTTTGATCCCTGGGTCAGGAAGATTCCCTGGAGAATGAAATGGCAACTCACTCCAGTATTCTTGCCTGGAAAATCCCATGGAGAGAGGAACCTGGCAGGATACAGTCCATTAGGGTGCAAAGAGTTGGACACGACTTAGCAACTGAGCATGCATGCACGCTCTAGCTGATTCTAATGAATAATAAAGTCTGAGCACAATGGTTTAGATCACTCAGTTAATAATGGTGGATCCATGTCTGTTTTGGCCTTTAAGCCCAACCTCCAAATGACATATTTAGTATGTAGCTTGTTCACAAGATAAGTGTTATCTGGGAGCACTTTAAGAAAGCCATACTTTTTTAACTGTTTATTAAAAATTGCATGTTTTATCTATTTGAAGAAGGCCTGAAAGCCCATGTTTCTGGACCCAGTAATTTCAGAACATGATCCCTGCAAACCAAGAACTGCATGTTATGCAAGCTTTCCCTCTCTAGTTCTAAGGAACAGACAGACGGCGGGTTATCTCTTTGCTGGGGGCAATCTGGTGGATTGACTGTCTGTACTATAGAAAATGCAACATGTCACAGTTGTTGGGGTTACATTTCCATAAAATGTTTTTTTTTCCCAGGGACACTGCTGGTCCATGGGAGGTCACTGACCTGTACTTCCATGACTTTTTTGGTTCTAAAATCTATCTACAATCCTCTTAACCCTCATGAAATTTGGTCACCTGTCATAAATCTGTGTGTCTGATTGAGAAAAGAATTGTCACTGATTTTCTCTTTCTGCCTTTTCATCATGACATGAGTCTGGGTTGGCATTTCATCATTACTATTTTTACTCAGTATCATTAGTACCTCTGCTATGCTTCGTGCTGACTGTTACTTCAGGACTGAATGAAAGATTTAAACTCCAGTCTCTCTGAAGAAAGAAAAAGGAACAACAACAAAAAAATCATGTTTATGATGATCGCTCCCTTCGCTTCCCAGGATTAAAGGGTTACTGTATAAAACTTGGAGGCTTACCCTATTTTGTCAGAACAAAGGGTAAAATATTGAATGTGGATACAATTTAGTGAATACATTCCCATCTGCCCTTCCTTTTTACTTATATTCTGCTTTTTTATCCTTGATACTTATTAGGTGTTCAAGTCGCAATCTTAAGCACTATTAAGTGGTAAATTAAAGTTATTTTCAAACTGTTTAAAAAGCAGTATCAAAATACTGTGGCTTTGGAGGTCAACAAAGCCTGGGGAGTTTTCAGTGATAAATGTCATGTCAAAGACTTAAAAGATTTCTTTTCTTACCCTATTTGAAAAAGTTTTTTTTTTTTTTCCTTGGGCTGAGATAAAATTGCCAAGTAGAAATAATAGCTATTTAGCACCACCACACTTACTAACAAATAATAATTGGATGATCTGGAGGAAAAGACATTGAATTATTATCTTATGGTTGAAAAGTAAGAACTATATCCCAGGGGCTAAGAAAGTTTTCAGATGAGTAAGGCATGAATGCTGAGGGAGTATTTCAATAAATAAAGGACAATAATATACATCTTTGACTCTGTGACAGAAATGCTCAGAGATTGAATAACCCAATTTACCCATGCCCTTGTAGCTAATGGGCCTAAGAAAAGTTAATGCTCAGAATCTAAAAATTATCTTTTGTTTGCTAAAGGCAGTTGATGGGTGATGTGTTGGAATAGCAGTTCCCTTAGGTATGTTTCAGAAAAGTGCTTATTCTGATTTTCTGAAGAGAGTCTAAATGACCTCACTGAGAAGCTGATATTGCTTATGGTATGAAAAAGACAGAATCATTGGGTACATTAAGACAGGAAAGGATACAAATAATATTTACTCAAAAATGAATCAATGTGGAAATGAAAACGGAGCTAAGCATCAGCATTGGATGTGTCCTATCTTCTTTGAGATTCTAGGTCATCAATTCAAAAAATAACAATAGGGCATTTTAAAAAGGACCTTATGTAAATTATAGGAATATGAGAAAAAATAACATTTTGTTCTTAAGATTTCTCTTCATGTATAGGAAAATAACACCAGCATGCTCTGTTCAGTTCACAGGTAGAGGAATAAACTCTGCATGGACTCACTGTTCGGGTCTCCCCAAAATTCATTTGTTGAAATCCTAGCCCCTGATGTGATAGTATTAGGAGGTGGGGACTTTAGGAGGTAATTAGGTCCAGATAGTGGAATCCTCTTGAGTGTGATTAGTACCCTTACAAGAGGAGACCAGAGGGCTGGCTAACTCTTTTTTTTTTCTACCCTGTGAGAATACAGTGAAAAGCTGGCAGTCTGCAGCCCTGAAGAGAGCACCCTGACCCAACTATGCTGGTGCCTTGATCTCAAACTCCCAGCTTCTAGAAATGTGAGAAATAAACTCCAGTTGTTTATAGACCACTCAGGGTATGGTATTTTGTTCTAGTAGAGTGAATGGACTAAGACAAACCCTTCTCCTAGTTTAACATAATAGTTGGGACAGTGGTGCTGTGCTTAGTTGCTCAGTCATGTCTGACCCTTTGCGACCCCATGGTCGCAGAGGACCCCATGGCTCCTCTGTCCATGGGGATTCTTCAGACAAGAATACTGCAGTGGGTTACCATGCCCTCCTCCAGGGGATCTTCCCTACCCAGGGATCAAACCCAGGTCTCCTGCATTGCGGGCAGATTCTTAACCATCTGAGCCACCAAGGAAGCCCTGGGACAATGGTACTCAATGATTTTTATTGTCACTCACTAAAGCAAGGCAAAGACCTTGCACTATTCTCCCACTTGACCTGTTTCCACCTTCTAGTGGATTTCCAATTATCTGTATGATTATATACTGTGATGGTTGATTTTTATGTGTCAACTTGAATGGGCTGAGAGATGCCCAGATAGCTGGTAAAACATTGTGTCTGAGTGTGTTTTTGAGGTGTTTCTGGAAGATTAGCATTCGATTTAGTAGACTAAGTAAATAAGATCTGCCCTCACCGATGTGAGCAGGAATTAGTCAACCCGTTGGGAACCTGAGTAGAGCAAAAGGCAAGAAAGGGCAAATTCCCTTTCTCTTCTTTCATCTTCTCCTGCCCTCTGACACCTGAGCTCTTAGTCCTTAGGCTTTGGATTCCAGGCTTACATCACTGGCCCTCCAGATCTTAGGCCTTCAGCCTCAGAATGGGAGTCATACCATTGGCTGCCCTGGTTTTCAGGCCTTTAGCCTTGGACTGAATGATACCATGAACTTGCCTGATTCTCCAGCTTGCAGATGATATGCTGTGGGACTTCTTGGTCTTCATGACAGTGTGGACCGATTTCTATAATAAATCGCCTTTCTATGTATCCAGTTGGTCCTATTTCTCTGGAGAACCCTGACTGAGTTACCAGGGAAGCCTGACTAATATACACAAAGTATCAAATTTACAATGTGATCTTAGTCTGAAATCTTATAGAATAATAAGTTAGAGTTACCTATAAACTATACATAACACCATGACAATTTTAGTTTTTGAGTATCAACACTTTGGTAACTCGCTGTATCCCACCAATTAAGTTACCAGTAGATTTGTCCTTGTGTGCCTGCCTGCTATGTTGCTTCAGTTGTGTCCGACTCTTTGTGACCCTATAGACTTGTAGCTCACCAGGCTCCTCTGTCCATGGGATTCTCCACGCAGGAGTACTGGAGTGGGTTGCCATGCCCTCCTCCAGGGGATCTTCCTGACTCAAGGATTGAACCTACGTCTCCTGTGGCTCCTGCCTTGCAGGCAAATTCTTTACCACCGAGCCACAGGGGAAGCCTGCAGTTGTCTTCAGTCTTCTGTAAAAATGAAACTCTGTGGGATTGCCATTTGCTTATAATAAGACCTATAAAGAAGGGCTTGTCATATTTACCTCAAAACTGGTCTGGAGGAATTCAAGGCCCTCCCGGTGGGCTGAGGATCACACTTTGAGTGCCACTGGCCTGTGGCATGGGCTTCAGACCTGTACTCATGCTCTAGTCCACTTAAGAGATGCATACTTGGTCAAGACAGTCCACCTGTCTGCATGGAAATTTCCCCATCTATTAAATTAGTGTGATGGTTCCTCACAGGGCTGCCGAGAAGACTACAATGAAATTTTGTTATAAGGTAATTGGCCCGTGGTGGGCAGATAGAAAGTAGTCAGCAAATGGCGGTCATTATTAAACATGAAAACTGCCTACCCCATAGCTAAGGCTGCCTCCCCCTGGGCCAGAAAAGAGCCACAAACCCAAGCACACTGGATATGTGCATCCTCGTTTCTAGAGGCTGAGAGTCCTCCCAGAGACCCACATCTATGTTTTTGGGCTCAGTATTGAAACTCTTATCACTTGTCACATCATATGACAAGAAGAGCTGCCCCACAGAGCATGCCTTCTTGCACATGGGACCTCATCTCCTATGCTGGTTCTTACTCCATGTAATTCTGTGACAGGTAAAATTACACCTACCAATTAATTCAGTAATAAATTTTTACCAAATGCACACTAACTGCCTGGGCCAGTGCTCCTTTATACTCACAGTTATCTAGCTCACAAGTTGCCTGTTATTTCGGGAGAGCATTATAAATGTTGTCATTTTTATACTAATTATAACAGCAATAATAGTTATCATAAATAACAGTACTTTGTATGGCACATTTTAATGTATATTTCCATGCACAGTTAAAAATTTGAAAATGTTCACCATTTATAAATGAAACCAATTTACATAATGAAGAATTTCTTAATAAAACAGAAGGAAAGGTATTAAATAACCAGATCAGGAAAGGAATTGCTGGCCAAACACTAGGGCTCTTCAGGGGAAAAAAGGTGCTATATAATTCAAGTGTCATTATTATTATTATTATTTTTCACTCTGCATGTCTGGTTAAGTTTAGACAAAACAGCTTAGGGACATAACAGTCTGTTAGTAAGGTCAGCCGCAATGGATAGACCACCACTTGGCATGCCATGTATCCTGTCATCATTAGCGCTTTGAGAACCAAATGCTGCATCAAACCTTTCTCAAGCACCACTCCACAACTTCTCTTCTTGCCACAAGAACTTCCACCTGTGCTGCTTTTATTTAATATAACATGCAGTGCCAAAAGGCATCATGCATACATCTTTAAAAAAACAGTCTTTGAAACAACGCAAAATTCATTCATTAAGGCAGCTCTTGGAAAAATTATTGGGTGCTTATTATATGCTGGATCCAGAAATTCAATAAATAGCTTGTATAATAAGATTCACATTTTAGGATTTTTATCTGAGGGAAAAAGTACAAAATCTCAACAAAAAAGCCACAGTGGAAGGCATTTTATTCTGTTGGGGGGGACAGTGGGTAAGGGTTGCTCTCCCAGGTTTGTGTAGCTTCCTCCAAGAACCAAGAGGTGGTGGTGCTGATGGAGGGCCAGAATGGGAGTGAAGAGCACTGTGATGGGCTAGCTGGACCCCTGACCTCAGCATGATGGAAGCGGAAATAGTTGGTGCTGGAGTGGGCAGCAGACTGTTCTCCTGACCATGAACTAAGTAAGCTAAGCTTGAGGTCTAGTCTTGCTTTTAAGGGGAGAATGCGGTTCTTGTCACCATGCTAAGACTGGGAATTTCTTTGCTTGTGCACATTTATGCCAGAAGTATAGTCTTCTAGGAGCGGTAGACTAGGCTGAGAGAGGGGAAAACTCTTCATTCCCATTCACCCATCAAACTATTAGGAGTTTGGAGGGAAACTGCCTGCATAACTATAATTCCTTATTTCTTTTGCTCTTAATTTGAATGTTTCTATAGACAGGTGGGAAAATAGGACTTCTAGAAATGTCACAAGTTCTTCTTCTACAATGAAAATTTTGGAAATCTCATAGGAAACTTTATTCTAAGAACTGAGATTCTTGGAATTGAGTACTGCTGTCTTTTAAAAGCTACAAATTCAATATGAGTGCCCTCAAGGGAAAACAAACATTTTACTCACATAATTAGAACTTGAATATGTATAAAATATCTCTGGCATGATAAATAAGAAGTTGGTAATACTTTTTATCTCTAAGGGAATGATTAGAGGTAAGGACATTTAATTGAATACTTTCTGAACCATTAAATATTATATATGTACTATTAAAATATTCTCTATACAAAATTAAATTTAAAATAAAAATTGTTAAAGTACTCTCAAAGAAACATTACTTTTGGTGGATATGTAATATTTCCTCATGTGGCTTGCCTTAATTTATTCAGTTTCATCATAAGTGGATATTTTAAGTTGTTTCTAAGACTCTTTTCTCTGTTATGAAATGCATAAGTCTGTTTACCTCTCTTAGATTCTGACAAAAGATATAGCTAAGAAAAAAAGTCTAGTTATTTTAAAGGTTCTTGGAAACATTGAGCAAGCTATGAGAATGCTTATCTGTTTCTGACACTGACTATTATTTTTTTCAAAATAGCAAAAGCTAAGTAAAAAATGGCCTTGTGATACCTTACGCTTACTCCTTGGAAGAAAAGTTATGACCAACCTAGACAGCATATTCAAAAGCAGAGACATTACTTTGCCAACAAAGGTCCACCTTGTCAAGGCTATGGTTTTTCCAGTAGTCATGTATGGATGTGAGAGTTGGACTGTGAAGAAAGCTGAGCACAGAAGAATTGATGCTTTTGAAGTGTGGTGTTGGAGAAGACTCTTGAGAGTCCCTTGGACTGCAAGGAGACTCAACCAGTCCATTCTGAAGGAGATCAGCCCTGGGATTTCTTTGGAAGGAATGATGCTAAAGCTGAAACTCCAGTACTTTGGCCACCTCATGCGAAGAGTTGATTCATTGGAAAAGACTTTGATGCTGGGAGGGATTAGGGGCAGGAGGGAAAGGGGACTACAGAGGATGAGAAGGCTGGATGGCATCACTGACTCGATGGACGTGAATCTGAGTGAACTCCAGGAGTTGGTGATGCACAGGGAGGCCTGGGTGCTGCGATTCATGGGGTCGCAAAGAGTCGGACACGATTGAGCAACTGAACTGAACTGAACTGAACTGTGACACCTCAATGTTATAATACGAAAACATACTTACTCCGCATTGGCTTCTACCTGTTACTTAACATAAATTTTTAGCCCTTATGTATTTTGTATCCGCAAACTGAAAATTACCAAATGCGTTGTGCTGTGCTTTGCTACCCCATGGATTACAGCCTGGAGTGGGTGGCTGTGCCCTCCTCACCAAAAGAATTACTCTGAGGAAATTATAATTTTGAAGAGAAATCTAATCAACCCTAGGTACAAGTAGTCTTTAGGGTTTCCATGATTTTGGTAAAATCTGTACTGTTTTAGTTTTATACTAGATGGAAGATAGAGTTATGGTCAATACAGAAGATACTGTAAGATTTCAGTTTATTAATGTTTCTAGTTTGTAATTCATCTTTGAAATCTTTTACTCTCTTGATACATGAGTCTATTTCAGTAAGCAAAATGTACTAAGCCATCATGAGACCCTCAATGTGGTTCCGTTCACAGTGCACCAAATGGCAGATCTGAGACAAGGAGTGCCTCAGAGGAGGACCGAAAATGGTGACTACAGATGACAGCCATGTGGCCCTTAGGACTTTGTGAAGATTTCTACATCCTGACTTTCAGGACCGTGGCCAAAGTATCTCAGTGGTGAATTAAGATTTCGCTTTATTCACTTTGAATAGGACCTTCACCTATAAATGAACAGACAGTTGTTCTCATAATTTGACTAAAGACACCAAATCTGAAATGACCTCATTTCTGATCTGCCCTGTGTCTGAAATTTCCCCTTTGATTGTTTATTCCTTTAAGACACTGCTATCTCTAAGGAGGGCTTCCTAGGTGGTACTAGTGGTAAAGAACCTGCCTACCAATGCAGGAGATGTAAGAGACGTGGGTTCCATCCCTGGGTCGGGAAGATCCTCTAGAGGAGGACATGCAACCCACTCCAGTGTTCTAGTCTGGAGAATCCCCATGGACAGAGCCTGGTAAGCTACAGTCCATAGAGTCGCAAAAAGTCAGACATGACTGAAGCGTCTTAGCACACATGCACGTCTCTAAGGGATTACTTTCAAGAATAAAACCACCGCTAGGGGAGCACCACTAGGGGGGCATCACTAGGGGTGCAAAGAGTCAGACACAACTGAGCTACAGAGCATAAGGGTGCACTGCTCTTCTGAATGTGACTTAATTGTTCATCAGTCAAGAGTTTAGCGAAGCAGTGACAGAGACATGGGTTGGGTAAGTTTCATGGAGAAGGGGACAGGGGTATGTCTAGAGCTGTCCTGAGTACCATTACTGGAAAGTAGTCTTTTTGAAGCAGTGGCAAAGTGTTGGCTGTCTTAGGAGATGACATAAGACCAGGCAGGAGATGGCAGGATAAGAGGGGAAGTTAGAAATTTGCTAAAGAAAAATTTTCAACCCTACCACAATTTGTCTGGGGCTGGTCTTTTACCTTAATTTGTTCAAGATAGTTCTATAGCTAGCTGTTTCTAAAACAGCTTAGGTTTCTGGAGTGTTTGAAGTTTACCCCATGGTCTGGCTCAGAACCCAAAATAAAGATCTGCTATGATGCAGAGTCAGAGCATGCAGACATAAGCTTGGCCCTGCTACAACTCAGCCTTAAAGACCTTGGGCATATCATTGAATCTTAATCCTCAATGTAGTTAGTTACAGGTTTCTATAACATAATTGACAGTGAACTGTTACTTCGAGTGAAATCATATTTTAAGTGTATTATAAATGCTAAAATGCTCTAAAAATATAGAATGAGTATCACTGTTAGTTGCATTATTAACAGTTCTCTAGGATTTTGCAAGCTTCAGGAATAGTAGAGTGAAAGAGATGGAAGATAGGTTCATAATGTTAGATAATGGATTGTTTTCATTTTTTGTTAATTGTGGTGACTTATACAGAACATACAATTCTTAAATATAAAATTCTGTGGCATTAACTACATTTACCTTGTTCTGGAACCATCACCACCACTGATCTCTAGAGCTTTTCAATTTTCTTACATTGAAACTCTGTACCCATTAAACACCAACTCTCCATTCCTCCTCCCTCTAGTCTCTCAAAACCACCATTCTCTCTGTGTACATAAATTCAACAATCTTATACAAGTAAAATCATACACCATTTGTTGGTTTGTGACTGACTTATTCTGCTTAGCATAACGTTTTCAAAATTCATCCATGTTTCAGCATGTGTCAGAATTTCCTTCTCTTTTTTTTAAAGTTAAGTAATATTCCACTGTATGTATACATCACACTTTATCCATTCATCCACAGATGAACACTCACATCACTTCCACATTTTGGCGACTGTGAATAATGCTGCTATGAACATGGGAATATTGTTTTAATTTTTAAAACCTTCATTTGTACATGGCAAAAGCAAATTTCATCTTTTTTACTTTGGAGGCCATTTAATAAACAGTTGGCATTTCAATTCATGACATTTTTTTCGTCCGACAGGAAGGATGCTTAAAGTTGGAAGGGAGGCTAGGATTTTGCTATATACAACAAAAACAAGCCTGTTCTCACTTGGTTTTATAGAGATACATGGAAGAAGCGCAGCCCAGTTAGAAAATGGATGGTATTGATATGTGAGCCTAAGATGTAGTCTCTGTGGCTTAAGGAGATTTAATCATCATCTTTTTCTCTGAACTGCAGATGGAGAGTGGGCTGTCATGGCATTCAAAGGGAGATATTTGGCAGGTTTGCCCAATGCTGGAGGAAAAGCAGAAAAGAAAGATTATCTTCTGGCACTTTGTCTTGCAGGAATCACAGATTTCAGAGCCTACAGGGCTTTTAGAGATCACTAACTGGACATGGAACAACAGACTGGTTCCAAATAGGAAAAGGAGTACGTCAGGGCTATATATTGTCACCCTGCTTATTTAACTTATATGCAGAGTACATCATGAGAAACGCTGGACTGGAAGAAGCACAAGCTGGAATCAAGATTGCCGGGAGAAATATCAATAACCTCAGATATGCAGATGACATCACACTTATGGCAGAAAGTGAAGAAGAACTAAAGAGCCTCTTGATGAAAGTGAAAGAGGAGGGTGAACAAGTTGGCTTAAAGCTCAACATTCAGAAAACGAAGATCATGGCATCTGGTCCCATCACTTCATGGGAAATAGATGGGGAAACAGTGAAACAGTGTCAGACTTTATTTTTTTGGGCTCCAAAATCACTGCAGATGGTGACTGCAGCCATGAAATTAAAAGATGCTTACTCCTTGGAAGAAAAGTTATGACCAACCTAGACAGCATGTTGAAAAGCAGAGACATTACTTTGCCAACAAAGGTCCGTCTAGTCAAGGCTATGGTTTTTCCAGTGGTCATGTATGGATGTGAGAGTTGGACTGTGAAGAAAACTGAGTGCTGAATTGATGCTTTTGAACTGTGGTGTTGGAGAAGACTCTTGAGGGTCCCTTGGACTGCAAAGAGATCCAACCAGTCCATTCTGAAGATCAGCCCTGGGATTTCTTTGGAAGGAATGATGCTAAAGCTGAAACTCCAATACTTTGGCCACCTCATGCAAAGAGTTGACTCATTGGAAAAGACTTTGATGCTGGGAGGGATTGGAGGCACGTGGAGAAGGGGACCACAGAGGATGAGATGGCTGGATGGCATCACTGACTTGATGGACATGAGTATGAGTGAACTCCGGGAGTTGGTGATGGACTGGGAGGCCTGGCGTGCTGCGATTCATGGGGTTGCAATGCGTCGGACACGACTGAGCGACTGAACTGAATCTACTACTCCTCCCTTCTACTCCAGGATTCCAATTGACTGATGGGCAATTAATAGTCTAAGAGACTGAAATTAGATTCCTGATCAGCACAGTCCAATAAAAATATAATGCAAACCATGTGATTTAATGTATTTTTTCTTAGCAGTCACATTGAAAATGTAACAATTAACAGGTGAAAACGACTTCAATACATGTTTTATTTAACCTAGATAGGTCCCAATATTATCATATGTAATCAACATAATGAGATATTTAAGTTTTTTTATCCATACTAAATCTTTCAAATAGGATGTGCATTTTACCTTATGTATCAATTTGGATGTCAAATTTTCAACAGTTCAAATAAAATATAGTCCTGTCCAAACTATATAGCTATGATTAATGGACAAATATTATATACCACTTTAGTATGTCAACTTAAGTTATAATGAAGAAAAATTAAATATTCTATTTCTTAGGTGCCTAATTCTAGTGCTCAGCAGCTACATGCAGTGGCTATTGTACCAGACAGTGCAGTTCTAGATAATTCTCCTTTTCAATTATAGAATCAAGGCATGATATTTGTAGCCCTGTAACAGTCCATGGGCGGTGGTCGGCGCACTAAGTGTGGCCGAGAGCTACCCCACGTCTGAGGTCAGGGGCGGCGGCCAGAAGAGCTACCCCGTGTCCGAGGTCAGGGGCGGCGGCCGGGAGGAGATACCCCACGTCTGAGGCCAGGGACAGTGGCCGGGAGGAGCCACCCTGCATCTAAGGTTGGGGCGACGGCCGAGAGGAGCCACCCTGCCTCTGAGGCCAGGCGCGGCCCCTGAGGCCAGGGCGGCGACTGGGAGGAGCAGCCCCACGCCCAAGGCCAGGGGCGGCGGCCAGAAAGAGCAACCCCACATCCAAGGAGTGGTGGCTGTGCGGGCGCAGGAAGGCCTAGAGGAGCCATCCCACATTGAAGGTCAGGAAGGGTGATGGGAGGAGATACCCCTCATCTAAGGTAAGGAGCAGCAGCTGTGCTTTGCTGGAGCAGCCGTGAAGAGATACCCCACGCCCAAGGTAAGAGAAACCCAAGTAAGGTGGTAGGTGTTGCAAGAGGCATCAGAAGGCAGACACACTGAAATCATACTCACAGAAATCTATTCAGTCTAATCACACTAGGACCACAGCCTTGTCTAACTCAATGAAACTAAGCCATGCCCGCGGGGCAACCCAAGACGGGTGAGTCATGGTGGAAAGGTCTAACAGAATGTGGTCCACTGGAGAAGGGAATGGCAAACCACTTCAGCATTCTTGCCTTGAGAACCCCATGAACAGTATGAAAAGGCAAAATGATAGGATACTGAAAGAGGAACTCCCCAGGTCAGTAGGTGCCCAATATGCTACTGGAGATTAGTGGAGAAATAACTCCAGAAAGAATGAAGGGATGGAGCCAAAAAAATAAAAGATACCCAGCTGTGGATGTGACTGGTGATAGAAGCAAGGTCTGATGCTGTAAAGAGCAATATTGCATAGGAACCTGGAATGTCAGGTCCATGAATAAAGGCAAATTGGAACTGGTCAAACAGGAGATGGCAAGAGTGAACGTCAACATTTTAGGAATCAGTGAACTAAAATGGACTGGAGTGGGTGAATTTAACTCAGATGAGCATTGTATCTACTACTGTGGGCAAGAATCCCTTAGAAGAAATGGAGTAGCCATCATGGTCAACAAAAGAGTCTGAAATGTAGTACTTGGATGCAATCTCAAAAATGACAGAATGATCTCTGCTTGTTTCCAAGGCAAACCATTCAGTATCACAGTAATCCAAGTCTATGCCCCAACCAGTAATGCTGAAGAAGCTGAAGTTGAACGGTTCTATGAAGACCTACAAGACCTTTTAGAACTAACACCCAAAAAAGATGTCCTTTTCATTATAGGGGACTGGAATGCAAAAGTAGGAAGTCAAGAAACACCTGGAGTAACAGGCAAATTTGGCCTTGGAATGCGGAATGAAGCAGGGCAAAGACTAATAGAGTTTTGCCAAGAAAATGCACTGGTCATAGCAAACACCCTCTTCCAAAAACACAAGAGAAGACTCTACACATGGACATCACCAGATGGTCAACATGGAAATCAGACTGATTATATTCTCTGCAGCCAAAGATGGAGAAGCTCTATACAGTCAGGAAAAACACGACTGGGAGCTGACTGTGGCTCAGACCATGAACTCCTTATTGCCAAATTCAGACTTAAATTGAAGAAACTAGGGAAAACCGCTAGACCATTCAGGTATGACCTAAATCAAATCCCTTAGATTATACAGTGGAAGTGAGAAATAGATTTAAGGGCCTAGATCTGATAGATAGAGTGCCTGATGAACTATGGACGGAGGTTCGTGACATTGTACAAGAGGCAGGGATCAAGACCATCCCCATGGAAAATAATGCAAAAAAGCAAAATGGCTGTCTGGGGAAGCCTTACAAATAGCTGTGAAAAGAAGAGAGGCAAAAAGCAAAGGAGAAAAGGAAAGATATAAGCATCTGAATGCAGAGTTCCAAAGACTAGCAAGAAGAGATAAGAAAGCCTTCTTCAGCGATCAATGCAAAGAAATTGAGGAAAACAACAGAATGGGAAAGACTAGAGATCTCTTCAAGAAAATTAGAGATACCAAGGGAACATTTCATGCAAAGATGGACTCGATAAAGGACAGAAATGGTATGGACCTAACAGAAGCAGACAATATTAAGAAGAGATGGCAAGAATACACAGAAGACCTGTACAAAAAGGATCTTCACAACCCGGATAATCATGATGGTGTGATCACTCATCTAGAGCCAGACATCCTGGAATGTGAAGTCAAGTGGGCCTTAGGAAGCATCACTACGAACAAAGCTAGTGGAGGTGATTGAATTCCAGTTGAGCTGCTTCAAATCCTGAAAGATGATGCTGTGAAAGTGCTGCACTCAATGTACCAGCAAATTTGAAAATTGGAAAACTCAGCAGTGGCCACAGGACTGGAAAAGGTCAATTTTCATTCCAAATCCACAGAAAGGCAATGCCAAAGAATGCTGAAAATACCACACAATTGCACTCATCTCACATGCTAGTAAAGTAATGCTCAAAATTCTCCAAGGCAGGCTTTAGCAATACGTGAACCATGAACTTCCTGATGTTCAAGCTGATATTAGAAAAGGCAGAGGAACCAAAGATCAAATTGCCAACATCCGCTGGATCATGGAAAAAGCAAGAGAGTTCCAGGAAAACATCTATTTCTGCTTTATTGACTATGCCAAAGCCTTTGACTGTGTGGATCACAATAAACTGTGGAAAATTCTGAAAGAGATGGGAATACCAGACCACTTGACCTGCCTCTTGAGAAATCTGTATGCAGGCCAGGAAGCAACAGTTAGAACTGGACATGGAACAACAGACTGGTTCCAAATAGGAAAAGGAGTACGTCAAGACTGTATATTGTCACCCTGCTTATTTAACTCATATGCAGAGTATATCATGAGAAACACTGGACTGGAAGAAACACAAGCTGGAATCAAGATTGCCGGGAGAAATATCAATAACCTCAGACATGCAGATGCCACCACCCTTATGGCAGAAAGTGAAGAGGAACTAAAAAGTCTCTTGACGAAAGTAAAAGAGGAGAGTGAACAAGTTGGCTTAAAGCTCAACATTCAGAAAACTAAGATCATGCATCTGGTCCCATCACTCCATGGGAAATAGATGGAGAAACAGTGGAAACGGTGTCAGACTTTATTTTAGGGGGCTCCAAAATCACTGCAGATGGTGATTGCAGCCGTGAAATTAAAAGACGCTTACTCCTTGGAAGAAAAGTTATAACCAACCTAGACAGAATATTCAAAAGCAGAGACATTGCTTTGCCAACTAAGGTCCATCTAGTCAAGGCTATGGTTTTTCCTGTGGTCATGCATGGATGTGAGAGTTGGACTGTGAAGAAGGCTGAGCGCCGAAGAATTGATGTTTTGCACTGTGGTGTTGGAGAAGACTCTTGAGAGTCCCTTGGACTGCAAGGAGATCCAACCAGTCCATTCTGAAGGAGATCAGCCCTGGGATTTCTTTGGAAGGAATGATGCTAAAGCTGAAACTCCAATACTTTGGCCACCTCATGCAAAGAGTTGACTCATTGGAAAAGACTTTGATGCTGGGAGGGATTGGGGGCAGGAGGAGAAGGGGACGACCGAGGATGAGATGGCTGGATGACATCACTGACTCGATGGAAGCGAGTCTGAGTGAACTCCGGGAGTTGGTGATGGACAGGGAGACCTGGCGTGCTGCAATTCATGGGATCGCAGAGTTGGACACGACTGAGCGACTGAACTGAACTGTATTGACTGAATTAATCTGGTGCCTGGCATACAGGAGGTACTCAGTAAATGTGTACTGACTGAACTGAGACAAATTTGAGTACTCTAATTTATTAGTCAAGTGAATTTTGCATGCCAGTTACACTCCACGTATTATTCCTACTTATCACAGAGCAGTGGTTCTCATGTGTGGACCCCATGACTGGAGCATCTGTCATCTCCTGGGAACTTGTTAGAAATGCAAACTTGAGGGGCTCTTCATAGATCTGCTCAGTCAGAGACCCTAGGAGTGAGGCCCAGATCTGTGCTTTAACAACCTCTCCAAATGATTCTGAGGCATGCTGAAGTTTGAGACTAATGCTATAGGGTCTCAGTTCAGTTCAGTTCAGTCGCTCAGTCGTGTCTGACTCTTTGCGACTCCAAGGACCGCAGCACGCCAGGCCTCCCTGTCCAACACCAACTCCCGGAGTTTACCCAAACTCATGTCCATTGAGTCGGTGATGCCATTCAACCATCTCATCCTCTGTTGTCCCTTCTCCTTCTGCCTTCAATCATTACCAGCATGAGGGTCTTTTCAAATGAGTCAGCTCTCTGCATCAGGTGGCCAAAATATTGGAGCCTCAGCTTCAACATCAGTCCTTCCAATGAACTCTCAGGACTGATCTCCTTTAGGATGGACTGGTTGGATCTCCTTGCAGTTCAAGGGACTCTCAAGAGTCTTCTCCAACACCACAGTTCAAAACCATCAATTCTTCAGCACTCAGCTTTCTTTATAGTCCAACTCTCACATCCATGCATGACTACTGGAAACCATAACCTTGATTAGATGGACCTTTG
This sequence comes from Capra hircus, assembly GCF_001704415.2. Taxonomy (NCBI): domain Eukaryota; kingdom Metazoa; phylum Chordata; class Mammalia; order Artiodactyla; family Bovidae; genus Capra; species Capra hircus. Next base: position 50,515,549 of record NC_030815.1, on the reverse strand, counting down.
TTGGCAAAGTAATGTCTCTGTTTTTTAATATGCTGTCTCAGTTGGTCATAAGTTTCCTTCCAAGGAGTAAACATCTTTTAATTTCACGGCTGCAGTCACCATCTGCAGTGATTTTGGAGCTCAAAAAGATAATGTCAGCCACTGTTTCCACTGTTTACTCATCTATTTGCCATGAAGTAATGGGACCAGATGCCATGATCTTACTTTTCTGAATGTTGAGCTTTAAGCCAACTTTTTCACTCTCCTCCTTCACTTTAATCAAGAGGCTCTTAGATCTTCTTCACTTTCTGCCATAAGAGTGGTGCCATCTGCATATCTGAGGTTATTAATATTTCTCCTGCCAGTCTTGATTCCAGCTTGTGCTCCTTACAGTCCAGCATTTCTCATGATGTACTCTGCATATAAGTTTAATAAGCAGGGTGACAATATACAGCCTTGATGTAGTTATTTTACTATTTGAAACCAGTCTGTTGTTTCATGTCCAATTCTAACTGTTGCTTCCTGACCTGCACACAGATATCTCAAGAGGAAGGTCAGGTGGTCTGGTGTTCCCATCTGTTTCAGAATTTTCCACAGTTTATTGTGATCCACACACTCAAAGGGTTTGGCATAGTCAATAAAGGAGAAGTAGATGTTTTTCTGGATCTCTGTTGCTTTTTTGATGATCCAGTGGAGGTTGGCAACTTGATCTCTGGTTCCTCAGCCTTTTCTAAATCCAGCTTGAACATCTGGAAGTTCACGGTTCACGTATTGTTGAAACCTGACTTGGAGAGTTTTGAGTGTAACTTTACTAGCATGTGAGATGAGTGCAATTGTGCAGTAGTTTGAGCATTCTTTGGCATTGCCTTTCTTTGGGATTGGAATGAAAACTGACCTTTTCCAGTCTTGTGGCCACTGCTGAGATTTCCATAGTTTCTGGCATATTGAGTGCAGCACTTTCACAGTATCATCTTTCAGGATTTGAAATAGTTCTACTGGAATTCCATCACCTCCACTAGCTTTGTTTGTAGTGATAATTCTGAAGACCTACTTGACTTCACATTCCAGGATGTCTGGCTCTAGGTGAGTGAACACACTGTCATGATTATCTGGTTCATGAAGATCTTTTTGTACAGTTCTTCTGTGTATTCTTGCCACCTCTTCTTAATATCTTCTGCTTCTGGTGATAGAAGCAAGGTTTGATGCTGTGAAGAGCAATATTGCAAAAGGAACCTGGAATGTTAGGTCCATGAATCAAGGCAAATTGGAAGTGGTCAAACAGGAGACGGCAAGAGTGGATATCATCATTTTAGGAATCAGCGAACTAAAATGGACTGGAATGGGTGAATTTAACTCAGATGACCATTATATCTTCTACTGTGGGCAAGAATCCCTTAGAAAAAATGGAGTAGCCATCATAGTCAACAAAATAGTCCAAAATGCAGTACTTGGATTCAATCTCAAAAATGACAGAATGAGCTCTGTTCATTTCCAAGGCACAGCATTCAACATCATAATAATCCAAGTCTATGCCCTGACCAGTAATGCTGAAGAAGCTGAATTTTTACGGTTCTATGAAGACCTGCAAGACTTTTTAGAACTAACACCAAATAAAGATGTCCTTTTCATTATAGGGGACTGGAATGCAAAAGTAGGAAGTCAAGGAACACCTGGGAAATTTGGCCTTGGAGTACAGAATCAAGCAGGGCAAAGGCTATAGAATTTTGCTAAGAGAATGCACTGTCATAGCAAACACCCTCTTCCAACAACACAACAGAAGACTACACATGGGCATCATCAGATGGCCAACACCGAAATCAGATTAATTATATTCTTTGCAGCCAAAGATGGAGAAGCTCTATACAGTCAGCAAAAACAAGACCAGGAGCTGACTGTGGCTCAGATCATGAACTCCTTATTGCCAAATTCAGACTTAAATTGAAGAAACTAGGGAAAACCACTAGACCATTCAGGTATGACCTAAATCAAATCCCTTATGATTATACAGTGGAAGTGTAAGTAGAGTTAAGGGACCAAATCTGACAGATAGAGTGCCTGAGGAACTATGGAATGAGGTTCTTGACATTGTACAGGAGACAGGGATCAAGACCACCCAAGAAAAAGAAATGCAAAAAAGCAAAATGGCTGTCTGAGGAGGCATTACAAATAGCTGTGAAAAGAAGAGAAATGAAAAGCAAAGGAGAAAAGAAAAGATATACCTATTTGAATGCCGAGTTCCAAAGAATAGCAAGGAGAGATAAGAAAGCCTTCTTAAGGCTCTTAAGGAGAGATAAGTGCAAAGAAATAGAGGAAAACAACAGAATAGGAGAGATTAGATATCTCTTCAAGAAAATTAGATATACCACGGAAACATTTCATGCAAAGATGAGCTATAGGGTCTAAAGGAATCCTATTTTCCTCAGCTCTTCCTTTGAGGTGGGGGGATGCTAAGAGAGCAAGCATTTCTAGTCTTACAGCACTGTCCAGCAGAATGTTCTGTGATGATAAAAAATATTCTATATCTGTACTGAACAATGGGCTTCTCTGATGGCTTTACTGGTAAAGAATCCACCTGTAATGCAGCAGCATCAGCAGAAGATGCAGGTTTGATCCCTGGGTTAGGAAGATGCCCTGAAGGAGGAAGTGGAAACCCACTCCAGTATTCTTGTCTGGAAAATCCCTTGGACAGAGGAGCTTGGAGTCGCAGAGTCGGATATAACTGAGTGACTGAAAACCCATGTTTGTACTGAACAATATAGGCTTGAAATGTGACTAATGCAAATAAGAAAATAAGTTTTAAATTCTATTCAATTTTAATTACCTTGCATTTAAATTCATACAGCCTCATGTGGTTCTCTCACACACCTCTCTTACAAATAAACATGGAGCTCAGTGACTGCAGGGACTGTTAACTTGAATCCAGAATGAGCTTAGGGTTAAGGTGGAGGTAGATTCTGATAGGTGACAATCTTGTCTTCTCCACGCCTGTTCTCTCAGGACAGAGAGGAGACAGATTCACTGAACTGCTGTGTGCTCTAAGCCCAGGATTAGGGTAACTCAAACAACCTATAGCCTCCTGTTAACTCATGACCCAGGACTTACTCTTCCAGGTTGGAAGTAGAACCATGAATTCTGACAAGGAGGCCATGATACATAATAATCATATTTTGCAATTAATAATGGCAAGGGCTTTGCCTCCTGAGTTATTACCTACAGTCAATTAAATTTTTTTTTTTAATGGTGGAGGTTATCTGGCTGTGCTTATGGTGACCTTTTTGGGTTGCTAATTCTCTTTCTTTGGAAAATCCTTTCTGGAACTGACAAATGTCTCTACTTTTGTCCTGGACCCTTTCTCTCTCCACAGTTCTTGAGCAAATTACCATGATTTCCTTGACTTTGAAAATACAGATGTTTTCCATAATGACACAGAGAAAAAGGAAATGACTGGGTTTCAAGATACAAGGTGATAAAAACCTTAGTGTCATGACTCTTATTACATAAAATGAGAGTGGATAAGAAGAAAAGTGACTTGTGTTTTTTGTTTGGGTCATTACACCTTACACCTTACTTAAACCAACTCAAACCCAATGTTTCCTGGGACATGAAGCATCTTTGATCACTTGACTGAATGGAGCTGGGATGTGGCTCCTGCTGAAATTTACCTGGCAAAGCAGAGGGACAGCACAGCTCCATGAGACCACTGGGTGTTATGCAAACACGCTTTGTAATTTTGGTGCACCAGAAGAGTAAGTGTGATCTTAAAACAGCCCCATGTGCTAAATGTGATCCACAACTGCTTACTTTTTCCACAGAAAGGGAGAACTTGGTATGTAGCTGCAAATGCTAGAAGGTATATGATGACCATGCCATTTTCATTTGTTAAGTGGAACCAAAAAACAACATATTATGCACAGAGGGTATCACATAAACTGGTAAACTGGCCACAAAAAAATTCTGACTTTAATGAAAGGAAAATGGTATAAAGCTGTTGTTTTCAGTATGTCTGCCTGAAACCTTCCTGAACAATATTCTCTTTCTACCTCATCCATCTAACCCTTTAATTGGCAGACAGTAAAGTCTGATGGGAAAATAATGGTCTCTTAAATACCTGAGAATGAAAAGTAAATTAACTTAGCACAGTGTAAAAGGCAAGTAATTACATAATGTCAATCCTGTTTTATACTGTTTAGTCTTAAACAGCATATAAAGAAAGGGCATGTTTAGAAGAGAGAAAATAAAACTACCTATTTAGATGATGTATGCCCTGCTTATTTTGAGCAATGAATGAGCTTCAGGACAGCTTTTTCAAATGAACTGCCTGCACCTAAAGTCTTCTCTTTCTCCAGCCTGTCCTAATTTGCCCCAACTCATGACGGGAGGACCTTCAGTGTGAGCTAAGGATTGGTTTTTGGTTCACAGGTGTGTTTCCAAATTGGAAAACAACCTGACCACATATGGAACAGAAGAGAGTCACAGAGAACCTTGAGTTGCTGGGAGAGTGATCCACCTGGTGGCTGTCCCCAGCCTCTGGCTGTACCACAGCTAGCTTTGTGGCTTTGCATGTTTTTATTCTTAGTGCTTTGGTTTTATCAGCTACCAAAAAGGGACAGTCTCAGGGACTGGGTGTGTGGGATAATCAATGACAGTGACAGGGAAGTGTCCTCCATAAAAAGGGGCAGGGTACTCTGGTATTGAGAAGGATGAGGGAACCTGCAAGGCTGAGTGGCACTTCAGGGATCAGTGGGCCAGTTTTCCTCACCAGATCCTCCATCTCTCCCTCCCATTCTTCCTTTCTTCTTTCCTTCCTCTCTCTCTCCCTCTTTCTCATCTTTTCTTCCTTTCCTTCCAAATGGAAGTACTGGTATTGTGTGTATGTGTTGGTGTGTGCACACGCGTGCTTGTGTTCTTTGCAAAAACTTCGTAGAAGGCAGAGATGTAAAGAAGAAAGTAAATACGCAAGTAATTCTATTTCCCAGAGGAGAAAAAACACTGTTAAATATTTAGTGTATTTTTTTAAGAATTTTTCCTGATATAGCCCCAGTTCTGTTTCTCTCCCTTTCTCTCTCTAGTATATGGGTGCAATAACATGATATAATACACATATTTGTACTAAATACACCAAATCAATATACTACTATATGTTGATTGTATTTATAATTTTCATGATACTTTACAAACAGATATTCCAATTTTTTGGTGAGAATTAATTGTTGCATATTTTGTTTAACTAAAGCAGCTTTTCCCCCCCCCCAGATACCCCTATTTCTGAATATTCTTAAGGAGTGGACAAACAAGGGCCATGATTCTTCTGTTTGCAGCTTATTGGAGGCTTAATTGAAATAATGCTCAAGATCTTAGAAACAGGGGTTGAAATATGAGTATGCTGACAGCTTTGTGTCCTCAGATGTGATGGGAAATGCTGTGTGATATTCACGAATGTACAGCTTGTACAAATGTCTCCTTCATGTAAAAGGCAGATAGTGGAAATCTGAGTCCATCAGAAGCAGTGTTCTTTATTTCAATTTGTTAATATTATCCCAGGTAAGTTTGATCCTTTTGAAAACATATGAAAGCTGCCCATATCCAGAATTTTATAGCTTGAGCCTTTGCAAATTCCTCTCAAATGCTTGGTTGCTCTTTCAAGCACCATGATTTTTCTACCAGAGCCTCTCTGCATGGAGAGCTTCCTACAATATGTTACATAATTTTCATTCTTTTTCTGGCTATGCCAGGTGGCTTGCAGTATCTTAGTTTCCTGACTAGAGATTGAACCCTGGACCCCTAGTAATGAAAGTGTGAAGTCTGAGTCCTGACCACTGGACAGCCAGCGAATTTCTTTCATTTTTTTTTTTTTTTCAAATTGTATTGGGAATATGATGTAACTTTCTGTGAAGACTGACTCCCTTTTAAGGATCAGTTGCACTGGTGTAACATTTCAAGGCCCAGGTCTTGTGAGGTGCATGGAAATGTTATACCTACAAAAAAAAAAAAAAAAAAACAAAACCAAAAAAACCCAAAAACCTCTAGAGAGCTGAGCTTTTTGAGCTCCTGTGTCTTCTATTTATAGATCTCTGGTTCTCTATTTATGGACAACCTATTGCTCTTCTGGCTGGATCAGTGCAATTTCCTGTAGCAACAGCATTGACTGCCCTGTTCCTTTACGCTTTCCATGGAGGACTTGGAAACCAGATAACCAAGCTTGCTAGAATCGTATGTTGCTGTTGTTGTTCACAAAGTCGTATCCAACTTTTTGCGACCCCATGGACTACAGCATATCATGCTCTTCTGTTCTCCACTATCTTCCAGAGTTTGCTCAAATTCATGTGTGTACAGAATTGTATGTACAGTAGAATAAAATAGATAAATAAACCTAGGTTCAGAATTAGGCCTACTCTGATTCTACATGGAAGAATTATGAGCTTTACTGATGAACTTGGTCACCAGTTTTGACTATTTGGAAGTTCTTTTTTTTAATTAAAAAATTGAGTCATAGTTATGGTACCTAATATATTCAATCAATAAATACATTTTGAATTGAATTAAGCTAAATTTCTGATGCATATCAGGAGAAATGACATTGCCAGATAGTTGAGTTATGGATGAATGAAGGGCTATACTTGGTCACTGTAAGAAGCTGGGCAGACCTCTGAAGGGGTAGAAAACTGGTGTGACTATCTTCAGTTCAAGAATCAGTCTGTAGACACACACAAAACTTTCCTAAGGTTCGGCAAGCTCCTCACAGACTTGTCACTAAAGCATCCCTCAGCCTCCTCTCTCTCTTCACCCCTGAATTGCAGATTTTGAACAGGCTCACCAGTGCCTCCTGTCATCATTATATAGGTTTTGAGACATAGTCCTGACTATTGCTATACACCTGTTGTCTGGTTTCTCCAATTACAAACAGGTAGTATCTGCATTCCTCCTTGAAATCCTCCACTTTCACAGCTCTTAAGTCACCTGTTCCTAGAGAATTCATCCAATGAGTAGTGAACTATGACTGTTTTCTCGACACCCTTGGCTGTTTCTTACTCTCCAGTTCTACAAATTCTACTGTAAAGTCACAGGGATTCTCCAAAGACCCTGCGGTTGGAGGTGGCCAGTGTGAGTGACCTCCTAGGACACTACTTCCGAAGCTTTGATATTCACACAAATCACTTTATAAAATAAAGATTCTGGTTCAGTAGGTCTCGGGTGGGGCTTGAGAATCTTGAATAAATTTTTCTACTCGAGGTACTATGCTCTCTCTAGCAATAAAAGGAACCCTTGTCTTACTATTCCTAAAGTGTTGTGTTTCTTTTTATTTTCCAGGAATGTAGGAACACTGAAGCAGGAGATGGAAGGCTCCAGAGAAAGTGAGTGTAGATGGTTATGGTCACTTCCTAACTATCAAAATCTGGGCCATTGTAGATAGTCATCCTCTTCCTATTTTGCAAAACCAAACAGAAAGCAAACCTAAAAAATGATACAATGTCAAATGAAAAAAAAAATGACCATCATCTCTCTCTCTCTATCTCTCTTTCACACACACACCCCTGTCTAAGCATTAGAAATGATGAGAAACATATTTGGTTAAATACAGGAGTTAAGGTCTCTTCTACATTAATAAATGAAATGTATTTTATCTACTGGAATCTTGTGATGTAGACCATTTAATGTGAATACATTTGACATCCAGCTGTCAGTGAATTTAGGTAAATCCGGCTTTGAGAAAAACATGCTTTATGTGAAAAACAATTTAAAATTCCATAAGAACATCTCTCTCTATCCTTTTTTTCTTTTATCTCAATCATAACACTTTTGGAAAGTAAGATGAATAATCAGACTAGTCATCAGGACTTTATGATCTAAGTCCACTTGGTATAGTATCTGCTATCCACATTAAATTTAGAATGCTTACAGCTTGGTTTTATGTTTTTGTCATAAATCTAAAGTTTCCCTTTTTTTGTACCTAGAGTGTGTGCAAGGTTTGTGTTCTCCCACAACATCTTTTAAAGCAAAGGGACTTATCTTAAAAAGAGAATTAATGAGAAGAGCATGATGTTTTCCCTGTTCAATAGACGTTGACACACAATGGAAAGCCATTCATTCGCATGCCTAGAGTATCATGGTCCCAGCTGAAGACTGGAATGTTTGTTTAAAGGCCTTATTGGGATAGTTGAATTTTAGAAGTCCAGCCTCCATTAAAGTTCATTTTACAAGAGCTGAATACAGCTAGAAATTTCAGTGCTTTCTAGTGTTTGGGGGAAGGTGCCTTCATTGTTCCCTTCTTTCACTGCCATTCAGTTGGCGCTGGGATTTCTTTTAAAATACCCAAATCATGCAGAATAGGAAGCTTTCTAAAGTGAAATTACAATTAACTCCTGAAGAGCAATACTGTACTCTCCAAAATACCCTTTGGTATCTAGTGAGGGACAGAATACAGAGATGGATGGGCCACAGGTCTCACTCACATGACAGCAAACCGTGGACTGAGCTTACTGTGTGCAAATCTGTATGACTAGCATTTACAGGTGAGATTATGGAGACTAAGAAAATTTCCCAGAGTCACATAACAGGTAAGTGGTAGAATCAGGAATTGAGCGAAGATCTAGCTGAGGTTCGTGTCACAGTTATTAGACTAAAAGCAAATACTGTTACATATAACTGATAAAATATTTTATATTCCAGTTTCGAAGGACTTGTGATTGATCCAAAAGTAATCAGTCTATCAAACAAGCATATTTGTTTTTTTAAAAATTTAAATTCTGAGCTCAGATCAAGTATAGAAAGCTTCATAGCTATAAAGGCCAGTAGTAAAACATTTTCATCATTGCTCAGAACTGATCAGCCTTTCTTACACCCCCACCCACAGCTCACTGAGGTAGGTAATATTCGTGTTACAGATGAGGAAACTGAGGCACAGAAAGAATAAGTAACTTGCCCAAAGTCACAAGATAATAAGTGGAGCAGGTGGAATTTGAATCTAGGCAGTCTGACACCAAAGTCTATGTTCTTAGCAATAACAGAAAGTCAATCATTGTAATGAATGAATGAGTAGCAAATGTGCAAACTGCAGAGAACAGGGAGTGCATAGTAGGAGACTCACCCTGGCCTCTGGTTAGAAAATACTTCTTTGAGGAAGATATGATGCTTGTAGAGACGCCTACCCACCCACCCCTGCAGCAGATCCTTGAGAGACAGAGAGTGGGATAGATAGGAAGGCACGTGAGAAGCCCCTCTGATGCCCCGGTCCTATGGTTTCTTTCTTTCCTTTAAACTTTGGTTTAATAGACATGGAGATACAGAAGGAAAGCATGGAAAAGAAAACTAATATTTACTGAGTACTAGGCATCTTGCTAGATGCAGTCCATACAACAAATGATTTTTGATTCTAATGTCCTGTGTGATAGATCTTGATACCATTTAAAGAATGAAAAAGTCTGAAGCTCTCAAAGTGACTTGTCCAAAGTCCTAAACTATGTAGGTAACAAAATGAGGCTTTGAATCCAGTCCTTGTCTGGGCTTCACTACTGAGCTGAAGGGGACTGTATTTGGAAGAAAAATATAAGTCATGTTGAATAAGGGGACCTGTGCAGTTATGTTCCAGTAATGGAAGAAACAGTAGACACAAAAACCCAGTTAAAATTAGGATCACCAGTTCATTCATCTACTCCTGAAGTCCCCCACTTCCTTAATTTCATTTTTTGCCCTTCCTGTTTATTTTACAAAATTCAGTTCTGTCCAGTTCAGTCACTCAGTCATGTCCGACTCTTTGCAACCCCAGGAATTGCAGCACACCAGGCCTCTCTGCCCATCACCAACTCCCGGAGTTCACTCAGACTCATGTTCATCGAGTCAGTGATGCCATCCAGCCATCTCATCCTCTGTTGTCCCCTTCTCCTCCTGCCCCCAATCCCTCCCAGCATCAGAGTCTTTTCCAATGAGTCAACTCTTTGCATGAGGTGGCCAAAGTATTGGAGTTTCAGCTTTAGCATCAGTCCTTCCAGTGAACACCTAGGACTGATCTCCTTTAGGATGGACTGGTTGGATCTCCTTGCAGTCCAAGGGACTCTCAAGAGTCTTCTCCAACAACACAGTTCAAAAGCATCAATTCTTCGGCACTCAGCCTTCTTCACAGTCCAACTCTCATATCCATACATGACCACTGCAAAAACCATAGCCTTGACTAGACAGACCTTTGTTGGCAAAGTAATGTCTCTGCTTTTGCATATGCTATCTAGGTTGGTCATAACTTTCCTTCCAAGGAGTAAGCATCTTTTCATTTCATGGCTGCAATCACCATCTGCAGTGATTTTGGAGCCCCCCAAAATAAAGTCTGACACTGTTTCCACTGTTTCCCCATCTATTTCCCATGGAGTGATGGGACCAGATGCCATGATCTTCGTTTTCTGAATGTTGAGCTTTAAGCCAACTTGTTTACTCTCCTCTTTCACTTTCTTCAAGAGGCTGTTTAGTTTCTCTTCACTTTCTGCCATAACGGTGGTGTCATCTGCATATCTGAGGTTATTGATATTTCTCCCGGCAATCTTGATTCCAGCTTGTGCTTCTTCCAGCCCAACGTTTCTCATGACATACTCTGCATAGAAGTTAAATAAGCAGGGTGACAATATACAGCCTTGACGTACTCCTTTCTTTCTTTTTTTTTTTTACAAATTTTTAAAAAAAATTTTACAAAATTATTAATTCCTTATACTGAGTCTGAGGACAAATGATTCCAAGGAATATTCTGACCTCAAATATTAGCAATATTTAAAGGGATGTTTTCAGATCTCTATAATGGACTGTTCAATGAGTCCTACCTGTGCTGCTCTGTGAATGTTAATATTGTGTTTCATTTTAGAGAAAAATTATAGTCAGAATAATTCTTTGCTAAGCAGACACATAGAGCCTTCATTTCTTTCTGAGTTCCTTGTTTAGAAAAAAAAAAAATCTCATCTAATGGTCAGTGCCAAATCCAAAGGAAAACAAGAAGAAATAAGAAACGTTAACAGTGAAAGCAGGCCAGAGAAATATGCAACTGTTTTCCTCAGAGGATTAAAAGGTATCTTGCTTTGAATCACTTTGTACCCATACAACAAGGTAATACATGTACTGTAGCTGACTAAACAAGATTCCATTGATAGCTTAAAAGCTCTGAGTGTTCTTATGTAATGAATATACTATTTCATGTACTAATGGTCCCAAAAGAATGAGAAATGTTTTTTTAATCTTTCCTTCGGAAGAAAAGTTAACTGAATGATGAATTAAGAGTATAATACCCTTGTTTTAAATCAAAGAATGTCCAGCCATAATGAATGATGATCTATAATAATATTACATTATATATAATGCATTTATTAGGATTAGAAGTAAATTCATTTCCATCACTAGCTTTGGCTCATAAAAGTATTACTTCATGTGAAGATAAAAAGTGGGTATTGATTTCTTTTGAGGCAAATATCAAAATTTATTAACCTGAGTTTGCCAAGGTCAATATTTTCCTTATAGAGAAATATATCCATATGTTTATTGAGGCCCTGAATCAATTTTGTATTGTTGCACATATCGGGACCTTTTAGAGTTGTAGAATAGCAAAGTCAGGTGGAGGCTTCACCCCAGTCCCTGATTTTCCAGGTGAACAAATTGATTCTCACTGAAAGGGGGGGACTTATCCTAATTACCTCATTCACCCCACATCATGCTGGTGAGAAAGCATGCCTGCTTAGGGCTAGTGCCATATTTTTGCCACCGTATCCTTCTGCTTTAATTAGATATTTTGAAAGTTTTCTTCTAAATCCAAAGAAACCTTATTATAAATAAAATTCCTACAAGCAACATAGAATCCTGTAGCTCAGGAGCCCTGTGTGAAAAGGGAGAAATGATCAGAATCTTGTGACAATTTATACAGAATTATATTAGAATAGCTTTTCAAAAAAGAAGACCCAGTGATTGAACAGGTTTCTAATGCTAGCAGTAATGGCAACCAAAGTTTCATATCTCCATATACACACATTTGGGGAGGGTCTTCCACACTGACTCCAGCCTTGGTCATGTGACTTGCTTTGGCCAATGGGATAAGAGCAAATCTGACAGAAGCAGAGGCTTGACATGTGCTGGGACTTGCCCTCTGTTGCTGATTAGTAGGCTAGCCTACTGGAGGATGTCAGGCCCCTGAGGTCCCCTTGACCACCCAACTTTCCAAACAACAGACAGGTAAGGCCATCCAGGACCATCCTTTCTCAGCTGAATTCTCAGCTGACTTTGAAGATCAGCTAAACTGGCTCAGACAAAAGAACTACCCAGCTGATCCACAGAATTACAATTAATAACACATATTTGTTTTTGAAAGCTCCTAAGTTTTGGGGCTTTCCTGGTGGCTCAGTGGTAAAGAATCTACCTGCCAATGCAAGAGACAAGGGTTTGATCCCTGGGTTAGGAAGATCCCCCAGGAAAGGAAATGGCCACCAACTCCAGTATTCTTCCCTGGGAAATCCCATGGACAGAGGCTCCTGGAAGGCTACTGTCCTTGGGGTTGCAAAAGATTCAGACATGACTGAGTGACTAAACAATAACAAAGTTGTTGGGGTAGTTTGTTAGGCAGTAAAGCTAACTGACATACTTGGAGATCCGTTATGATAGAGTTAAATCATATACGATCGAAAAACACAGAAAGCAACATAACACATAAGATAGGTAAGTGGCTCATTTCAAGTTCATCCAAGTAGCCTGGCAATACTTGAATCATTCAAAAAATAAGGACCAATCAGATTATTTCATTTTCAGAAGTGACAGATGTTCTCATATAATAGTAACTTTTAATATAGAATTTCATTTCTTCCCCTGCGAAGTGGTCAGGAGAGCTGATATGAGTTTTATCTGACTTGGGCATTAAAGCTCTGACCAGTGCAAACCCAAATCCTGAAACTGTCCACTCAGAGTACTATGAGTCAACTGAGGCAAAAACCTCCTTCAATAATTTTATCTTTATTAATTTATAAGTATTCCTATCTTTTATTACACCACTGATAGCTTAGATGATGCTGTTGTTAATTTTATTGATGGGGAAAGTAAAACCCAAAGGTAAACAATCTGCTGTTCAAGGTATTAGCAGCTAATGTTGGTATTAAGACAACGGACACATGGGCTAGGAGTCGATGTCAGACAAGACTTTTGATATGGAGCAGAGGATAAAGAAATAGGACAATGCATCTTCACTGACACAGGTAAGAGAGGGGTATGTTGTTAATTTTATGATTAAAGCAAAGTCAAACATTGTGTTTAACTTGACCAATCTCCTGAGTGATGTTAGTACATATCATCAGGGGTTCTGTCACAATCTCTACTTCAAACTTAAAGTACATGGCAAAACGTAAATAAAAAACATTTGCCAGATGCAGATAGATTTCAGTTTTGCCCACGTGAAGTGGTATAACACAGAAGCAGAAATAAGTCTCCCCAAAATAAAATATGCAAATGCACACATAAAGCACGCAGACACACATACACATGCAATTCTATTTTTCCAGAGTCAATAGTACAAATAAAAATAAGTTAAATACGTTTCTTCACAATATGTTACTTTATTAGTTCTAGAATTTCATATGCCGTTGGGATCTGTGGATCATTGACACTTTGATAAATTTTGGATATCTTTAGTGCTAATATCCTCTGTGGAAAAAGAGTGCTGTGTTTGTAAGGAGTGAGGAGGGATGAGAATTTTGGAGGCAGTGAAAATACTCTATATGATATTATAGTGATGGATACATGTCATTATACATTTATGCAAACCAACACCAAGTGTGAGCCCTACGGTAAGCTGTGCACTTTGGGCGATTATGACGTGTCACTGTGGGTTCATCCTTGGTAAAGTATGTACCATTCTGGTGAGAGATGCTGGTAATGAGGGAGGCTATGCATGCGTGCAGGGAAGAGGGCATTGGGGAAATCTCTGTACTTTCCCTTCAATTTTACTATAAACCTAAAATTTTTCTAAAAATAATTTTTTAAAAAAGAGTGAGGTGTAGATATTTTAAAAGAGTCAGATGCGCACACACTTACATACAGTGGTAATATGCATACACCTAAAAGAATTAGTTGAAAGCCAAATGTGAATAACTTCTAATGGGATTGGGGCGGAAGAAGTGACTGACAGGATAGTACCCATGAGGTGATTCTTCATAGTCTAGTGGTTAGGACAAACAAAGAGTTGTCTATAGCTGTCAGCTGCACTCTGTCTAAGACAAAGTTCAGAGAAAGGAAGAGGCTTACCAAGATTACTGAATGGCAAGAGATATTCAATTTCATAACCCCCCAGTAATTTATAATTTTGCTTAAGAAAAATCCAAGAGCAGATACTTGCTTCTATTCTTTATGTTGTTGTCATCCAGTCACTCAGTCATGTCTGACTTTTTGCAGCCCCATGGACTGCAGCATGCCAGGCTTCTCTGTCCTTCACCATTTCCCGGAGCTTGCTCAAACTCATGTTCATCGAGTTGATGATGCCATCCAACTGTCTCATCCTCTGTCATCCCCTTTTCCTCCTGCCTTCAAACTCTCTATAAAATGTGGTTATTCAACCTTTGGAGAATGCCATTCACTGTTGTCTTTCATATATTACTCTTTTGGTCTCTGATATTTTTTGAAATTAGGCTAGGAACAGTAGTTTCCAAAATTTGGAATAAAAAGACATTGGAGTAGGAAATAGCAACCCACTCCAGAATTCTTGCCTGGAAATTCCACGGACAGAGGAACCTCATAGGCTGCAGTTTCACCTGAGTCAGATATGATTGAACACACACACACACACACACACACACACACAGGTCAGGCAGGTTTTCAGATCATCTTAAGCTGTACTTTCAGAATCTGTTGATTGGGAGTAATCCCAGTTATAATACCCTAAATAAAGTATCTAAATGTATTGGGTTGGCCACAAAGTCTGCTCGAGTTTTCCATAAGACCTTATGGAAAAACCTGAATGGATTTTTTTGGCTAACCCAGTATCTGTATGAGACAATATTTATTCAGTCTTCAAGCAACACTTTGTGCATAAATAGATTGTGTGACACTTCCAAGTGTCACACAAGGGTCACCAAGGGTCTCTGGTTGGACCACCACATTAATGCTGTGATTGAAAGGGGCATGAGACCCTAGTCCACTGAAGCACTTTTTTAAAAACCTTTTTTATTCTTATTGGGGTATAGCTGAGTAACAATGTTGCGGTAGTTTCAGGTGAACAGTGAAGGGACTCAGCCATACAACTCAGCCATGTTTTATTCAACATGAAACACTTTATGTATGGTTGTTTCATATGCAACAACCCAGCTTCACCTCTACTGATAGCCAGTTCCAGTGCCAGAAGCTTTCGTCATTTAACCAGCGATCTCACTTTGAAGGCAGCCCCCAGGCTCGCTCCACTTCTGCTTCCCTTTTGTTTAAAGCTCCATTAGTTTGAAGGTCTGTGACAATAGTCACTGAAGAGTCAACTGAAACTATTGGAGAGCATGTCTCCATTATCAATAAACAATGACTTTAAATGGAATACAGTGATGTCTAGCTGAGTGTGTTCTTAATGCTTTCCTCTGTGATACTGAGCTGACATGAAGAACAGTAGACTCTTGAATCAATAGAAAACCTTTCCAATGCATTGAATGGCACCATGAAAGTCCCAGACAGCTCTTTAGAGCCTAGCACACTGTGTTTCCTGGAGAAATAATAAGAAATCAACATTTAAGTGAGTGTTTACTTACATGCCAGTCATTGTACCGAGTTAGTCATTGTTTCATTATCATCTCATTTATCCTCACAGCAACCTTATAAGTGGTTACATTTTCCTAATACCCATCTTGCATGAGGAAACTGAGGCATAGAGAAGAGAAATATCTTGCCTAAGATCACGCAGCCAGTACAACCCCAGACAGACTGGCTCCAAAGAAACTCTCCACCACTCCATCATACGGTCTACAGGGCTGCTGAAATGACAGAGCAGTAATTTTTCAAAAAAATAAGGCAAAGCTCATATAAATAGACTACACAGAAGATGAGAATAGACTTCTATATGATTCACTATGCTGAGTCTACCAGTAATAGCTCATTTAGTGATATCAGTGGCTTTTAACTCTCAGCCTGTCCAGCTATAGTCTCAAAGTTGCAGAGAAAGTTTTTGATCAAGACTGGCACACACAGTGGGAATTTGCTGTATGATTCAGGGAATTCAAACTGGGGCTCTGTGACAGCCTAGAGAGATGGGATGGGGTGTACGGTGGGAGGGAGGTTTAAAAGGGAGGGGACATGTTTGCACCCATGGCTGATTCTTGTTGATGTACGGCAGAAACCAACACAATACTGTAAAGCAATTATCTTTCAATTGAAAATAAATAAAGACGGGCACACAGAGGGACAGCACAAGCTAAGTCCTCTGCAAGGTTTCCTCACCATCAAAAGATTCCTGGCAGGTAATTTTCAATTTGTACCTGCTCTACACAGAGACAACGTTTGCATAAACTTAAGCAATGCCATCAAAGCTCTCAACCTATTTCTTAATGAGTTTGTTTTCCAGCTGAGCAAATGCTGAATTCTGCCTTACAGAGGAAAGAGACATCTTTAACTTGTAGACTTGCCCACAAGAACTGACACATAGCATATTGCAATCCAGCCAACACTGGCTCAATAAGCAGAGAGGTTTAGAGCTAAACAGTATTTGCTCCTTAGATGCTGTGCCTCAGGAAGGATAAAGCTGGTTTGTGGTCTGAATTGCTTGTCTTCTATAACTGACAGATCATCAACCTAAGGGTACATTTTGAAAGTCTACTTGACTAGACAAAACAATTTTTTTGGCAGATAAATGATTATCTGCAGAATTAGTAAATCAAATAAAACAATGAGCATTTGGAAATATAAATTCCAGGACTAGGTACAGAAAACAGATCAATAGGTCCACAGAGACTGTCGGGATGTTCGGGGAAGATTGCTGGGACGTATGCAGCTTTGGAAATTGTCTGCGTGGTGCAAGCTGGACCTTCAGTCCGTAAACTGCTTCATTAGCCATCTACGGAGGCCACAGCAAATTTCTATACAGAAACACTGGCCTGAGCCTTAGAGGAACATCTATGGGTTGGAAAGTAGGTTTGTGTCTGATCTGCAAGTGTGTAAGCCTTATAAATTTTTAGGGAAAGAGGATGGGTAGGGGGAGCCAGAGATACATTCTGTACCATTCATTTGCACACAATAGGGCCCAGTCTGTGTGACACACAGCTGCTAATGTAAGCATAGAGACCTTAGGACAAACAATCCCAGGCATAGATATGAGCAAGAGAGCCACGGTAATTCAAGTTCTTGAGTCTTTCCTTGAAGATACAGCAGCTCTCACTTTTCTATTGACATCAACTAAATGAATGGATCTTTTTCCTCTCAAAAATAAGCTACTCAGATCCTGTGCTTTGTTGCTCAGTCTTGTCCAACTCTGCAACCCTAAGGACTCTAGCCTGCCAGGGTCCTCTGTCCATGGGGATTCTCCAGGCAAGAATACTGGAGTGGGTTGCCATGCCCTCCTCCAGATTCAGATCCTACAACTGTTCATATTGTGTATATAAGAACCTCAGGAGCTCATGGGCTTCTCAGGTGGTGCTATTGGTAAAGAACCTGCCTGCCGATGCAGGAGACATAAGAGACATAAGAGGGAAGGTCTGATCCCTGGGTCAGGAAGATCCCTTGGAGGAAGACATGGCGACCCACTCCAGTATTCTTGCCTGGAGAGTCCCATAGACGAGGAGCCTGGTGGGCTGCCGTCCATAGGGTCTCACAGAATTGGACACACCTGAAGCAACTTAGCCCACACGCATGCAGGAGACACGCAGGAGATCACAAGCTCAAGTACCAGCACCGTCTGAGGCCTGGGGAGGCAGCATACAGAGCGGAAGGGAGATGCGCGCAAGAGAGTGGGGTGTGGTGGGGACTGTGCTGAACTAGTAAGCACACACTCTATCCAAAGGAGCAGCTGCTGCTCAGATCCAGCTGAAGTTACTGAGTAGGACTGTAGACATAGAAGCAACCCAGGATTTTGTGTGATATCTTCCAATTTTTGAACGTTGGTAACTGACTCAAGTGTCTTCAAAACACTATTGGGACAAAACAAAATAATATTGTTGGGAGTATTTGGCAGGCAGTCTGCCAATTTACAACCTTTGTAGGGTTCTCTTCAATTTAATAATTTGCTCACATTAAGTGGCACTGGAATTCGTTACCTGCCATTAGTAGGGCATGGGCTCTGAGCCATTTTTCTAATATCAGTGACAATTTCCATTGGTCCATTTACCCTCTTGGCCGAGTTCTTTTTTGTACACATAACAAAAGCCATCTGGAAACTGATTTTAGAGAATAAGTAGGAGGTAAATTAACCCAGATGGCTAACAGATTCATACTTTGAACCTGAAATCCTGGTCGTATTAATATCATAGCCTAACAACTTAAGCAAACTAGTCATAAACTTTTCCCATTCTACTTAAAAGGTAATCTTATTTTGGGTGTTACTTCTTCTGACAGAATGAAATATTTCATCCATGCTGGGAAGTTCAAGAGGAGATATAAATAGACACTGAATAGACGATAGAATATTTATATTGTCACTACAAATCCAAGGAATCTGATTTTTTTCAACTGATTGATATGGCTGAGAATTTTTTATTTCGCTTCATGAGTACAGGCTTTAAGAAATAAAATAACAGTGCTATTTTTAAGATGAAAAATAACAATCTACACATGCATAAAGTGTATCGCAGGTGTCTTTGAGTTTCTAAAGCTCTAGAGAAAGAGTGGCATAAAATATACAATCAAATAATCCATTAGAGGGATGCCCTGTGTTCTAATACCTAACGGTAGTCATGAATTCAATATCAAATAATGTTTGGCTCTCAGGGGCATCACTTCATTAAGAGAGAATTTCACCGAGAGTAACACAGACTGGAGGCTTTGAATAGACTGATACAGTTGTAGGGAGAGTGGAATATTTGAAGAGGAGCATGTGGGCTCATGTTTTATTGTTAATGCCTCTTGCTCCTTTGCATTTTGGGCTGAAGTCTGCAAACTTTTCCCTCTCAAGCCCA
The DNA here is from genome assembly GCF_001704415.2 of Capra hircus. NCBI lineage: Eukaryota > Metazoa > Chordata > Mammalia > Artiodactyla > Bovidae > Capra > Capra hircus. The sequence continues at coordinate 50,496,491 of NC_030815.1, read as the reverse complement.
TGGAGCTATTTCTTGTCATTCTGGTGAGGTTGTAAAGGCAATCAATTTATTGCTGGCAAGCCTCACTTGTTAATAGCCTTCCTTTGATCTTAAGTTCCTGGGATAAGCGATAAAAAAACAAAACAAATCTGGTTTCCTTAGTAAATGATCTCTCCCTATCTCTTTTGAAACTGGTCTTAGATTTATTAATCAGCTGATGTAGGAGTGGAGCACATAGGAAATGCTTGTTTACAGCTCAAGAATAGTAGACCTTCTGGATCCTATTTCACTGCCCCCACCTTTGACAACGATCATTTTTTTAAAAATTGAAGTATAGTTTATTTATATGGCGTGGTCACATTTTAAATACCTGAGACTGCATGAAACTTTACTGTATAGATCTTTTGGAAGGAATGAGCTGAAGTTCTTAAGATGCTGGTTAATTTTCTTAAGGCGAGACAGAAGCTAGTAATACATCCTTACTTGCACTTAGGAACCCAGAGGAGATAAGCAGGTTCTTTGGGATTCTGTGTTACCAAAGTCAAAGACTTGAGTCTCTAGGGTAGAGGGAAGGAGTCAAGCTGTTTGCCCACCAGAACATCTGGCTCCTTTTCCACAGCTTGACAGAAAAAAAAGACTTCATTCACTTCTACAGATTTAACGGAGTATTTGATTCTAAAAAGGCCAGGACATTTCCTTATTTATTTCCAGACTTACTAGAGAAATTTTCCTCTCCTCTACTATTGCTGTTATAAAACTTTGCTTTGCACAAAGTAACTGAGGCATGATTTATTTCAGGGACTTTCCCAAGGGAGTGTAATATCCTTATAAATCACTGGTACATTGAGTGTTCTTGCCACTTTCCTGGCTGATTCTGAGAAATGTTTAGGGCCAGGAGTTTCCTCCAGTCCCTAAAAGAGGATACAAACAGCTGCTTGATTTCCCATCCCTGATGAATAAACTTTGGTGGTCTTAATTCCTTTCTTGGAAGAATAGTATATTCCTTAAAAAATATTACAGAATTCTTTTGGAGGATTAGCCGTAACAGGAAGACAGTAACATTCTCTTTTTAATTTTCCCATAGTGAAAGTAGAGGAAGTTGCTCAGGCGTGTCCAATCATTGCCACCCTGTGGACTGTAGCCCATCAGGCTCCTCTGGCCATGAAATTCTCCAGACAAGAATACTAGAGTGGGTAGCCATTCTCTTCTCCAGGGGATCTACCTGACCCAGGGATAGAATCCTCTATTCTTCTGCATGGCAGGCAGATTCTTTACTGTCTGAGCCACTAGGGAAGCCCATAGCCACAAGGAATTTGTATACTAAATGGACTTCAGTGTTGGTTTTACACTGTTTTCTAGGTAATAATTTTGGAAAGATGATTCTGGGTACCAACCAAGGGGTAAGATCTGTGAAATAAGTCAGAGAAAGACAAATGCTGAATGATCTCACATATATATGGAATCTAAAAAAGCCAAGCTCATAGAAGCAGACTGAAATGGTAGCTGCAGGAGATGGGGAGTTATAGACATGCAGGAGATGTTGCTCAAAGGGTATAGACTTCCAGTTATAAGATGAATAAGTTCTGGGGATCTAATGCCTAGCCTAATGGATATAGTTAATAAAACCGTATTGTATAACTGAAAGTTGCTAACAGAGTAGATCTTAAACATTCTCACCATAACAACAAAATAAAAATAATTTATTATGTAATAATAATAATGTGATATGTTAAATAGCTTTCAGTTCAGTTCAGTCACTCAGTCGTGTCCAACTTTGTGACCCCATGAATCGCAGCATTATTGTAGTAATAATTTTGCAATACATATGTGTGTGAAATCATCACATTGTACACTCTTAAAGAGATGGGAATACCAGACCACCTGACCTGCCTCCTGAGAAATCTGTATGCAGGTCAAGAAGCAACAGTTAGAACTGGACATAAAAAACAGACTGGTTCCAAATTGGGAAAGGAGTATGTCAAGGCTGTATATTGCCACGCTGCTTTTTTAACTTATATGCAGAGTACATCATGAGAAATCCTGGACTGGATGAAGCACAAGCTGAAATCAGGATTGTCGGGAGAAATATCAATAACCTCAGATATGCAGATGACACCACACTTACTGCAGAAAGCGAAGAACTGAAGAGCCTCTTGAAGAAAGTGAAAGAGGAGAGTGAAAAAGTTGGCTTAAAGCTCAACATTCAGAAAACTAAGATCATGGCATCTGGTCCCATCACTTCATGGCAAATAGACGGGGAAACAGTGAGAGACTTTATTTTGGGGGCTCCAAAACCACTGTAGATAGCGACTGCCGCCATGAAATTAAAAGACACTTGCTCCTTGGAAAAAAAGCTATGAACAACCTAGACAGTTCATTAAAAAGCAGAGACATTACTTTGCCAACAAAGGTCTATCTAGTCAAAGCTGTGGTTTTTCCAGTAGTCATGCATGGATGTGAGAGTTGGACTATAAAGAAAGCTGAATGCCGAAGAATTGATGCTTTTGAACTGTGGTGTTGGAGAAGATTCTTGAGAGTCCCTTGGACAGCAAGGAGATCCAACCAGTCCATCTTAAAGGAAATCAGTCCTGAATATTAATTGGAAGGACTGATGCTGCAGCTGAAACTCCAGTACTTTGGCCACCTGATGTGAAGAGCTGACTCATTTGAAAAGACCCTGATGCTGGGAAAGGTTGAAGGCAGGAGGAGAAGGGGACAACAGAGGATGAGATGGCTGGATGGCATCACCGACTCTATGAACATGAGTTTGAGCAAGCTCCGGGAGCTGGTGATGGACAGGGAAGCCTGACATGCTGCAGTCCATGGGATCTCAAAGAATCAGACATGACTGAGAGACTCGGCTGAACACTAAACTTGCACAATGACATGTATCACTTAAATCCCAAAACTAGGAGAACAAAGGGGCAAGATACCAGAATAATTTCATTTTTTTGGAATACTCATGCAAATCTTGGCAACAGGAAACATTGGCTTGGTGAATTAGCATAGAAAAATTCATGTGTATTTCATGCATTTTTTTGAGACTCTGGAGTAACAGGAAAGTTTATCTCAAATGGATGATTTCCTTATCCCTTTGCTTACACTCTTATTGAGGTTTACTACAACTGTGCCATTTCCAAGTTTCACTTTCTAAATAAAAGCCTTGTTAGGTGATTCTGAAATGCCTTCCAATATTTCCTGGACAAATAAATCTATCCAAATGGAACGCAGACTCCACTGAGAGAAGTGAGCCAAGGCTGATTGACACAAGTTGAAATCAAATTCTAGTATTTTCAAAAGAGTCGGTGTTTTATAAAATACTCTCTTCCACTGCAGAGCATGTGACATGATAGGAGAAATGCTTCTCAAGTTCATAATGCAATTTACATTCTCAAGCAAGCAAAACTACTTTTCCGTCTCCCATGGAAAAGTATTTACCATCAACATTTTAATTGGTGCCTCAATTCAGCTCTTGTGCTTGGTCACCTTATAGCTTTTTATAAGAAGAGAAAGGCCCAACAATCAGAGTTCAGTTGGCCATGCTACGATTTAGAGAGGAAAGCCTTTGGAAATTCAGCCCTTTAACAATGCTAAAAGATGCTGCCAGCGATCTAATACAAACGCAAGAAAGAAAGAAACTTAAAAAGGGAAAAGTAAAGTATGCTTTGCAGTGTATAAGTCCTCATTAATGTATCAGTAAATAAATAGTAGTTTCGCTATTGCTCAGCAATTTACATCTATCTAGTTTTAAGTTCCACGCTAGGTTTGCTAAAATTCAAAATTGAAAGTGTTATGTACTAAATGTAAATTATTATTTGTTAGTCTAGGTGAGGAAACAGTGGAGTAAGTTTTAGAAAAATCACAAAACGTAACTTGATCAGCTAAAAATATTTATATTCTCTCTCTATATATTTTTATATATTAATAGAGAATGGCTCGTTGGGAAGAGGTTTTCATCTACTCATATATGTAAAATCAAGGTCAAGGAGTGCTCTCTTTTCTCATGCAGATGATCGCTGACTACTGAGCTGAAGTCAGGCAGCACAGGCAGAAGGACGCACGGAGAAGGACATGCTAAAACACAATGTCAACTGACAGAGGACTTAACTGGTGATGGGGACTTATGCAAATGACTCAGGTGGACTTCAGAAGAAAGGTAGAACCCTAGTGGTGACTCAACCATAACAGACTTTGTGCAGGCATGCGTGCTAAGTTGCTTCAGTCCTGTTCCACTCTGTGCAATACTATGGACTGCAGACCCCAGGCTCCTCTGTCCACGGGATTCTCCAGGCAAGAATATGGGAGTGGGTTGCCATGCCCTCCTCCAAGGGATCTTCCCGACCCAGGGATGTAACCTGCATCTTTTTATGTCTCCTGTGCAGGCAGGCAAGTCTTCACCACTAGTGCCAACTGGGAAGCCCTGTAACAGACTTCACAGGGAAATCAAGTAGAAAGACCAAGGGCTTATCCCATTTCATCTAAATCAATGATGTATACGGCTGTAATAAGGTATTAGAGTGCCTGAAGAACTATGGATGGAGGTTCATGACACTGTACAGGAGGCAGTGATCAAGACCATCCCCAAGAAAAAGAAATGCAAAAAGGCAAAATGACTGTCTGAGGAGGCCTTACAAATAGCTGTGAAAAGAAGAGAAGCAAAAGGCAAAGGAGAAAAGGAAAGATATACCCACTTGAATGCAGAGTTCCAAAGAATAGCAAGGAGAGATAAGAAAGCCTTCTTCAGCGATCAATGCGAAGAAATAGAGGAAAACAACAGAATGGGAAAGACTAGAGATCTCTTCAAGAAAATTAGAGATACCAAGGGAACATTTCATGCAAAGATGGGCACAACAAAGGACAGAAATTGTATGGACCTAACAGAAGCAGAAGATATTAAGAAGTGGTGGCAAGAATACACAGATGAACTATACAAAATAGATCTTCACGACCCAGATAACCACGATAGTGTGATCACTCACCTAGAGCCAGACATCTTGGAATGTGAAGTCAAGTGGGCCTTAGGAAGCATCACTATGAACAAAGCTAGCGGAGGTGATGGAATTCCAGTGAGCTATTTCAAAGCCTAAAAGATGATGCTGTGAAAGTGCTGCATTCAATATGCCAGAAACTTTGGAAAACTCAGCAGTGGCCACAGGACTGGAAAAGGTCAGTTTTCATTCTAATCCCAAAGAAAGGCAATGCTAAAGAAGGCTCAAACTACTGCACAATTGCACTCATCTCACACGTTAGCTAAGCAATGCTCAAAATTCTCCAAGCCAGGCTTCAGCAATACATGAACCGTGAACTTTCAGATGTTCAAGCTGGTTTTAGAAAAGGCAAAGGAACCAGAGATCAAATTGCCAACCTCCACTGGATCATCAAAAAAGCAAGAGAGATCCAGAAAAACATCTATTTCTGCTTTAATGACTATGCCAAAGCCTTTGACTGTCTGGGTCACAACAAACTGTGGAAAATTCTGAAAGAGATGGGAATACCAGACCACCTGACCTGCCTCCTGAGAAATCTGTATGCAGGTCAGGAAGCAGCAGTTAGAACTGGACATGAAAAAACAGACTGGTTCCAAATCGGGAAAGGGGTATGTCAAGGCTGTATCACACTGCCTTTTTAACTTATATGCAGAGTACATCATGAGAAACCCTAGACTGGACGAAGCACAAGCGGAAATCAGGATTGCCAGGAGAAATATCAATAACCTCAGATATGCAGATGATACCACCCTTATGGCAGAAAGTGAAGAAGAACTGAAGAGCCTCTTGATGAAAATGAAAAGAGGAGAGTGAAAAAGTTGGCTTAAAGCTCAACATTCAGAAAACTAAGATCATGGCATCTGGTCCCATCACTTCATGGCAATTACATGTGGAAACAGTGAGAGACTTTATTTTGGGGGGCTCCAAAATCACTGCAGATGGTGACTGCTGCCATGAAATTAAAAGACGCTTGCTCCTTGGAAGAAAAGCTATGACAAACCTAGACAGTTCATTAAAAAGCAGAGACATTACTTTGCCAACAAAGGTCTGTCTAGTCAAAGCTGTGGTTTTTCCAGTGGTCATGTATGGATGTGAGAGTTGGACTATAAAGAAAGCTGAGCACCAAAGAATTGATGCTTTTGAACTGTGGTATTGGAGAAGACTCTTGGGAGTCCCTTGGACAGCAAGGAGATTCAACCAGTCCATCTTAAAGGAAATCAGTCCGGAATATTAATTGGAAGGACGAATGCTGAAGCTGAAACTCCAGTACTTTGGCCACCTGATGTGAACAGCTGACTCATTTGTAAAGACTCTGACGCTGGGAAAGATTGAGGACAACAGAGGATGAGATGGTTGGATGGCATCACTGACTCAGTGGACACGAGTTTGAGTAAGCTCTGGAAGTTGGTGATGGACTTAGAAGCTTGATGTGCTACAGTACACGTGGTTGCAGAGTCAGACATGACTGAGCAACTGAACTGAACTGAATTGAACTGAAAGTATCTTTAAAAGAGTCTATTTCTTTAAGTAAACTTTTAGTATTCAAAATAAAATCTTTTTACTGCACTTTATGGCACAATTTTAAGAATTGATTCATGAGAGCCTTGTATCACCTGGCTCGCATAACCTACTTACTTCCTAGAATCTTTCATGCCCTGGATCTGAACACACTTTGTGTATGCTTGCTCAGTCATGTCTGACTTTGCAAACCCATGGACTGTAAACCATTAGGCTCTTCTGACCATGGGATTATCTCAGCAAGAATACTAGAGTAAGTTGCCATTTCCTTTTCCGGGGGATCTTCCCGATGCAGGGATAGAACCCGTGTCTTCTGTGGCACCTGCAGTGGCAGGTGGATTCTTCACCACTGAGCCACTTGGGAAGCCCTAAACCACATAATATGCTGAAAGGACTGTTCCCAAAGAATACATTCAGCTTGGGTCTTCATTGTGCTCTCTGTAAACTGTTACCATTCTCTTTCTTATGTGAACATTTGATGGTCTAATGTAATCTAAACTTTTCCTGTTCTTCCTCATCTCTTGCATGCTCAGTTGTATCCAGCTCTTGTAACTGTGTGGATTGTAGCCCATTAGGCTCTTCTGTCCATGGAATTTTCCAGGCAAGATTACTGGAGTGAGTTGTCATTTCCTCTTCCAAGGGATCTTCCCTACCTAGCGACTATACCTGTGTCTCCTGAATCTCCTGCTTGGCAGGTGGATTCTTTACCACGGAGCCACCTGGGAAGCCCCTGTTCTTCCTAGAACCCTATTTTTATCTTATGATCTTAGTGGTCCCTGGAATCAAGGCTAAACATTTAGAAAGAGAATTGCTCTTGGCTGACCCCTACTGGCCTAAGACTTTCAGTACAGATAAAGGCAACAACTGTAGTTTTTAAAATGCCCCCAAAGGAGGCAAAATATTTGGTTCCAATTTTGTATTTATCACTTGCTAGCTGTATGATCTTGCACAAAGCCATGTACCCTCCCAGGTCCTTAATTTCCTTATTTGTATAATGGGAGAGTGGGTATGGATTAATAGCTTCTCTAGCCAGGCCAGATAATGTTTTAGGATTTCTAAGATTCGTTGACTTTGAAGCCTGCCATTACTCCCTAAGGCAAATGTAGGATGAGGTGAAAAAAAGGAGGATTCCTAAAAGTAGATTGATGGTCAACCTTCATTTAAGCTTTCAATTCTAATTTAAGATAGAAATAATTTTGAAGGCAAAAGAAAAGATACCAAGTACTTTTTTGAACAGAAGTGCTGGGGAATCTTGAGAATCCCTTGGACTGCAAGGAGATCAAACCAGTCAATCCTAAAGGAAATCAATCCTGAATATTCATTGGAAGGACTGATGCTGAAGCTGAAGCTCCATTACTTTGGCTAGCTGATTCAAAGAACTGACTCCCTGGAAAAGACCCTGATGCTGGGAAAGATTAAAGGCAGGAGGAGAAGGGGATAATAGAGGATGAGATGGTTGGATAGCATCACTGACTTAATGGACATGAGTTTGAGCAAGCTCCAGGAGTTGATGATAGACAGGGAAGCCTGGCGTGCTGCAGTCCATGGGGTTGCAAAGAGTCGGACATGACTGAACAACTGAACTGACATGAACTGAACATTCTTAAAAAGAAGATGGGACTCTTCTACAGACCATTTTGACACTAGAGAAGAAACTAAATCCAGTTGTACAGGATGAAACTGATGAACATAGAAACAAGCCAGCAAAATTCAGTTGTTTCAGTGTATAAGATACACAGATCACATAGGCATGGGTGTCTTATAACCTGTATATATTGGAAGCATCTATGGCACTAACCTGGGAGGTGATGAGTATCATTGATAAGAGCACAGACTCTGTATCCAGACCACCTGGTTATAGAAACTGACTCCTCTCATTATAGGCTGTGTGACCAGAGATAGTCACATTAGTGAGACTAATCACACAGATTTAGTGTGTCTCAGTTTCCCCAGGGGTTCACCATGAGTACTGAATACACACACACACACACACACATATATATATTTGCAAGTACAAGGCAAGTAAGCACTGCTTAAATGTTAGTTATCATTATCCATAAGAATGTTCTTAATAAAAGGTTTTTGGAAAACTGCCACTCTGAAACCAAAAAAAAAAGACTTTCAAAATAGCATTTCCTTAGCCCATCAATTGCTTCCACAGGCAAGGTCAAAAAAACAGGCAATGATTAAAATTTTCAATTTAAAATAAAGCTATAAAAACTAATGGATAGTTTTCCAAACTGAAATTCAGAGGATTCCTTACTAATCTTATATATATATTCGTATTATAATCATGGTGACATGTACAAGGACAATTCCATTTTCTCCCTCCTACTGAGTTTTCTTTTGTCCACCATGAAATCTTGAATTCCCTTTAAGTCCCTTTCTCCTTAATCCTAGCTAATGTTCTGGTCTGCTACTGTTGCCCTTATCCCCACTTCTGTGATGTTTCCATACTTCAAGGCGGGCCACAGAATGGCTGGCATACAACTGGGAATTCTTGCAAGGCTTGCCAAGTTAATGGTGATTAGCTGCTGCAGACAGGGGCCCAGACCGGTGTAGTTAGTCCCAAACAATGGAGTCTAACATCCATCCACAAAAGCTTTCGTCTTCAGAACATAACCTCTTGTGAGATATAACCAGAAGTCTCAAGGTAATTGCATTTTACTGGAATCAAACTTAACAAGTATTTTATAATTAAAGATCATGCTGGTTTCCTTTACCATCACCTGCAACTTAATCATGTACTTGAAGCTTCCCACAAATAGTGAGGCTCTTTAATATTTATTGAACATCCACAATTACCTTTACATTTTGTTTCTCTGGAAACACACTAGTTGGATTGGCTTCTAAGGATGTTGAAGGAGACCATCATTTCATTAAGAACGGAGGCAGAGAAATCATAATGCTATTACTAACACAAGCTTACATTTCTCAGTGCGTTTTCATTTACAAAATGTGTTCACATATATTATCTCATGTGATTCTCTTAGAAGTCTGTGTCCAATTTGTCTTTCCTACTCTGTGGAATATAATATTCCCTATACCACTCCATAGGGAGACTGCTCTTTATCCCTCCCTGTTCTGATTTTTAATGTGTGCAAAACTGGAGGCAAATCCCTAGTTTGTAGAGAGGAAACTGTGTAACTTTTTTTCTATATTAACTTCCCTGTCAGCTGGAGCAGTCAAATCTTTTTAAAATTGGGCCTTTCAGAACAGTTAGCCTATTCCTGGATGAATGTCCAGACATGTACATAGTTTTGGAAGCCTGCAACAGTGAATAAAATTTTGTGGGTGGTGCATTTTGTAAGCCTTTTATTAGAGCAGAGTTTGATGTCAGGCAGATAGATTCAGATCATCCTTGTTCTACTTCCAATACTACCTGGTAGATTGGTAGATTTTGAAAAAGTTTCTCACCTTCTCTGGTCAGCAGAGCAGCAGTGCTAAGCAAGTGCCATGTGAATAAATAATCTGTTTAAGGTAAAAGAATGTGTCTACTAAGGAAACAGCCCGACAGGTCCTTCAGCTGCCTCTTCCAGGGGGACGTGTCCATTGAGAAATCCTAGAACTGCCACTGAGCCTCAGCATCCTTTTTTTGTAAAATGAGAGGAATAATATCTATTTTACAAAGTAATTTTAAAGGGTTAACAAACTGATTGCTTTCAAGTAGAGGCATAATGAAGGTCATCTTGCAATTGTCATTAAGACAGAGGCCTTTCTGTTCCAGGTATTTGAGGTTTCCAGAACATTTTCCACAGGGCTCAATCGACTTTTGCACGGATCACGACACACTTAGAGGAATTTGAATTTGTTTTCATTCTTTACTTTGTATTCCTCTGGTACAGATACTCCTTTGCCCCCAACTTAAGCCAGGCTTGGAAAACTCCTTTCTGGAACATTGCTTCCTATCTTTTCTCTTTGTTCATAATCTCAAAAGTCACTAGAATTGGGAGATTCCTTCCTTTCTTCATATCAAAATCACCTCACTATAGGCTTTGTTTCTCAACTGTATGGCTACTTTGGGGTTTTTTTTTTGGTGTGGTGTTTCCAAGTTCCAATTTCACATGATAAAGTAATCCATCAGGACATGTAACCCAGGACAGCTGATGCTTTTGCCCAATTCTGACTTCGGAAGGCTTTGTTTTTGTTTTTTAAATAATAATCCGGTTGCACTATAATGTGGGCAATGTTTTACGCCTAAAGACTAAACAAATACGGATGCTCCCACCAGAAACTATGCTTTATTTCCTTTCGGAGCTCTTTAATGCTACTTTATGCAATTGTTATTAACAGTATATTTAAATGAATAGAAAAAAGATAGTAGGGGGAAAATGTCTATGAGATGAAAGGGAGAAGATAATTTGAGGATAAACATTCAAATATGCCAGGATATTGGCTTTTTCTCTCACAAACTCATTCTCTAAATTAAGATCATATTTTATTTATTCAATATTGTGTTTACAGAGGATTCCTGAAACTGGCTCAGGGCTGGGACTGTTTGCTGATAGCAAAACGGGAGGTGTATGTTGTCTGCCCCCTTCTGGGGGAGGGGGTCCATATGAAATGAGCTTGCCAGACAATTGGGGGACAAACAGTGAGGAGGCAGTCAATCAAAGCCATGGCTATCTAGAATGGACATCGTCTTCGTCTTGCTGGGGTGGTGCAGGTATCATAATGGAGCCTCTGTTCCTTTAAAATGCTGCTCAGATAATGGCTTGGCCTCCCACACATTCTGGGAGGGTGCCTCTAGCTTTACTGAAACCCTATCCTGACCACAGACCTTATTTCCCCTTGCAGCTTTGATACCCTGTCCAGCCAAGCTATCCTCGAGGGACACACTTGCTGTTTCTTTCGACGCATTCCACAGTGGTATTCGAAATTGCGTTGAGAGCACCTGAGGACAGAAGTCCCCCTGCCTTCCTCACCCCTTCCCTCTCATCACACACAGATAGTGTCAGGGGTTTCGTTAGTGAAGTTCTCTGATGTTCATCTGTGGAGACAAGCTGGCAGTTTGCTGTGGCGCTAGAAAGCCACAAAAAGAGTTGGAAACTAGACGGTAACTGGAAAATTTTTTGCCAAGTGCTTTGTCCTTGCTACTGTCTGAGGCAGTGTGAGTCATTAGCAAGCCCATGCTAATTGAATTTGATTTAATGTCAACACTGTCACCTTCACATAAAGTACACCAATAAAATCGCAACCCTGCTTGCTGTAATCATTAGACCCCGTTTTTCTCACAAAAAAACCTCAGCCTTTGAAGGGTGTTGCATGAAGCTCTGGGAATACAATACTTTCTTGGCCTTCCGTGGATGGAATACATTCAAGCACCCAAGTCATCATTTAGAGTGGAACCAAAATTGAATGGGAAAATCCACTTGTACCAATGACACTCACAGTGGCTGATTGGCCCCTCATCGGTGTGGGATGTGCAGTCCCTTTAAAACAGTTACACAGATCACACTTGAATTCTTTACAAGATATACCAGCTAATTAAATGCCCAAAATGGCACCTCAAACTCTCTTCACAAAAGGGCCAATAGAGTTAAGATGTGGAAAAAGTTCATTTAAAAAACTTGCCACTTTTACAGTAATCGAAATACAGGAGAAACTTTCATTACTTTTATCTCAATTTATACATTTTAGAGGTTGGGAAAAGCAGTGCTCCTGACTGAATTACCAAAAGAATTTAATACGAAAGAGGTGAGATCTTGGTAATCTGTAATCAAAAAATTCCGAAGGGTGAAAATTACTCCTTCAAATTCAGCTACAATTTGCTAATTTTTAAATAGTTATTCTATAAGCCATTTCCTCACATTCTTGAAGTTCTTGTCCTGTGTGTCACATATATGAGGGGAAAATGGGGAATGTACTTTAGAAAGTGGCACTGAACTTGCTTGAATTTAACCTTGTTATGTCACACCTGGATGAGAAAACATATGAGGTAATTAAGTGAAACCTACTGAGAAAAAAAGAGGATTTCAGCCGAATTTAGCTAATTAGTCCTAAGACTGGCCCCAAGGGTAGAAGGAAAAATATTCCAAGGGGTTTTTCCTTACTGGTTTCAATTTAGCTCTGGGTAACAGCAGCGTGATTCCGCTGGTTTTGTATCTCGTTGCCCTCAAGATCACCCTTTTTTCCTCCTGTGACCTACACTTAAAGGATGATACCATCTCCTCATCAATTGCCAATGCCACCAGTGCAATAACCAGCTATCACTGCAGGGCATCTCTCAATGCACAGCAACGAGAGGTCTCAGCTCTCTCCAAAAATAGCCTGCACTGCAGTCCCTGGCACATCCCAGATTTCCCCAATCATCCAGGCTCAGAAAAATGAGCTCTCCATCCCTGTGCTTACTTCAAGACACTTTCTCAGTCAACTAAAGATTGCCTTTCCCAGGACTCTGGGCTTGAGACACAACTGACAATATTTTCTTTAATACCATGCCCATCAGTCCTATTTTTCTTTTAAACCAGTGACAATCGCCTTTGTAAATAAAATCTTTTCTGTGCTTCCCCATCCCGTTGAAGTTAGCAGCTTGAATTTTAAAGCGAGAGAGAGATTTTTCACTTACAATCCTATGGCACAATGAGAGTTCCTCTGGGTAACTCGCTTTCACTGAACCCTAGCAAAAGTTGCACATTGATATCTCTGGTGGAGATACAGTAGAACTTCAAGATGCTTCCCCAAGTAGGTGAGAAGGATCCTGAGAGAGATCTGTATTGTTCAGCATAATGGGAAGTGGGAACCAGGTAAGAGCCACTGGAGGGAGGGAGAGGTAGAGATGGGATGGCTGAGAATAGCACCCAAAGGAATCATCACCTCTGAGCTCTGCTGGAGGAAGCTGGTTCAGTGAGTACTTACCACACCTGTGCTATAGGAGGCTGGACTTCAGCCTTGCCTTTCCTCCAAAAAACCCAGGGCAATCTTCCAGGCTGCAACCTTCCACTTCTGAACTGCAGGAGCAGGACACTGAAAGCTGGTAACTAGCACTCTCATTTAAGGAATTTTCAATTTCAAGGTTTAATCAAAAATCACGTTACATTATGAACTGAAAAGAGAATTATGACAAAACATTTCTAAACCTTGGGTGACGTTATGTGCCCTGGATAGTGTAGCTGTGAACAGTGCTCAGTCATGTCCAACTCTTTTGTGATATCATGAACTGTAGTCTACCAGGCTCCTCTGTCTATAGAATTTTCCAGGCAGGAACACTGGAGCGGGTTGCCATTTCCTACTCCAGGGGATCTTCCCTAGAGAAATAATATTTGATTAAAATATCATAGGTAATTTTAGCAAAAAAGAGAGAAAATTTGGTTTTCTGTTTTTAATATCAGTGGCATTTTTCAAGTAAAACTTTGAGATAGAGAATAGAGAATCCTACCCTTCTTTTTGAGAACAACTATTCCTTAACTCTAGTAATTAAAAATTCAGGGTTTTTTTTGTTTGTTTGTTTTTTAATAATGGAAAGGAGCAAGTTCAGTTCAGTTCAGTTCAGTTGCTCAGTTGTGTCTGACTCTTTGCGACCTCATGAATCGCAGCACGCCAGGCCTCCCTGTCCATACCAACTCCCGGAGTTCACTCAAACTCACGACCATCGAGTCGGTGATGCCATCCAGCCATCTCATCCTCTGTCGTCCCCTTCTCCTCCTGCCCCCAATCCCTCCCAGCATCACAGTCTTTTCCAATGAGTCAACTCTTCGCATGAGGTGGCCAAAGTACTGGCGTTTCAGCTTTAGCATCATTCCTTCCAAAGAACACTTAGGACAGATCTTTAGGATGGACTGGTTGGATCTCCTTGCAATCCAAGGGACTCTCAAGAGTCTTCTCCAACACCACAGTTCAAAAGCATCTATTCTTCAGCACTCAGCTTTCTTCACAGTCCAACCCTCACATCCATACATGACCACTGGAAAAACCATAGCCTTGACTAGACAGACCTTAGTCGGCAAAGTAATGTCTCTGCTTTTGAATATGCTGTCTAGGTTGGTCATATCTTTCCTTCCAAGGAGTAAGCATCTTTTAATTTCATGGAAAGGAGCAAATGTTATAGTAAAAATACTGCCCCAATGTACTCTGCACATGGTAGTCACAATTCTCACAATTCTTACAAGTATTTGCACATCACATCACTCTAAAGGAAGTGTATAATCCGAGGGACAAATTTTTTGTCATGACCCAGGGATCAAATTGAGATCTCCTGCATTGCAGGCAGATTCTTTATTAACAGAGCCACCAGGGAAGCCCCTAATTTAGGCCAGATATATTAAGAGTCTTTTATTTTGCTGAAAAGTGTTTATTTTCCAGGTCTATTGAAGTTTAACTGATGAATACAATTATAAGATTAAAGCATACAACAGATGATTTGATATACAGTGTGAAAAGATTTCCTTCATTTAGTCCATCACCTCACATATTTATCTTTTTTTTTTTTTTTTTGGTGACCATAGCCAAAGCACAGAACCAGAATAGAAAACTGTTTGCCAGGGACCGAGGGTGGGAGAAATAAGGAAATGTTGGTAAAAGATGAATTTCAGTCATAGGATGAATAAGATATGATTATCTAATGTATAACATGAGGACTGTAGTTGATAACACTATTGTATAACTGAAATTTGCTAAGAGAGTAATTTAACTGTTTGTAGGAAATACTGACTTTGCTGTCGATACCAACACCAACCACACGATGTCACCAATAACTACAGCACGGACTTATAGCCTTGGGGAAGAACTTTAATGCATGCATTTCCCTATATATTTTCTATTTTCTTTCTGTTTTCTTAGAATTTTCTTTCTATCCATCAACCTAAAAAGTTAATATTAATTTATTATTAAGTTATTATTATTCTTTTATACCTATAGTATGATTCCTATACATTTCTAAGTTTACTTTTTAAATATTGTAAAAAATTTAAAACAGCCTTTCAAAAGATCCATTTACTTATTAACTTTCACATATGTTACGGTGATATAATTCAAAGAGAACTTGGAAGAGTTGGTCAAAGAGTTAATAGGAAGAGTTAGTCAAAGACTATGTACTGAATACCATTTATTTATAAACAATTTGTTGAGTTACAAAGATAGACACGTTTATAACACAGCCATACACACATACAGAATACGTGGGCTGTGTATAGTATACTACAGACCTAATTAATACTGCCTTCTATAAATCTGTTCTTACATGAAAATTAGAAAGACTACTCTTACCCCTCAAATTTATACCAGTTATACTTAATGTTTATTACATAAATCCTCTTTTTAGCATAACACCAGGTTAAATTAAAATAAAGTTCACCTCTCTTCATGAAGACATAGCCAGTCTTTTCTACCTCCAATTCTTTTTCACAAATGTATTCTGAATACACAAGTTTAAAAAAATAAACATATTGTGATGGTAAGACCAATTTTTCCCTTGAAATGGCTTATCATAATATTATGATTAATTATGCAAATATGCTGGAGGCTTTTTTATGGGCCCATCAGCCAAATTCAAATACATTAAAGATGACAAATACATATTCATTTCCACATTCAGCACATATATGCCTGTATGCAGAATTCTATTAATTTAACAAATAATGGCATGTAATGACACATTTGAAAGCAAGAAAGATTGGAACAAAGGTATCTGACAAAAGCTTAGGTAGAAATTCTTTTTATTAGAAACAACTCTAATTTCTAAGGAATTATATTTGTGTTGTTGGTTATTCACTATGTTATTACTAAAATATATTCTGAGGAAGAAAGGATTTTAATGTATAAGAATAGTTTTATTAGCTAAAAAAACATCAACTGAAGTTTTGTATTATTGGAATGTATATGTTGTTCCCTTTTAAGTTGTGCGGGAGTTGGAGGGAGAATAAAAAAAGATAATCAAATACGTTAATGAGATCTGAGAAAGGAATACAAATTTCAAATGTTTCCAAATATTTGGCAGAGAGGACACGTAGTTGAATTTTTGATCGAATATATTGGATGTTTGGCTTTACTTATATCTAGCCAAAAAAAAAAAAAAAACCGAAATTTGCATTTATATTCTGGTTGTCAAAGACCCATACTTATAAAAAATGTTGTATATAGTTTTCTTTTTCATATGTTCCCTGAGGTATTTAAAATTTATTTATAACTAAAAAGTTTTAATTTTGTACATCACTTTTGAGATCTTCAGGTTGTTTCAAGAATGAGTGGAGGCTCTCAAAAACAGCACACATTTTATTACTGAGGTCGAGTATCTGTGGTGACTGGTCTTTCCATGCTATCTCAATGCAACACATCAAATTTGTGAAATAATCTTATCCCCAGATATCATAAAGTATAATATAAATAGTTATTACCTTTTTTCCTATGCAATAAACACTCTTGAATTGGCTTCACTTTTAAACTATCATAATAAACTTTAGCAAAAACAGCTCAAAGTTTCTAATAAATCTTGGCTATGACTACTCTATACACATTCTTAATAATACCTTTGAATACAGTCTTCATAACAACAAAATTTTAAAAAATTATTTTTCTATTTATTAAGATATAACTTACTATATATCTATAAAAACTAAGAAAAATAAAGATGAACCTTAAAAGCTAATGCTTGAAATAATGGTGAATATGTCATTATATTCATTAATATAACCAAGACAAGTTGGAGCCTCTTGATGAAAATGGAAGAGCAGAGTGAAAAAGCTGGCTTAAAACTCAACATTTAAAAAATGAAGATCATGGCATCCAGTCCCATCACTTTATGGCAAATAGGTGGGGAGACAATGGAAACAATAACAGGCTTTCTTTTCTTGGGCTCCAAAATCACGGCAGATGGTGACTGCAGCCATGAAATTAAAAGACTCTTGCTCCTTGGAAGAAAAGCTATGACAAACCTAGACAGCATATTAAAATCAGAGACATTACTTTACCGACAAAGGTCTGTCTAGTCAAAGCTATGGTTTTTCCAGTAGTCATGTATGGATGTGAGAGTTGAACCATAAAGAAAGCTGAGCACTAAAGAATTGATGCTTTTGAACTGTGGTGTTGGAGAAGACTCTTGAGAGTCCCTTGGACTGCAAGGAGATCTAACCAGTCCATCCTAAAGGAAATCAGTCCTGAATATTCATTGGAAGGACTGATGCTGAAGCTCCAATACTTTGGCTACCTGATGTGAAGAACTGACTTATTGGAAAAGACCCTGATGCTGGGAAAGATTGAGGGCAGGATGAGAAGGGGATGACAGAGGATGAGATGGTTGGATGGCATCACCGATGCGATGGACATGAGTTTGACTAAGCTCTGGGAGTTGGTAATGGACAGGGAAGCCTTGCATGCTGCAGTCCATGGGGTTTCAAAGAGTTGGACACAAGTGAGCTATTGAGCTGAACTGAATAATTAACAGTTTCATTTTATTGTGGCCATTTAAATTTTTTCCACTTTTCTCTTGTGACTGAAGTAGGTTTATATATGCTTTATTTATACAATAATATTTCAATAGTTTATGTTAAGATCGTCTTCAACTAACAATATCTTTAACACTGATACATTCAATATGACATCTCTAGTTGGAGGTATATCCCTTATGTGTTCTTTGAAAAGTATTTCTTGTAATAGGGACTTTTTTTGAGGTTTTAAGATTTTCAATATCATATATTTGGTAAAAAATGAAGGATTTTCATAGCTGGAGAATGGCTACACTATAACTATCCAGAGGTAACTGCAAAATTATTTAAATATATATTTTGACTTATAAATATCAGTTTAGATGTATATTTTAAATGTCCATGCACTCTATGTGAAAATGTTAATTTAAAATCACTCTGAAATTTCAAAGACAACATTCTAGTTTGTTTTTTTTTAAAATGATTGCTACTCTTGTAAGTCATATTTATTTTGGTCATGTTTATCATTGTTAGGTGATATCTCTATAGCCCCAATGTAAAGACCTGAAAAAAAAACACATAATTTTGTCAAGTTCTTATATTCAGAAAATTTACACAAATACATGCTACAGGCCAATAGGGAAACAGAATACATTGCACCTGATTCAAGCAGCTTTGGGGAGTGCTGTCCAGTGCTGAATTTTATTTTATTTTGTTTTACTCAGCAAAACTGCAAACTTTTTAATATGTGAAGAGTGCTATAAGAGTTTGGAATAGTTTGACTCTATTTGGAGTATTGAGAGCAGGAAGAATTTGAAAATACTTAATGGAAATTAGGTATTAGATTATTAAACAGGAGTATTTATACTTTTAAGTTATAGATTTATGGCTAATGAATACATAGAAAGTTTCTGAGTTGTTAAAACATTGTAAAAAGAAAGTGACACTAAGCTTAAAAACTTTATGACAAGTCATCTGACAGTTCTTAATATTTGCTCTGTAATTGGCCAACATGTGTTTTCTTTCATGACACTCCATTCCAAAGGAAGCACAGATATTTGCAATACATTTGAATAAAAGCACCTATTCACTCAAGTAAGGGGATATGCTGTTTCAGAATACTGAAAATAGGACTGCTGAGTCTTTATATTTTATGAGAGGTGTTGTTTTCCTTAAGACTGGCAGGAAAGTTTCAGAAAGAGGGAAAGTATGATGCTAAATTAAGTTTGATATGTGTCACTACTTTGGAAAAGATGGCGTACATCAAAACTATTTTCTGTGGAGACCCTCATTATTTTCCCCCACATTTATCTGTTCTTGAGGACAAACATATTAGAGAAAACTAGTTTGCATTCCTTGCTCTTCCCTGCTCTAACTTCTTCCCCCTTTTCCCTCTTTTGATTAGGAGAGCCCAGTTACTAAGAAGAAAACAAGGAGGTCCAGTTCAATTTGGTTTCGGACTAACCTCTGCTTCACCTTCTTTGGAATCCATCCAGCTTTCCCAGGACTTAAAGGTCTCCCCAAATAGAGAAAATTCCTTGCCCCAAATGAGGCAGGTAACTAACAGCTTTTGTAAAACCAAAAGTAACTCACAGACCCATCCCTTCATGCAGAATCTTCTAGATTATTTTAGATTCCCCCATAGAAAGATAATTCATATCAAGTGACAACATCAATATGGATGAATTAGTGAAATACTAACAACTTCTTTGATTTCATTGGGGCTATTAACCTTATATCTTCTCCCACTTCCTTCAGTAAGCTTAGGAAGCCTTAAAGACCTACAGAAGGTGAAGATTTGAGGGGAGGTAGCTACAAGGAACCACGGTAGAAACAGAAAACTGTGGATAATAGTATAGAAAAGATAACAAAACTAATACAAATAACAAAATAATGGAAAATAACATAAAATATTCTTAAAACATGACAAGAAAGGCACCTGCAACAGTTGTGTGAAATATAATCATTTTGAGATTCTAACCTTAAAAGTTTAGATTTCATAAAGCTGGAAAAAGTTGAAAAGCCTTAAAAGCTTTCAAAGAAAAGCATGAATGAGGAGGATGTTTTGGCTAACCCATCCTCTTGATCTTGAATTTTACCATTTCCTCACTCTTTTTTCAGTGTTTGAAAAGAACATTGTGGTAAGGGTTGGTGAAGGACAGAAGAGAACAGACGCAGATTCACCCCTGGTTAGGGTACTACTCCACCTTCCTTGATAGATAAATACATAAATGGCTGCGGTCTTTCTCATTCATTAACACTTTTCAGTGGCTGAGAGCAAGATTATGATACATGAAGTATTTTTACAGAGCTTTTTTAACAGGGAATTTTAGGACTGGAGATCATCAGAACATTTCATTTAAAGAGCACTTGTTAGTAATCAGGGAAGTTTCATTCAGATTAAGCAATTCTGGTATTCATGTAAGAGAATGTCATCAAGGGGACTGTGTGTGTGTTCTTAAGTGTCTGATTCTGTGACCCTATGCACTGTAGCCCGCCAGGCTCCTCTATTCATGGGATTATCCCGACAAGAATACTGGAGTGGGTTGCCATTTCCTCCTCCAGGGGATCTTCCTGACCTGTAACTTAGGCCTAAATGTAAAGGATAAACCTAGGAGATCATGCAGACAGAATAGGACAGTCCTATATAACTCCAAAGAGACTAATTTGGCAACATATAAGCTGAAACTCCAGTACTTTGGCCACCTGATGTGAAGAGTTGACTCATTGGAAAAGACGCTGATGCTGGGAGGGATTGGGGGCAGGAGGAGAAGGGGACGACAGAGGATGAGATGGCTGGATGGCATCACTGACTCGATGGACGTGAGTCCGAGTGAACTCCGGGAGTTGGTGATGGACAGGGAGGCCTGGTGTGCTGCGTTTCATGGGGTCGCAAAGAGTCGGACACGACTGAGCGACTGAACAGAACTGAAGCAGAAAACTTAAATAAAAATGTATGAAAAAGATGATACTTTTTAAGGAAAGTCATGTTTAAAGATATTAAGACAAGTTTTTACATTCCATTTATTGAACAAATGTAAAGATACTCTCCATCTTACTTGACTTCACATTCTCTAAATTTAACTGTTTAGGTGCCATGTGAATGCCCATAAAGTGGAGTGTCTTTAAAAACAAGGAAAATCAGGGACTTTCCTAGTGGTTCAGTGCAAAGAATCTGCCTTGGAATACAGGGGATGTGGGTTCAATCCCTGACCAGGAAACTAAGATCTCACATGCCCCAGGGCAACCAAGCCTGTGTGCCACAACTAGAGAGGCTAAGCACTGCAAAGGAAGATCCCACATGATGCAGCAAAGATCCTAAGTGCTACAACTAAGACCCAATGCAGCCAAACAAATAAATATTAAAAAGTAATAAAAGCACACTGATTGTTAAGATAAAGAGAGCTTATGATGAAGTCTGATGCTGATATGAGCCTGCTAAAGTGAAAACTGAACAGTGACCACATTCATCATTTATGTGGTTTTAATCAATATTTTATTTTGACGTGGATATGCCTCAGCAATTCATTCTTATTCCACCCAAAAATGTTAAACCAAAGATGGAATAGTTGAGAAAGCTTTTGGTTTTCTCATGAACTTTTCAGACAGTAATTTTATCTGTACCAACTTCTCGAATAAGCAGATTTTTACAGAGAAGCTCCCTTCTGAGTCCATATCTTGTGGTTTGTCTTTGCAAATGGTGGGTGCTTTCAGCTGAGAGTTATCCTGATATATGGTATTTATGTCATTAGGTCCTGAATACCAGACTCAAATAACACAAAAATAAGAACCACTATGAAAAGAGATTTATCAGGAACATAGGAAATTTTAAAGAGACACCTTGTTTTCTTTCCATGTATCTGACAAATGCCCATAGCATTAAAGATACATGAGAGTCACCACTGCTTGAAGATGATAGCGAACCAAGATTAACTCAACCCACACTGAGAAAATGAAGTAGAAAGATGTTCTGAATGTTTGCTGCCAACCAAAAAGCAGCCTAAGCCTAAGCTCCTTTTATCTTTACACTCTAGAAAAAAGCACTAGAACTGAGATTGAGGTCCTTTTAATTGTCACTTAGCAGTGCTTTTTCCCATCCAATTTTTAAAAATCTTCCTCCATTTTTACATCCTCCTTTAAAATCCTGGTGGACTCTATCTGTTTTTAAATGACACACAAAAGTCATGTATGCATTCATTCTACCTACCTTTCACCATCCAAATATTTACTATTGAAAGAATTGTAGGGCTTCCCTGGTGGCTCAGAGGTTAAAGCGTCTGCCTGCAATGTGGGAGACCTGGGTTCTATCCCTGGGTCAGGAAGATCCCTTGGAGAAGGACATGGCAACCCACTCCAGTATTCTTGCCTGGAGAATCCCATGGACGGAGGAGCGTGGTGGGCTACAGTCCACAGGGTCGCAAAGAGTCGGACAGGACTGAGCGACTTCACTTCACTATTGAAAGAATCGTAGTCAACTACAAAGTAACACCACAGGAATGCAAAAGAGCAAGAAAAAACAGAGAAGACAAGAGACAAAGCAATCTAAACAAGTTCAGTTCTTTCCTGTAGTATCTCTGAATGAGAGAAAATGGTGGGCTTGCAAGTTACAGCTGTTAATATTTATGACTTAGGAAACTCAGAAGTAGTAATATGGTAGATGAAAGGAAGGCACTCTAGGGACTTCCCTGGTGGTATGATGGATAAGAATCTGCCTGTCAATGTAGTGGACATAGGTTCAATCTCTGGTCCAGAAAGATTCTCTTAATACATGCCATGGGGCAATTAACCCATGGGCCACAACTACTGAGCCCACATGTTCTAGAGCCCATGCTTTGCAACAAGAAAATCCATCTCAGTGAGAAGCCCACACATCTCAACTAGAGTGGCCCACGCATAGAAATGAAGACCCAGCCCAGTCAAAATAAACAAAAAAAGAAAGAAAGGCACACTAAACAAGAAAATGATTTTCTTGGAAAACAATTCTACAATTATAAAGGAAACAAATTTATAATATTAAAGAGGCGCTGGCATTGTTACTGAACAAGAGACATAAACAGAGATTACTATGCTTCATTTTCTTTTCTCTAAGTGAAATATTTGTGGCTAACTTCATAGCCATACACCTATTATACAGCATGATAATTATATCCGCAACTATGCCAGGGAGGAGAAGAGCAGAGGCTAGGATGCTGACTTTACAGACATTCAGAGGAGCTAAGCATTTGGCCCAAGATGACATGGCCAGAAGGAGGTGATGCTAGTAATTGAGTTCAGGTTTTCCTTGTATCTCAATCTGTCTGTTCTGCAGGACACCTGGGTTTGATCCCTGGGTTGGGAAGATCCCCTGGAGAAGGGAAAGGCTACCCACTTCATTATTCTGGCCTGGAGAATTCCATGGACTACAGTCCATGGGGTTGCAAAGAGTCAGACACACTGAGTGATTTTTCACTTTCACTTTCTGATTCATAGATTAGAATTCTTTCCATTTTATTGTATAGAACATTATGCATCGAAGCTCAATGTTCTGTATTGATTAAAAGAGGAGAAAGGAGAAATAGGAGTTTTAAATTCTGGAGTGACTAGTCTATTTGTCTACCAGATCCATTTTCTGCTTGTCTTTGCCTTGTTTGGGTCACAAAGTGGCTGACATTTATGAACTATGTATCACTGGTCTTTCTCATCTGGCTTCTCCTTGTGTTCACCCATTGGGAGGCACCTACTTCTGTTCCCACTGTGCTTTGCCACAGTTTTGGCATTGCTTCCCTTCCTCTAAGATCACAGCTTTTTTCAAGTGCCCCCAACTCCAACGCCCAGTATTCTAGCTCTAGCTTATAAAAGACTCCCCCAGAGGCATAGCTACTTTCACTTTTGCTGGCTTTAAATGCCTCCGCATCCCTGGCTGATTTCTTTAACTCTGCCCTTACCTGTATATATTGTCTCTTCATCATGACTCCCTTCAAGATACATCACTGTCGAAACTGTACAACTTCAACCTAATCACGAGAAAACATCAGACAATACCAAATGGAGAGACATCCTATGAGATACCAGGCCTTTACAGTTCAAAATGTCAAGACCATGAAAGAAAAAAAATGCAGACTGAGCAAATATTAGAGACTGAAGGAGACCAAGAGACTTAACAACTAAGTGCAGTGTGTGATCCTGGATAGGATTCCAGGTGAGATTTTTATATTTTGTCATAAAGAATATTCTTGATAAAATAAGTGAAATATAAATAAGGTCTGTGCATTAGGTAATGGCAGTATATCATTGGTAATTTCTTGATGTTGATGATTCTACTATGGGTGTAAAGATAATGTACTTATTGTTAGTAAATGCACTTAGAAATATTTAGGGAAGTAAAGGAACTCATGTCTTCACCTGACTTTCAAATAGAACAGGAAAAATTAGTAATGTGTATATATATATATACTGAGAGAGAGACAGAATAGGAAAGCAATCATTATGAAGTGGTCATTGGGAAATTTGGATGAAGCGTACATTAGGAGTATTTTGTACTATTCTTCAAATTTTTCTGTAAATTAGGTTTTCTTCAAATTAAAAAAACACAAACTTTTAAAATGAGTTTTCAAGAATTCTAGCTGAGTGTACAGTCTCATTCCTGCCAGGATCCTCACTGATAAAGATTCTAATTTCCATGTTAAACTGTGTCTACTAAGAAATGATTATCTCACCATTCAACCCTTTCATTACTTCAGAGCCACAAGGGCATCATGATCAAGGGATGGTGAGAAGAAAACATGCCTCATCACTCATCAGGTTTAAGGTGGGAGTAAACCCACAGGAGAGTGGTCGAGGTACTTCCCAAAGCATTCAGAGACCTACCTTTGTTCTCAGATAGGATTCATAAACAAATGGAAGTTTATTAGTTTCTTGATATCATGGCACAAAGTGTATCACATGATGTCATGTATTACACAGCTAAAAGTTTATTCAAAAAAGCAAATATCATGTTAAATAAAAAATGCATTTAATATACCCTACCGATTATCATGGCTTAGCCTAACCTAACTTAAACATGTTAGGAACACTTACATTAGCCAACAGTCATGGAAAACTATCTAATATAAAACCTGTTTTATAATCAACTGTTAAAAAAAATATAGTGCTGACCATCTCAAAAAATTTTATTCACACACACATAGCAGATTGCAGTGGTCACAGTACATGATGAAGTCTTTCACTTAAGTTCCTGTTCCACTGAATCTGAGTTTGAGATACCAAGAATAATATTTTAGCAGACCCTTATAGGTAAAATGTGGAGTCACATCTAACATATAATTGGGTGTATAACAGGAGAGCAGATTAGAATATGAAACACATTTGGGTACAGTAGGTTTCATTGGGTCATGGATAGGGAGTTAAGATTACTAGTGATTTGGAAGACATCATCTTAAATGATCTAGATGAAAACCATTAGCAATATTGTATATTGACATCATGCACCAGCCTCTGATACAATGCACTGACCAAGACACAGTATCACGTTTGTGATATTCTGGCCAAAAACAAGTATCACTGATCTCTATTCATGAGGAAGCATCGGTAAACCCATATCGAGATGAGTGACATTCTAATACCTGACCAGCAATCATCAAAACTGTCAAGGTCACAAAAGACTAGGAAGACTGAGAGACTCTCACTGAGAGGCATATCAACAAAATAAAACATAGAATCCTGGATAGGATCCTGGAAAGGAAAATGGACAACAGAGGAAAAGCCTGTGAGATTTGAATATGGTCTGTCATTTCGTTAACAGTATTGTATGCAGGTTAATTTCCTGGTTTTGATCACACTACTGTAACTATATAAATTGTTAACATTAGAGGAAGTTGAGTAAAGGGTGTAGGCAAACTTTCTGTGTTATTTTTGTCCTTTTCTGTAAGTCTAAAATTATTTCAAAATAGAAAATAAAATCCCACTAGGAATTCATTCTTCCTAATAAAACTATCACAATTCTGTCTTGAATGTTTCCAGTTCTGTGCATAAACATGGCACATTAAATCCTAAAATATTATTTTATACCAGACATAAAAGGTTTCAGATTTTAAACTTGTACTCATTTGGTTGGTATTTACAGACCAAAGTCAAAGCACGATTCTTTAGGCTCATAGTGTTTATGTGAAAATAAGATATTTAGTTTGAGTACCTCTCAAGGATACTTTATTCTCTATTTCACCTGGTATTTCATTCCTCTTTTTGATTGTCATTTAGAACAGGAGATAGAAAAACATACAATGCTGAAGGGGGTAACTTGAGCAAAAATACTCTGTTTTTTACATTTCTAGTCACTGAAGGTATCCCAGGGAGCTGGAGATTTCCACTGCTGTAATGTGAGTCTTTTGTTTCTTCTTCTGGTTCCATCCTTTGGAAGTATGTTGAAGAGCATACTTTATTCTCTTTCACAAGAATGGAAAAGAAACTGTATCTATTGTAGGCAATATCATCTTTAATTTGACTCAGAGGGAGGAATAATAGCTTCATATATCTGCTTCACAGATTGAAAGCTAAGACCATTGTTGCACACTGGATTTCAGGCCTAATCCTAATAACAGATGTATTTTCAGACAGCATCATGGCAAACAGTATACATTTCCATGACTCTGAGAGGATCATGTAAGAGAAAATGAAGACAGCATGTAGAAATGAACCATTTATGTGTCTTACTTCTGATTTGTAGTGGGGCAAGTAATTTAAAAATTATAGGTGAATTTGAAGGTGATTCAGGCATAGCATTTATTAATATGTGGTGCTACAAAGCTCTTTGAGATGCTCTGTATAAGATAACATTCTTGTGTTGCTAGAAAATTTAAGAGATTTTGGCACAGTGCTCACGGACATGGTTTTTACACTCTACCTTGGATTCTGAGTATTTTCATTACCATACTCCAAGTACACAATAGGTTAACAATATCTTGCTTTTGAAGTTGTAAACTGCAATTTGAACTTGGTAGACTAACTTGTAAGGGGAATAGCCAAAGGAGACTTCTAGAAATAGATTCTTACTCTTAAATGACATGATCTATGAGAACCATGAGATTTCCATATGTCAGTGAAGAACAGCGAATAGAAATGGTTAAATGAGTGCTTCCGTGGTGGCTCAGCGGTAAAAAAACATCTACCTGCCAATGCAGGAGACAGGTTCAATCCCTCACGTGGGAGGATCCCACGTGCCACAGAGCAACGGAGCCCATGGCCCACAACTACTGAGCCTGTGCTCTAAAGCCTGGGAGCTGCAACTCCTGAAGCCCATGAGCCCTACAGTCCATGCTCAGCAACAAGAAAATCCACTGCAGTGAGAAGCCCATGCACCTCAACCGGAGAGTAGCTCCTGTTCGCCACAGCTAGGGAAAAGTCCCTGAGGCAGTGAAGACCCAAGCACGGCCAAAAATAAATATGTAAATAAATCAATAACAAGAAAGAAGCGGTGGTTGAACTAGAGGAAACAAAGGCTCCAATTCTCTTTTTTTCAAATACCTTTGCTGTAATTTTTTCAAGACAGGAGTTTCAAGCATATGACAATCCAATATGAATACATTCAAATAAGATTTTGTGAATAGTTTGCAATGTGGTTGTGTGTCGTTTACACAGATTTCTT
This sequence comes from Capra hircus, assembly GCF_001704415.2. Classification (NCBI taxonomy): domain Eukaryota; kingdom Metazoa; phylum Chordata; class Mammalia; order Artiodactyla; family Bovidae; genus Capra; species Capra hircus. The sequence goes on along the minus strand of NC_030815.1, from coordinate 50,469,030 downwards.
TCATCTTTCCTTAGTGTTCCTGTTTAAAGACCCTGAAAGCCCCAACTTAGCCACTTTGTTTGTTCTTGAACAGTGCCTTTAAAAGAAGCAAGTCCTGGTTTCCCCATAAATAAGGTACGATAACAGTATTACATCTACTTTATAGAAATGTTATAAATATTTCAATATTGCTATCAGGATGTATTCATCTAGCCTGAGTGAACTTTAAAGTCCAAAGTTCCTGTCTTTGTATATATAACCCCAGCCTGAAAGATTTAGATTTGTTTTTCAATTTTATCAACTTTCTACTCTATTAATAATGTGCAAAGTCAAAGGTGAAACTGTGGCTATATTAAAAATAAAAAATAACTCCCAGAGAGAAAAAGAGCCAAGGAATAATGGTGGCGAGGACATTGGGAATGGGTTTCATGAGCCAGAGCTAGGGGGACTGGTACCCAATAACGTCATACAATTCCAGCCTTATTCACATTCTGGAAGGAACAGCTCTAAAGTTTCTGCCTACCATTAATTTCTGCACCTTGGAGTTCATGAATCCATGTCTGGGAACTGATTCTATCTCTTTGGGGGTCTTAAAAGCTACTACTTGGCATTCTGGTATAGATGGTAAGTAAAATGGCTTGTTCAAAATAAATAGGGTTCCTAGAGATTCTGTGCCTTGGATTTTTTGACATAGTAATTTCATTTATTCTGATCCACTAGCCCACAGTGATTAGCAAATCCCATGCCCTGGGTTTAGAAAATATGACTACCAAATATTATGTTTTAAAGTTGACAATCATGCTCCAATTTAAGAGACTGACGTCTTAATTAAGTGGGCCAGTCATGCTCTCCCCCACATTTTCTTTTAATAATTATTACTAACAATGACCACTTACATGTGTCTGCTTATTTACCCTCTCCAAGGGGAATTTTTATTACAGCAGACAAGTGCTCAAATCCTTTCTAGATCTAAAGTTGGAATAACTGGCGAGCAATCAGTCTTTGTTTTCTATTGAAATATAGTTGACATAAAACATTAGTTTTGGATGTATAACATAATGGTATGATATTTGCATACATATGGCAGAATGATCACTGCAATAAATTAACACCCATTACCACACATAACCACAAGAAATTCTTCCTATGATGAGGAATTTAAGATCAACTCTATTAGCAACTTTCAAATATGCAATATAGTATTACTAAGCATAGAATCACCATGCTGTACAGGACATTCCCCATGACACATTTACTTTAAAACTAGAATTTTATACCTTTTGACCCCCTTCACCAATTTTGCCCACCCTTACCCCACCCTACTTCTGGCAACTACCAATTTGTTCTCTGTATCTATGAGCTTAGTTTTTGCCTGTTTTGTTTTTGTCTTTAGATTCCATGTATAAGTGAGATTGTATGGTATTTGTCTTTCTCTGTCTCTATCTTTCTAGAGCTCGACTTCCAGGATAATTGTCAGGTAACCAATCTTAAGCCTTACATAAAACTACATTACAACACAAACTTGCACAGCTCCTAAAGAGAAGTATGGCTTGCAGATCCTAGTTGTTTCCTCTTAAACTTCTTTCCATCACTGCGTTCTTACCTACCTTGCACTGTGTTGCCATGGTGTTTGTACAGTCTATCTCCCTCAGTGGACTGGGAACTCTGGAGGTTAGGTACTCCTATCCATTCACTCCATATAAGGGTGTGTTGAGTGAGGGAATGAATGCAGCTGAAGATAAAAAGTGAATCTTCCTTTTTCATTAGTGTTCTAAAACCACCCTATGTATCTGTTTGAATATAGTCTTAAAGTGGGAATGAGAGTAAGATAAAGATGAATAATAGAAAAAAGGAAAACTGACAGAGGTGATGGGCATATCTCCAAGGGGTGCCAGTCCAAGGCCAGCAGATTCTCAATGCTGAATAATAGCACTTCCCAGGTATGACAGTCACCCACCCCTGCTTAGGCTCAACTGAATATCCTTTGAATCTGTAGGCACACAAACTGGATGCAGTTATTTGAGAAGTTTTGTAGGTTATAATTCAATGGGAATATAACATTAATCAAGATTCCCATAATATATGGGAAATAAAATAGTTAACATAGCATTTATGTAAATATTAAGGAAAATATGCACCCCTTGATAAAAGAGTAGAGGCATATGTGATCATATGCCAACAATGGTTTGCTCTGGAGGGTGAAACTATGAGAAGTCATTTTTATTTTCTTGTATTTTAATATTTTTTAAAATTGTGTGCAATGGTTGGGCACGTGTGCAGTCACTTCAGTTGTGTCCAATTCTTTGTGACTCTATGGACTGTAGCCCACCAGGCTCTTCTGTCCATGGGATTCTCCAGGCACTGCAGGCAGATTCTTTAACGCTAAACCACTGGGGATGCCCAATAGTTGGTTATCACATCTGAAGTTCTAGAAACTTGAAGTTTATGGGAAAATATAACATGGGCCAATAAATGTTCCTAATGTGAGTAATCTGAAAGACATCAAACATGGTGTTTTCTCCTTCTTCTATAAATTAACACCAAAACTAAAAATAAGGAAGAAGAGAGAATTCTGGTCTCTATGTTTCTGTGTGTTGCAATTTGTGCACCAAGGCTACCTGAGTTGTGAGACATGTCACAAAGAGTTCTCTGCCATTACCATGAAAAGTGAAAGTTGCTGCCGTATCCATCTCTTTGTGACCCCATGGACTGTAGCCAGCCAGGCTCCTCTGTCCATGGAATTCTCCAGGGAAGAGTACCGGAGTGAGTTGCCATTTCCTTCTCCAAGGGATCTTCCCCACCTGGGGATCGAACCCGGATCTCCTGCACTGCAAATTCTTTACCATCTGAATCACTAGAGAAGCCCATTACCATAATTAAGGGCAAAGTTCTAGAAGGCTGTCTTGACAATGACGGTGGGATCTTCTCAAAAAGGCACAATCCTTTCCTTAGTATAAATGACATATATTAAGTGCATTCATATATCTGAACACATTAGTGTATATTAGATGGGATGTTTTCAATTGCAAGTCATATAAACTATGTCTTAAATTGGATGAAACAATAAAAAACATTACTGTCACTTAAAATATTCCAAAGCAGAACAAATTCAAAGTACAATAACATTAGAATTGAGGCTGTTCTCTTGGCACTGCCCTCCTCTGTGTGGAAGACTGTTTCTCAAGTTGGTGTTCCCAATAGTTGTAAGATGGCTGCCAGCAGCAGCTGGGGCCACTTGCCTCTGTACTCATGTCTGTGGAAGGACAAGAGAATCTCTCCCTCATATATGAGACAAAAGTCCTTTCTATCAATTTGCTTGGGCCAATAATGATGTTAGAGAGTGACCTGTGATGACTGGCTTAAGCCTAGTTTCTGAGGCCAAACTCAGGCCAAGGGGAGGGCTTTGCGTGACTGATTTAGATTCTGGATGACAACAGGGCTTCCAAGGTGGCTCCGTGGTAAAGAATGTCCGCTTGCTAATGCAGAAGACACAAGAGATGTGGGTTTGATCCCTGGGTCAGAAAGATCCCCTGGAGAAGAAAACGGCAACCCACTCCAATATTCTTGCCTGGAAAATTCCATGGACAGAGGAGCCTGGTGGGCAACAGTCCATGGGGTCACAAAGAGTTGAACATGATGGAGCAACTAAGCAAACACACACACACACACACACACACACACACAATGAGAATAAAATCAATTGTGCCTGAGTCTACTGTACTACATGGGATGACTGCTTCTAGGAAAAAATATAGGGTGGGGTGGAGTTCTAGCAGGCAGAATAAAAGCGGGGAAATAAATACTGGGTAGGCAAGGAACAGTATCTACTACATGATTGTATAATCATGGTGGAAAGAAAAAAAAAGAGTCGGAACCCCCTGGAATTCATTTCAGGGTTTAGCATTAACAAACCATTTGATTGGAAAAGAGTCACAGAATTTCTAGGTTTCAGCTATTGTAGCAATAGCAGTCTGGTACAAAAATATTTCCATGGCCCCACTCAGCTCCATTATCAGATTGTTACCATTCTGATTCCTTCCCTTCCCCCATCCTGGCTGCCTGCTCTCCAGCACACAAAGCACCCACTACAGCATATAGGTAAATACTTTTAAAGAAATGACTTTCCTGGTGATTTTTCCTCCATTTATCTCACGGCAAATCAGCCAATTGCTATGACCCAGCAAAGCAAAACAGTGTGTGGTGCAATTATCTGGGAAATATAAGACCATCTATGCCATCAGATAATGCAGGGAAGGTGGGCTTTGTTTCCTGAACAACCTGCCTGGTCACTGTGATGGCCCCCAAATCCTCAGATAAATGGACAGGCCTCTACTTTTCTTTGGCTGCATAACTCCAGCTCTCTGTGAATCAGGATCAAACTCCTTGCTGTGGAGATAAGATCATTTATACCACATTTTAAAAGCAAGAGTTCCCTTTGAAAGGCTCATTTTACTCTTTTAGAGTCATATGACACTCTTTCACTAACCCAGAGGGTCCTAAGACCTACAGCAGAGGCCCTTGTGTCTCTACAATAGCATATATCAATAATAAGTACAAGATATGAATGAACTGAATTCACATAATACTTCTGTCTTCCCACAAATAGTTTTAGGAACTTACAAAAATCATTTCAACAAACGCCTTCACACTGATTGACTAGACATATCTGCTTAAATTTCTAAGAAGAATGATTTTTATATCTGTATAAAAATTACAATGGCAGAAAACAACAAGACCACCAATTTGTAATGGAAAACTTGATCCCAATGAAAGTGAATTAGAAACTGCAAATACATGCAAATAAAGAGCCACTGATATTTTATGTCTCAACTAATTTAAAGAAATCACCAAATCACATAAAAAAAAATGCAAACACTACCTAAATTGTGGAATCAGCTGTAAGAGCTTGTGTGGTGACTTCTCTTGAGAAATTTCTGCTGGGCTTACAGATGCTAATACTGTCTTATTTTCCCACGCTGACATCATATGCAAACTACCATGTTAAGAACACATTTGCAGAATACATAAGTAGTGGAATGAAACATTATTAGTTCTTATTTGCAGCTGCTGCCAACCTCTGAGCCCAAGCTCTAATTGGAATTACAGTGAATTTGAAAGCAGTGTCCACTCCAGGATCTGAATAACATATACAGAGCTGCCATCCGAGACCCACTTTCTTTTAAAATGCATACTTCTGAAAACTCAGAGTTAAATAAATGCAGCCGCCCCCCCCCCCCCAACCACTTCATGACTTGATGGATGTAGAATTCTAAGATACTTGAACAGTTGTGAGTTCAAGTCTTTGCTAAATCATGTGTGTACTGGTTTGAGCAATAACAGATTTAAAATGGAAATGTACCATATATTTATTTGTTAAAGTTTTATTTCTCTTTGATCAAAAGTAATTTTTAAAAAGCCGTTGGTTTCTGGATTTTTCACCATGAGCCAGCTCCCACTTTAAATGTTTCCTGATTACTGGCTGCTTCTCAGGCTAATAAAAGCTGCTAAATCACAGCTAGGACAAAGGTCCCCACTGTGGTGCATAAAAAAGAAGATTTACAGTCATATGCTATGCTGAACAGCCTTGTCAGGGCAACACAGTGCCCTGCGTCTGTGACAGGCTAAAACAAACTGCACGCCAGATCTGATTTCAGACTTACATAAGAGGCCAGTGGGGCTGTAGCCTCAGTGCTTAGGAGAATAAACTGGATTGGGAAGGGGCCATGAGGAGGATGAGTGGAGGCCAGGGCTGGACGATTAACATGTGCTTAGTTTTAGTGACTGATTTCCTCAGATAGACAATTCCCAATGTTGATTTGCCCCTTTGCCCAGTTTTCTGTCTCACTCCTTTGCTCACCTCTTTTGCACATGGACACGCTCTCAATCACACCTGCCAGAAACATCACCCGACCATTGGGGTAACTGTATCGTATTTGGCTATATTAATGACTATAGAAAGGAGATGCCAGGTAAAGTTCTAGGATGACCAGATCTCTTTTTAGTGGGAACTGAATTCGTAATACCATCTTACTAGCAAAGAAAGCAGAGGGTACACTGCTATGGCCTGTTTCTACCAAATAGTCACTGGTCATCTGGATTTTCAGGCTAGTATTTCAACTATCTTTCCACTTTAGTGGGACTTTTGTATTAATTCATTCCTCAAAAAACAAACAAACAGAAAGCTTGTATTGAAGCTATGATCAGATAAACGCTTGTGAAAACAGATAGGTGGACTACTCTTCTGTTTTTTTAAGTTATTCAAATTGCATCTGGAAGAGGCTGGACTTCAGGTAGCTCTACACCCCCTTCTAAGGTTTAGCTGAGGCTTAAGAGGACTGGCTGTGCCTGCTCATTATTTATGCAGCTTCCAAACAACAAACGCCTGCAACTGTCCAAAAAGAAACGAAAGAGCCCAGATGCTTCAGTGAAACATACCTTTCCCTGATGTAGGATAGAAGGACACAGACAAAAAGCAATGACGATTGGGCCCAACCTGAGCTTCTCCGGTTGCAACTGCAGAGAAAGGAAGGAAGTCCAGCTCAAGATGCAAATGTATTGCAGCAGGCGGCAGGAGGTCCAGATTCCAGTGCTGGTTTAGATACTAACAAGCTGGGTCATCTCAAGCAAATCACTTTACTTCTCTGGTTCTCAGCTGTCTCACTTTTGCAATAAAGAGTTTGGACACATCAGCAGTTCTCAAAGTTAAGTGGAGGTCAAGATGTATAACCTACAGGTCTTACATTAAGTACAAAGTTCTGGGTCTGATCTCCAAGGTTTCTGATTCAGCAAGTCTGGCTGTGAGCGGGGAAGGGAGTGCCTGGGAATTTGCATTTATGACAATTTCCGAGGTGATGCCAAGGCTGTGGGACAGGGAACCACTCCTAAGAACTACTGAATTGGATGATTCTAAAGGATCTGCAAGTTCTGAAGGGCTCCTCATAGCTCTAAGCTATTGCATGTTGTTTATGCCTGGGTCAAGAGAACAGAGGAGTGGTCATAACTCATCCTCCTGGGTTTTTAGTAGAAAATCACAAGATTCCAGTTTTCATGGAGGTCATTTGCTTAATAATTAAAACAGAAGGTGATGACAAGTGTTCCCAGTGCAAGATCAATTTTTTAAAAAATGGGCAGTGTCTATAGCTATACAAATTGACTTGTAAAAACATAGTTGGAAATTCATTTGTTGAGAAATTCATGTTGACATAATCTGTGTTCACTCTTTGTATCTTGCATTTAAAATCATGTTTGCCAGATGCATTTCAGCATAGTGATTATAGCTAATAAAATTGAATTGTATACTTGAAAGTTGCTAAAAGAGTAGATCTTAAATATCCTCACCATGAAAAAATAGCAAATAAGTGGTGTGCTAATGCTATAGGGGCAATTGTTTTGTGATACAGAAGTGTATCAAGTTAACATATTGGTTTGCACAAGGTTGCATAATTGTGTACAAACTTGCACAATGTTGTGTCAATTACATCTCAATAAAGCTGGAAAAGGTAAAGATAATAAAATAATGAAATAAAATCATGCTTGTTTACATAAATTTGATAATCACTGTTGAATGTGACACTAGTTCTTGGTAAATAAGTGCTGGTCTCTATAATCACTGGTAAATCATGTGAGGTTAATTCTGGTTCTAGTTCTGTCACTGACAAAATGTGACCGTAAAGTCATGTCACGACTCTGGGTCTCAAAATTCTTATCTGTCAAATAAGAGCATTCTTAAGTGAACGATATCTGTTTATGATTCTAGATTTCCACATATGTAAGTACATGAAACATAAATCTGTTTTAGAACCAAAATATAAATGAAAACAGAGACAGACTAGTTCCATGTGGTAATGGTAGATTCAAGGATTAAAAGTAATTGTTGAAACCATCTCTCTTCCCAGGGCTACTCAAAATTGGTTTTCCTGCTGCTGCTTCTGTTCCTTATCCCTCTGTAAAATCCTCCACCAGCTTCCTGCTGCTCTCAGAAAAAAAGTCCAAATTCTCTATTCAGGTTCCTACCCTTCCGCAACCCCATCTGCTTTAGATCATCTTCCCAGGGCTGTCTAAACTCTCCAGTGACCTTCTTTCTGATCCTTGAACCTGCCAAGTTAGTTTCTTCCTCAGGGCCTTTGTACCAACAGCACTTTCTCTCTGATGTTTTAGACATGCTAAGTTGAGTCCTTCCATAGATTTAGATCTTTGAAGACCATCCATGACTTCTCAGTCACTTCATCTCATGTCAACTGGATAGCGCTTGTTATTGGCTATTTTTCTTGTTAGATATTTATATCTTCATTAGCTGTGTGTGCATCCATCTCCTCTTGAAAATGTAAGTTCTCTTATGGCGGGAATCCTCTCTATTGATCACCCTATCCTTAGAGCCTGGCAGAGTGTATGGCGCATGATAGATGCTCAAAATATTCAGGATAAATGATATTATAAACATGATATAGGGGAAATTCATTTACTTTGTATAGAAACGTGAGCCTACATTAACCTAGCTAAACATGTATGTTGAACATACTACATCCTAGACGCTTTTCTAAGTTCTTAATTTATTAATATATTATCATAGCTTACATTTTACAAATGAGAAGATTGACTAAGAGAGAGGTTAATTGACTTTCTTAAAGTCAGGAATCCATTAAGCACGTGGTCAGGATTCAAACCTGGGCTGTTTTCAGAATAAGTGCTTTTAATCATGTTATGGATGGTAAGATGAGGCTCCTAAGATAAGTTCCTCCCTCACCTCCCCCCCAAAATTCATGGCAAATGACCACCTGTTTATGCTTAATCACTTCCGCTGATGAGATTCTCACTACCTCAGGATCAGCACATATTTAGAGCTCTGATTTCTCTTATTCTGTGACTCCAAATTTCTCCTAACATTTCCCGTACTCCCTGGTCCCAGTTCTACTCTTTGAGGCCTATAGAACAAGGTTAATCTCTCTTCCTCATGGCAATCCTTCAGTTTTGGAAGCTACTTGTCATTGCTTCCCTAGATCTTTTCTTTGCTAATCTGACCATCCCTTTATTCTTTCAGTGGCTTCCTATATAGAAACACTTTAGCCCTCTTACTATTCTGGTTGCTATTCTATTTTATATCCTCTAAAAATTTGGTCCCAGTATTGAATACAATATTTTTCTTATGGTCTGACCAACATAAACGAGTGAGCAAATTTTCTCCATCGTTATTAATAATACAATTCCATTAATGAATGTTAACAGAATTTATGAATGGAGATTAATAGAAGAAATAATAACTTCATTGATAGCCGAAACAGTGATTCCAACTTCTACTAGGACTTTTGTATTAATTCATTTCTCAACAAACAAACAGAAAGTTTGTATGGAAGCTTTGAAAAATTTAATTCACTTGAAATTTCTATTTTGCAATGCTGCAAATTCTCTCTTCTTTCTTATGTAACTTTGTGTTAGTACTATACTTCAGCTTTTAAATAAAATTAATTTCCCAAGCAAGTTAGTCATTGAAAAGTAGCACCTGTGGCAAGATTTTAGCTTTTAAAATAACGTTACCTCAAACTGTGAGTTACTATCAGAACAGCGGGTTGTAAACTCTTCTTGGTGGATCATATTGTTTTGTCTCCTTAAGTTAAAAACTTATGGGAAATGTAAAAAATAGACAAAAATAAAATAATGAACCAACATGTGTACACAATTCAACAATTATCATTTCAATTATCATTTTATCATTTTATAGCCAGTCTCATCTCAGCTTATACCACACCTAACCCGTCTCTTCCTGAATTATTGTGAAACAAGTTTCATGCATCATATCATTTCACCTAAAATTAAGAAAATATTAATATAAGCACTCTATATATGCCTATAAAATTATTGTCAAATCTAAAAATAGATTCCTCAGTGTCATCATATCGTCAGTCATTATTCAAATTTCCAAGATTCTCACAAATATATTGTCTGTATAACTAACATATAAGAAATTGAAAATAAAATATCAGAATACAGCACACACAGTAAAGGTAAGCACAATTTTATGACACTTTAGTTTCATTTGTGTGCATAGTTTGTGTGTGTGTATACACTGGCTCATGTGGAAAACATTAAACAGTGCGTTCTAGTCAAAAAAAGTTTAAAAAAGAAACTAATGTGTAGCAACATTAGTTACCAGTATGCTAAAATCTCTTACTGAGCATAGTTCTGCTTATCCTTCTCCTGGTGAAGCTGACAGGAGCCTTGGACTCTGCCAGTTTGCTTATTAATTAATTGTGAACAAATTGCTACGCGCTTCTAGGCCTCAGTTACCTCATCTGGAAAATAAGTGGGTAGAACTAGCTCAGGTTGTCCAGATGGTGATGTTCAGAACAATGGTTTCACTGGGTGTGGTATAAAGCTTCGGAAAATGCCATCTACCATACTCTCAACCTGAAGATTCACACTGCATGTTATTATTTCTAAGACCCACAAAAAATAGAATTCTCTTAATATTCAAACCTATCTTTTTTTCCTCAGCACTTTTTTTCCCATAACACTAATTAATGCCCCTGGGTGATCTAGTAAAGCCCTTTTCAGTTCTAATGTTCTATGTAATCCTGTAATTCAACATTATGTAATACTGAAGAGTTAATGTTCTTATATATTGTATTGGAAAGGTATTGCTTTCATTGAAGAAAAGATACCTGTGAAGAAAACAAACTACATAGCCCTGAATTGGTGAGATTTATACCTCAAAGAGACGATTGTTTTCTTCCAGAGTTGCACCATGGATTATCCTGTGGATTGACACAGTAGTCAGGGCTTGGGAACATCCAACTGATGGTAACTATTGCTGTGTGCCCAGGAGCGCCCAACAGACAGCCTGCCGCGCTGCCATGCTGTCGCTGCCTGCAGAGTCTGCCACTAGCCCCAATTGTCAGGATTGAGTTTCATCCAAAGTTTGTTTTGTCACAACCATGTCAGGTTTACTGCATCCGGGCTGGCTTGTTTGCCTGCTCTGGCTTCCCAGAGATTCCATTCTGGAAACAGCACTTTAATATGCCTTTACCAGTGTTCTATCTTCCTGGGCTACAACAGGGCCACCCTGTGGCCACTTTGCATTACCAGAAACAGAAAAAGAAAAAAAAAGTTTAATTTTAAATGCACTTTGAATAACAATTAAGTTCTGTGCACCAAAAAATCTTGGCTAGTTCTATCAAGTCAATTAGAAAATATTTATGTTGTGAAAAGAGCTCCACAATAAACTTGAAAATCAAACAATGAGTAACCAGTAACACTTTTTTTTTTAGGACAAACACTTTGTATTGTTATTCCTCTGTGGGATTTTTATACATACCATAAATACTGCTAAGGTTAAACCAAACTAAATTATCTACTCTTAAGTCTCTAACTACATTGTATACTTTTAGATGCCATGATTTTCAATAATGTGAAAATAAATTTTCATTTGCCTCAGTGGCATGCTTTATCTCTAAATGGCATTGTGCAACAGAATTGTATACAAGCCTCACATGTAATTCAACATTTTCTAGCAGTCTCATTTTAAAAAGGGGTAGAAGGAAACAGGTGAAATTTAAAGATTTTATTTCACCCAACATAACCAAAAATCATCATTTTAACATGCAAGTAACCAGCTGGCTTACTGGTAAAGAACCAGCCTGCCAATGCAGGAGACACAGGGAAATGTGAATTTGATCCCTGGGTTGAGAAGATCCCCTGGAGGAGGAAATGGTGACCCACTCCAGTACTCTTGCCTGGAAAATACCCTGACAGAGGAGCTTGGTGGGCTACAGTTATTAGGGTTGCAAAGAGTTGGACACAACTAAGCTACTGAGCATGCAACATGAAATTTATTAATGAGCTAATTTACATTATTTGGTAGTCTCGCCAGTCTATGTCTGATGCAGGATACAGCATGCTTGGAGCTGGTGCATGGGGATGACCCAGAGAGATGTTATGGGGAGGGAGGTGGGAGGGGGGTTCATGTTTGGGAACGCATGTAAGAATTAAAGATTTTAAAATTAAAAAAAAAAGAATAAACAAACAAACAAACAAAAAAATAAAATAAAATAATAAAATAAAAACTCCATAAAAAAAAAACCCACTGTGCATTTTACATTTGTGGAACATTGTCAATTTGCACTTGTTACACTTGTTCTCAACAGCCCACATGTGGTAGCGGCTGCCATATTGGACAATGCAGCTCTAAACGTTCATACAAGAGATAATGTCCAACAGATATTTATTCTTCGGACTACCCTTTAGATTTTGCTGTTTATGACCAGCATATGGGATTGATCTAGCAATTGTTTTCTTTCAGAATAGCTATATAATAAGAGAAGAGAAAATGATTTGAAGTGGCATCTCTTTCTGTCAAATGTACTGTCAAGTGGTAATTGAAAGGTGGAAGGGACCAAAGTTAGCATTATCCAATTAAGAGGAAATTGCAGAGAGCTAGATATAAAGACTTCTCTTCCGTTACGAACTAACAGAAAAGTAGTTCTCAACTCTGGCTAGGTGAAAGGGCCACTGTTAGAGCTTTCAAAGCTGACAGTTACCCTACCCTTGACCTGGAGTCGTCAGGGTTGAAAAGGTATATTTCTCAGAAGTGAGTTCTTTTTTTGCCATCTTTTCTTTAGTTGTATTTTAAAAATATAATTTTTTTTCTACTTGGAAAAATTTGTTGCTGTTTAGTTTCTAAGCTGTGTCTGACTCTGTGACCCCATGCACTGTAGCCTGCCAGGCTCCTCTGCCCAGGCAAGAATTCTGGAGTGGGTTGCCTTTTCCTTGGAAAAATACTTGAGATGAAAAACAAATCCTGCCTTTAAAACTTCAAATGAATTAACAGTGGGAAGGTATAAAATATTTCAAAATATTTAAGAAAATATTGATAACTATGATTTTTTAATTGGTGGCTATATACTAAATTGGTGACATTACTTAGTGTGACCTGAAGAAAGGGAACTACAAATAGTGCGTGATCTTAAATTGGAGAGTGAGACAAGCAGTCTCAAAGGATGTGGATGAGAAGGTGAACATGCACAACTTCCATAGAAAACAATTTAATGGTAGATTTCAAAAGTCTTTAAATACGAACGCGATTTAGTCTAGTATTTCCATTTTGGGGTGGTCAGAGAGGTAAATAGAGGATTTGAAGTTTAAATAAAGGATGAAAACAGACTACAATACATTTTATTTGAAAAAACATATTTAATGGGCTTCACAGGTAGCGCTAGTGGTAAAGAACCTGCCTGTCATTGCAAGGAAACATAGGAGACCTGAGTTCAATCTTTGGGTCAGGAAGATCCCCGAGAGGAGGGCATGGCAACCCACTCCGGTATTCTTGCCTAGAGAATCCCATGGACAGAGGAGCCTGGCAGGCTACAGTCCATGGGTTGCAAAGAGTCAGACACAACTGAGGCAACTTAGCATGCATGTATGCAAATATTCAATAAGTGTAATTATTTAACAAATATGATGTCTTCATTAGTATGGGCCACAGTGCAAACTAAGATCATAGAAAAAGATCCTTAGAGTATTTTAGATGTAAAAGTGGGATAGTAAATAGTATATCATTTGTTTACAGTATAATCTCAAATTTTAAAAAAAAGTATGTATTTAGCATGCAAAAAAAAAGATGGGTGGAAGAAAATTCACCAATATATTTCAAGGTGTTCATAAGTTTTTTCTTTATATGTTTTTGCATTGTCTACATTCTCTGCAATCAGTTATTACTTTTGAAGCTGACATTATTTTCAAGGTAGCTGCCCGATGCCACTTCAGGGAGCAGAAGGCCACAGTGTCAATGGAGGCCCTGGAGTGGAGCAGTGCACTGTTTGTGTGGCTGTAAGCAGCAGTTCAGATTATGTTATAAATCCACTTATTAAAAAAAAATAAATTGCAAAATAAGAAATACTAAAAACAATGAATCTGGACCAAAAAAATACTGAATTCCATGGGATAAAGAAAATCTTTTTTAACTGAAAGCTCATTTCCAGTATATGGTCTGTCCCTGTGTTATCTTAGAATTACATAGTTTTTACACTTCTCAGCCAAGGAAATTGCTGTTTCAGTGAAGTTGAAGTTGTAAAAATATTTCCTAAATATATAAAAAACCTAACATATTTTGCCCATAAAGGTAACACTTCTCATTTTTCAGTCATTCTTATGTTCGACTCTTTGTGACCTCATGGACTGCAGCACGCCTGGCTTCTCTATCCTTCACAATCTCCCAGAGCTGGCTGAAACTCATGTCCATTGAGTCAGTGATGCCATCCAACCATCTCGCCCTCTGTCGGCCCCTTCTGCCTTCAATCTTTCCCAGCATCAAGGTCTTTTCTAATAAGTCAGCTCTTCGCATCAGGTGGCCAAAGTATTGGAGCTTCAGCTTCAGCATCAGTCCTTCCAGTGAATATTCAGGACTGATTTCCTTTAGGATTGACTGGTTTGATCTCCTTGCTGTCCACGGGACTCTCAAGAATCATCTCCAACACCACAGTTTAAAAACATCAATTATTCAGCGCTCAACCTTCTTTGTGGTTCAACTCTCACATCCCTCCATGATTAATGGACCTTTGTTGGCAAAGTAATGTCTCTGCTTTTTAATATGCTGTCTAGGTTTGACTAGATGGACCTTTGTTGGCAAAGTAATGTCTCTACTTTTTAATATGCCGTCTAGGTTAGTCATAGCTTTTCTTCCAAGGAGCAAGTGTCTTTTACTTTCACAGCTGCATTCACCATCTGCAGTGATTTTGGAACCCAAGAAGATAAAGTTTGTCACTGTTTCCATTATTTCCCCATCTATTTGCATGAAGTGATAGGATCAGTTACCATGATCTTTGTTTTATGAATGTTCAGTTTTAAGCCAGCTTTTCCACTCTCCTCTTTCACTTTCATCAAGAGGCTCTTTAGTTCTTTGCTTTCTGCCATAAGCAAATAGTATTCCAATACTATTTTGGGAATACATAAAAGTAATACTATTTGGTGCAAAAATTAATGTCTGGGAGTAGACAACGTGATGGTAAGAAAATTCACCATAACAGCACCTACCTCATACATGTAAGCTGATCCCCACCCCACCCACCAAGGTCATCCCATTATTGGTAATGCTATTGCCTTGTGTGCTCATGCTGAGAGAATGAGGAGTCTTCTTGTCTGATCTCTCACACTCTACATTCACTCTATCAGCAATTCTCTTGGCTCTTTCTTTTAAAAGTATATTGAAAAATGAACATTAAAAAAATTAAGCCATTTTCAAAGCTACACTTTTGGTCCAAGTCACTCTGCTTTGTAACCTGGATAATTGCAGTTGTCTGCTAGCTGGTACCCCCTGCTTCCTTCCTTGCCTTCTTTCAGCCTATTCTCAGCATAGAGAGGGATGTTGTTAAAATGTAGGTCAGATCATATCACCTAACTGCTCCACCCTGGAATGGATTCCCACTTTTCACAAGATAAAACTAAATTCCTCACAATGGTGTACAAGGTCCTATGTAATCCTGGATTATAGGAATCACTACTTCTCCTCCCCCTGTTAAATCTTTGACATTATCTCCTTGCTCACTGCTGTTCACTTAACACATCAGGTGTTCTCTCACTGATGCACTTTGCACTTTGCTTTTGCACTTGCTCTTTCCTCCGCTGGGATGTTTTCCAGCAGATATCCACATCCCTCACTCCCTCACCAACTGGAGATCTTGGCACAAATGTCACCATTTCAGTGAGGTCTCCCTGACCATCCTATTTAAAGTCACAAGCCTCTAGGGTCTACTATTAGAATTCCCCACATCAGCTGTGACACACCTGCTCAGTCTTGGTTCTTCCATCCTAATCTTATCTCCCTCACTGTCAGCAGAACTTTTGTTCTCTGTTGACTGACAGGTTTGTGTTTTTAAAAAATGATTAAAGAAAACAGGTTAGGTGATACAAACAAACTTTACTCAATACTTCATGAAGTGGATGGTCTCCATTTGGAGAACTGTGAGACAGGGCAGAAGGCAGGAGACTTTTATAGGATAAAGAATAAAGAACAAGGAAGAGAAAAATAGAAAATATCAGACTGACAGAGGCCTCAGAGTCAGTCTTGTTTGGGGTGAGAAGGAAATAAGAATAGAGCCCGGAGTTGGCTTGGTGTTTGGGAATTAGCTGACTGGATATACCCAGTCCCTGGTTAAGGAGGATTTAGAGGGTCATAAAAGTTATCATGGTTTTGGTTTGCTAACATTGTACCCCTGGCATGACTGACTCCATCTTGAGTCTAGAAATTTATTTCAACGTTTGTAATTATTAAAGCTTAGCTAACATATCTTCTTGCTTCTCTTACCTCTAAATCTTAATATGTCTCACCTACTTTTTCTATTCTTTCTTCCAAGGGAGATAAAAACTTCTTATTTAAACCCGTGCTCTATGCCCATGCTCAAATTCCATCTCTTCCTCCCTTCCTCTGGGCCATGTTTCACCAGGGATCTCCTCTTATATGTATTTGCTTAAGGTTTTCATTTTTCTACCCATCTACACACATACTTAGATCTCTCCTTTTAAAATTCTCATTACTACGATCCTTCAGGACTAAATATAACAATCTGTGAAAACTTTGCATTGTTCTTCTCTTTTTGTTTTATGTCTTTACTTTCTGTCAGATGAATATGTCTGAAATAAAATATTGAATTTGTCATCTCTCTGATTGAAAAACTCTGTCAATAATCTATTTATCATTGGTTCATGCTGATAATAATAAGCATATATCCCCTGGGGGGAAAAATGACTTTGAGGTACAATACAAGTAACTAAATCCTAATTTTCATATTGTAGGCTATTATTCTCATGTTCATTGTAAGTCTCCAAAAAGGATGTATGAAGTGTTTCAAAACATTTGAACTGGGAAGTTTTTTCTCTTTAGAGGAACTTCCCAATTTAACAAGAGTATTTTTCTCCAACTTCTCACACACTTTTTCATCTGTCTGCCTTTACCCTGACTTGTTCCTCTTCTTAAGGGTAGTTCACCTCTTTCACTGACTTTCAAAGGCTTTTCTCAGACATTGTCTATTTTATAAAACTTCTGATCACCTAATTTTGCCAATTGGATTTGTGCATCTACAAGAACAGAGAATGAGATAGCTATGATCCCGTTATATATACTGATAATAAACATTGCCTTGGGTTATTTCAAAGAATCCACTGGGCTAGATTTCTGTTTTTGTATAAAATAATAGAGATTTCATGGATACAAAAGTCACTACATATCACTCCTAGTAGATGGACAAGAGGAGAAGGATTCACATTTGCGTAGTACATCACAATTTCCAAAGAACTTTTGATGTGTTTCCACACTTAAACACCACAATTTCCTGTATTTGCATGTGAAGTCACTTCAGTCGTGTCCAACTCTGTGTGACCCCATGGACTCTAGCCTGCCAGGTGCCTCTGTCCATAGGATTCTCCAGGCAAGAATACTGAAGAATACAGGGATCTTCCTGACACAGGGATTGAACCAGCATCTCTTGCATCTATCTGCGTTGGCAGGTGGGTTCTTTACCATTAGTGCCATCTGGGAAGCCCGATTTCCTGTATGGTTAATCTCAATTTCAAGATGAAGTGAATGAGTTTCTGAGGAGTTAAATGCTGCCCCCTTGCTTCCCTTACTGCACACAGTTAGTTAGTGGTCATGCTGAATGCAGCTTGTAAAGATCTGTCTTCAAAGTTTATGTTTATTCCTCTGAATGATGGGGAGCCAGTTGTGACACCTGCCACTCTGCAGGCTGGGTGGACTCAGTTGGTCGAGTTGGCTGGGTGAGGGGAGACTTCCTCCCTTAGGACTTTCAATGTGCACAGAATAGGTATCTTGGTATCTGTTCCTGCCACGATGTGCCTGGTAAAGAACCTAGGGGAGAGCTGATGGTGATGGGGCCCCGACTGAAGGATTGTTATGAGCTACTGCCTCGCATGAAGGTCTGCTGATGCGGAGGCTGGAGAAAGCAAAGTAAGCATGGAGGCAGGTGGGAGAAGAGATTCTGGCTCTCTGCTGCTGCTGCTGCTGCTGCTAAGTCACTTCAGTCGTGTCTGACTCTGTGTGACCCCATAGACAGCAGCCCACCAGGCTCCCCCGTCCCTGGGATTCTCCAGGCAAGAACACTGGAGTGGGTTGCCATTTCCTTCTCCAATGCATGAAAGTGAAAGTGAAGTCACTCAGTCGTGTCCGACTCTTAGCGACCCCATGGACTGCAGCCTACCAGGCTCCTCTGTCCGTGGGATTTTCCAGGCAAGAGTACTGGAGTGGGGTGCCATCGCCTTCTCCATCTGGCTCTCTAGACTAGGGTAATTTAGCACAGACCTGGGCCTCAAGGGGGCTTCCCAGGTGGTGCTGGTGGTAGAGAACCTGCCTGCCAATGCAGGAGACCTAAGAATGCAGGCTCGATCCTGGGATGGGAAAGGTGTCCTGGAGGAGGGCATGACAACCAGATCCTCTGGAGGAGGGCATGGCAATCCATTCCAGTATTCTTGCCTGGAGAATCCCATGAACAGGGGATTCTGGTGGGATACAGTCCATGGAGTCACAGAGAGTCAGACATGACTGAAGCAACTCAGCACACACGCACGCAAGCCTCAAAGTCAGGACCACTCCCATAGTGTCTGTATTTATTTACTTATTACCCACGATACGCAAATTAGAAAATTATAATGAAATAAGGGAGCACATCGCTTCTCCCATCTTTGGTTTTAATAATTTACAGGATGGAATTGTGCATAGACATCCTGTGGTCACTGGAAACTGAAGAATAGTCTTTGTGTGCTTCAATGTGTGTGCATGTGTGTGAAGAAAAAGGGCTTGCTGTACCAGTGTGGGCCTTTTCCGCCTCCCTCACATGGCCAGATAGAAATCAACATCAATAGCTGTGTCCTCAAATCAGAACAATTATGATAGAGAATAGAGCAAACAGAGGCACCCAAGTAAATGGGAAGCCTGAGAGTGTTTGGAGGAGGTAAGAGCAGAGGCTGAGTAATGAAGAGAAAATAAGAAGGTGAAAAGATATCGTGTCTGCTGACAGTACATTTCACTGGCTCTTCTCCACCAAAGAGAGTCACTAGCACACTATTCTGAAAGATTCCATCCAATTTAAGCCCTAGGTCAAGGAATTGGAAACAAAATCCTCTAGCAGTTTGAGTTTAGCTTCAAGGTATTCTATTCAATTGCAAGCCCACTGCATACCCTAGTAATACACATAGATGAAACGAGGCTTCATATCATATATATTTAGCTGAGACTGTTTTTCTCAATAATTTCCTTTCATGCTCTGATGAAGTGATACTCATTTATTTACATTACTACAAATGGAAAGATTTCCCAACTCTCTTTTAAATATCACTGGTAAAAGATTATATTTTAGTTTTGTAATACAAGTGATTAGGGACATACCACTTTCAGACTCAATTTGTTTTTATTTGAACATACCTGCATCATACATCCAGTTCCAACTCCTGGGCTTCCTCTTCTATCAGTGTAAGATTTTTATTTTTATTTATTTATTTTTATAAATACAACACTATCTTTATTCAATATGTTTTCATGTTATAAGTGGGTGATAAGATAATAGATGGTACTATTCACTGTATTGTCTGCCACCTACATTTTATTACCTAATAAAATACTTCAAGGTGAAATTTAATAATTATCAGTCTTATTTTGTATGTGTATATGTGTAAAATAATTTAAATGCAAAGTATGCATTGTGCTGTGGCAATATAGGTACAGTTCAGTTCAGTTCAGTTCATTTCAGTTGCTCAGTTGTGTCTGACTCTTTGCGACCCCATGAATTGCAGCACACCAGCCCTCCCTGTCCATCATCAACTCCCGGAGTTCATTCAAACTCGTGTCCATTGAGTCGGTGATGCCATCCAGCCATCTCATCCTCTGTCATCCCCTTTTCCTCCTGCCCCCAATCCCTCCGAGCATCAGGGTCTTTTCCAATGAGTAAACTCTTCACATGAGGTGGCCAAAGTATTGGAGTTTCAGCC
Source organism: Capra hircus (assembly GCF_001704415.2). Taxonomy (NCBI): domain Eukaryota; kingdom Metazoa; phylum Chordata; class Mammalia; order Artiodactyla; family Bovidae; genus Capra; species Capra hircus. The sequence goes on along the minus strand of NC_030815.1, from coordinate 50,449,071 downwards.
TCAGCATCAGTCCTTCCAATAAACACCTGGGGATGATCTCCTTTAGGATGGACTGGTTGGATCTCCTTGCAGTCCAAGGGACTCTCAAGAGTCTTCTTCAACACCACAGTTCAAAAGCATCAACTCTTCAGCACTCAGCTTTCTTCACAGTCCAACTCTCACATCCATACATGACCACTGGAAAAATCATAGCCTTGACTAGACGGACTTTGTTGGCAAAGTAGTATCTCAGCTTTTGAATATGCTATCTAGGTTGGTCATAACTTTTCTTCCAAGAAGTAAGCGTCTTTTAATTTCATGGCTGCAGTCACCATCTGCAGTGATTTTGGAGCCCCCAAAACTAAAGTCTGGCACTGTTTCCACTGTTTCCCCATCTATTTCCCATGAAGCGATGGGACCAGATGTCATGATTTTAGTTTTCTGAATGTTGAGCTTTAAGCCAACTTTTTCACTCTTCTCTTTCACTTTCATCAAGAGGCGTTTTAGTTCCTCTTCACTTTCTGCCATATGGGTGGTGTCATCCTAGGGACGGGAGAGCCTGGTGGGCTGCCGTCTGTGGGGTTGCACAGAGTTGGACACAACTGAAGCGACTTAGCAGCAGCATTTGCATATCAGAGGTTATTGATATTTCTTCCAGCAATCTTGATTCCAGCTTGCACTTCTTCCAGCCCAGCATTTCTCATGATGTACTCTGCATGTAAGTTAAAAAGGCAGTGTGGCAATATACAGCCTTGACACACCCCTTTCCCGATTTGGAACCAGTCTGTTGTTCCATGTCCAGTTCTAACTGTTGCTTCCTGACCTGCATACAGATTTCTCAAGAGGCAGGTCAGCTGGTCTGGTGTTCCCATCTTTTTCAGAATTTTCCACAATTTATTGTGATCCACACAATCAAAGGCTTTGGCATAGTCAATAAACCAGAAATAGATGTTTTTCTGGAACTCTCTTGCTTTTTCCATGATCCAGCGGATGTTGGCAATCTGATCTCTGGTTCCTCTGCCTTTTCTAATACCAGCTTGAACATCTGGAAGTTCACGGTTCACGTACTGCTGAAGCCTGTCTTGGAGAATTTTGAGCATTACTTTACTAGCGTGTGAGATGAGTACAACTGTGCAGTAGTTTGAGCATTCTTTGGCATTGCCTTTCTTTGGGATTGGAATGAAAACTGACTTTTTCTAGTCCTGTATGGTCAACCCCAAAATCAGATTGATTATGTTCTTTGCAGCCAAAGATGGAGAAGCTCTATACAGTTAGCAAAAACAAGACCAGGAGTTGACTGTGGCTCAATCATGAACTCCTTATTGCCAAATTCAGACTTAAATTGAAGAAAGTGGGGAAAACCACTACACCATTCAGGTATGACCTAAATCAAATTGCTTATGATTATACATGGAAGTGAGAAATAGATTTAAGGGACTAAATCTGATAGATAGAGTGCCTGATGAACTATGGATGGAAGTTTGTGAGACAGGAGACAGGGATCAAGACCATCCCCATGGAAAAGAAATGCAAAAAAGCAAAATGGCTGTCTGAGGAGGCCTTACAAATAGCTGTGAAAAGAAGAGAAGCAAAAAGCAAAGGAGAAAAGGAAAGATATAAGCATCTGAATGTAGAGTTCCAAAGAATAGCAAGGAAAGATAAGAAAGCCTTCCTCAGTGATCAATGCAAAGAAATAGAGGAAAACAACAGGATGGGAAAGACTAGAGATCTCCTCAAGAAAATTAGAGATACCAAGGGAACATTACGTGCAAAGATGGGCTCAATAAAGGACAGAAATGGTATGGACCTAACAGAAGCGGAAGATATTAAGAAGAGGTGGCAAGAATACATAGAACAACTGTACAGAAAAGAGCTTCACGATCCAGATAATCACGATGGTGTGATCACTCACCTAGAGCCAGACATCCTGGAATGTGAAGTCAAGTGGGCCTTAGAAAAACATCACTAGGAACAAAGCTAGTGGAGGTGATGGAATTCCAGTTGAGCTATTTCAATATAGGTACATTTATGTATAAACATCATTGGCTATAATCATCATTCAATTAATACTTTTGGATTGATTCAATATATCTCTAACATGATCAATTCATAATTCTATAACCCATTCATTTCTATTGTTCTCCACATTTTTTTTCTTTTTTAAAAAGAGAATGGCACTTTAATAAAACCATAAAATGAGTGAGTAGATTGGATTACATAATCTTGATCATAAGGTTTTTATTTTTAAATTAAAATTCCTTAGACCTCTGAATCAATATATTTTTCATGTACAGGTTTTATGTTTTTTTTTTTTTTCAAATAGCCTCAAATAGCAACTCACTCCCTTGTTCTTGCCTGGAGAATCCCAGGGATGGGGGAGCCTGGTGGGCTGCCGTCTATGGGGTCGCACAGAGTCGGACATGACTGAAGCGACTCAGCAGCAGCAGCAGCAGCAGCAGCAGTCTCATTTACTGCCACTCACTTATTACTCACATATCATGTATCACTTTTTATTTCTTGAATCATAGTTAACACACTAATTTTATATTTTGGACATTATGATTGCAATATCCAAAGTCTCTGTGAATAGATTTTCTGCATAGTGTTTCTGTTAAGAATACCTGATTTCCTTTAGTACTTTAATTATTTTTTATTTTTAACTTATATTTCCTAGAACTTCATTTGTGTGAATTCTTTGAGGTCTGAAATGAAGTTTCATTTTCCAGAGAGGATTTCATTTGCGTTTGTTAGGTACCTGAGGGTACTCCTGATTATTTAAAATACACTTTTAGGTTAGATTGGGCTTCCCTGTCACACCACTGTAAGCATTATAAATCTGGGCTGCAGTCCACCAGAGGACTACTTTGGGGTTGGTTGTTAATCCTTAAGAACGATATTGTTGCCACTAATGTGAAGGTTGAGGTATTACTGGCCCTTCCCAATTTTCTGCAGGCATCTCTCATTAGACTCCCTTTTTTTGGCAAGTCCTAAATATTGTTTCTTGAACTTTCTCCCATCCTCACACAGTCATCAAATTCAAAGCTCATGAAGGGTGGCTGATGGTTTGGGATGAAAGACAACTTAAATGCTTCCGTCCCTCTCTCTCTTGTTCTGGATTAGATATGATTATAAGCTTACTGAAGAGAAAGCATATTTTTCCACACAAAACTTTATATATAACTTTGAAAATCTCTCTCACAATTTAAACACATTTCACAATTATAATTTTCCTTTTCCCAGAACACTTACAAATTTGTGAGATTGTTCACTGAGCATTGTTTGTAAAAGCAAAAGACTGGAAGCATCTCAAATGATCAGCAATGAAGGAGTAATTGAACCAATTATTCCATCTATTTAATGGAATACTATGCAGCTATAAAAAGGAACAGATAGGTGATCTGGTAATAGAAACTTCTCTGTACTAATCACAAAATACTTAAGATATGTTACCTGAAAAAAGGTGAAGTACAAAATAGAATATACTACATTCTACTTTTTGTACAGCAAAGAGAAAATTACTAATATGTTTTCTTATTTGCCATATGTGTTGATTTATTTACTTAACCAAATATGCACCTAGCACTTACGATTGCCAGGAACTCTTCTAAGTATTTTAATGAATATCAAACCAGTTCATCCTCATGTAAGGCCCTTTAGGCAGATACCATTAAACCCACTTTTGCAGATGAAGAAAATGAAGCATAGAAAGGTTAAGTAACAGGCCCAAGGTCAGATAGCTAGGAAATGGAAGGATACGCAAGAAACATATACAAATGATAAGCTGAAGGGGACAGGATGGAGCACAGTGGGGGCAGATGGAGCAGGCAGAGGTAAGAGAAAGGTCTCTATGTGTACCCGCCTACATTTTTTGTTTTCAAACTGTGTGGATGAATTATATATTTGGACAAGCAAAATATATAATTTTTAAAACCATCTAGCATTTTTTGTTGTTTTCAGTGGAAGATATTTAGCTTGCCATACCACTGGGAGAGGAAATATCGAGGCTAGTTTGTAAATCCTTTATATTTCAGCCTTTCTTTTCTGACACAGAGATGAAAAGGATCTTCTCATTTTAATAAAATACTTTTTCCTGTACCATTTTAAGTTAGAAAATGGTGATAGCTTTTGTGTCTGGGAGATGATTTAAGGCCTCCAACAAGCAAAATTACTTTGTTTTCTTTAAAAACTCTTTTTTTTTTTTGAGGGGTTGAGATGGGATAGGTGTTCTGATTGTTTAACCAGAAAATTCAAGGTTTTCCTGGAATTGTGCTCGAAAAATGGTATTTTATTTTAATGCACACATGGAATTCATGGTAAAATCTGGCTCCATCTCACTGCCCCTGGTTTCCTGCCATACTTTCTTCCTTTACCCTGCTTTATTTTAGTTCCTGGCATTTATCAATAATTGCCATTTGCGTCATTTTTGTTGCTATGTTTATTTGTTCATGGTCTGTCTCCCTTACCGAATTAATGAATAAAATGCTTTGTGAAGACAAGAACTTTGACTTGCTTTTTGATGCTATAGCTCAACACACTTAGATACAGTGGCCCCCTTTCAGTAAATATTTATTGATGTCATCATAGAAAGTCCCAGTTTAATCTCTCTATATAAATATATACATTCAGAGCGAGAAGTTTTTTTTTTCACATTGTTTTCTATTTCTTTTATTCTCATCCAAATCATAACCAATCTTGGAATGCAGTGCATTTATTTCCATGGTATTATGAAATTAGTTTCTCTAAGGACATTGCCTTTCGAGGGGTGTTACAAAGAGAAACCAGTAACCTCTGTATGAAATTTAATGCAAAACTAGAATAAATGTATGTGGTTTTCTCTGACATTTGCTTAAAATTTTCTGCTGAGCTCTTAATTGATTGTTTGCTTTCATAAATATTGACAACATATGGCATGTATTCCTGGATACCATTCTACAGAATTTGTTCTACAATATGACTGGATCTTTCTAATCTCACAGGAAAAATAACTTTAGTTCAGTATTTATTTGTATATTTCTATATAATCCTGAGTAAGGGAGGAGAGTGTAGCTCAAAATTTTCTTTTTGTGTTTAATTGAAATAGAGTCTATTGGTAAAGACATTTCAGGAATAAAAACAATAGCAGTCACCATTATGTTTGCTGAAATGGTCATTATTATCTCTGTCTTACTGATGAAGGAGTTGGGAATCAGGGTTGAATAGATTGTCCAAGGTCATCAGTCAAGCTGGGATTCAAGCACTGTTTTATCTGACTCCAAAGTCCATATTCTTAATCACAACTGGATTACTTCCCTTTCACTGTTTAACTTTTCCTTTTAACTTTATTTATATATTGTTTGCATCTTTGCCTTTTATTGTAAGCTACTCAAAATTATTTTATTCAGCATATTACACATAAAAAATACATGCATACATTTATAAATGCCCTCCAAAGTCCTATTTTATTTGTATGCTAATTGAATAATTAATAATTATTAATAAATAACTGAAATAGCAATTGAAGTACACAGTATTTATAATAGTATTGCTGAAGCACCCGCTAACAGAGGAAGCACTTTCACAATAGCTTGTACCAAATAAATGGCCTCTTGAAATTGTTTTCCCTGCTTTGTTTTCTTTTGTTCATCTTTAATTTTTTAATTGAGAAGGTGGACAGTGGACAAATGCTGATAAATTTCTCTAGTGTTAATATTGCTTTTCACTACTTAACATTATCCAAATGTTCTTGAGAATAAGAATATTCCGTGTTGCACCAGTTAACAAAAATCTTTTTATTCTGTGTCTATGCTGCTAAAACGTATCAAATGACATTTAAGACTTCAAATGGCATGAAACTAGTCAGCAATGAAGGTCTTTGAAAATGTTTCATTTTGAACTAATGAATAAAATGCTTACTTTTGAAGAAGAATGAATAAAGTTAAAATGTCATTCTTGTTTTTAAGAAAATAAACACCTGCTTGAAGATTTCGTATTTTTAACCAGAGTGGAGGGTTTTATGTAGAGGAAACAAATTAGCCTTTTCAAGTTTCAGGAGACTCTATGGGGACTTTCTTTTGAGTAGACGAAAGCTAAGGGGGAAAAAATCCTTTAAAAACTAGAAAGACACTTGCAGAAAAATGTCTTTGCTTTCAGAGGCTTAACACATGAATGCTTCATTCACCTCTGTTTATTAAACAAGTAAGAGCATGTACGATCTCTATTCTTCATATCCTCTAAGCAAAAACAGATTTTTGGGTCAGGAAGCACGGGGAAGGGGTAACGATGAAGGAGTTATGGTGGTGTTCTAGAAGACAATAGATTAGGAGAATTCTTTCAGTTCTGCTCTTAATTGGTTCTGTAACTTGCCATTTAATCTCCTGGAGCTCAGTTTCCTTATTTGTAAAATGGGTCTTTCACCTGCCTTATATGTATTTCCAAATGCTTCTGGGAATCAATTCAAATAAGTGAACCGCATGTGCAAAGGAAAGAAGTTCAATATCAATATAACAGAGAATTCTTCCTTATGTGGGTCACAGAGATGTTCACACATTTTAGGAAAGCTTAAAAATTCCTCCTTTTTCTATGCAAGTTAAAAGCTTTTTGAATGGCAGATATTAAACTGCTGTCTTTATCACTGTCTCACCAGGTGACCTTGGGCTAGTTAGTCAGCTGATATTTCCCCTTTGTAGTTTTTACATCTTAAGAATTTCAGGGTTTTTTTTTTTTTTTCCTTTTTCATCTTATGGGAACAATTTAATAAATGACTCCAGCTACACAATCCATTTTTGGAATCTTGAAGTTACTGAAATGGTCTTATTACTACTGCAGGACAATCAGAGTGAGCAATTGGATCGAAATACTATAGTCAATTGGATTTGCTACAGAAAGGGACAGCAAAGGAGATTTTGAGTTGTTTATAATCTTAATTGACCAAATATTTGAACATTTGTATTTTAATGTCCCTGAAAGAGATGAAGGATTTCAGTTTGTGTATTATCAAGAACTTAGGTGAACTCAAAGAACTGATATGCTAACGTAGTGTTCTTTCTGTATATTATCCTACAGAAATATGCCAGAGCTAATATAATTTTCCTTATCTCTTCCTCTTACTTTCCTTCTCCTCCTTCATCATCACTGAATTTCTACTCAATTTCAGTGTAGTATCTTTGTTCCCTTAAAGCACAATAACTATGACTCCCTCTTTTTCTAAACCTAAAAACAAAGCAGTTAACAAGGGGTTAACCATGTAAACCAGAACAAACCTGAATAAAGTCTTGTCTTCTCTTAGTGAAAGTAAATTTAGTACTTATGTAACAAGATAAATTTGTTATTTTTATGAAACTTTGCAATAGATTTATTTCTAAGGTATCAGATTTTTTGCTTCCTTTTAAGATAATCAACAACAATCCTAAAATCCTACAGTATTTATTTTTAAAGTCATTTGTTTCTAGATTTAGTGCTTCTAAATGATTAATGTTAAAATACATTTAATTCATATACCTCTAATCTATAAATTCCAACATATGCACATTACTAATAGATTTCTTTCATTAGCAAGTTACTGCCTTCCGAATTTGGATAGCTCATGAAAATGATTTCCACTTCATCCCTTGAAACATTTCTGAAGCAGCCAGGCATTTTATTTTGTGAACTATGCTTACTATGAAACAACAAAGGGAGTTGCTCTAAAATCCATGTAAATATCAAAATCACTTTTCAAAGTTTGTTAGTGGAGAGCTAAAAGTATGAGATTTTGATTTCATGAGGGTAAACAGAAACCTCCGGAGAGCGCATTTCACTGGAAATAGGAGGGTGAAGACTGGAAATTTTATCGCTAGACTTTTTCATCTCTCATCCTAACCACAGCACTGGAATCTCAGAGACATGAACACAGATCCTCATTAGCCAGAGGTTCCCTTGATTTAGCCTCTCTGAGTAACTTAGAAGCAGGTGGGAAAAGAAATCTGGATAGTCATCAGCCAATGGACAATGTAAACCCTGCTCCTGTGGCACAAAGATTGGGTTTTTTCATCTCCTCTCTCTCTGTATTTCAGTAAAGTGAATAGAACCATGTGTCTCTTTTTGTAAGATGCACACACCCGTGCGCACACTCCTATGTTGCTCTGGGAAAGACGGCAGTTTTCATGTAAAATAACTGCATGTTTCACCTTGTTCTCCAGGGCTCCGAATTGCCAATCTTGTGACGCGCTGTCACAACTTATGCGTGACTGACTGGTTACAGAGCCTGCTGATCTATATGGAGAGGTGAGAATTTGTCACTGTGCATAAGCAGAAAGATCAGTCAGATACAGTGATAGATCTGTTCTTTGCCTGGATTCGTCTGCTGCTATATTAGGGTAGCTCGGCAGCTGCCAAAGCCAATTGTGAGCCCGGTTTTGTGGTTGAGGAAACAGAAGAAGAAGAAATGATGTCCTGACATAGCCACTTGGGGTACAGTAACTGTAGAGCAAAAACATTATTGTCATCATTACATCAAAATCACTGACTCTGTATCCACCCTGGCGGGTGCAGGAGCTATGTCAGCATCTTTTCTCAGGCATCCTGGGGAGAGTTCCGATATTGTGGCTTTGGGGTTCAAGTTAGCATCTGGGTGGACAGGGTCACACAGAACTCATTCTGACTTTTTCCAGGCCTGCTAATTAGAATTAGCATTTGTAATTAAAAATTAAGCCAGCACTCTGGTGCCAGGGGCAAAATATGGTCAAATGACCCTTAAACAAGCTGCAATAGTGTTCTATGAAAATATTACAGATTTTGCAAAACTCATTAAGGATGTTAAAGACAATGTGCTCATTAGATCGGAGCATATAAAATGCGCGCTGTAGCTTATCTGCCTTTGTGTTCATTCACTCAGCTGTGTTCATTACTATTCATGTGGATTAAAGGGAGGAAAAAGAAATAAGATCAAAGAAATAATATCAAGCCATTCTCAATCATATTTAACTGGTGCCCTTTGACAATCAACCTCTATTCAGCATTCCAAATCTAAAGGAAACTTCTTTCTCAGAATGCTCTTCACTCCCTAAAGAGAGTGCTCAAAGGCACATTGCTTATTCTTTATCCCTTTAGGAACACGGACATTTTAACAACAGGAAGAAAACAGAGAACACAGGAAAGGAATACTTAGGAAATAGAAGGAGGAACTTCATCAGGATAGTCCCATTGAAATTTAGTCTGTTGGAGAACATCCAGAGAATAATTTTGTCAACAGATCAGTAATCTGGGTGCCACAGAGGCCACCCACTTTTTGGGTGGATTGTTCTTGCCACCACAAGACAAATCAACGAGTCAGTGTGTAAAAGGATCCATCTTTAATGGGCCCTTGGCCAAATGCAGTGGGCAACATATTTTTTTTCAAGAATGTTATCAACTTCTCATTTTTTCAGTAAGAAAACAAAAATCAGAATTCTTAAAAGTCTGAAATTTTGGCAGCAACACCCACATTAAAAATTTTTTTAAACATTTCTCCAAGTTTATCCTAATTAAAGAATCGTAACCACTGTAGCTCACGGATATAATAATAGCCAAACTTGTAAGGGCTGGTGCCATTAACTTCCCAAAGGACATTCAACCTTGCAACCATTTTAAATAAGGTTGATAGGCCCATCCAGATTAAATGAATCTTTTTAAAGTTAGGGGGTAGAATTTAAAAAATAAACACAACAAAATACTAAGCATCAGTGTTTGTTAACCCTTGGAGAACGGCCTTGTGATGAAAACAGAGATGCTGAAAGTACGCTGCTACCATCTTATTGCCATTAGCACTCTTCCAGGTAGAGATGTTGTTGTCACTGCCACTGTTAGTAATTTTTCAGGACATTTTGCAGAACATTTCAAAAGTGCAGATCTCATCATTTTCCCAGAGTGTGAGCAGCTGAATGAGGACTCCTGTAGAACTGTAAAGAAAAGTCCCACAAAATTTTGCATAAATGTGAGGAAAACCACAGGAACATTTTGATACCAGCTAGATCCTATCAGTGGAAAGCATCTATCATTTTGCCCCTCATGGAGAAATTGCACTTGTGAGATAATTCTAGAAGGTGAATTAGAAAGACTTTGAACAACGTTTGTGTAGAGCAGAAGTAGCAAACTCAAATGGCTAGGTAATTAGTGTAATAAGTGAAGAAAGCATAGTGATCCCCCTGAGAATAGAGAGTGCAAACCCATCTAGGGAGGGAAGTCACTCCTTGGTTCCAGTGACCACCCTGTCAGACTGGAGGCCCCAAGCGCCTGCCTCTTTAGTTACTATTTGTTTTTTAAAAGATTTTTTTTATTGTGGATGAATTTTAAAGCCTTTATTGAATTTATTACAAAATTGCTTCTGTTTTATGGGCTGTGAGGCATGTAGGATGTTAGCTCCCCAACTAGGGATTGAATTTGCACCCTGTGCACTGGAAGGCCAAGTCTTAACCACTGGACGACCAGGGAAGTCCTGCTCCTGATTTTTAAAACAGAAACTGGACACCTAGATTTTTGCAGTCTTCTGCTTTTAAAATTAGGCCAATTTATTAAAAAGTGAGCCCAAACCGTAAACTAATGACAACAAAATCTTGGTAAGATTCACCACACCAGCTGCCATTTGTATTTATGGCATTTGTTATCATGCTATCTATGTTTCTGGAGGGTTTCCTGAACATACATAAAGTTCATTGTTGATTCTCTGAAGGACACTGTGTATCTTGAAATCAAGAATTTTACTCTCAAAGAGTATGATGTGTACCTGGGAAACCAAGTCATGAAAACAGCCCTCCAACAGTCCTAGAATAGTATAGTATAGCATTGCACTCTTCCTTTTAATTAATAGTAATGAGTTAATTAGACTTTTTGAGGAGTAAAGACCAAGAGGAGTGAATGAGACTGGGGAGAGAATATAAAACCTAAGTTCAGAGTGATGCTTTGGAGTAAATATCAGACCTGATCACTGGGGAAATAAAAGGGAAAAAAGGGTTAGGGTGAAAAATCAGATTTTGAGTGATCTTCCCAGGTATACATTTCTAGCTAAAGCGACTGTAGTTGGAATAAGATTGCATTTACATTTGGTCATTTCCCTTATGTGCAAAAAAGCACAGGAAAGAATTACAGAAATATTCAGGTTTTGATTCTTAGAAACTAATATTGACTGTAGATGTCATGGATAGCTGATCAAGGATAGGAAGTTTGAAAGAAAATTTCTGATTGCATTATATATGTTCCTTTATTTTTATTCAGTGTGACAGTGTGTCAGCTTAGATGAAAAGGCATGCTGAAGGTTTCTCATGGGCTTCAGACATCATATAACATTAATTCCAATGAAAAACTTTCAAGACATGACTTTAAATGGCAATAATTTTAACACTGTGAATTTCAAAACTAGGAGTTCATCACCCCCTCCACATAAACCTGCACACCATCTGCAAGAAGACTTAGCAATCTTTATAAAAAGTTCCTGTGCAAGGTTTGAAATGTTTACACTCGAATTTTAGTGAGGAAGAGTAGAGAGAGAAAAGTATATCTGTTTTCTCTTTCATAAGAAGATTCCATAAAAAATGTAGGGCCTGTTTTTTCTTTTGCGTATTAAAGAAGCCAAATAACAATAAAACATAATTATCATTCTATTTCAAGAGGCAATTATGCAGTGGTTATACATATCCGAAACTCAAATGTCTCACCCTAAGATGTCTGAGCCCTCTAAACTGATCTCATGAGAGAACTGCATTTTATAGGGGGATAAAATGGCATAAGTTCATGCTTGGTATTTCTGAAATAGGAACGCCATTCACTCAGGGGGAGATGTTCAGCTTCCCCAAGACTTTCAGATCTTTATGTTTGGATGTAATACATAGACAACTGAGAGCTTTGGGGGCACTTTTGATCTGGCTGTGTCTATGGGCTAGTCTGAAGGTAGAATCTAGCAGGTATTGGAGCTGGCAGCTTTGGGGTTATGGCTGTGTGGGAAAAAACAGAAAGCTTGAAACTAGCATTTAACTTTGATCAGTTGTTGTCACTTTGATACAGTAATCAGTGAAATTTCAGTGTTTAGGTTGTCAGTTTACACCTACAACAAAGTGTGAGCTCACTCACAATCACTGATAAATCTGTTTCGAAGTAAACTTCCTGCCCAGCAAAGTGTTCCTTTGTGTACACTTTGAGATCCCAGTGTACTGGGATTCTCTTCATGAGATGAATAGTATCTTTAGGGGAGCACTATTTTAGGTTGCAGGACAAATGTTGAGATTAATAATATAATAGTTATAGTAATTTATGAAACAACAAAGACAAGGAAGAGTTATAAATAGATTTCTGGGATAAGAACCAGAATGGGGATGATGAGAAGGAAGATGTCATTTAAAAACGTCTCAAGTATTCACTGAGAAATAAACAATTAGTCCATATTAGAAATTGAGTCACCTTGAGGCCAGATCCTTAATTTCTTACTACCAGGAAGAGTGAGATAAAGGAAAATGAATGATTTCAGGCCACAAGCCATCAGGTGTTTCCGTTTGACTGGTTGATGAGTGCCCTTTGATTACTAGCATAAATAGTATGGTTTGACAACATCTATTCTGTGTGATCCAAATGTCCCTGGATCTACATGACAAGAAAGAACAAATTTCCCCTTCAGGAGGCCATGTGGCCAATTTCACTTGCCGAACACCATGAGATTTCACCACAGCATCCACAACTTGGTTGGTATTACATTTAATGATATGGGGTTCACTTTAATTGCCGGGGCTTCATTCGGCTTCAAATTGAGGGCATGACAATTTTGATTTTGCTAAACCCAAAGAAAATATGGAGTCAACTGTTAATACACTTCAACTCTCAGAAGGAGCAAATAGAATCATATTTTCTTCTCTAACCATCAAAATCAAATAGGCAATAAGATTTTACTTATATTTGGAAGATGTGCCTGACCTTCAACACACTTGGGTTGGAATCTGGATTTGTCTCAGAGATTTGCAGAAACAGAAAGGGAAGCTCAGTTTTTGGTAGAAATATTGAGTGCCTGTAAGTTTGGGGTGAGAGAATATTTACACTAAACTGTTGGCTAGGCTTGCCAGGAGTCTTATACACTTTCATTTGATATAGCTCTTAAGTGTTACTAAATTAATATTATACCAGTTTGATAAGAAATCCTCATATTTAAAATAGAAACTAGGGAGTTAGCTTTCTTTAGGTATCGTGCTGTGTTACATACTGAAATGCAATAATAAAACTTACAGGATCCAACACTGAGTGCTTACTATGTGCTAGGCACAACTCAAACCACTTAAAAATACTTTGTATTAGCTCTTTTAAATGCATTTATGATTTTAATTTTCACAGTAGGCTTGAGCCAGCTACTATTATTATACCCATTTTAAAGATGAGAAGTTGAGGTAAAGGATGGCTCAGCTTTCAAGTATTTAAATCTTGGAGAAATATGCTATAATTCTACAAGGAGCAGAGACAAGGGAGAGGTTTTCATTTCTTTATGGTTAACCACTAAATTGTTAAATGGGACTGTAGTGTTATATTTTTCCAGCTTTGCATTAGCCATTCTCAGCATATTGGTTCCTTATCTTCTCTATCTCCTTTATTCTTCTATTCAGCCCTCTTGCCACTACAAACTACTCTTTTTTCCTTTTCCCCTCATTTTTCCAATGAGGAAAAGAAATCAATCTCCAGAAATCCTTGTTACAGTATTTCTGCCTATTATGAAGAAAAGAAATATTATCTAAAAGTACATGCATACAAATTCTCTGACAGCATAAATAAATCTTTGTTAATTATGAAATACTTGATACTTGCAAAAATGCTTCCTCCATTCCTTAACCATCTCTGTGGGTAGAAAACATGGCAATTCCTCTGGAAAAAAAGTGGTCACCTAAAGAGAGTTCAGTCAGCATTTTGATAGAAGAAGCTTCATGAATTTGAATCCTGCTGGTCTCATCTGAAATTCCAGCTCCAACACTCACTAAATAGGTAATCTTGGGGATGTCATTTGACCTCTCTTAGTCTCATAGACTCACCTAAAACATGGCAGCAATAACAGTATCCACATCATCTGACAGTCGGGAGGATGAAATGAGATACCAAATGTAAATCTCTTAGCCTACTGCCTGGATTAGAGCAGGCACACAATAAATGTTACTGTTCTCACCAGTGTAACAAAACCTAAAACAAAGCAAACATAACTAGTACCGGCTAGTTTTTAGATCAGTGCTTGTATGACAGTACCTATGAAGAAGAAAATAATTTTAGAAATACTGCATAAGAAGAACATACTACATTCACAAGAAATCATCTTCAGCTTGTCCCTAAAAGGTATTGAAAGCCCAGTTGTATCCGTAGAGTGTAAAACTGATTTCAGTGTATCCACAGCCTATCACTGTCTTGCTGTCATTTGTTCATGATTTAGGGGTAGAAAGAGTAACAAGACATGGGCTGGGCACATTAAATCCTGGGTTGAAACATCTAGGGCTGCACCTACCCCACCGCCAGACACACTTCTGAGCAAGTGAGGTGAGATTAGGAGACACTTGATACATTGATGCCTGGGGCCTGCATTACTAACCATAATAAACATTTCTCTTTTTTCAGTAAAGCAAATACGAAGGGAGCAGCTGCACTAGGAGAAGAGTATTTTCACAGTCACTTCCATAATAACTGCACTTTAAAAGTGTTTTTCAACACTTGGACGATAAGGACAGAGCCCACTCTATGTAGATTACGGTTTTACTCAAAGCAGGGTAATTTCCTGCTTACCCTTTCCTTCGAGGTCCCTTGGGTCCTTGCCTCCACAGAAAAATGGTCTCTTGTTTTATGTCACTGAAGTTTAGGGAAAAGGAAGTGACAGATTTGGAGTGTCTTTTAAAAGCAGATAGATAGTTTAAAAATATATGATAGCAAAGTATATTTATGGTCATCTGTTGATAGTCTACATAGATCTCAGTCTTGGAAGAGTAGCTCTGAAACTCCATTTGGAAATCATGTGAAATTACGTCATCGCTTGCAACATGGTGTTAGCAGCCATCTATCTTCAAGTGCATGAAGTTGACTGGCTACCCTATAAACATGCTGCTGGGGAGATATACACACAGAGAAATATTTTGGAAGAGTGAAAATATTCTTAGTCAAAGTCTGGCCTCATTTGCTGTGACAAAATGGATTTGAAGGACAATTTCTAAACTTGTAAAAAATGCATAGGATACATTGTGCATTAGTAGGAATAGACTTGAACTCAGGCCTTGGAAATCTTAGACAAAACTGGAGCATCTGTGGGCTCTGTTTTCTCTTCTGCAGAGTCAGGGGGGTTGAAATAAATGACCAAATTTGTGAATTCTAAAATCATTCTTAGCAATAATAAACGTGGCTATGTCTCTTAGTCTTCTACGTTGGCAGGTGGATTCTTTACCACTAGAGCCACCTGGGAAGCCCATACTTTCATTATATAAACAGAAAAATAGTGATTATCTGCAATTTCTTATGTTAACACCTCTCTTTCTCTCCCTTGCTTTGTTTTTCTTTGTAGAAATTACTACTATCACAAATACTATAGATTTTACTTTTAAAAAAATTGTCTTATCTCTCTCTCCTGGAATGTAGATTTCGTTAGTGCAGGGATTTTTGGTCTCTTTGGTTCACTGATGTATTGCCAGATCTTGGAACAATGACTAGCACATAATAGGTGCCAAGTAAATACTTATGGAATAAATGAGTTTTATAACTGTTCATAATTTAGTATCTTGTTTTTCATAGCAGTGTAATGTAATTAACGTTTCTCCTTGCCTTCTATCTGAAAAATGTTTAAGAATAAATTTCTAATTTAAAATTTGAATAATGCTCATAGTCCTTTCACATTGCATTACTAGTAACAAATAATGGTTGGCTACTTATGGTTTCTAGGTCCAGATTCTCCTGAGTTTTAATGGCCAGCTTTAATTAACTACAGCGTCTTTTCCAAATTTTCTTTTTTGAATAGCTGTAAATATGTCAACATAGAATATAAGCAGGCTTCCATTGTGGCTCAGATGGTAAAGAATCTGCCTGCCATGCGGGAGACCAGGGTTCGATCCCTAGGTTGGGAAGATCCCCTGGAGAAGGAAATGGCAAACCTACTCCAGTATTCTTGCCTGGAGAATTCCATGGACAAAGGAGCCTGGATGCAGTCCATGGGGTTGCAAAAAGTCAGGCAAGACTGAGCTACTGACACTTTCTTTTCAAGAATATAAGCACTGAAATGGACTTTAGATTTTCAATCCCAGTCTTCCACTCAGTGAGGCTTATGTTTGTAAACGGCCTGGAAAGTCAGCCATTCCAGGCTCTGCTTGAGCATGTCAATGACATAGCCCAACACAACTCTCTTAGACCATTATTCCTTACTATGAGTGGGAATTTGCTTTCTAAGAACTTCAGCTCAGCAGCCTTGTTTCTACCAGAGTATCACAGAATGTCTTCTCTTTAATATTTAATCTTTACTGTATTGGTGTGGGAATTGGTTGGTATATGTTGCTGTTCTTTACTGTCCTGATTGATTTTGGGGTTTTAAAGCATAAATTTCTGAAATATATTAAATATTTGATATATTTTTATAAATTTATATATACTTATATATTTCATGTAAAATATATATTCTGAAAAACATATTTGTCTGCATTTTTTTCTGATTGACCATGAATCTCCCATCTTTGCTCTCTTTTTTTAATAATAGCTGATGTATATTCTGAAACTGATTATAATTATATAATTTTAAAGAAACAGAAATCATGGCAGTAGGACCACAGATCACGGCTGCCAACTCACTGCACATCTAAGGAAATATACCTTCTCCAAATTTCTGGCACAAACTTTACTTTTTGATAGTAGACAAGACACGTGTATTGGATGTCTAAAATGTAAACTCTCAGTTGTATGAAAAAGTCACGAGAAATTCAGGGAAAGGAATATTGGAAGAAAAGGGACCCATGGAAAGGTGGCAGCTTTGGTCTGCAGAGGTGAGAAAGCAGATGCCCCACGCACAAGAAACTGGAGCCCCCTGCAAGGATTACCATGACAGACTGTCCAACTGAGTCTGAAAAAAATCTTTAGGCTTTTTCTTTTTTGTTGCTTGAACAGCAAAATTAAACGCAGTAAGTTTTTATTTTCCTAAGGGGAAAGTGTGTGACTTAACAAGAGTAATGAGTTACAAGTCATAGTATAGAAAGAATTGGGGTCATTGTTAACAGTGGATGGTTAATTTATTGAGCCCTTCAGTTAGATTCTGATTTAGTAATCTGCAGTTTGAATAAATTCCCTGATAGTTCTGATGCAAGCCAGGAGCTGCCCACAACTGGACTAAGTGCAAATCAGGCAAGTCTTTGATGGTCCATTTTGATTTTCTTATTGTGAAAATGAGTAGGTGTGATTTGTAAATTAGATACAAGCAAACTCTACGTTTTCTCAATGTCACTGTACCACATCTTATATTTTCTTACTTTTGCAAATTATTTTCCTTTATGTTGAAAATTTATGGATCAACTACAACTGGTTTGCAGTTATTTTCTCAATATCTCTCAGCCCTGGGTCTGTGTTGGTATCACCTGGGATACTATTAGTAAGAGACTTTAATTTAGCTGTGTGATTTCAAGAAGCAAAGGGGAACACTCATCAGGGTGTTGCCAGAAGGGGGATGGAAAATAAAACCAGTAGAACTTTATGTTTATTATAAAAATTGAAAACAAGTATTCTTTGATTTGTTTATTTTCCCATGGAAACATGTGAACTGAAATTAGAGTTCCCACCTACCGGCTCACTTGCTGGGTTGAGTGAACATTCTAATGTGTGGGTGTGGTAACTTCTTTCCCTTTTTAAGAGGGACCTAGAAAGAAATTCCTGGCTGCTTTAATAATATGTGAAATGCAAGATGAAAAACTAAAGATTATTTGACAAATTATAAAAATAAATTGCTTTTTCTAAGAAAGTCAATTTTTCTAGCTTTCTCTAAGAAAGAGTAAAAACAAAATTCCATCATCCTATTGCCTGGATTTATTAACTAGGCTATACAACTGTTTGGTTTCCTACTGATTTCTAAAAAGGATCTCAGAAACACAACTTCTCCCCGTCTTGATGTTAGAATTCCTTTCATATGGCATGCAAGCTTTTAGCTAGTAATGAAAAATCAATATACCCTTCAACTCTTGATAACTTCTACATTTTACTTACAAAGGATTTAATCAGTCGCAGCAGGGATTATGGCACATAAGTACACTCTTCTTTCTCCACTCAGTGGACAAAACTGAAACAATGCTTGTTTTCTGAAAATCAGGAGTTTATCTTTTGTATTTATTTGCCAACATTTGGAATGTAGATCATGAAGTACACTCAGCTTCAAGTGAAATTAAATATAACTTGAAAGTGAAAGTGAAGTCGCTCAGTCATGTCCAACTCTTTGCAATCCCGTGGACTATAGCCTGTCAGGCTCCTCCGTCCATGGGATTCTCCTGGCAAGAATACTGGAGTGAGTTGCCATTTACTTCTCCAGGGGATCTTCCCTGGAGTGAGTTGCCATTTCTTTCTCCAGGGGATCTTCCCGACCCAGGGATAGAACCCAGATCTCCTGCATTGTAGGCAGAGGCTTTAACCTCTGAGCCACCAGGGAAGCCTCCTTAAATATAACGTAGTGAGTAGTTTTTGAATACCCTGTATACCCTTAGTATTGCACTATAGCAAATCGAAGGTAAAAGGTAATTATTTCCCTTTCTAAAAGTCTCCCTTATAATACGTAATTAGAACCGAAGATATATTTTCTGAAAAAAAAATTTTGAGAGATCATTAGGTTCTGAATGTGATCTTTTACAGTCTGATATATAAGACTATTTTTCTTTTTTATTGTTTGAATATAAGATCAAGGCAAATATTATAGTTTTTTGAATTTGGCCTTACATATTTGAGCTATGATGGTTGATCTAAGTTTTGATTACCAGACAAGGGAAGAATCAATAGTAGTTTAAAAGATGTTTATATATTATGCAAATAGAGATGAGACCACAGAAGTTGTTTGAGCAAACAATAGAATAAATATTTAAACATTATCTTCTCCTATAAATTAGTTGAACCTTTTCATGCATGTATTTAAATCACCAGCTCATCTTATGGGAAGGAAATGAAAAGGTCAGCAAAAAACAAAATTAATTAGTTTTTCAGCAGAAATCAAGACATTTAAATTTTCTTCAAGATCTCTTGAGATTTGGTGTCTAAGAGATAATAATGATATAGTTGTGTTATCAATTATTTATAGCAAGTTATTTCCCCAGTTTTGTTCTCCATCATATCTAGTTAATGAGTCCCTTTTTGGACATCGCTTTTGCTTGGGTTGAATCTGAATTCTTTCTCTCTCAGAATGAATCCCACTTTTCTTCAGGCTTTTCCAGACCCAAGGTAGATTAAGTCTCTTTTCCTATGACCTCCTAGCCCTTTGTATAAAACCTCACTGTGGCATGCACACTGCACTGTAATTACTGATTGGCTGTTTCTCTGACTCTCTGCATATAATATGACCTTTACTTTATTCCTCTTTCTCCCTCAGAATGTAACACAGGTCTTGACATGTAATATTTGCCAAAAAATATGGAGTCGGCCCAGTGAATGAGGTCATCACAATAATTTCCATGCTGTCAATTTGAAACTTTGGTGTGCAGTACCACTGAGTTATTCTCAAGAATTTTTCTTAGCTCAGGAATTAAAGATAGAGCATAAAACCAAAAACTGGAAAAGGTCCATTTTCATTCCAACCCCCAAGAAAGGCAATGCCAAAGAATGCTCAAACTACTGCACAATTGCAAAGCAACAGTTAGAACTGTACATGAAACAACAGACTGGTTCCAAATAGGGAAAGGAGTACGTCAAGGCTGTATCCTGTCACCCTGCTTATTTAACTTATATGCAGAGTACATCATGAGAAACGCTGGGCTAGATGAAGCACAAGCTGGAATCAAGATTGCCGGGAGAAATACCAATAGCCTCAGATATGCAGATGACACCACCCTTATGGCAGAAAGTGAAGAACCGAAGAGCCTCTTGATGACAGTGAAAGAGGAGAGTGAAAAAGTTGGTTTAAAACTCAACATTCAGAAAACTAAGATCATGGCACATTGGTCCCATCACTTCATGGGAAACAGATGGGGAAACAATGGAAACAATGAGAGACTTTATTTTTGGGGGCTCCAAAATCACTGCAGATGGTGACTTCAGCCATGAAATTAAAAGACAATTGTTCCTTGGAAGAAAAATTATGACCAACCTGACAGCATATTAAAAAGCAGAGACATTACTTTGCTAACAAAAGTTCATCTAGTCAAAGCTATGGTTTTTCCAGTAGTCATGTATGGATGTGAGATTTGGACTGTAAAGAAAGCTGAGCACCAAAGAATTGATGCTTTTGAAGTGTGGTGTTGGAGAAGACTCTTGAAAGTCCCTTGGACTGCAAGGAGATCCAACCAGGCCATCCTAAAGAAATCAGTCCTGAATATTTATTGGAAGGACTGATGCTGAAGCTGAAACTCCAATACTTTGGCCACCTGATGTGAAGAACTGACTCATTTGAAAAGACTCTGATGCTGGGAAAGATTGAAGGCTGGAGCAGGGGACGACAGAGGATGAGGTAGTTGGATGGCATCACAGACTCAATGGACATGAGTTTGAGTAGACTCTGGGAGTTGGTGATGGACAGGGAGGCCTGGAGTGCTGCAGTCCATGGGGTTGCAAAGAGTCGGACACGACTGAGTGACTGAATTGAACTGATAAACCCAAATAGCTTCAGTTGTATAATCAACACATCTGAATTATCTGGCCACACTAATTCTGACTGTAGATGAAAGATTCAACAGGAAACAAAAGGTTACTTATTGTTTTAAAAGAATTAAGTTTAAAATGTGTTTGATTTAACAGTCTCCTAGAATGAGTACATTTGAAAAACTTACCTTGGAAAACATCACAGGTGATTTTTCCTTTTAACTTTTCATAACAGGGCACTAACAATATGGCTGAAGATTTTCTTTTGAGTGCTCTGGCTAGAGTTTTCTATTTGTGAAATGTTTATATATATAAAGCAACACAGATATGTGACATTCTCTTAAACAAGATCGATGGCCTGTAAATACCTATTTTTGCTTTGCATCTGACCCCGTTTACCAGAGTACAAGATGGAGATACTGAGATTGTTTCTCTCTTAGTGCAATAGTAATTCTGATAAACTTTTGCCAAAGGCAGATGTAGAAAAGACAGAAAGGACCATAGCAAAACAGAGATAAGTATTAACCTCAAGTGGAAAGCTGTGAGATGAAAAAACTAAGAAATGACGGAAAGCAAGTAGCTATAAATTTGGAAGAGAATGTAAAGATAAAATATGAGAGTTCAGCAAATCAGAAGGTGATTATAGAGAAGACAATTTGAGAGAATCAAAGCTAACAACTTGAGTCAAACCTCAAGAAAAAGCTGTCAAATGCTTACTGCTTGTTAAACACCTAAACTCCATGGCATTTATCTACCCTATAAGTCAGCATGGTGTGTTAGGTTAATAAGGATTAGAGATAGAGCTGAAAGCCTGAAAAGAGGCACTCACATGAATTTTACATCCCCCTCCTTTTTAGGTTAATAGTGATTTTCTGTGACGCCCCTATTCATCAAAACATTTTCCTTCCATTCTTTCATTTATTATCTGAGTACAGTGAAAAACCAAACAATGACTTCAGCTTACAGGTTGTTCCTTGTGAAGAATAACCCACACAGGTTCTGATTGATGCTGTTTCTCTTTTTGGTAACCAGTTTAAAGACCTGAATATCAGCACCATCCTCTAGGGAAGCAAGTCACAGACAATGCATTGCATTAAATGATTTATCTTAGCAAAATCAAAGAATTAGGCTTTATCTTTATTGAAGCAAACATCCACCCACTGCTGTATTACCAGCCTGTGATCAGCACTTGGGTTAATAATGTAAACTAAATTTCTTAGCCTTTATGTACAGATAAATCAGAAAATAGTGCAATAAAATACTGCACAGAATTATTTTGGTCAGTATTTTCTAGAGCGAACCCGAATTCTAAGTTCTGTTTTTTAATGCTTGTAAAATTTTGATATCACTTACTTTGGATCTAAAAATACTTGATCTTAATTATTATATTAATGATGTATCAAGTAATGGGCTCAATTGAAATCAGCATGCTCAGTGGAAGTCAATAAGTTCAGCACAACACAATTCTTTAAAGATGATCCAATTTTTTAGAGAGCTAAAAATGTAAAATTGAAGGCTAGCTGCTAAAATCCAACAATTATAAATGTTCTCTAAAAAGAAAGTTATCTGTCCATCCATCCATCCATCCATCCACTCATCCATCCACCCATCTTCTGCTTTGTTGCAACATGGTCTGAAGTGACTGCTCAATGATTTTATATTAAATGTATCAGTGGTGTAACAACAGAAAACAGAAGCCAGACAGGAACAAAACCAAGGTCTGCTGCAGCCAGGAGCATGAATTGGGAGATATAGGAGGTAATATAAAGGAGCATAGTTATGAAAAATTGTAGCATTGCAGCTATGTCACTTTACCATCTTTGTAATTTCATAGTAAACCATCCACAGGAGGTTAACTGTACTTTTTTTATTATTAATTTTATTTTATTGACAGAAAGTAATTTTTTTTAATTTTATTTTTTTACTTTACAATACTGTATTGGTTTTGCCATACATTGACATGAATCCACCACAGGTGTACATGAGTTCCCAAAACTGGAGCCGATTATACAGAGTGAAGTAAGCCAGAAAGAAAAACACCAGTACAGTATACTAACTGTACTTTAAAATGATTGCAGATAGAGAAACGACGTATGGTTCCATTTCCGGGCTCATTTATTCAACATTTGTGTCAGGTACTATATTTTTCAATAGGGATAAAATGGTGAAAAATCAGGCTTGGGACAATCCAAGATTAGGGATAAACTGTAGAAACCTGACTCTCTTGGCTTACTCATGTTACTGACTCAGTAACTGGATGACAAGATCATGAGGTTTTGGGAGATTCCTATGAAAACGTTCTAAAGTAGGCTACTAATACCTGTGCTATTTAGTATATAGATATTGTCCACTAGTGAAACTGTTATTTGCTGTGAAGATTTCTTTTAAAGTTTGTGAAAAGGCTCACTGTTGTGTATGTTTGGCAATTCTTTGGATTAAATTTTAAAGTCTGAATTTAATTTTGCACAACAGAGTAAACTACGACCCCCTGATTTATCCAACAAAAGGCCATGGACTAATCCTTTTGGATTATGGTAAAGGAAAAGGAACACTTTAGTTAATTATAGAATGAGTTTGCATGATTTATCATCCCTAGATCTGTTATGGAAAACTTTCAAGGGATTCAATATACATGTGGTTAGTTTTCTGGATAATGCTGTTGTTGTTACAGCTGGACTTCACCATCTGAATCATTTTAAGTTTATGATTAGACCCCTAAATGAAACATTATTTTGAATAAATCATCTTCCAAGAATAAAAAACAGGAGTTGCAGCTCAAGCTCAGTGATTAATGCAGTGGTATAATCAAGTTTTTGTTAATGGCAGAGTTTAGAAGCTACGAAGTTGTTATGTTGACGTATTTTTCTGGCTGGTAGGAAATGCCACTTAACATCCAGTTGCCCAATACACTAAATATTCATTAGTCAGATAAAGATATTGCTTCCATTTAACACCTCGACCTGATTAATTAAGCTGTTAAATCACGGAATTTTACCATGTATTTTGTATTCATGTACAACTAGCCTAAATGATGTGGAGCTATAGATAGTAAATAGGCCAAAGGATGTGAAAGACTCTAGGGTTAATGATCACTCTTTATAGCTTGTCATCCAACAAGATGCAAGATCAACAGAACAGAGAGGTTCTTGTCTAAGTCTTTGTAACCCCATGGACTAATACAGTCCATGGAATTCTCTAGGCCAGAATACAGAGTGGGTAGCATTTCCCTTCTCCAAGGTATCTTCCCAACCCAGGGATTGAACCCAGGTCTCCCGTATTACAGGCAGATTCTTTACCAGCTGAGCCACAAGTGGAACCCAAGAATACTGGAGTGAGGAGCCTATTCCTTCTCCAGAGGATCTTCCCGACCCAGGTATTAAACCACTGTCTCCTGCATTGCAGGTGGATTCTTTACCAAATGAGCTATCAGGGAAGCCCAGAGACGTACTGCTGCTGCTAAGTTGCTTCAGTCGTGTCCGACTCTGTGCGACCCCATAGATGGCAGCCCACCAAGCTGGGATTCTCCAGGCAAGAACACTGGAGAATGGCATTCTAACATGTATACTATCATGTAAGAATTGAATCGCCAGTCTATGTCTGATGCAGGATACAGCATGCTTGGAGCTGGTGCATGGGGATGACCCAGAGAGATGTTATGGGGAGGGAGGTGGGAGGGGGGTTCATGTTTGGGAACGCATGTAAGAATTAAAGATTTTAAAATTTAAGAAATAAAAAAAAAATGAAAAAATAAAAAGAACACTGGAGTGGGTTGCCATTTCCTTCTCCAATGCATGAAAGTGAAAAGTGAAAGTAAAGTCGCCCAGTCGTGTCCAACTCTTAGCGACCCCATGGACTGCAGCCTACCAGGCTCCTTCGTCCATCGGATTTTCCAGGCAAGAGTACTGGAGCGGGGTGCCATTGGCATAAAAGCAAGGCAGCCCTTTGAAATATGTGTGACACATACATGAAAAGTATCTACGTAAGGCCAACTTTTTGAAGTGTAAATACTGCATATGATTGCTATCTATCAGATAATGCTACTAATTATGTACCTGCTAGATTTGCTATTTATTGTCTCATTTTATTCCTGTTTCTAATCCAATGAAGTAGGTATCAGTCTCCCATAAAGCAGGTGAGAAAACTTGAGACTCAGAGAGGAAGGAGAAAAATCCCAGTAGACTCAGGAAATGAGTAGGGCAGAAAGACTCTTAGTTTCAAAACTCAATGTTTATCTTTTTTTTTTTCTTTTTCTTTTAAAAATCTCTCTGCCTTCCGCTACTACATTGCTACAGCCATCCACAAAGTAATTTGGGCTCTTTGCACTAACAACTTATGTTTGTGTGGCAAAATTGCCTGTGAATGACAATTTATTAGACTTTGTGGCTGCAAAGGATGAGGAGGAAAACAATGTCTAGGTTCTGGTCTGATCCTCCCAATGATTGCCTGGTTAAACAGCTGAGTTTTTTTTTTCTGCAGCACTGGAAAAAATATCTTTCTTCATCTTCTGTGAAATCCTTCAGGGCAGGCTTTTTTTTTCTCTCTCCCTCTTTCTAACTCTCCAAGTGCTATGTGTAGCAGTTAATAAAAAGTAGGTCTCTTGCTGTTGAAAAAGGATAATAAATAAGGTGTTATTGTACCTGTATCTCAGAGTCATTTTAATTGATATGTAGTTAACAAAGATGTGGTGATGATTTCGGGAATTGCTGGGAAACATGAATAAAAAAAAAAAAAGATCAACGGGACCAACAGGCACAGCTTGTCAGGCATGTTTTTAATTTGCATTTATGTAACTTTCCTATTTCTGGGCATCCTTGTGAGGACACATTTAAAAAATTAAAAGGGAAAATTTATTTTTCCAAAATGTTTGCTGACCTTCACAGCATTGAAACCAATGAACCCGAGCTTCCGAGACGATGGACTGTCGGGAATTGTAAAGACAATTCGGGCTGCACATTGTTCCATGGGAGGCGCTCAGGCCTTCTGCTAACAGAAAAGCCTAAGTCAGCATTTACTTAGAAAATTTCTTTTAAAAGAGTTACAGAGGCAGTCCAGAAGTATCAATATTCCCTGTACAAACTCATATCTTTGTTCTGTTCTCTTGCTCTTGTGCTGTCTCTCTCTTTTTGAATTTCCTATAAAAGCTAAATTAGGTCTCAAGGGTTCTGCACGACTAAGCAAGGATCTCTTCTAGTCCATTGTGATGGAAGTAAATGTACTCAGAAGGGAGATGTACTTGAAGGGAAGGCTGAAGTATCTCCCTTCATTGAATTCCCCTGTCTCCCACACAAGTTACCCACCCAGACTTCTCTAAATACTTCCCGAGTGCATACACACACACACACACACACACACACACACACACACACACACTCCAGCTAGCCTTCAGCAAAACTGTGCAGTAGGTAAGATATTTATCTTAAATCAGCACAACTGTTCTGTGCTCATCCCATCTCAGCTCCTTCTAGAGGGGGTGGAGGGATCTTTCAAGTTTTCAGGCCCTTGAGGTCTTTCCTTAAATCCCTATGAACACCTACACCTAGGAAAGGAGTTCAGTTCAGTTCAGTTAAGTCACTCAGTCATGTCTGACTCTTCGCGACCCCATGGACTGCAGCGTGCTAGGCTTCCCTGTCCATCACCAACACCCAAAGCTTGCTCAAACTCACGTCCATAGAGTCGGTGATGTCATCCAATCATCTCATCCTCTGTCGTCTCCTTCTCCTCCTGCCTTCACTCTTTCCCAGCATCAGAGTCTTTTCTAATGAGTCAGTTCTTCACATTAGGTGGCCAAAGTATTGTAGTTTCAGCTTCAGCATCAGTCCTTCCAGTGAAAATTCCGGACTGATTTCCTTTAGGTCAACTCATTTACCGGGGTATCAATGTTATTGGGGCTTCCCACGTGGTGCGATGGTAAAGAATCTACCTGTCAATGCAGGAGATGCAGGAGATGTGGGTTTGATCCTAGGAAGATCCCCTGGAGTAGGAAATGGCAACCCACTCCAGTATTCTTGCCTGGGAAATCCCATGACCAGAGGAGTCTGGCAAGCTACAGTCCCTGGGTCAGAGAGTCAGACAGGACTGAAGGCATGACACATGCATGCAATGTTCTTGAAGCAAATTTGTCAGTGATATTAATAAAGCCTTATAATAGACTTCAAGAACAATCAAACTCTTTTGAGATTTGTGACTCTTACTATGGTTCTAATGATGATTGTATTTTTGGTATAGTGTAAGATATAGGACTATGTAAAAATTCACTCTAGCTCTAATCGGCTGGAGCCCAGGCCTGTGATAGGAGACAGATTTATTGGATTTTAGAATCACAAAGAAAATCTCAGTTCAGGATTTTGGAACTCCACCAACCTGAAGTGGAATCCCTATATGTATACCTCATAATTCTTTGGTTTGGGGAAGATTACTTAATCTATAAAAGCCCTTGATCCCTCCATGAATAAAACAACTGAGAACCAACAGTGGTAACAATGTAACAAAGTATTATCCTTGCAGGCATGTGCCCATGGACTTTGAAAGCTGGAGGGGCTCTGGAGGCAATCTTATTTAGAGATAAGAGATGAGTCTCAAGGGTGCAGAGTCAGGAGCAGCAAAATGCCTCCTGGATAAGTTCTAGAACTCTTGCACTGAACCCCCAGAAGATGGACTGTCTTCTGTGAGACAGCAAATTGCCACTGTGTTGGATACTGCTTGCACGTGGGTGTGAACCACACATTCTCAAGTTAAGAGTTGTTTAATGACCAGGTGCAGTATATGGTGATTGGTGGCCACTGTTAAGATGTATGTTTATAGGAGAAAGATGTTTTCAAGTGATTTTGAGTGATCATCCTCTCATTCCTGATGTTCTGTGAATGGTGCTGAGGAAGATGCAAAAGGAAGATGAACCAGATCATTTCTCCAGACCATTCACCTAGCTTTGAGTTGGCTAGGGTCAGGCGGCCTGTGAAGGTCATGCTGCCTAGGGAGGGTCTCTGAGGCAGACACAACAGCCCAAGAGAAGGAAATCAGCTTGCAGTATCCTGCGGCCATAAGTGAGTGAAGGGAGAGGAAGAGCATATCTGTTAAAACCTGGATTCAAATCCCACTCTTCCAGGTGCTAACAGGGTGACTTTGTTACTTAATCTGTTCATCCTCCATTTTCTTCATCTGTGAAATGAAGATTAAAAAATATTGGGTTGGCCAAAAAATTCATTCAGTTTTTTGGCCAACCTAATGCTACTAATTTCAAGGACTTACTTTGATGAGTAACTGAGATAGTCAGTATAAAGTGCTTATAAAAGTGCTTGGCACATAGCAAATGATCAAAAGTATTAGTTATGATGATGATGAAAAAAATATAGATAAATGCCAGGGGAACATGGTCCTTATAACACACTTTAAACAATCACTTATCTTAAAATAATGCTTTGGAAACTGCCCATTGTTTTTCTGAGTACTAGGCTAGCTTTTTATTTTTTGCAATTAAAATGTCCAGAAAGAAAATATACTTTTTTGGATTCAAATATAAGCTCATTAAATACCTTTCAAACATTACAGCATATATATAGATATATAAAAGTATATATATGTATATATACACACACACACACACCTTTGTATTTAGAAATAAGTTCTGCCTGAGAAAGCAGGTTTTGGACTGCTAACAAGGTGCTAATATCTGTACCATAACACTTTACTTTTCTGCCAACTGACTCACTTTGTATTTAATTAGATCTTAAGATGTTGGGACAAGTAGAGTCCAAGTTACATAAGTTTCAGTTTAGATCTCTTGATGTCAGTACCTTTCATTATGGCAGAAATAACACTGAAATTATGACTTCCCTATTGGGAATCTCAAAAACAAAATGATGAGTACAAGCATTCATTTGTTTTAAAAGGAAATAATGGAGAATTTGAGGGTTTTTTTTTTTTTAGTTGTCTATGCATTTTGTAGGTTTATATTTAAAAACAGATTCAGATGTATTTTTGAGAAGTTTTTTCCTAACAAAAAGCATAATTTTTACTGGGAAGAAGAAAAAAGAGCCAAACATTTTAGATACTTGGTGAGATCTTAAAGGTTGTGTGCTAAATGTAACAGAGTATTGTACTGCTGCCATTTAAAAAGTGGTGAGCTCCTGCATAACCGACTCCCCAAGAACAGATCAACTGTTCATGACTATGAAAAAAACACCATAGGTATAATAATATTCAGTGAGATGGTATGCAGGGAAACATTGCAATTTATGTCTGGTAATTGTTGTGTCTATAAGTTTTTCAATGAGATCATGCTAAACAAATATAAATAAATATAAGGAGAAATAATCAAAATATAATAACAATCTTTGTGTTTCTTCTCTGAAATTGGTGCGATGCTGTGCCTAGCCAATGTTTTGAAATCACATTCACTGGGTATATTAGGACCTGTCAGGTGACAGTGAGGACACTTACCATGAGGTAGATTTTAGGGAGGTAACAGAGACATTACCTAGGCCTGCTAACACTGGCATATGGCAGACCAAGTCTCCAGACATCTTTGTTTTTTATCCAGTGACCTCTAAATCATCAAAAGATACATTTGAAACAAAAACTAGTTGTAGATTTTGATTTTTCAAATGTTTAAACACTGGATCCTCAACACTGTCAACTCAGTACTGCAAAATTTAATTTGATATCTTAACATCTCTCAAATCTTTCCTATCTAACTAAATCTCTACTTCCTAATGAAAACTCTCTGGGAATCCTGCTATACTTGGAAATTATATACCTACTATAGATGTTGGTCTGAGATTCTCTGAGTCTCAGCTTTCTCGTTTGCAAAATAGAGATAACATCATGTCACTATTTTGTGACAATTAAAAAAAAATCAAGAATAACAGTAAAGCACTCAATGAGGATTAAATACCAAGTCACTACACTAAGTGCTTTGTAATGTTAACTTATGTGATTCAGGCCTTACAATAAACCCATGCAGGTATTTATGTTCATTTTACAAAAAGTTGAGGCTCAGAGAAGTTAAGTAACTTCCCCAAGGCCACACAGTAACTAGTAGAGGCTGGATCGGAACCTGATTGTCCACTTTAATGCCTGGGAATGTAAATTGCCCCTTATGAGGTCAAGGACCTAAGGCAGTATCTGACACATAGTAAGAGTGGAGTAGATGCTAGTTTCTTCTCTTACACAGTTTCATTTGGGGTGGTATACACACAAAATTTGTGCCTTTCTATTAGAATCAGCCCTGGGATTTCTTTGGAAGGAATGATGCTAAAGCTGAAACTCCAGTACTTTGGCCACCTCACGCGAAGAGTTGACTCATTGGAGAAGACTCTGATGCTGGGAGGGATTGGGGGCAGGAGGAGAAGGGGACGACAGAGGATGAGATGGCCGGATGGCATCACTGACTCGATGGACGTGAGTCTGAGTGAACTCCGGGAGTTGCTGATGGACAGGGAGGGCTGGCGTGCTGCAATTCATGGGGTCGCAGAGAGTCGGACATGACTGAGCGACTGAACTGAACTGAACTGATTCTGCTATTGTTTATTCTGTCCTTCCACCAGAAAAGCTTCTTGTGATTCCTTGATGATAAAATTTTGCACAATTTGAAGATTTTGTTCAAGTAACTTCTCATAAAGTTCGTCTTAATCACTGTAACATTGACCTTATCACTTCTGACTCATCTAGCTTTCACCTGTGACTGGGGTCCTTTGGCAATGCCACACTGCACTGTATTCTTAGCTAATGATTCACACTTATC
This sequence comes from Capra hircus, assembly GCF_001704415.2. Classification (NCBI taxonomy): domain Eukaryota; kingdom Metazoa; phylum Chordata; class Mammalia; order Artiodactyla; family Bovidae; genus Capra; species Capra hircus. The sequence continues at coordinate 50,418,626 of NC_030815.1, read as the reverse complement.
CTTTTTAAACCTCAGGGGTTCACTTCTCAAGAAAAGAGCATTTTGCAATGGTTAAGAACACAGGCTCCAGAGGCAGCCCACTTGGATCTGAATCCTAATTTTGCTGTTTTTTTTTAGATGTGTGAGTTGGGTGAGTACTTATCCTTTCTGTACTTCAGTTTCCTCACAAGTCAAAAGAGCCAAATAATAAACAGTATTTTATTATAAGGTTGCTGTGAGGATTAACTGAATCAATATTTGTTAGAAATTAGACATGAACATAACACATGATAAGTGCCATATGGTACTTATTTTTTTAATAAATACATTTTCTTCATTGGGTTGCCTCCCACAATGACAAAATGCTCAGAGTATACTAAATGTGCAAAATATTTGTTTGTGGGTTAATTGGTCATTTCTTGAGTTACCTTTCCTCATCCATAACTAATGTGAAGTTTCAATTACCTGCATGGATAAGGTATTGAGTCTGGAGATGGGGATTCAAAGATTTTTGACCCCAAGGGGATAAAATACAGAGAAAATAAATATATAAGGAGTTACACTTAACTATTAATTGGTGATTCAATATGAGGATGAGTGTAAATAATGTACTACAGGCTCATTCTATTAAAATGTGGCCAAGTTGCCTGGTACCACACTGAATTTCATCATATTCTTAATATACTATTATTCCCTTAAGGCTTGAATACTTTCACTCATTTATTCAACATTTACTAGATGTCAGATTTTGTGCTGGGTGATGGGAACACTGTTCAAGACATGAATCCTGTTGTCAGGGACTTGACAGTCCAGAGCTAGGGTTAGCAAACAACTGTCCACCAAAATCTAGCCCACCACCTGTTCTTATAAATAAAGTTTTATTGGAAGACAGCCATGATAATCTAGTTTTATATTAACTATGGCTGCTTCTGTGCTTCAACATCAAAGCTAAACAGTTGCAACAGAGACTATACGGGCCATACAGTCTAAGATATATACTAAAGTTTTTGGACCCCTGGTACAGTAGAATGTACTGAGGTACCTCTTTCTTGAGTAGGATATTGTTTTTATTTCATGGCTGCTGGTTTTGAGGTCAGTGGTCATCCAGAACTTTTACAGAAAATTAGCACTTTAAAAACTTGGGTGAAATTTAAAAATAGCTGGTTATAGTCCAAAGCCTCTCACATACGGTTGTGCCCAATTATCTAAGAAAAGTTAATGGAGAACAGATTATCATTCTTGGTTCTTCTTAGAGTTTGAAACAGTTGTCACTTAGGTACTCCATCTAATGAAGTTCCTAAGCAGTTATGAAATTACTTTATTTTTGGGGGGGGGGCTCCAAAATCACTGCAGATAGTGACTGCAGCCATGAAATTAAAAGACGCTTGCTCCTTTGAATGAAGAAAAGCTATGACCAACCTAAACAGCGTATTAAAAAGCAGAGACATTACTTTGTCAACAAATGTCTGGTGGCAGTAAGAACACTTGTGAGCACATCTATGACTTCCCAACTCTCTCTGAGGAGCTGATCAACGAGATGATCCCTTACCTGTATAAGACACAGACACAGTCAGACACAGCTTCTACTTTGTGGATGACCAGCTGGTGATGCACAACAAAGCTGACTATTCCTACAGCTGGATGCCCTGACCCCACAAACCACCCTTTACCCCAGGAGGGTCCTGGGCTCACAGCTGTGACCACCCCAACACTCACCTCTCAACCCCAGGTCTTCTGTCCAAGGAGTGTTGCTGAAGCTCTGAGCCCTGAGTCAGTGTTGGGAGGGAGGGTGCCTGAGGTGGCCCAGTCAAAGCCTATGTAGTCTACTCAAAGCTATGATTTTTCTAGTAGTCATGTATGGATATGAGAGTTGGACTATAAAGAAAGCTGAGTGCCAAAGAATTGCTGCTTTTGAACTGTGGTGTTGGAGAAGGCAGTTGAGAGTCCCTTGGACTGCGGGGAGATCCAATCAGTCCATCCTAAAGGAAATCGGTCCTGAATATTCACTGGAAGGACTGATGCTGAAGCTGAAGCTCCAATACTTTGGCCACCTGATGTGAAGAACTGACTCTTGGAAAAGATCCTGATGCTAGGGAAGATTGAAGGCAGGAGGAAAAGGGGACGACAGAGGATGAAATGGTTGGATGACATCACCGACTCGATGGACATGAGTTTGAGCAAGCTCTGGGTGTTGGTAATGGACAGGGAAGCTGGACGTGCTGCAGTCCATGGGGTTGCAAAGAGTCGGGTATGACTTAGCCACTAAACTGAACCAAAGCAGTTATGATACCCAGTTAATATGAACCTGAAAAAAGCAGAGCAGACACCATACACTAGGAATCTTGGGACCTGGAGCATTCCCCTTTATCCTAGAACTATTCTAAAAGCAGACTATATAGTGCATACTCTTTCCACAAGGGATGTAATTTCTGAGGCACCTTGAAAGGTAATAGTGAAAGTGAAAGTCGTTTGGTTGTGTCCAGCTCTTTGCAACTCCATGGACTATAGTCCATGGAATTCTCCAGGCCAGAATACTGGAGTGGGTATCCTTTCCCTTCTCCATGGGATCTTCCCAACCCAGGGATCAAACCCAGGTCTCCTGTGTTGCAAGTGGATTCTTTACTAGCTGAGTCATAAGGGAAGCCCAAGAATACTAGAGTGGGTAGCCTATCCCTTCTCCAGCAGATCTTCCCAACCCAGGAATCAAACTGGGGTCTCCTGCATTGCAGGCAGATTCTTTACCAGCTGAGCTGTGAGGGAAGCCCTGAGGCATCTTAGCTTTTATATTTTAAAGTAAAACTGATAATTTCTCTTTAAATATATTAATGGAATCTAAATCTCAAAATGTTTTGATATCTATATCACACATTTGAAAAGAAAATCATAAACAAGCTCTTAACAAAAAAATTTTCAGTATATATTATTTCTCCTTAAATTCACACTTCCATTTCACTACCCCATAGAATTTTATTTTAATGTCAAAATTTTTATATTTGAAAGTCCTTTATTAATTATCTGGTAATATTTCTCTGCAACAACAAATATATTATGTATTTAAATTAAAAAAATTTCCCCTATGAGTACAAGTTCTGAGTTTTAACTTTCCTTCTGGATTGAATTATTATTATCATTATTGCTAAGTCACAATCAACAAAAATTATACAATTATATTACTAATTTTGTATTTGCTAAACATGAGATTAAATATTTAAGGAAAATTCATCTCTTAATAAGCCAGATGGGGCTTTTTTTCCCTTCCAGTGAATTCTGGTATCTATGCTTGTCTACTATTTACTACTAGAATGTAACAGGGTTTAGGATTACTTCTATTTTTATTTTTGTTTTTAGAAATGTAAAAGTGTTAAAAATATATTCAAATAAATATGTAGGTGGAAGTGGGACTAATGTTGCTAAAGCAGTTTAACCATTTCTTTAAACTCCTTCTGAAATATATGCCTCAAAATAGCATTCTATCATCAAAAACTACCTTCATGATCTATAATTGACAATTTGGTTGTTTTTCTTGAATTTTGTTGAAAGCAAAGAAATAGAAACTACCTGACTTGTAAAAGCACATTTTTCTCTTTCACTTTCTCAGCACCCAAATCAAACTTTCAAATTGTCCTTTTGTTGCAGTGAAATGCAAGTTTTTCCATCTTGGGAACCATGCACATAATAAAATTTGTCTTTTGTGGAATGGAAGTGAGATTACTTGGAGAAGGCAATGGCACCCCACTCCAGTACTCTTGCCTGGAAAATCCCATGGATGGAGGAGCCTTGTAGGCTGCGGTCCATGGGCTCGCTAAGAGTCTGACATGACTGAGTGACTTCACTTTCACTTTTCACTTTCTTGCATTGCAGAAGGAAATGGCAACCCACTCCAGTGTTCTTGCCTGGAGAATCCCAGGGGCGGGGGAGCCTGGTGGGCTGACGTCTATGGGGTCGCACAGAGTCGGCCACAACTGAAGTGACAGCAGCAGCAGCAATGAGATGACTGTGAAAGTGGAGGAGGAAAAGAGGAGCCAACTTTCTCAGAGAATATGTTGGAAAACTGAAGGTGTGTAAAGTGATTCCATTTAGAAAACCTTTATATGTTTCTCAATCTTGCTGCTGCTGTTGCTGCTGCTAAGTCGTTTCAGTCGTGTCCAACTCTGTGCGACCCCATAGACGGCAGCCCACCAGGCTTCCCCGCCCCTGGGATTCTCCAGGCAAGAACACTGGAGTGGGTTGCCATTTCCTTCTCCATTGCCAATCTTAGGGATATGGATATTTTGGGGAGAATAATTCTTTGTTTGCGGGGACTGTCCAGTACACTGTAGAATGTTTAGCTGCATTCCTGACATTCACGTACTGGATTCCAGCAACACCTCTTCAATTGTGATAACCAAAAATGGCTCCTAACAGTGCTAAGTATCTTCTAGGGGCAAAATTCCCACCTGTTTTGAACCACTGCCCCAGGGGATTAAGTACACAGGAAAGAAGACTCCTCAGCAGGGAACATCATACTCAAATTCCGTCCTACTCAGTACCAATGAGTTTGCAACAGTCCTAAGGGCAAATGGAGATTCATCTATCTCAGAGCATAGGAATATTTAAAAATCTTCCCACAGCCCCACCAGAAGGTATCATTTCATCCTCTGGCTCTTATATTTTGAGACTTGAATATATGGGTCAGTACTCTTTAACATCCCTACCGATTACAAAGTCCCCCCAAGTGTTGTCAGGAGATAAATATGGGCTAGTTTAATGAAGGAAAAATGAAGGCAAGTTGATTAATTTTTCAATATGAGTATCCTGATCTTTCCTTCAACATTTGAAGTAATGTATTCCTTACATTGGGCTTCCTAGTGGCTCAGACAGTAAAGAATCTGCCTGCAATGTGGGAGACCTGGGTTCTATCCCTAGGTTGGGAAGATCCCCTATAGGAGGGCATGGCAACCTGCTCCAGTATTCTTGCCTGGAGAATCCCATGGACAGAAGAGCTTGGGGGGCTCCTCTCACATTAATAATAGCCTTATTATTAACTTCTCACATTAATAATAGCCTTCAGAGACAAAAAAGCAACGTTAACCAACTCTTTATAAGCATTTAATAAGGCAAGACCCTTCATTTCCAATGATGGAGAAAGTTTTTTTAGCTGTATATTATTATCATTATTTCCAGTACTTATTGTAAATTACAGCATGTGACTTTCAAAAAGACTAGACTCTAAGGATCTTCAGAGGATGGGACTGAAGTCTAGTCACTTGTGTATTTTTGACACTTAGGAGAGTGCTTGATGCATAATAGGTCCTTAAATAAATGCTTGGTGATGAATGAGTGAATAGTTGTGCAAATATTAATAAGTTAATTTTTGTAGTGAGCTATTAAACTTTCAACCTTAACCCTATTATCATACGAGCTGACCTCAGGCAAATGGATGAGCTAAAATACAATGAATCATAGACAAATGATAGCCTTATTATTATGCCAGAGTAATTGCACATTCAGTGTGACACTTATCTACAGACTAACCTACAGAGAATGTGTGGAAATTTTTGAAAGTACAGAAAAAAAAAAAAACAATAAGAAAGTAATTACTTGATACCTTAATATCACAAAGTAACTTTTAATATTTTTTATATGTTTGCTTCAATGTCTTTTTTGTGTATTTTATATAGTTTGGATCTTGTAATATACACAGCTTTGCATTTTCACTTTTTATTTATTTTCAGGTTTAGTGAAGTCACGGATGATGTCTTCCTTGCTCACCATTTTCTTTCTAGAATCTAAAACACATTGTTCAATACATATAAACATTTAATACTAGTGAAGTGTATTAGCTACATGGCAGCTGTACTCAATTGCTGAGTTGTGTCCGACTCTGTTACCCCATGGCTCCTCTGGCCATGAGATTTTCCAGGCAAGAATACTAGAGTGGGTTGCTATTTCTTTCTCCAGGCTAATCACAGTGAGTACATATTAGTATAATAGTAAATACGTACTAAATGAAAGTGTGCTATAAAGAGCATTACAGCAAAGCCTCCCTATATGGTTGAAAATATCGTAATGAGGCTATAACAAATCTTTAGGTATAAGACTTGAGGAACAAATTGTTTTGACACTTTACTTCCTTTGGAGAGATTCCCAGATGATGAATTACTGGGCCCAAGAGTATGATCATTTCTAAGAGTTTAGGTTCAAAGACTGTACTGAGCCAATATGAATATAAACACCAACTACAGAGTATGTAGTAGGCATTTGTATCCAATCTATCACACCCTCCACAATTTGACAGGTGAAGATGCCACTAATATTGTCTTAATTATTTAATAAGTGAAGTTGAGCTTTTTCTTTCTAATTGTTTATTAAGCCATTTTTATTTCTTCTTTTAATAAAACAGTTGTTTACATTTGTGGGACTTTTTTAAGGTGTTGAAACTGCATTTTTAAACTGTTAAAAAAGGTACTTCATTTATCGCTTTGGGTTTCCTTTGGCTTAGCTACCCAGGGCACATTCCTATTTAGTCCTGTCCTGCATATCTCACAAGAGGCTGTGTGCATTCTGCAGACGGTGCCTACAGACTCTCGCTGAGAACTATAGAGCATTAAACATAGGCAACAGAGTATTATACATTTTACCTGCGATTACATTTGTAAAGCAATGAGACTGCATCTGTCAGCTCCTTCAGGTTTATGAAATCCCTTTTTTTAATGTTTTCAGAATTTTCCTTAAGTTCAGCTACAGTGCCAAGACTGACAGAATTAATGAGTATGAAGAACTATTCCACTGTTTCTAAAAGACAGAGTAAGCACAGAAGGTATTTTTATATGAGGTAAAACAAAGAGAATCATCAGATAAACCTACATTTTTCCCAGTGTGATATTATTAAACATACTAGACACTAAATGTAAGATGAAGACCACATAGCATGGATTCACATGCAGTCCATCTTCTTTCTAATAGTATCTGTGGTCAAATGTAGTCGAGCAGTGGGAGTCAGGACCATTATATAATAAGATCAATTCAATTCCTGGAGAATAAATGACAGGGTAGGGTTGGTGTTTCAAGCTATGTTTGCACAGCACAGTTCACACGAAAGAGGCCTGAAAAATCAATAAGAGTGTACTAATAAATATGCTTTTAAAAAATGTGAATGAACTTAATGTGAAAGCATAAAAAATCAATCATATAAATGATAGCTTGATGTAAGGAATATTATGCTTCAGCCAAAATGCAAAACACATTAAATTGCCTTATTGTTAAAGATGAGCAGAGCTCTGCATTTATTCAGAATTAATGTCAAATTTAATTGGTTTTTTCTTTATATTGCTGGACACAATTAGACATGGCAACCTCTTAATGTTGTCAAGATTTTTTTCCTTAAGAAAATATTTTATGCTTGTGCAAAATAGAGAGTTGGATAGGATGATAACAGGCCCTTGATATAAATGGTATACTGATGAGACTTTCAATCCCAGTCAATCAATCAATCAAAATTAATTAAACTCAGGTAAATGGTGGTATGCTCAACACTTCAACCCATTCCTTTACTTGAAATGCTTATGGCCAAAGACAGATAACCCTCCTCTTAAGAAACATAAAAACCAGACGAGAGAATTGACAAGCTGAGGGACAAATTAATGAATTAGCATTATAAACTATTAGGCAAATGCATGTTGATTACTAAAGAGGAATTTTGTATTTTGGCATCAACAGGATTTATAGCTACTTCCCATAAAATTGTTTTTCTTAAAGTAGATGCAGCTAGGTTAGGATCTTAGTGGAGGAAAATCTATAAACATGTGATTTCACTAAAAATTAGAAATCTCTGTCAAATGAGACATATTTAAATTAATGAAATTAAATCTTAGAATCTTTGAGGGAATAGTTATATTCACAAAATCTTACTATATGTAATTTGACTTTGTTATTATTTTTACTGGACAGTTTCTATTTAGAATCTGTAGATGTTTCCATAATTATTGTTGTTGTTTAGTCACTAAGTCCTCTCTGATTCTTTTGCGACCCCATGGACTCTAGCCCATCAGACTCCTCTGTTCATGGGATTTCCCAGGCAAGAATGCTGGAGTGGGTGGCCATTCCTTCTTCAGGGGATTTTCTGCATCCAGGGTTCGAACCTGCATCTCCTACATTGGCAGATGGGTTCGTTACCACGGAGACACCAGAAAAGCCTGTTTCCATAATACTTAATTTTTCCTGAGATTGGTAAATGTCACTATCATTATTTTAGGAGTGAAACCTGTGGAGAACTATGGTTTACCCAAGAGGATCTTGTGATTGGATGAAATATATAGTTTTACTACACTATTATGTATTATTTATTTGGTCAAAATACTCATGAGAGATCTGGTACAAGTTTTATTTTGAGGGCCAGTACTGGTCAAATGGTAGCACAGGTTGCATCTGGACTTAGCAAGTATTAATGCTGTAATTGATTAGTGATGTCTGCTGTGGATGCAGGGATGGTAGAAAATAGCACAGCACAGCCTAGAAGAGGAAGCATGGAGTAATGAAAACAGAACTGGACTCAGAGTCAAAAGCCCTTGATTGGAGTCAAATTCTGGTCTCAACTTCTCTTAACAAATAATTATGGACAAATCATATATTTTCATATGTACAAAAAAGGTATAGTCAACACTGGACATCTGAGAAATTCAAAAGACTATTGAAGGAATTCTCTAGGAATTTTAAAAGAAAACCACTTTTGTTGTGTCTGAGACTGTTATCTTAGAAGTCATGGGTTGTTATACACTGTAAGTACTCAATAATTGGGATTTGTTGATTCACATTTAAATTTGACCCACTATAGAGAGTGTCAACTACAACTTTGTCACATACTTTCTTTTAATTTTTTGTCATTGTACTATGATAAAAGAAAGTCCTCTTTTGACTCTAGATTACCATTCCTGTCAACCACGTTAGATAATTTTTCAGAAATCATTAATGAAATTTCAGTGAAAAAAAATCAGAATTAATTTATTTAAATGCAAAAGAATATCTTCTAAAACTGATACAATAAATTTTAATTTATTGTGACATGAGTGGCAGCCAGACTGACTTTTAGTGATATTAGTAAATAAAACAAAATAAAATCAAAACACAGTTGAAAAGGTATTAATGTTACCTCATTAGCATTCTTTATTATTGGTATTTCTGAACTGTCTTCAGAAAGATACTCCAAAAACTCTGTTCCTTTAGTACTTAGCTTTTTAGTTTGTTTGTTTTTAATGACAGGAATAAAAATATACATGCAAGGGTGAAAAGTGCTTAGAATTGCCTTTTAAAAGTAGTCAGCATTTAAAATAAAAACACAGAACATTGGTGGCCTGTTTGTTTTAAATTTAACTTTAGAGCAAACTGAATAGGTTAGGATCCTAAAAATTTCTATATCAATTTATCCAAAATATTTTAAAAAATTATTGTCAAGAAGCATTGCACCTTAATGTGTTTTTCCTAAACAAATGTTCCTCTGTTCAACCAGACTGTGTGGCATTTGCTCATATTCAACAACTATGGAAATTTGGAACAAGGTTTCTTCTTAAAAAAAAAAAAAAAAAAGTCTAATTCCTTTGCAATGTGCCAGGCACAATTCACGTACAAGTTAATAGGAAATACCTGACAATGATAATGGTAGCCAATTATTCATTAGAAACTGAACATGCCTAAGTTCTTTAAACTTATGTGTTATTGCTTGATTCTGAAATCTAGCAGCCAGCAGCCACTGGGTGGTAAACTGTGACTCGAGTGTTCATTCTGTCTCAAGCTCTATAATGAAACTTTTACTTGGGCAACTTGGAACATGGGCTTTTATGCTAATCCAGTATTATGGAATCTGTATGAAGCACTTTTGCCATCCATTCTTGTACAGGTGAAATTAAACATATTTAAAATGTGCTTTGATAAATAACTAGTTTTTATTATTTTCATTACACTATTCAGGCAAATAAAAATAATACTACTGTTGGAATTTCATATCCTCAGAATCAATTACAAACAAGAACACATTCTGATTCTATATAACAAGACTGTCTTAATTTAAAGAATCTTTTTAAGGGCAAGGTCAAAATAGTTATTTAATGTTTACTAGTACTAGGCATATTTCCATTAAAGCCAGAGTAAAAAAAAAATCTAGATTCAGATTTCATATAACATTTATATAAACCATTCTTCACCAAAGTTTCGATCAACATTTACCACCCAGAAAAGCACATTGGCACAGCATAATATGACGTGGCATATATGTCCATTGTCACATAACATGTGACACCATAGATAAGCACCAGAGAAAGTACAATAAGTGAGGGAAGGAGCGTCCAGAAAACAAGTTGCCTTATTTACTAACCGATTAATCAAATCTCCTAAACATTAGAGGGGCCGTTCTGTGCCCTTTCTTCCAACCTTTCACCTTTTGAGAAAATCCTCAAGAAAATGGGGAGCCACTTCCTGAATTTTTCCAGTTCCATGACATAAATAAAGCACAATAGCCATTATATTATCAGAGTATGCTGCAACAACAAAAAAGCATCCCTTAGTCTAATAAATACCAATTAATAATCAGCGCTTTAAAATGTATCTATTTTTCAAGAATGAAAATGTATGACTTGTAGAAATTTGAAGATGAGGTTTATGCTAATGTGGAGGTTTATGACCAAGAGTGGTGATTTGGCTGCCTGAAAGTCTCAAATGGTGACATTTACTTTTCTGCACTCTCTCCAGCCCAGAGTCAGGTTTTCAGTTTTGTAGGCTCAGAAACTCGATCTCACTAGTGTCTCAGAGTAGATTAGACCTTAGTACAAGGATTCAAGTTAACTAAGCTCACAAGAGCTAATGTATAAGACCGGAATGCCAAATTATCATTTCAAAACGAAGAGCTTAATTGTGAATTGCAGTGCATACTTTTTTTTTCAGCTCCAGCAGCAAGTTACCTATAGATAGACAGTGCTAAGATGGACAAGGCCAAGAGTTGCGTCTCATACTCACATTTCTATTGCTACCTAGGAGTCCAGGAATTCTTCTTGAAATATGCTTAAGGGATAGAATAACTCAAGAGTCAGCAAGACTATTATGTTGATTTTACAGTTTGATTTTCAGAGTTCAATCTTACATCCAAGTTTCTGGAATGGAAAAGTTTGAAGATTATCACTATGGCCCTCACACACTGCTGGCATACCCTATTACTTCAGTGGATTTTATTCTTTCTGATATCTAGTAATCTAAGATACTCTCTGGAGCAGATATGACTATTTTCAGGTAATGCCAGGTATTTAAGTGAAGTTGCTTAGTCATGTCCGACTCTTTGTGACCCCATGGACTGCAGACTACCAGGCTCCCCCGTCCATGAAATTTTCCAAGTAAGAGTACTGGAGTGGGTTGCCTTCTCCTTCTCCAGGGGATCTTCCCAACCCAGGGATCAAACCCGAGTCTCCCTCATTGCAGGCAGACGCTTCACCCTCTGAGCCACCAGGTAATGCCTTAAACGTTAAAGAAAATTAAGCTCAGTATCTACCAGGCATTTCTTTATTTTACAAAGGCAAGAATTTTTCTTATAAAAGCAAATGTATAAGAACACTGTAATTTTTTTATTTTGCAAGTTACATTCTTCTTCACTGTGATATTGTCTAATTCTGTACATTTTCTTTCTGTAATTTAAGAATTACTTTAGAGTTTTCTTTTCTAAATCATCACTTGTAAATTATTTTAGTAATAAAAGTTTTACTGGGAAACAATACTACTACTTATTCTATATTAGGATATGTTCTTTTTGGACCAGTTCTACTTCCATAAACTAAATTTCACATAACACTACGAATACAAGAAACAACCTCATTTATGATGAACAAATTAACCAAAAGACAGACTTCTATTCATCCTCAGAGGCCCATCTCAAATATCACTTCCCCTTTGAGAGCTACTTGAGTGTTTCAATAGTGTCCCGACTGTATTCTGTTCTCCTCTAGCTTTATCATAGATTTAACCTCACCAGTTGTCTATACTTGACCCACGTAGGCATCCTTTGGGCTCAGTTTTGTGCTTCTCTTTGAGTTGATGCTCAATAAATCACGGGTAAATGAATGTGAGTCACATGCATTTCTATTAGTATATATATGCTTGTAGAAGATGAAATCTTCAAGTCTGTCCCTTTCAAAATTAAAACTGAAAACTGAAACATTTAGGAAGATCATCTTAATACTGAAGTGGATATCTTAATTTGCACTCTTAAAAATGAGTTGATCGATGAGTTTGACAAAGTTTTCAGAACAGGGCTGAATTAAGATTAATTGGTTCTAATTAAGGACAAAAATTTGTATTTAAAAATGATATTAAAAAACTAGCCAAAACTAGCCCCGAAGATTAAAAAAAAATTATATTCTTCATTTTTTGCAGCCAGCAATACTGATTTATTTCATGCCAAGTAATGGTTATATTCCAAGGCCTTTTAAAAAAGCTTTTGTTGTTTCTTTTTTAAAGGAAAATTTTGTGCCCAAATTCAGAGAGTACCTTTTATACTTTCTAATTCTATATTTTTGTCACATGATTATAACATAAACCTAATGAAATGCAGGTAGTGGTGTAACTCTCTTTAAAGAAGGATGCTGCTTCAGACAGTCATATGGAAAATTAAAAAATATATAATTTAAAGTCAACTTGTTGCGATATTCACTGGAAGAAAAGCTTTACTATGAGATAAAATCTATGTAACAATTTTTTTTAGGCATTCCATATCTTTCATATTCCAGATCTTTCATATATGTACCAGGATATTGGGTTGACATGAATACAAAGTAATAAGCAGGATAGTAACAAAAAAACACAAGTCAGTAATCAACCAGATTATTTGCCCTTCTTTTTCTGTCTGTAAATCCACAGAATTTGAGAAATATAACCCAGGACCACAAGATGTGACAACTCATCACACATGCAAAAAATGACACCAATAAATACCCTTTTTAGTTAGGTAATTTACAAAGTCAGCATATCCAGCTAGTTAATAAAATATGTACTATGCAAAGGGAAACACACTTAAGTTGAAGCCAATTACACATGTTCTTTCATAAAAACATGTTTTTGAACAAGTTTTTAGTCCCATGTTTTGGCAAAAGGTAATGTTTATATTGACCTTTATAAGAATATGCCTAGACCAAGAACATCCCAATGTAACTTTGAAACAAAATTAAGATAATATTGTAATGATTATCATAAAGTAAATTCTATTTCTAGTAGTTACAAAATAAGCACTAACCAAGAAAAATGCATGTTATATTTAGTATAAAATACTGTACTTGCTAAAAGTTATTTGTAAATGTTTTAAATGCTTACTTCTGCAAGGTATTATACACTGTAGGTAAAATATACTGAATATTATTTTTAACTCCCCAATAACCATTAATGAAATTGCACCTATTATGCAGACAACAAATCTAGGACTTGAAATATTGATGGCCACATAGATGTATTATTTTAAAGGTGAATAGAGCAGGCCAAAATTCTAAGTGGCTTGCAATTCAACGTAATAATTTTGTGACACTGTGATCACAATATTTTCTCTCATAAGAACCCACTCCCCAATGCCATCAGTTAACCACATGATTATTATATTTAGCTTGATTCTCTATAAATGCCATTATAACACCTGTGGTTTCCCTCATTAAAAATTGAAATGGATGGGGTCAGAGGTTGAAAGGGCAGCATATGCGCTATGAAAGAACTAGTTAACAGAGCTATTATATTGGTGCACTGGTAAATCTCTTTTCTATTCATCAGATGATTAGTTCAATCAATATTTATTCCTGTATGCTCCCTTTGTCTTGTGCTACAAAGGAGACATCCTTCAAATTCATGGCATAAGCCTTGTTACCTATGAATTTGTTGCTTAATTTGAGAGGGAAAATTTTATTTATTTGGCAGTCCTAAATTCTTTGATTCCTTTTCCCTCTAATTGTCATTAGGTAGTATAATGGAGTTTTGTGTAGATTATTTCTAAATAAACACTATTAGCAGTTTCTTTTTTATGCGACTGAAGTACCACATGTATTCATTTCTTCTTTTTAAATGCTCTGGAAAGTTGCTTCTGTTTCTCTAAATATGTTTGAATTTGGAAGTCTGGATTGTGAAAGCAAAGATAAGAATGATTTTCTCTCTCAAATATTCATTCTTCTTGTCTGAGTGGGTGGTTATAGGCACATACATATACATATTGTATATCAGTGTGTATCAACAGACGCCTCCAAAGACTGCTATTATCTGCTAGGGATTCTGTTAAGTCAGAGATTCTATTCAAAGTAAGATAAATATTTGCAAGAAGCTGTAATTGGAAGATGATTACAAAATTACAGGAATAATACTTTATGTGTAGAGTGCTCATTTTATCAAAGGTCATTATTCATTACATTAAAAAAGATTTGTTTCATTGGTCTACTTAGTTTCTGTCCCTTATTATCTAAGAATGGGAGGAAGAGTGAAACTACAGCTAAGATTTAAAAAGCCTTATATTAATTATTAAGTAAAATGTCCTTTCCTAAATTAACTTTTCTGTATATCTTAACATCACAATAAAATGTTTTGTTAATGTCAATTACATAAAATTAATGGCAATATATTTAAAGCCTTTTTTGTCTTTATGGAATAGACACAGAAAATGATTTAGTCTTCAGAAATTCTCATCATAATACTAGAATGATAAAAATATATATAATTTAAGTCATCTCAGTCACTAATAACTTTTGCACTAATAACATATGTATTTATAACTTCAATTTGTTTTAATTAGGCCAAAATTTGATGGCCTTAACTTTGGTATTAATTCTCAAATTTCTTCATGTAATTATCTGCAAGGCTTAGATTTCTCCAAGGGACAGTGGCATTCATGTTATTGTTCACAATTTAAAACCTTGCTTCATTTATAAGTTTTTAGAACACCAGCATATATAAAATTTTAAAACTTGATAATTTACTAGAATAATTTTTAACTCTGTATTAATTGGATGCTATAGCATGTACTTTAAATAAGAGGTATATTATGCATCACAATGAAAAAAATTTAGTAAATGCATTGTGATTCACACTTTTACTTTTTAAGACTATAATGAAAAGTATAAAAACCACACATAAAGCTGAAAAAAAGTTTTACTCGTCTTTTATGTAGGAAAATTTCCTCTGTTGAACCATTTAAAAATCCTGGTGATAATTCTGTATATGCTACTTTTAGAAAAAGAAGTAGATATTATTATACAGTTGGAATGCCATATTCATGAAGACCAACCCTGAAGCTTAATATTTTCTTGGTGTTGAAAAATTTTTGTTGCAGTAAAATTAAGTTTCATGAGTATGAAGCATTTAAATTTAAAATACAATGTATTTGCATTATATATACACAAGAATAGTTGCTTTTAAGGTTGCAAATAGTTTAGTGTCTAACAAATTGTTACCAAAATAAGTAAATGTGGACATTTCTTTTGAGTATAAAATAAATGTGTTTTTATGTTAAAGTAAAACGTCACATAAACCACTTTAATAATGAAGTGAGAAATCCTTCAAGGGTTTTATAAACAGTATAGCAAATTATACTGTTGTCAATAGAAAATCCAGGACTTGTGAGTTTTAAATGACTGCTACAAAGGAGTTTTAATCTTGTATTCCCCTTGTTTATAAAGCCCGCTGCTCAAAGTTCTCCCTTTCTATTTCCATCCTGGTTTCCAATTTCTGATTATCTGAAAATGTAGAAAAGTTAAAAGCCTTAAAGGTACTAATATATACTCCAGAAGTCCAGGATGTTAAGCACCTCTATGTCAAAATACTTGTTATAAATTCTCTCAGGATGTTGGGGGTAGGGGAAGGAGAGAGTCCCAAGATGCAACCACCTAAGAAAAGAATTTTTTTTTTTTCTGGTGAAATATATTCTCAACAATACTTGAAATATAGCTTTAGGATTTTTCTTTGAACTGTTTGAATGTTTGCTTTTGTTGGATTATAAAGACAGTTTACTAATAATTACTTAATGAACAATTGTTAATGGCTACTAACAGAGATGTCCTTCCAGCAATGTTTTTTAATTGTAGGAAGTGGAATGTTGGTTAGAAATATTTAACTGGAATTTCTGGAAGAAATTAAGATCTAGAACAAGTCTAGGAAATTTAAAGGCCTGGTCGGCAGGACATTCAGAGCTCCAGACTTCCCAAGGGTTGCCATACTTCTGAGAGCAAGCTGCTTTTTTCTAAAGTTAGCAGTTTATAAAAATTAACTACCTGAAAATAATAGCTGAAAGCCAGACTTTAGAAATGCCAAGCCCTATCCTTGCTTACAGCAAGCGTAAAACCAGATTTCTAATCCCAGGGAGCCACAATCACCTATTGATTGCCACGACATCTGTGCCCCTGTTTTTGGAAGCAGGGTTTTCTGCGGAGGCAGGGCTGAAAAATCCGACCATTTCAGTGCCCCTGTGTAATAAACAGCTGACAGGCTTCCCAGCAAGGAGTCTTGAAATCCACACCTCGGCTCACTTGTTTCTCACCTACGGTCCGACCCAATTAAAAGTCCTCCCTTCCGCATTCAGAAGTTACCCTTTTCAGCAATGCAATCTACGACGCAGCATCTCTAGACCTCATGTAGTAGGTACCCTCTAGCAGACAAAGGGTGAAAGGCTTTGTGCGCCACCAAATACAATCTTCTCCGCCCCAGGCCAGCCCAGAGTAAGCCGCAGCTCTGGGGACCGGACTCTGTTCATCCGTGGGGTAGGACAATGACCTAAAGATCAGAGTCTCTTAACCCCTTTCTTACCTCAGAGCTACCCTCGGGATAAAGTCTCTTAACTCTCCTAGACTGGCGAGGGTGGGGGCGGAGGCGGGGTGGAGGCTGGGGGTCAGAGTGGGTTTGCTGGGTAGGTCCCTAAGGCAATCACTCGATCATGGAGCAAGTTTGCATCGCGCCAAATGCCCTGACTCAGTAGAGTTGCCAAATGCAAATCGTGGAGAGGAGGCTGAGGCACAGACAGGGACCACTGGAGATAGAGGACGAGTGTGTGCGCGCGCGTGTCAGAGCGTGCGCGTGTGTGGTGTGTTTGGGGAAAGGGAGTGGGCACACTGTAAAGCTGAGTTCGAAAACCACCCCCTCCCCCAGGTAGCCCAAGGCACAAGAGAAAGTTGATTCGTTTCCGCTCTCACTTGTCAAGTTCACACTCAGGTTCAGCCTGTTACTCCCACAAGACTTCAGAGTAGCCTGGTCCCTTCTCAGTCCTTAAAACAATCAACCCTGATGACGTGGGAGGGTACAGTCTGTAGGAAATGTGCATAGATGACAGAGAAGAGACAGTAAAGTGTAACCGAAGGAGAGTCCAGGAGGTAGAGAGGACTTCGCCACATTTTAAGGTTGATTTTTCTCCAGCACATACCCGGAGGCCCCTTGAGAGACCTCTTGTTAGAGCCCTCTGGGACTAGGGGTGGAAAGGTGGGCTTCCACTGCTTTCTCAAGGTGACCAGGAGGCAGCACCTTCAAACTTCCTGAGTCCCCCAAGTGGGCACCTTGGCGAATCTGGACTGTCACTGGCAAATGCTCCTTCAGGAGCAGGGCGATCAAGCTGCAGCCTACTCTTGTCCCACACTTTTCTCCACAATTTATGGGAGAGTGAGTGGCTTTTGCACCAGAGGTCCTAGTGCCCTGTTGGAGCTGAGGGAGTGTGTAGTTTCAGGCCTTCATTCAGAATATAAGAACCTAGCCACCGGAGCAATATTGATTGGAAGCAGAGAAGTAAGAGTTGGACGAACTCACTACCCCAGAGAAGAGTAGGGGAAACTGAAAGGAGAGAGCTTGGTGGTGAGACAGGACAGAAAAAGAAAAAGACTAGGATGTCTCTTACTTAAAGGTTCTGCACTCTCCAATTACCTAAGTATAGGTTCTTGAAAGAATCTGGTTAGTGAAGCCCCCAACCAGGACACTAAACAGGAACCCAATACCTGTGCTCACGCTCAACGGCCCCCAATACCTGTGCGTGGGTCAATCAAGACCATGTCACCTGGATGTCCCTGCCCCTTAGCTTTAGCTACCTCCCTCCCACCCAGCTGCTTGGACGGCCTCTCTGTTCCTCTTCTTCCTTCCTTCTCCTGCCACGTCCCAGCGCCTGGCTGGCTAAACCCAGTCTCTGCCTTAGCGTCCAGGTTCGCGGTTCACTTCCAGCGGAGCAGGGAGGAACATGCCCGCTGCCCCCTCCCTACGCTCCTAAAAAGGTATTGGAAGTGTGGGTGAGAGGTGAATACAGTCGAATGGAAGGTGATGAGTGTTTGTAGCCCAACTCTCCCAAGTTCGTCTTGGCTAGTCTACCTGTCGCGTGGGATCGGGGATGTAGGAAGGTCTGGAATCGGCCGTTTCCAACTTTCTGTTGCCGGGGCCCAGAAAGACTGGCGAAGCAGAGAGGAGAGCTTCCCCACTCTCGCCGCCACCGCCCCGTCGCAAAGAAGGCAGAATGGCTAGGAGGAAAACCCGGGGTGGGGGTGTGGGGCGGGTGCTCAGAGGCTTGCACTTATCCTCATGGCACGCGGGCATCCGGCCCACTCTCCGAGCAAAGAGTGAAGTGGCCAAGCAGAAAGTGGAGGAAAGTGGGTCTGGGCACAGCGCGCAGGAAACCTGAACGTCCCGGCACCGAAGGGGAGAAGACAAAGTGATTTCCTAAAGCAGGTCAGGCCATCCGTCCTGGCAGCCCAAAGTGCAGCCGGAGCAGGTGTTTTGCCCCGTCCCAGACGCGTCACCCCACAGCCGCCATCTCGCCCAGGGGACCTGCCACAGCAGTCGCTGCCGTGGGTCCTTGCCCAAAGTTCACCCAGCACCGCCTCCCGCAGCGGCCTTTTGACAAAGGAGCCTTCCCCGCTGCGGGCAGCGCGGGCTTTTATCCTGTGGAACTTTCTGCGCAAAACTTTTTCAGGATGGTGCTCGTCCTTGGGCGGCGCAGGCTCGGGCACGCGGACCTGGCCAGGGCGCAGCTTCCGCGCGAGGGACGCGCGCAGAGGACGATCCCGGAATTTATGTCTAGCCCGCCACTGCTCCCTCTGCCTACCACTCCTACGAAGGGACACGTCGGCTGACCTGGACGCTGGGGGCCTCGTAACCTGAAGAATGCGTGTATCCGTCCCGACGGCTGCCGGCGCGCCCAGTTAGCCCAACCCGGCCGGCGACCGCCGCGCACCCGGCGCGGCTAGCGGGTTCTGCCCAGAGGCATCCTTCTCCCGGCTCTCCCTCCAACCCGTGCTGGCATCAGCACCCTAGAGTGACACCCCAAAACGGTACAGTACAACTCAAGGACTGGGAGGAAGCAACTAGAGTCGTCCCACTCTCCAAAAAGCGCCCTTCCGCGTCCCTCCGGAACTCCCGGGAGGCATCAACACCTTCCCACAACTTTCTATGCCCAGGCCCTTTGCAGCCCACCTGCGAACGCGAACTCAGGAACTGCGCCCAGCCAACCTCTTTGCTCTTCGGCTGGGTGCGCCCCCGCCCCCCCTCCTCCGTTTACCATTTGGTTTGAGTTGGCCGGACCGGGGAGACACGGCGGGCTCGCTTACCTCGCATGGTGTAGCCGCTCTCCCGCTCCGCGTAGTCATGAAGGTGCTCCCAGCCCGAACCCGGAGAGCCCCAAAATCCCGCTCAGCAGGAGTGAAGAAGGTAGTCGGTGAAGAGCTGCTCTGCAGAGAAAACCATCCCTTTAGGTGGATGCCGTGGCCGGAGGGTGACGTTTGCCGCCGCCGCTGTTGTGTTAACAGTTTTGATGATGGTGGTGGTGGTGACTGTTTTGATGGTTGTTTGGTTGTTTGTTTTCAGGAAAGGTGAAAAAAAATGTGCGTGCTAGCTGGCTGGCTGGTGCCTGGGTTTTGTTTTGCTATTTTCCTTTTTCTTTCTCTTCAATGCGCTTGGTTTTTAAAAACCGCCACCGCCTCCGGCTCAGAAGATTTCTTTTGTGATCACTTGGACTGAGGAGGAGGAGGAAGGGCAGCAGCAGGAGCTGGAGTTGGTGGTGGTTTTGTTAGTTACAAAGAAGAGGGAGAAGGAGCAAGGGGAAAAAAAGGAAACAGAAAAGGAAGAAAGGCGGTGTGGATGGCAGAGCATGTGCGTTTTCACATGACATCTGTGCCTGTTAGCGGATCCACAATGTGAATTTTCACTGTTCAGTTACAGGGAGGAAGGGAGCGAGAGAGAAAGAGAGAGGAGAGAGATGGAGAGAGAGAGTCGAGAAGGGGCTTATACGCGAGGGCGGGTTTGGCTGGGACTTCCAGGCCCCGCCTCCTGTCAGCGCCGCCGCCAATCAGCGCCCGGCATCTCTTGGAAGGGCTGGGACCAAGGGAGACCGGCTTGAAGGCGAGGTGATAGGAGGGGGTTAGGACACTGGAGCCTAAGGCGGCCGGGGCTGAACTGGACAGTAGAGACTGTCCGAACTGGGTGGTGGAGGAGGAGAAGGGCCGATAGATGGGGGCAGATCTGCAGGTGACATTCACTTCCCACTCCAGGAGGAGGGAGGGGGTACTGACTAATCCTCATAGTCCTTGGAGGGGAGAGACTCCGGGCTCTCTGGGTCCCAGATTGCTTCCCTCTCTTGTGAACCCCGGATTGTTAGTTTTGAATTTATGGCTGCCCTTCGCAGAGTCCATTTTCGGTAAACTCCGTGTGCCTGGCGGGGGTTTCCTAGGGCGGGACGCTTCAGTTTTAGTGCAAGAATCAACTTTCATCACTTAGAGCACAACTAAAATGCAATCCCATGCAAGTAGCCGTCCTCTTCCTTTAAAACCATCTTTTACATGCTTCCTGCCTCAGTCCTAAAAATATATATATAAATAAAACAATGAGATCTCTTTGCCTTTTAAAATAATTTTACAAAATGTTCGTGCTTTCTTTTATCGAAGAAATTGATTTTATTAGCATTTGTAGTTGATATTTAACTAGCGTTGGGCCACAGGACTCAAGGATAAGAGCCCCAGGTAGCAGTGTGGCTACCTTAAGTGATGCAAGGTAAAAGGTTGATTGTGTGGTGCTACTGGTGACTGCGCAGGGCTTTAGGTGGGAGGAACTAATTATTCTAGTTGCTACTAGGAGACATTTGTCTAGAGGGGTCTGACACTTAAATGTAGGTAGGTGTTGTATTCCTTCGGTAAAAATTGTCCTCTATGACCACTTATTTGTATTGTGGTAAAAATCTAATACATATATCAAAACTGTTCCTTTTCTTTTGTGTGTGTGTGTGTGTTTTTTTTGTTTGTTTTGTTTTGTTTTGTGTTGGAGTATGTTGGAGTAGTTTCAGGTGAAGAACTGTTCCTTTTCAGGTTTTCTCCTCTCATTGATCATATGAAACAGATGATCACATCTACTTCCCATAGTGAAACTGAAAGTCGCTCAGTCCTGTTGGACTCTTTGCGATCCCATGGACTGTACCATGGAATTCTCCAGGCCAGAATACTGGAGCCATTCCCTTCTACAGGGCATCTTCCCAACCCAGGGATGGAACTCAGGTCTCCAGCATTGCAGGCAGATTCTTTATCAGCTGAGCCACCAGGGAATTTCTTAAATACTTTGATTAATTAATCACTCCAAAAGACAGAGAGATGAAAAAAATTTGCCTTATCTACTCAATTTTAAGGCATTAAGGCTTCTACTCTATAGCATACCTGTTGGCAAGAGCAGGCCACATCATTGATTAGATATCTGAATTATTTGATTTTTACTAGTATTTATGTCATGAAACACAAAGTGCAATGTAGAATTTGGCAATTATTTAGTTAAATAAATCACCCTAGCCCCCCCACTCCTTTAAATAAAAATGAATTACTTTCTCAATCTTCACTAGTGTTAAATTAACTCAGCCCTGCTGTATGCCCTTCCATTTGCAAGCCAATGTGTAATTTAGGAAAATTTTAGTATTAAGAGTGAAAGTTGATTGAGTCTTTAATTAAATGAAATGAACAAAAGGAAGTTACTGTTCGGAATAGTTATTCCCTTATAAATACCTTTCCCCTAGATTTGTAATTGACACAGTAGTTAATCTTTTAAGATAATATTTAAGGCTCCCTAGTTTTATCATTTTTAATCAAGTAAAATATATTCATCGTAACTACATTAAAGCGGCACTAAGTTATGCCTAATTTAGTTGCTTCATTAAAAATTACTGAATATAAAATAGTCAAGAAACAAATTGTGACTTCATCATTTTAATTTTATGTGCTTTAAGCAGAGACACAGGAATATTGAAAATTCCAAAGCCTTTGTAAATATTATAATTATTGTTGTCATTGTTTTAGATTCTATTTCTCATTAAAGAGGAATTTCAGAATTCAAGAATTTTAACTCTTTCATCTAGTCCTAAATTTCTAAACATTTATTGAATACTGAAATTTCTTTTGACTGCTATAGCATCTGTAATTATTTACAAAGATAGTCAAAACATATATTAAAAATATTTTTCCCCCCTACATATTTTTATACATCCTTTGCTTTGTGAGTTAACAAGGCATTCTTTTGCTTAGAACTATATCGCATATTTTTTAGTCCTTCCTGAACACTTTTGAAAAATTGTTAATTAGAAATAAAAACAATTATGTTAAATCATTTTTTCAAAACTATATGCGTATTATATATGTGGTAGTGCAAAAGTAACTTATTTTCTCTTTTAGAGTAGAGTAAATGTTCACATTATAAAATGTGGTGATCTGGGATATTCTGTATCTTCCTAAAAATTTAAAAACCTAATTCTTTTTTTTTTTACTTTAGAATATATGAAATGTTTTATAACTTTTAATTTGAAACATATTTTTTTTAATTTTTATTTTTACTTTATTTTGCTTTACAATACTGTATTGGTTTTGCCATACATTGACATGAATCCACCATGGGTGTACATGAGATCCCAAACATGAACCCCCCTCCCACTTCCCTCCCCACAACATCCCTCTTTTGGACTCAGAGGGAGAGGGAGAGGGTGGGATGATTTGGGAGAATAGCATTGAAACATGTATACTATCATGTAAGAATCGAATTGCCAGTCTATGTCCGATGCAGGATAAAAACCTAATTCTTGAGTGTTACTAGTAACTTTTAAATTGTTTCAAGTGAATGGAACCTATTTATGTAAAACAAATATTCAGGATTTAAATGAAAGAAATCACATTTTCCCAAGAAGTAACAAAATACTTATGTATAATCTGTTTTTGTAACCTATCTGCCAGCAAATATCCACATTTCAAGTGGCATAGTAATATAGTAATATAATATCCTTGATCTCATGAAGTTCTGTGTCAATAATTTTACTTGAATGATTATGAAACTGCCTAAATTTCTATAAGCTTTAAACTTTACTTTTGGCTCTGGGACTGAAGGATGTTCCTTAGTTAATAGCTAAATTTTGATGAATTTAAATGATAATCACTAAGTCACATAGATTGTACTCAATCTCAAGAAGTGATATAATTTCATTCAGATTGCCTGCTTACCTGCTTTGTCCACATATCACCACCCCATAAGGTTTAGCTGTATGCCCATGGAGAAATAAAGCTGTGAAATATCCGCATAGACATGAAGGTTTAATATGAGCCAGCCAGTTAGGGTGACCATGGCATTTAGTGTTACAGTGTTTCAATCCTAAAGCGATCAAACCCAAATTGAAAGGAATGGTTTACTATATTCTGAGCAGGTCAGTCTATATATATAGAGAGAGACTATTTTAAGTCACTGTGAATCTTGGGGGGATATTGGCAATAATGATAATGATATTACACTTAGGAAGACTGAAAGACTGGATGTTTTTAGCCTGGTTTAGGGAAGCTGTGTGGCTGTGAGTTGAAAGAGAGGTATAAAGCTGCCTTTAAATATTGGAAAAGCCAGAAGAAAATATAAGAATTTTTAACGTTTGAATCTATTTAAAATGGAAAAGGTGAAGTATTGAGTTCCCTATTGCTGAAGGAATTTGAGAAAAGACTGAATGAAAGACTGGTTAAAAATGCTCAACTATACGGACGTCTGTACTAGGCTAAAAATTGTCCCCATTATCTCCAGTTTATTCTGTAACTCTTAAGTACATTCACAGAAAGGCAGCAACCTCCACCGCAGTAGCTGCAGCAGAGTTGTGCTTCCTACTGAGAATGTAGGCTCCTTGAGAGCAGGGGCCAGAATTTCCCTGGGGTTTGGAAGAGCTCCTGGTACTCTATGTGTATATATATGTTTATGTTATATATATATATGTTTGAGTTTTATATTTGGCTGTGCTGGGGTCTTTGTGTGGCACAGGCTTTTCGCTAGCTGGAGTGAGCAGGGGCTGCTCTCTAGTTACAGTGCCTGGGCTTCCACTGCAATGGGTTCTCTTGTTGTGGTGCAAGGTCTCCAGTTGCTCTGCAGCATGTGGGATCTTCCTGGACCAAGGATCGAACCTGTGTCTCCTGCATTGGCAGGCAGACTCTTAACCACTGGACATCCAGGAAAATCCTCCTGGTACTTCATAGGGGACTTTTTTCCCCCTGCTGTGCTGGGCTCAGTCGTGCCTGACTATTTGTGACTCCATGGTCTGTAGCCCATTGGGTTTCTCTGTTCTTGGAATTTTCCAGGCAAGAATACTGGAGCAGGTTGCCATTTCCTACTCCAGGGGGTCTTCCTGACCCAGGGATTGAAGTCCCACATCCTGCATTGGCAGGTGGATTCTTTACCATGAACCATCTGGGAAACCCTTTATAAGTGCTTGGCAATTATTGGTTGAATGAAAACTTTTTACTCTTTTTCCATTGGATGTGGACCAGAAATGCAGCAAAGACCTCAATAAGGTTTCTTCTTTTTTCAGTTCAGTTCAGTTCAGTCACTCAGTCGTGTCCGACTCTTTGCAGCCCCATGAATAGCAGCACACCAGGCCTCCCTGTCCATCACCAACTCCCGGAGTTTACCCAAACTCATGTTCATCGAGTTGGTGATGCCATCCAACCATCTCATCCTCTGTCGTCCCCTTCTCCTCCTGCCCCCAATCTCTCCCAGCATCAGAATCTTTTCCAATGAGTCAACTTTTCGCATGAGGTAGCCAAAGTATTGGAGTTTCAGCTTCAGCATCAGTCCTTCCAATGAACACCCAGGGCTGATCCCTTCTAGGATGGACTGGTTGGATCTCCTTACAGTCCAAGGAACTTTCAAGAGTCTTCTTTAAAACCACAGTTCAAAAGCATCAATTCTTTGGCGCTCAGCTTTCTTCACAGTCCAATTCTCATATCCATACATGACCACTGGAAAAACCATAGCCTTGACTAGATGGACCTTTGTTGGCAAAGCAATGTCTCTGCTTTTGAATATGCTATCTAGGTTGGTCATAACTTTCCTTCCAAGGAATAAGAGTCTTTAGGAGAGAGAGAAGAGGGAGAAAGGGGTAAAGGGAGATGTTTTTTCAGTTTAAATTCTACTAATATGGGGAAGAAAAACAGGATGTTGGAGTTTGGATACATAATTATAAAAGAGAGCAAAATCTAGTTATTTGCATATTTATTACTATTTTCAATTTTATCCCCAGATGAGGAGTCTTAGTAATTTTTTAGTACTTCAATTTCTGCTTCATTTTTAAGTATGGATGCAAATTCAACAAGTTTGCAAAATAAAAAAAACAAAAACAAATGTTAAAAATGTTTAGGTTGTTCCCTGAGAAATACATTGGAAAAAGTGTTAAGGACCAAAACAAAATGAACTCTAATACGTGGGGTAATAAGTAAGTTAAAAAAGAGGACCAATATACAGGTCAGTAAAAAAGCTAATACTGAATGAGTCTCATGATCTGTCAGGCTTTCGAATATCTGTTTCTTCAACAGCCTACATGATACGTGTAATATCACCTGCCTCCTGTCCCCCATATTTTTCTTGTTGTTGTTGTTTTAAATTAGATAAATGAATGAGCTTCTCTGGTGGCTTGGTGGTAAAGAACTTGCCTGCAATGCAGGAGACACAGGTTTGATCCCTGTGTCAGGAAAGTCCCCTGGAGAAGGAAATGGCAACCCACTCCAGTATTCTTGCCTGGAAAATCCCATGCACAGAGAAGCCTGGTGGGCTACAGTCCACGGGGTTGCAGAAAGTCAGACAGGACTTAGCAAATTAACAACAACAAAGGAATAGAGGCTTAGAAAAGGTAAGCAACTTGTGTAAGATGACAGACCTAAACATGCTGGATCCAGGCTTCAAGCCCAGATACAGTCACTAAAGTGTAAGTTCCTTGAGTGCAAGGACTTTCTTGATTTTATCTTTTCTCAGTGCCAAATTGCTAGAATCTGGAATCTTACCTCGCAAACAGTGCTGCTTAGAAGTATGCCTGTAAATGACAAAATCAGTGTTTGAGCACTTGTCCACTGTTCCGTACCACATGCTCACACACTCTAGAACTGAAGCTAGTTATTTTAGTTATTTGCTAAAGGTCATTGAGAAAAAAAGAAAAAAAAAACCCACTGAATTTTGACTGAAAATAAAAGGATACTGTGAAAATTTTTATGATAATTACCTAATGCTTGATTCAATTCCATCATTGAGCTTATGACATGACTTTATAATAAATATTTTGGGTCATAGACAATGTAGGCCTGAATTAAACTGTTATCAGTAAAAAAAAAAAAAAGATTAGAATGTATTTAGATGTACAAAAATGCTTAGTCAAAAAACTGAAAGGAGATGCACTGAGATACTAATAGTGGTTAACTGGAGGAATTAGAGAATGGGGATTATAACAATTTGTGTCAGATATTTTGCAGTGTGTTTTATTTAAAAGAAGTAGCTATTGCTCTGTGTGTGTGCACATGTGTCCGTGATTGTGTGTAATGAAAAAGCTTTTTCAAGAGAAAGGGGTGGGAGAAGGATGAGTACAGGAACTTCCTTTACCAAACTTACTCTAAAGTCATTCCAATAAAAATAAAATATATTGGGACAGAAATAGACACATAATGGAGCATATCAGAGCATACAGAAATTGATTTAGGACTATGAGGACTTTATATAAAAACAAAGGTGGAATTTCAGTTCAGATTGGAAAATATGATGCATTTTAATGTGATGGATAATGCTAGATTTCTCAGATCATATACAAAAATACATTTCAAATGGATTAGAGAGTTAAATGACATATATAAGTAAATATATAAAAAATAGATTACATTTTTATATACATTTATACAATATTTTGGATGGGGCAAACTTTTCTAAATTAGGAAACAGTATTTATAAGGAAGAAATTAGATTTCTTCCTATATACAAATTAAAAAATTAGTATTTTAAATGACAAAAGACCCCCCAAAATAACCCAAAGAGAAAATACATACAATAGGCTGGGAAAACATTGCTGCATAAGAGATTAATAGTCTTTGTAAACAGATGTATAGAAACTTACAAGTGGATGTGAATTAGATAAAAAACTCAAAACCAGAGATGGTAGGGAAGAAGGGGAAACTGCCTAGTGGATAATTTTGTTAACTTGATGGTTTTTTGTTACAAGTGAATAATTTTTATTTCATGTTTATATCTCTGTTAATACTGTTAGGAACCCTGTTTCCAGATCACTTGACAGTATTTAAAATAATGCCGTGTGTTTATTAAAAGATTAATTAAAATGCAAATGTAATATTTTATACAACTTCACCTTAGCTGTTGATGCACTGGGAAATTCATTTTCAGTTTGCTACTACTCTCTATATTTATGTTTCATCAATCCAAGCTGCTAATATTCTCCTACCTCTATAGGAGCCCTGTTCTCAGAATTTGTCTCTTTTCCTCCATTTTGCCCCTTACTTCATCAATTTTCCTTCTGGCATTTAGAGAGGACTTTTAAAAATGTAACTCAGACAATCAGTATTCCCAATAAAACCTTTTAGTGTCTTGTAGTCTTGCGATTGCACTTAGGACATAACCCACTCCTTTCTTTGGTTTAGAAAGAGGATGAATACATATTCTGGCTTATCAGAATTGCTCCCCTTTCATTCTCAAAAATGTTCCAGACTGAGCAATATAAAATACGGGTGCATGCTTAGTCACTTTATCATGTCCAACTCTTTGTGACCCCATGTACTGTAGCCCACCAGGCTCCTATATCCATGGGATTCTCCAGGCAAGAACACTGGAGGGGGTTGCCATTCCCTTCTCCAGAGGATCTTCCTGAACTTGGGTCCCCTGCATTGCAAGCAGATTCTTAACAGTCTGAGCCACCAGGGAAGCCCTAATATAAAATATAGTTACCCTAATTATAAAGATCTGATGGCTTAAGGGTCATGTTCTCAGAGAAATTTCCTTCATCATAGCACTTAAAAGAGCCCTCACAAATAATTTTTATCAGAGCATCTCTTTCAGGTCTTTATAAAACAAAGCAAGTGTATGATTATATGTTTGCTTCTCTTAGTATTATCTAATGAAGGAAATATATTAATTTATATTTACTATTATTATTAGCCCCATGCAGCAGGGACCAAATCTCTGCCATGTTGCATTAATAAATATTATATCATCAGGACTTAGTATGAAGCCTGACACTTAACACATACTTAATGGAAGTTTGTTCAATGAATCAATACTTGGACTAATTACTGGGATTTAAGCAATGTAAATAATACTTTTTTTGTTCTCTTTGGAAATTTGTTTCACACATTTGCTGTTATGTCTCCATGTCACATTATGACTGCATTTTAAAAATGCATGGAATATTTTTCTTTTTCAGAAAATTGACGTATATGGTGATAATTGAGGGGGAACAGTGGAAACAGTGTAAGACTTTATTTTTTTGGGCTCCAAAATCACTGCAGATGGTGACTGCAGCCATGAAATTAAAAGATGCTTACTCCTTGGAAGAAAAGATATGACCAACCTAGATAGCATATTCAAAAGCAGAGACATTACTTTGTCAACAAAGGTCCGTCTAGTCAAGGCTATGGTTTTTCCAGTGGTCATGTGTGGATGTAAGAGTTGGACTGTGAAGAAAGCTGAGTGCCAAAGAATTGATGCTTTTGCACTGTGGTGTTGGAGAAGACTCTTGAGAGTCCCTTGGACTGCAAGGAGATCCAACCAGTCCATTCTAAAGGAGATCAGTCCTGGGTGTTCTTTGGAAGGAATCATGCTAAAGCTGAAAGTCCAATACTTTGGCTGTCTCATGCGAAGAGTTGACTCATTGGAAAAGACTCTGATGCTGGGAGGGATTGGGGGCAGGAGGAGAAGGGGACGACAGAGGATGAGATGGTTGAATGGCATCACTGACTCGATGGACGTGAGTCTGAGTGAACTCCGGGAATTGATGATGGACAGGGAGGCCTGGCGTGCTGCGATTCATGGGGTTGCAAAGAGTCGGACACGACTGAGCGACTGAACTGACTGACTGACTGACTGAGGGTATCAATTACGGAGTATAATAAAACAAAACAATAAAAATAAACAAAAACTGTTTTCTGTTCCCAGATCTGTTGTTTTAGTGTGAGCTGGTACTTGTCTGAAACTCACTTGAAAGAATATATATTTGTCTATAAAACAAAAGGATAAAATGGAATATATTAACATAATGCTTCTCACAGTATAATTATGCAAAATTCAGCTATTGATGCTCTTTAAAATTTCTTTGTAGAAAAACTTTCATGAATTCAGTTCAGTTTAGTTCAGTCGCTCAATTGTGTCCGACTCTTTGCAACCCCATGAGTCGGAGCATGCCAGGCCTCCCTGTCCATCACCAACTCCCTGAGTTCACTCAGACTCACGTCCATTGAGTCAGTGATGCCATCCAGCCATCTCATCCTCTGTCATCCCCTTCTCCTCCTGCCCTCAATCCCTCCCAGCATCAGAGTCTTTTCCAATGAGTCAACTCTTCGCATGAGACAGCCAAAGTACTGGAGTTTCAGCTTCAGCATCAGCATCCTTCCCTCCAAAGAAATCCCAGGGCTGATCTCCTTCAGAATGGACTGGTTGGATCTCCTTGCAATCCAAGCGACTCTCAAGAGTCTTCTCCAACACCACACTTCAAAAGCATCAATTCTTCAGCACTCAGCCTTCTTCACAGTCCAACTCTTACATCCATACATGACTACTGGAAAAACCATAGCCTTGACTAGATGGACCTTTGTTGGCAAAGTAATGTCTCTGCTTTTGAATATGCTATCTAGGTTGGTCATATCTTTTCTTCCAAGGAGTAAGCATCTTTTAATTTCATGGCTGCAGTCACCATCTGCAGTGATTTTGGAGCCCAAAAAAATAAAGTCTGACATAGTTTTCAATTTCCCCGTCTATTTCCCGTGAAGTGATGGGACCAGATGCCATGATCTTCGTTTTCTGAATGTTGAGCTTTAAGCCAACTTTTTCACTCTCCTCTTTCACTTTCATCAAGAGGCTTTTTAGTTCCTCTTCACTTTCTGCCATAACGGTGGTATCATCTGCATATCTGAGGTTATTGATATTTCTCCTGGCAATCTTGATTCCAGCTTGTGCTTCTTCCAGCCCAGCGTTTCTCATGATGTACTCTGCTCTGCATAGAAGGTAAATAAGCAGGGTGACAATATTTTTCCTATTTGGAACCAGTCTGTTGTTCCATGTCCTATTCTAACTGTTGCTTCCTGACCTGCATATAGGTTTCTCAAGAGGCAGGTCAGGTGGTCTGATATTCTCATCTCTTTCAGAATTTTCCACAGTTTATTGTGATCCACACAGTCAAAGGCTTTGGCATAGTCATGAATTAGCAACAGCAAATTTTGCAGTTGAGGTCAATTAGATTTTGTTTGGGCTTTCCCTGTGGTTCAGTAGTAAAGAGTCTGCCTGCCAAGTAGGAGACGCAAGAGACATGAGTTGGATCCTTGGGTCAGAAAGATCCTCTGCAGTAGGAAATGGCAACCTGCTCCAGTATTCTTGCCTGGAAAATTCCATGAACAGAAGAGCCTGGCAGGCTACAGTCCGTGTGGTCACAAAGAGTCAGACATTACTAAGCACACAGCACGGATTTTGTTCGCTCATCACACTTCCCAGCTACTTCTAAAAATCAATGAATGCACAAATATAAACTAATTTAGTGTTTATCACATTATTTGTTATTTTCAATTTGATGCTTCCCAATTGTTTTATGATACCTTTTTCCCCCTCTTCCTTAGTTTGAACTAACATTATGGAACACTCCATTTATTTTTCTTCTATTGCCATGTTTGTTGCACACCCTTTCACTACTCTTTTAGTAATTCCCCTCAAAAATAAACATGTGTTCTTGGATTATTGGGATGAACATAAGTTCGTTCCCTTACCATAATCCAGCAAATGCTAAGACTTTATGATACTGAACTCTATGAACCTTCCTCAACCCTCCAGGTGCCATTAGTGTTATTACTGTCATGTATTTTACTTCTACATATATTTTAATGCCCTTAAAATATTATTATTACTTTGTATAGTCAGTATTCTTTTAGCTGTGCCCAAAATTTAGCCTATATAATTTTCCATATATTGCTGTGTTTCCCTTTGGAATAATTTTCCTTCTGCCTGAAGGACTACTTTTAGCATGCTTTTTCATGTAGGCTGCTTGATTAACGTGTTTAGTCTTTGATGATCCAGAAATCTCTACATTGCTTTACTTTTGAACACTGGTTGACAGATTTTTTTTTTCACATCACATTTATATCATTCCATTATCTTCTGTCTTGTGTCTTTTCTGTTGAAGATTCATTTTTCAGCTTCATGATTGTTCCTTTGAAAATAAAGTACCCTTCTTTTAGGATCCTTTTGTGATTTACTTTTTGTCTTTGGTTTTCAGCTTTTTTACTGTAATGTATGCTGGTGTGGTTTTCTTTTCATTACCCTGTCTGCAGTTTGGGACATCTCTTGAATCTATGGCTTGATATCTTTCATCAACTGGGCAATTTTTGATGTTTATTCTTAAATATTGCTCTTGCCTCCTTCTGAAGGGAGATGAGACTAAACACATGTTAGAGTTTTTTGTTGTGTCCCATATGTCCTTTTCACTCTTACATGAATTTTCTATTCTTTCTGCCCTTCAGGCTTCCATTATGGTACTTTATACTTACCTTCTAGTTAACTAGTTCTTTCCTCAGCTGTATCTGGTCTTCGTGCTTGTTGTTAAACCTATCTACTTAGTTCTTTGTTTCAGTCATTGTATTTTTTTCAATCCTTGAGTTTCTGTTTGGTTCATTATTCTAGGTTCCTGTTATCTGGTTGAGTCCTCCAACTTGTCATGTGTTTTCTTGAAAATATGAAAATATGGTTAAAGTCCATGTTGGATAATTCCAGCATCTGGGTCATCTGTTAGTTTTATATATTGTTTATTTACTCTTTAGAATTTTAAAATTGAAATTTTGGACACAGTCTGTAATTATAGTCTCTGGGTGGTATAAATGCTACTTTTTATGGTGGTATTTATCTTTCTCTGTTTCAGAAAAGGTTAGAATGGATAAAGAAAACAGATGTGAAGATAATTTTGAAGACTTGAGTTTGAAAAAAAAATTGTCAAAAGGCATGCACACAGACCAAATGATTCAGGGCATTTTCCATTAAGGTTAAAGAATTTTCTGTGTGTTTCTACTTTCCAAATACCAAAATTGTTACTGGTACATTGCTGCATGTTTATAATATCACTAAAAACACTACTCTGATTTCAACTCACTCACCAAAGTCACACTGTTATCAATACAAAATGCTGTAGCTCTTTGTACAAAATACAAAATCTCTTCTGTAGCTTTAGAGTAGATGGGAATCTGCATTTTGCTTTTTAAGATGTGAAACCTCATCCTTGGTCCTTACTACCACATTCCTTTCCTTAAAGAATACACAGCTAACTATAGCTACTTTAGGGACCAAGATTGCAATCACAATACCTCTCCCTTAAAATGAATCCACATATATGCCATGGGATCTCCCTCTTTGAATGTCTGGCAGACCTGAAGCCTGACAGCATTTTGATAAATGATGCACATACATAATCTGAAAATTTAAACTTCACTGGCAGAGATCAGGAGATGTTTGTGTTAATGAAAGCATGATATTTTGGATCAAAGCAGACAAGGGAGTCCTAATTCTCTCTGATGAGGAGGGCTGCAGAATCTGTTTAGTGAATGAAAAGAGAGGTTGATGCAACACGAGCTCTTTAAATAAGGGCAAAGTGCTTTATCAACTCAAACCAATTTCGAAAAGTCCATCCTCCTCTCTGAAGGGACGTTGGGAGTAAAGGCAAGAAATCAACAGGCTTTTAAAAAACTCAAAGCGAGTATATTTTAATTCCCTAGTGGTACGTTTACAATCTCAGTCAACTGGTAGAAAAACCTGAAGAAAGAAAAAGCTTTATGTTTTATTTGAATGTAAATTTTGTTTACATCAACAGCCAGGACTTAGGAGAGAAAAGAATATATGAGAGTAGATAGAGGATTAGAATAAACTGTGAGAAAAGAAATGAGAATGAGGGATTAAAAATTTGGGGGAGAACTGGGAGAGGTAGACACATGTTTTTAATAGAGTGATAACTAATACTTGTTCAGTATTTAGTGGGACATATTTCAAATTATTCAGTCTATAATAGAGGAAAAGTTGGGCTAGAGAATAAAGATGGAGAGTAGAAAAAGGAAGAATAAGGTAGAAAAAAAAGGAAGAGGACAAGGGCTGTGGAAACTTTCATTCTTTATTTGGCTGTGCTTATTGACTTCTGTGAAGACAGTTGATTACTTTGGACTGGATTAATTCCCTGGTTTTCTGAGGAGTAGTACCTAGGTTTTTGTTTGTTTGTATTTTGACAATTCAGTCTGAAGAGTGTCCTCGCAATGGCACCTAACTTACCAGTTCCTGTTCTTGACCAGTTTGATTTACCATGGGAAAAGGAAGTGATGGGTTTTTCTGCGTAAGCTTATGTACAACATTTAAATACGAAACCAATATTACAGGGCAATGTTCACGATCCCCAAATAAAAGTTTCACAAAGGACTTTGTTTTCCTTTACTACAAAGTAAACACATAATCATTTATCAAGTTGTTTTATGAGTTCTTTTTTAAAAAGATATTGGTAAAATTAATATTGTTCATTTGGGAAGTATTTAAACAATAATTAAATCAGTATTATTAAAAAGGTCTTCCCAGGTGGCTCAGTGGTAAAAGACCCACCTGCAATGCAGGAGACACAGGTTTGATCCTTGGGTTGGGAAGATCCCCTGGAGAAGGAAATGGTAGCTCACTCCAGTATTCTTGCCTGAAGAATTCCATAGGCAGAGGAGCCTGGCAGGCTACAGTCCAAAGAGTCAAACATGACAGTGACTAAACAGCGGCAGCACTATCTTAAAAAGGAATGAAAAATTTAAAACACTGGTGAATTTACAAAAAGTATGATACATTCAAGTGATTTTTTTTTTTTCCATTTGACGAGTTTGTTACCATTCGAAGTGTAGTGGAAATAGGAACAAAAATTGTTTTTTAGAAGAATAAATTTTTGCTGGTCACAAGTCTCAAAAGGCTATGTCATCAAAGGTAGAGCAAAAAAGTATGGCATTGAACATAATCAGTTATGTTATATCTTAACGCATGTGCAGGGATATCCCCAGAGAAGGCTAGAGACATTTCATGTATTTAAACTCAAGGTAAGTTGATAAACAGTTGGAGAGATTTACTTAGATCTCTTGTATCTGGTATCTTTTCTTCTGGAAGTACTGGTGGAATATAAATGAAATGGGTAAGTGGGGGAGTTCAGGGCAACAAGGCAAGAGTTCTTTCCCCCTCTCCAAGGTGTGAGTAGCATTCATTTCAGGTTCCTACAGATTTGGAAATGGGAGAAGGTGTGAGTAGCATTCATTTCAGGTTCCTACAGATTTGGAAATGGGAGAACAAAGTCCAGCAGAGGGCGCAGTGCTGGAGTCAGGCGCGCTGGACCTGGTGTAGCAGCCACCTTAAATCTATTGGTTAGAAGGAGCCAGAGAATCTGATCACACTATGGTGATGTTGAAAGGGGCCAACACCTTCCCTTACCCAGGTCGCTAATTGCAGACCACCAAATAAATATTTTAACGTCAAGCCCATTGAGCTCAAAATTAAGCATACAAATCCAACATACTCATCTGCCTTAACAGCTGCTATTTAATTAATTTTAAAAATTAGATTTGAGCATGTATGAATGAAGAGTTATCAGGGAAATATCATTAAGCTATTAATTTTTTCATAGTTGCCTTCATTCAAGAATAGTTTATTACATTATATCTCACACTTCTCATGTTACCTGTCTCTAGAATCAATTTATGTCCTGGCTTATTCTATGTTTGTTTCATTTAAATGTTGAAGTAGCTAGGTCTTTAGTACCTGCCTGGACATTGATATTTTTACCTTGGCAGGCTACCTCTTATGGGCAATGATAGATCCTTACATTAGCTCTCAGAAAGATCTACAGTCTCCAAAGAACTTTTTTTTCCCCCCTGAAGAACTTGGCAATAACAAAAAGACAGTAAATGGAAACACTAAGTGCCCAAGGAAAAGGCAATCACGTTTTGATCCTGGGGACTTTGTTGAGTAGGCAATCTCAGTCCTACAAGGATCCATAGAAAAATGTGGATAGTTTTTACAAATGAATGAGATGAAACTCAAGGGAGGGAAAAAAGGAATTATTTTTAAAAAGCAGACTGTATGAAGCCGTTAATATATTTACAGGTAGGTTTTTTCATTCATTTAAAAATTTAATGAATATAGATTTAAGTTAAACCTGCCATTTCACTCACCAATATATTTCAACAGAGATCAAACCTTAAGTAAATTCTATCTCAAAGACAATAAAAATTGCTAAAAGTAAAATGTTAACTAAGAATGTTTCTATAAAGTGTTCTAAGATATACATAGGCCTGAAAATAATCATTGCTCTATATAATTTTGCCATAAAATTTACAAGAATATTACAAAAGGAATACTTAAAAAAATTTTTTTTTGCCATACCCCACAGCATGCCAGGGATTGAACCCGTGTTCCCTGCAATGGAAGTGTGGTGTCTTAACCACTGGACCACCAGGGAAGCCCCAAAACTACTTTAAAGCCAAAAAGTTAAGCAAACTAAATAAAGAACAAAACTTGACTTCTCTGATATGTTCTCATGAACCACATTAAAATTATTTTTAATAAACTATTCTAGGAGAGTGAAAAAGTTGGCTTAAAGCTCAACATTCAGAAAATGAAGATCATGGCATCCGGTCCCATCACTTCATGGGAAATATATGGGGAAACAGTGGAAACAGTGTCAGACGTTATTTTTTGGGGCTCCAAAATCACTGCAGATGGTGACTGCAGCCATGAAATTAAAAGACACTTACTCCTTGGAATAAAAGTTATGACAAGCCTAGATAGTATATTCAAAAGCAGAGACATTACTTTGCCAACTAAGGTCCGTCTAGTCAAGGCTATGGTTTTTCCAGTAGTCATGTATGGATGTGAGAGTTGGACTGTGAAGAAGGCTGAGTGCTGAAGAATTGATGCTTTTGCACTGTGGTGTTGGAGAAGACTCTTGAGAGTCCCTTGGACTGCAAGGAGATCCAACCAGTCCATTCTGAAGGAGATCAGTCCTGGGATTTCTTTGAAAGGAATGATGCTGAAGCTGAAACTCCAGTACTTTGGCCACCTCATGCAAACAGTTGACTTATTGGAAAAGACTCTGATGCTAGGAAGGATTGGGGGCAGGAGGAGAAGGGGATGACAGAGGATGAGATGGCTGGATGGCATCACTGACTCAATGGACGTGAGTCTGAGTGAACTCCGGGAGATGGTGATAGACAGGGAGGCCTGGTGTGCTGCGATTCCTGGGGCCGCAAAGAGTCAGACACAACTGAGCGACTGAACTGAACTGAACTGAACTGAGAGCAGTTTTAGATTTACAGAAAATATGAGTAGTTAGTACAGAGTTCTCATTTGTCTATCTTCCATTCTCATAACAATTTCCTCATTCAATCACAGCTTGCATTGTGTGGTAGTTTTCTTTACAACTAATGAACCAATATTAATATGTTATTAATGAACTAAAATCCATAGTTTACATTAGGATTCCTCTTTGTGTTGCACATTTTATGGGTTTTAACAGGTGTGTAATTACATATATTCATTATTAAAGAACAGTTGCACTATCCTAAAAATCATATAAATAATTTCACTATCCTAAAAATCCACTTGTCGTCAATGTATCTCTTTCTCCTTTTTCCCTGACTCTGAATTGATGACAACCATTGATCATTTTACTTTGAGAATTTGAAAAAATTGTCCCCAAACTTCAGCAATCACCCCCAAACTTCAGCAACCTCTTCCCTGATCAGTCAGCAGCCATCAACACTGAAACAAGACCTTCCACCAGCAAAAAGATAATTATAACGCACCAAAGGCTCAGATGACAGTAATGTTTAGCAATTCGCTAGTGGCTCAGTGGTAAAGAATCCACCTGCAATGCAGGGGATGTGGTTTTGATCCCTGAGTTGGGAAGATCCCCTGGAGGAGGAAATGGCAACCCACTCCAGTATTCTTGCCTGGGGGATCCCATGGACAGAGGATCTTGGTGGGCTAGAGTCCATGGGGTCACAAGAGTCAGACATGACTTAGCAACAACAAATTTTTTTTTAAATTAACAAATGAAAGGTTTTTTTCCTAGGCATAATGCTATTGCACATGCAGACTACAGAAGGGCTTAGTTGCTTTGGTAGTGTCTCACTCTTGTGACTCCGTGGAGTGTAGTGCACTAGGCTCCTCTGTGCATGGGATTCTCCATGCAAGAATACTGAAGTGGGTTTCCATTTCCTCATCCAGGGGATCTTCCAGATCCAGGGATTGAACCCACATCTCCTGTGTCTCCTGCATTGGAGGCAGAGTTTTTCACCGCTGAGTCACTGGGAAAGCCTAGGTCACAGAAGAGTATAAAGATAACTTTTTATACCCATTGGGAAACCAAAAATTCAAGTGACTCACTTTAATCACAATATTCACTTTATTGCAGTGGTCTGGAACCAACCTACAACATCTCCAATATTTCACAAATTGCCTGTACATGAAAGCACCCAGCATTCAATTATTATGAGTCTTAATCTGTTTCCTGGCTTAACTCCTCTTACCCAATCCTCCCTGCCCATAGTTTACTGAAATTCTAATTGTCAAAGAAAGGCTATTCTGTGGTATAGCTGTGTGGTCAGGATTCTGTGGGTTGTAAGTGACAGAAGTATCACTCAAGAACTCAAGAAAATAGCACTAGTTTGAGAAAAAAAGGAAATTTGTTGGCTTATGGCCAGAATGAGCATGGTTGGGTCTAGGACCTAACATAATACCATTTCCATCTTCAGATCTTCCTTATTATGTATGAACTACCTTTCAGGCACCCAGAAAATAGTAACAATAATTACTAGACATTATAGCCTACCTTCTACCATCTGAGTGAACTCAATGCAAGTAGAGTATCTCTTCTAACAGTTTAGCAAAAGTCCCAGGTCTGACATCAACTGGCTTGGCTTGTGCTCTGTTCCCATCCTTAAACCCCTGATATGGGTCTGAATGGCAGGTCTGGAGGGTGCCCCTGGAGATCCTGAAGAGGGTCAGCCCTGGTGGAATTATGTGGGAGAAGAATCTCACCAAACGAAATCTGAGTTTGGCAGGCAAAAGAGCCTGAGTATATTATACATTCCTGTAGGGACTCCTTTTGTAACCCTTTCTGAGGAACAGTGCAGGAGAGAAGAAGAGTAAAACCGTCACAGCTAATTCCATTTGCTCTTCCCTGAGAGGAGGAACAACTCCTGAACCAGCTGCTGCTGCCACATGACTTATAGAGGAGCCTCCCTGGTGGACAGAGAGGAGCTGCCACAGCCTGGGCCAGTTCCACCCCATTTCCCTGAATTCCCATTTGGAGTTCGCTGGCACTACTGGTAAGGAATCTGCTTGCCAATGCAGGAGACGTAAGAGATGTGGTTTCTGTCCCTGTGTCTGGATGATTCCCCTGGAGGAGGGTATGGCAGCTCACTCCAGTATTCTTGCCTGGAGAATCCCATGGACAGAGGAGCCTGGCAGGCTATATAGTCCATAGTCTTGTAAAGAGCTGGACACGACTAATGTGATAGGACACATAAGTAGAGATGATGTTTGTAAATCACGGAAAGACCATTAACTATGCATGAATTAAACAGGGATTTGTTTGTTTGTTTGTTTTGCATTATAAGAATGCCAGAGGTTAGTCAGCCAGTACAATGTCTCCATGATTCTATCGGGAATATAAGTGTCTTCTCTCTGTTCCCAGGAATTATAGGATACTGTGTAATTTTTGTCCTCAGCTTTTCCCCTGGAGACCTCAAAAAATGTTCTCTACCTCCTGCATTACATCAGGAACAAGTGGAAAGAAGAGGGCAAAAGGTGCATTCCATCTCACTGTCCTCCCTGAGAGAGGGAAAAGGGGCCCTTGGCAGTGAAGAACTGGCCTGGCGCTATCAATGGGTCTTGGTGTTGCTAGGAGCTGGCCTGGCACTCACAGCGAGGCTTTGGCAGCTGAAGGGAGGGCACAGACATACCAGAATTATAGAATGGACAGGATTGCAGAGAAAAGGAGTGAAAATAAAACCTTCAACTGTTCACAAGTTTGGCTAGATTTGACCTTACTCTATAGTATACTACCCAAGTGGACCACTGTAAATATGACTGAAAAAAATTAAATTAACTTTGTCTGGATTATGTAAATACTCTTAGAGAAAGCAAACTGAGAGAGCAAATGGCAAAACTGTGAAATACAGTTATATTTGCAAACATGAGAACCTCGTTTTGACATTTTTCTTAAATAACCAAGATTTATTCTTTAAAAATCTAAATAACACAAGTGATACATAAACACATATGCATTATGAAAAATTCAAATAATATAAATTGTATAGGGTAAAAATTACAATCCCTTCTCCCCTCCTCCACAATCCTCTCCTTTCATTAGCAGGAACCACTGCTAAAATATTAGTGAATGTATTAGAAAACATTTCACTTTACATTCATACTCATAAATTTTAGATGTGAGATCAAGATGGGGGAGTAAGAGGAAGTGGAGTTCACTTCCCCCAGGAACACATCATGAACACAGTTACATGTGGGAGAATTCTCGGGCTTCTCCGGGAGGCTCAGCAGTAAAGAATCTGCCTTATATGAGGGAGGCTCAGGTGACGCAGGTTCAGTTCCTGGGTTGGGAAGATCCCCTGGAGGAGGACATGACAATCCACTCCCGTATTCTTGCCTGGAGAATCCCATGGACAGAGGAGCCTGGCGAGCTACAGTCCATGGGGTTGCAGAGAGTTTTACACAACTGAAGCGACGGTAGCGTGCACCCACACAGTTGCAATAATTCTCACGTAAAACCAACTGGAAACTGGCAGAAGGATTCCTGTATAACCAAAGCTGTGAGAAAGTTACACACGTAACGGGGTAGGAAGGAAGGAAAAGTAATCAGGTTGGGACCTGTGCTCCTAGCAGGGGTGCTTTGTCGCTCCATCAGGTCCGACTCTGCGACCCTATGAATTGTGTAGCCCACCAGGCTCCTCTGTCCATGGGATTCTCCAGGCAAGCATCCTGGAGTGGGTTGCCATTCTCTTCTCCAGGGGATCTTTCTGACCCAGGGATCGCCCAGGTGGATTCTTTACCAGGAAGATCCCAGAGGGAAAGAGAAATTACATGAGCTAACACTTCACTTGGACGGTGAGTGGGTTGAGTCACAGCGTGGACATCCCAGTCTTGGGGTCCTGTGTGTAGAGGACAAGCACCTTTGGCTGCTTGGAGAACTGCTGGGACAGACAGAAAGGCTGAGAAGCCCAGGCTCCATTCATGAGGAGCACATGGTGCTGGCCTGTCACCAGCCAGGGTAGAGAGGGGGCCCTAAAGGCTGCCGCCTTGCTGTGCTCTCCATCCCCAGCCGAGCAAACCCGCCGGCCCTGCTCACTCTATGCCACAGCTTGGGGCTAGACCTAGGGCAACCAGGACCTGAGAAAAGACACAATGTAGGAACACAGAGGCAACCCAGGGGCCCAGGGGATCGCCCAGGTGAAGCAGTCGCAACCCTTCACTGACCCAAACAGCATCGCAGAAGCAGCCCAGACTTCTGAGGGCAGCGTAGCCGCGGGCATTCCCACGACTCCCTCGCTGTACTCCCCAGGCCCAGGCAATTAAACTCTCCAGCCCCGCCCTCTAATTGCTACAGTCTAGCACTAGATCCAGGTGAAGATGCGACCATGGGCTGCTTGTGACTCGAGTCACAGGCATCTATCTACACAGATGGAGCATGCGCTTTGTATAAGTGAGGAAGCCCCACTTGCTTCAGCCCTCTGCTCCTTTGGGGCAAAGGCTCCAGTGCAGAGAAACACACACCCTTAAAGAGAACAGACCCACCCTGAACCCATCCCTGAAGCCTGTGAGGGTGGTGACAGCCCCTGAGCAGAGACGAAGTGCCCCCTCACACCTTATGCAGGCATTAGCCCTTCTATTAACAGCCACACCCCCTACCAAGGTGATATTAATCGCTTGACTTTAGGCTTGGCCCAGAATCTGAACTGTATTATTTGATGTGCTGTACATAGAAATCTGATTTATCTTTTTCTACACGGTGTATGGAATCAGAATGTGTGGGTTCATTTTCTAGCTCTGCCATTTGCTTGTAGTTCTAAATTATTAGACTCTCTGTGCCTCAGTTTCATCATCACAAAATGTTTTTGGACTCTATTCTCATTCAGTGATCTTTGTGTCTATTCTCTCTGTTTTGGTTCGTATGACTTTAACGTATGTTTATCATAAGGTTTAATATGTTATCATAAGCATGCACTTGGATGATTGATTTTAATAGAAGTAAGAGAGGCTATAATGAGGAATTTTGGAATGAATACATCATGTGAAAAATGGGGAAAACATATTATTCGTTCTCAAGCTGGATGTAACGGACTGTGTGTGAGCCCAGTGGACATTCTCCTCTTTTCTATGTAGCATAATTTGGCTTTTTGTGCATTGAAGAGTAAAAAGAATTTGCCCCTGTTTTAACAACTTGAGGTTCATGTACCAGGAAGGTCTGATATACTGAAGGGCGTTCACAGACAGGCAACAGAAAGGTGTGATCCTAAAGTACATAGAGTTACAGGCAATGGAGGAGACTGGGAGAAACAACTTAAAAGCACTGTTTAGGAGCCCAAGTGTACACAAAGAGAAACAAAAATAACTGCATGGGACTTGGGAGAGATAGTGAAATCAAAGTTTTAATGGTTATTTGAACTTTTTGTTTCCATTGTCTGATATCTTCTAAAGCTTTTAGCTTACTATAATAACTGATCATTTACTGCCAATGTTCCTTTAACTTTAACTGTCCACTAAAAATTAAATATGAAGGAAGAAAAAACAGCCTGTTAAAGGGAAGACACTTATTAAAATGATTCACCTATGTCGTGCAGAAGCTTTTAATTTTAATTAGATCCCATTTGTTTATTTTTGCTTTTATTTCCAGTATTCTGGGAGGTGGATCATAGAGGATCCTGCTGTGATTTATGTCAGAGAGTGTTTTGCCTATGTTCTCCTCTATCATCTCATTTAATTTTATCACAAGATATTACTATTCTTATTACTCATTAATATTCTTCCAGCACATTCATGTAAATGTGCCTCTTAAAAAACTGAGGTATAAGTTATTTATTTAATCTTGGTAGTTAATCTCATAGTTCTTTGGGAAAGGTAGATGCTCAACCACAAACGAAATATATTAGTAACCTATTCAGTGATTCTGTTTCACTTAGGCCTGTCCTGCATTGTCATGAAGGATTTGAGAGCTTAAAATTCTTTTCAAAAGAATTTAAAAAGGAAGTAAGAGTAAAGAAGAGAAAAATAAAGTGAATTCATGTGTATTATTGGTTTGAAGCAGCCATGAAGTGTGGTCTAGTGGAGTTTGTCAGAGGTCGGTCATGAATTTGGTGTTGAGCCAAAGCAGAGAGAGAGGTACCAATCATTTATTTACAAAACAACCAACATTCATCAGATGAAAATAAGTAAGTTATTGATGAGAAGCTCAGTTCTTACTGGCACAGGACTTGAGAGACATTTTTCTAAGATGTTTTCATAAGGGGGATTCTGTTTGATCTAGTAAATAACATCTTCAACACCATACTTTAAGCACAAGAGATGTGAGTTGCCTTAAAAACCAAACTTATCCTTGGTGCTACTCTCTCAAGAATGATAGGTAAGTTACCATAAAACAGAAATAACTGTACAAGAAATGGACTTAAGAGTGGCAGAGAGGGTCCTACATTATTCAGGTGACAATGGCATTGAGCTGTTTCGTGTAAATTGTAGAGGACATAATGATAGACTTCATATACCCTTTCTTCTTTCTCCTCTCTTTTTAAACAGAAAAATGAAAAAGCAATTCGGTATTGTGATGGCTTTCTTAAGATACTTGGGAGTTATTAGCTGCACAGGGGGTCCATGTTACACCCCCTTCTGCACAACGAAAAAAATGACAAAATGCTATCATAGGGTGATTATACATATCTGTGATATCAAAACCGTAATCACAGATATCGTGGCCAGAAATGATGGCAGACAGTAGCAATAATAGACAGTATTGTTTAGGTGTGTGTGCCTATACACACGTGCATACATACACACATATATATTTCAATATATATTCAGTGTTCCTTTACAAAACAGTTTGTCATGAACTATTTAAGCTCAGCATTTTTGTCTCTTAAGGCCTAATTCCTTTCATCAGATAATTGTCACAACGATT
The DNA here is from genome assembly GCF_001704415.2 of Capra hircus. NCBI lineage: Eukaryota > Metazoa > Chordata > Mammalia > Artiodactyla > Bovidae > Capra > Capra hircus. The sequence continues at coordinate 50,374,960 of NC_030815.1, read as the reverse complement.
ATTCTGTTTTTGAGATGATTAAACATATTTCATTACTACAAATAAAGAAGCTTCATAACAAATTATTCTTTAAGAGTAAATAAGAAATTGTGTGTACTGACATCAAAAAACCCTTGAATTTCCTACCTGGTGTTTACTGTTAAAAACCGCAATGGGCTTTCAAACAGGTACTCATAAGAAAAAATTCTGTTTGTTTTGTCACACTTTTTCCATTAATTTAAAAACCAGTGAAAGCCCAAACACTGGAAAGTGTGAAAATAACCCCCAATTTTGAGTCTTCAAAATGCTCTTGGGAAGCACATTTTGTGGATAATTGCAAATGCTTTGTGAAAGAGCTTCAGAACTGCATGAGCTTCTAGATTAAGTTTATACCATTTGAGAGGACAAAATTTTTTCTTATGCTGTCTCAGGTCTTTGTTTAATAAGCCTCATCAATTTATGCCAGTGATGAAAACTGATCGGTTCAGTTGAACAGCTCTTGTTAAATATCTCCTAAAAATCACAAGAATTAATCAAACATCTACTAAAATCATGAAAATTAATTAAATATCTCCTAAAAGACTAGAGAATTAGTCAAGACAAAAAATGTAATACCCTTTGTAAGCATGTTTTCTGCAAAACTTCTGTACTTACACATTGCTGGTGGCAGGGTGGACTGGCACAACTCACTGGAGAAACATAGCCTATATTACCATTATGCATATGGCACACAAGAGCCACAAAAATGTCCATTTTCTTCAGTACAGCAATTTCTTCTTTGATGGACAGCCCCCAGCCTTGGTTTGATGACAAATCTAAACGGCTGCTGCTATTTCTTATATGATTGAGTGCTAAACCGTTTCCTGAGAATTTGGGCTACTTGAATTTGTTTGTGTGTGTTTATGAATATGTTGGATCATAGTTGCCATTATTCAGTAGTTATTTTTTAGCAAAACTGTAACATATACTTTGCACATATTATTTCTTTTAATTTTTATAATAATTCTGTCTAGGAGATATTATTCAGAGAAGGCAATGGCACCCCACTCTAGTACTCTTGCCTGGAAAATCCCATGGACAGAGGAGCCTGGTAGGCTGCAGCCCATGGGGTCGCTAAGGGTCGGACACGACTGAGCGACTTCACTTTCACTTTCACTTTTCACTTTCATGCATTGGAGAAGGAAATGGCAATCCACTCCAGTGTTCTTGCCTGGAGAATCCCATGATTCTCACCAGAGAAGCCTGGTGGGCTGCTGTCTATGGGGTTGCACAGAGTCAGACACTACTGAAGTGACTTAGCAGCAGCAGCAGGAGATATTATTAAAGGACTTCTCAGGTGGTGTAGTGGTAAAGAATCCACCTGCCAATGCAAGAGATGTAGGTTTGATCCCTGGGACAAGAAGTTCCCCTAAAGTAGGAAATTGCAACCCTCTTCAGTATCCTTGCCTGGAAAATCCCACAGACAGAGGGGCCTAGCAGGTGCAGTCCATAGTGTTCCAGAAAGTCAGACATGACTGAGCACACATGCACTGATATTATTGTGCCAATTTTAGAGATTATAAAATTTGACTTAAAAAATATTACTTAATCTAGTGAACTTCCAGATGTTCAAGCTGGTTTTAGGAAAGGCAGAGGAACCAGAGATCAAATTGCCAACATCCTCTGGATCATGGAAAAAGCAAGAGAGTTCCAGAAAAACATCTATTTCTGCTTTATTGACTATGCCAAAGCCTTTGACTGTGTGGATCACAATAAACTGTGGAAAATTCTGAAAGAGATGGGAATACCAGACCACCTGACCTGCCTCTTGAGAAACCTATATGCAGGTCAGGAAGCAACAGTTAGAACTGGACATGGAACAACAGACTGGTTCCAAATAGGAAAAGGAGTACGTCAAGGCTGTGTATTGTCACCCTGCTTATTTAACTTCTATGCAGAGCACATCATGAGAAATGCTGGGCTGGAAGAAGCACAAGCTGGAATCAAGATTGCCAGGAGAAATATCAATAACCTCAGATATGCAGATGACACCACCCTTATGGCAGAAAGTGAAGAGGAACTAAAAAGCCTCAATGAAAGTGAAAGGGGAGAGTGAAAAAGTTGGCTTAAAGCTCAACATTCAGAAAATGAAGATCATGGCATCTGGCCCCATCACTTCATGGGAAATAGATGGGGAAATTGGAAACAGTATCAGTCTATATTTTTCTGGGCTCTACAATCACTGCAGATGGTGACTGCAGCCATGAAATTAAAAGACGCTTACTCCTTGGAAGAAAAGTTATGACCAACCTAGATAGCATATTGAAAAGCAGAGACATTACTTTGCCAACAAAGGTCCGTCTAGTCAAAGCTATGGTTTTTCCTTTGGTCATGTATGGATGTGAGAGTTGGACTGTGAAGAAAGCTGAGCACCGAAGAATTGATGCTTTTGAAGTGTGGTGTTGGAGAAGACTCTTGAAAGTCCCTTGGACTGCAAGGAGATCCAACCAGTCCATTCTGAAGGAGATCAGCCCTGGGACTTCTTTGGAAGGAATGATGCTAAAGCTGAAACTCCAGTACTTTGGCCACCTCATGCGAAGAGTTGACTCATTGGAAAAGACTCTGATGCTGGGAGGGACTAGGGGCAGGAGGAGAAGGGGATGACCGAGGATGAGATGGCTGGATGGCATCACTGAGTCGACGGACGTGAATCTGGGTGAACTCCGGGAGTTGGTGATGGACAGGGAGGCCTGGCGTGCTGCGATTCATGGAGTTGCAAAGAGTCAGACACGACTGAGCAACTGAGCTGAACTGAACTGAACTGAATCTAGCCACAACACAGTTAGAAAAATGCTCTGCTGACAAAAGGCTAAATGCTGAGATTACAACATATGTAACTGACTATAAGGCATATAGTCTTAACTATATATCGAAATAATCAGAGATTATTTTTTAAAATAGGCTGACCAATATTTAAATCTCTTGGGTACAAATCTTACTTCCTCAGATGCAGATTAAAGAATGTTTAGAGCTGTCATATACAGTCTGAACCACATATAATGAAACTGCTGACACCTCATAGGAACATTCCCTCTCCTTTTTCAGTTGTCTGTATTTTTCCAAAAGCTTATCTTTCATTCCAAGACGCCAAAATAGGAAAGCATTATCATGTGTGTATTGCACATTTATTACTCAGAGTCCTATCTGACACTCATGCCATGTACTCTATGCCCTTTGGCTATTTTACAGGATGAATAATTCTCTTGCCAAATCTGCAGTCCCCGAGAAATGTCCTCTACTCTTTGCTTGGTCTTAGTCTTCAGATTCTAACTCAGACCTACCCCACAGTCAGTGTTCATGGAGTCCTTTGTCCTTTCCTGAGACCACCCTTCTTTAAGGCCAGAGGATTAGAAGGGAATATGGAATTCTCCAGGCAAAAACACTGGAGGTTGCCATTCCCTTCTCCAGGGGATCTTCCTGATCCAAGGATTAAACCTGGGTCTCCTGCATTGTAGTTGGATTCTTCACCATCTGAACTACCAGAAAATCTTCAAAAGAGCATCAGATAGATTTCAAGTGATGATAGGAGACTGAGTGAGCATCAAAGAGGTCATTTCACTAAGAAATGTAACCATGGTACACTTCTACAGTGAAGTGCAGTTGGTATATTGCCATGCCCTCCTCCAAGGAATCTTCCCAACCCAGAGATTAAACTTCATAAGGATAATTTAACTTAATTTTCATTGAATCTTTTTACAGATTATTTAACTGTTATTAAACCTATTAAATAATAGGTTTATCACTATTAAAATAAAATAACTGTTTATCACTTTTGCCATACTGTGGTGTCTTAAATTATTTGTTCATTTCCTTTGCTATATAGCATTCCATTAAATGAATATGCCACAATTTATTTGACAGTTTTGTTGATGGGCATTTTCCCAGGTGGCGCTAGTGGTAAGGAACCTGCCTGCCAATGCAGGAGACCTAAGAGATGTGGATTTGATCCCTGGATCAGGAACATCTTGGAGGAAGAAATGGCAACCCACTCCAGTATTCTTGCTTGGAGAGTCACATGGACAGGGGAACCTGGTGGGCTACAGTCCATAGGGTTGCACAGAGTCAAACATGACTGAAGCGACTCAGCACAGTACAGGGCTGTTTTACATTTGGGGTTATTATACGAATTATGCAGCTATGAAATTCTTGTGCATGTCTGTTACTGGACATGTGTATGCATTTATATAGGTATATATTTAGGAGTGGATCTGTCAGTAGATACGTTTACATTTAACTTTAGTATATATGACAAATTATTTTCCAAGAGGTTGTTTCAATTTATCCTCCATCAGCCTTTTATGATAGCTCCCACTGCTTCTCCTCTTCAACAGCACTTGGCATTCTCAATCTTCTTAATTTTAGTTATTTTGGTGGGGGTGCACTATCATCTTTTTTTTGTGGTTTTAATTTGTATTTCTGTAATGACTACTAAAGTTAAGCATTCTTTCAAATATTTTCAGACCCTTTTTATGTTCCCTTTGTTGCAGAGAAGAATCAATTCTGACTCCATGTTGGAACTGTTTCTTTGACTTGGTTTTCATTGCTTTTGTTATTGTAATCATACTTCATAGCTTGCCTCAGAGGACCCTGCCCCTATACCTGCCTGTAAACTAAAGTGCCTTTGTTCAGCTCATAAGAGAGATAATCTGACCCTGCTCACCTGTGAATAGAAGAGAATTAACTCACCTCTTCCAAAGGCTGATCATTCCCTTGGCGATATTTTGCAAGACTGAAGACCCTTTCGCTTTACTTCCCACTGCTTCTGCTTCTCTGTGCTGCCTTTTGACTTTAGTTCCTTATTGCTTCTTTCCCCCTGACTCTGCAAAAGAACCTTGCATCCAGACCCTGACAAGATGGTTATTTTGAGGCGGTAGTCTGCCATCTTCCCCATCAGTCAGCTCCCTAAATAAAGTCCCATCATTGTCTTAAACCCCTGTTTTGGATTTATTGACCTGTTGTGTGGTGAGCAGAGTGAGTGTGGACTCAGTAAATAACATTATCATATTAGAAGAATTATGGTTTATCCTGAGATCATGAGACTGTTTTAATAGATGATATTCTAGATGCTTTCTTGTTTAGTTTTTAACTTTTAATTATACAATTCATCTGAAATTGATTTTTATGTATGGTATAAAGAAGAAATCAAGTTTCTTTTATTTCCATATGTGTAGCCTGTTGCTTCAGCACCATTTATTGAAAAACCTGTTCTCCATTGCTCTCCAGTGCCACTCATACCACAATTCAAGCAGCGCTGTATGTGTGCATCTGCTTCTGAACTGTATTTTCTATTCTATAGTGGATTTAGCTATCCTTACAAAATTCCACACTCTTGATTACTGTAGCTTTAAAGGTAAGTCTTAAAGTCTGGTGTAGCAACACTTACCTCTATTTTCTGCCTTTTCAGTCTGGACTTACCTATTCTTGGCTTTTTGCATTTGCACACAAAGTTTAGGATTCACTTGCCAATTTCACTCATATAGTGACTGAATTGAATTGATAAATGAATTTGGTGAGAAGTGGTATCTTTATACTGAAAGTTAGTCACTCAGTCGTGTCTGACTCTTTGCAATCCCATGAACTGTAGCCTGCTAGGCTTCTCTGTCCATGAAATTCTCCAGGCAAGAGTACTGGAGTGGATTGCCAATTCCTTCTCCAGGAGAACTTCCTGACCCAGGGATTGAACTTGGCTCTCTTGCATTGTAAGCAGATTCTTTACTGTTTGAACCACCAAGGAAGCTCATCTTTAAACTATTGTTTTGTAATCCATGAACATGATATATTTCTCCATTTGCTCAGTTTTCTTTAGCCTTTTAAAATAATGTTTTATAGTTTTCTTAGAAATCTTCACATATTTGTTAGGTTTATTCCCAGATATTTATTTATTTTTTAAATTAATTAATTAATTAATTATTTTAATTTTAAAATCTTTAATTCTTACATGCGTTTCCAAACATGAACCCCCCTCCCACCTCCCTCCCCATAACATCTCTCTGGGTCATCCCCATGCACCAGCCCCAAGCATGCTGTATCCTGCGTCAGACATAGACTGGCGATTCGATTCTTACATGATAGTATACATGTTAGAATGCCACTCTCCCAAATCATCCCACCCTCTCCCTCTCCCTCTGAGTCCAAAAGTCCGTTATACACATCTGTGTCTTTTTTGCTGTCTTGCATACAGGGTTGTCATTGCCATCTTTCTAAATTCCATATATATGTGTTAGTATACTGTATTGGTGTTTTTCTTTCTGGCTTACTTCACTCTGTATAATCGGCTCCAGTTTCATCCATCTCATCAGAACTGATTCAAATGAATTCTTTTTAACGGCTGAGTAATACTCCATTGTGTATATGTACCACTGCTTTCTTATCCATTCATCTGCTGATGGACATCTAGGTTGTTTCCATGTCCTGGCTATTATAAACAGTGCTGCGATGAACACTGGGGTACATGTGTCTCTTTCAATTCTGGTTTCCTCGGTGTGTATGCCCAGCAGTGGGATTGCTGGGTCATAAGGTAGTTCTATTTGCAATTTTTTAAGGAATCTCCACACTGTTCTCCATAGTGGCTGTACTAGTTTGCATTCCCACCAACAGTGTAGGAGGGTTCCCTTTTCTCCACACCCTCTCCAGCATTTATTGCTTGCAGATTTTTGGATCGCAGCCATTCTGACTGGTGTGAAGTGGTACCTCATTGTGGTTTTGATTTGCATTTCTCTGATAATGAGTGATATTGAGCATCTTTTCATGTGTTTGTTAGCCATCCGTATGTCCTCTTTGGAGAAATGTCTATTTAGTTCTTTGGCCCATTTTTTGATTGGGTCGTTTATTTTTCTGGAATTGAGCTGCAGAAGTTGCTTGTATATTTTTGAGATTAGTTGTTTGTCAGTTGCTTCATTTGCTGTTATTTTCTCCCATTCAGAAGGCTGTCTTTTCACCTTGCTTATATTTTCCTTTGTTGTGCAGAAGCTTTTAATTTTAATTAGATCCCATTTGTTTATTTTTGCTTTTATTTCCAGAATTCTGGGAGGTGGATCATAGAGGATCCTGCTGTGATTTATGTCGGAGAGTGTTTTGCCTATGTTCTCCTCTAGGAGTTTTATAGTTTCTGGTCTTACATTTAGATCTTTAATCCATTTTGAGTTTATTTTTGTGTGGGGTGTTAGAAAGTGATCTAGTTTCATTCTTTTACAAGTGGTTGACCAGTTTTCCCAGCACCACTTGTTAAAGAGATTGTCTTTACTCCATTGTATATTCTTGCCTCCTTTGTCAAAGATAAGGTGTCCATATGTGTGTGGATTTATCTCTGGGCTTTCTATTTTGTTCCATTGATCTATATGTCTGTCTTTGTGCCAGTATCATACTGTTTTGATGACTGTGGCTTTGTAGTAGAGCCTGAAGTCAGGCAAGTTGATTCCTCCAGTTCCATTCTTCTTTCTCAAGATTGCTTTGGCAATTCGAGGTTTTTTGTATTTCCATACAAATCTTGAAATTATTTGTTCTAGTTCTGTGAAAAATATGGCTGGTAGCTTGATAGGGATATTTAATATGTTCCATGCTACATTAAATGTTGTACTCATAAAATTTAAAATTTCTTTGGTTGGTACATAGGAATTAAGATGACATTTGATATTGACCCGACATTCTGAAGCCTTACTAAACTCTTGCAATAATTCTAATAACTTTCTGTAGATTCCTTTAAATATTCTACATAAACCATCAAACCATTTGCAAATATCACAAATCTTCATTTCCAATCTCTACATTTATTTATTTATTTATTTACCTTATTTTAGTGGCTTGGATCTTTAGCACAATAGCAGCATATATGAAGTTAGAAGGAATATAAATATCCGTAATAGTAAATATTGTGCTTTTTCTACATACACGTAAATATATATGCACATGTTTACGTACATATACAACAGATATACAACAATGCAGTATATGTTGTGTATATATATATGTAAAGTGGTTAATACTATGCCTATTATTTCTGTAATTCCCTTTAATATGGCCTATGCCTATGATTTGCTTCAACTAATAGAATGCAACAAGAGTGACGGTGTGTATCATCCAAAGATACACTTAAGGAATTTGCTGGAGCCAGCCATCATGCTATGAGCCAAGCTGTGTGGAGAGGCTAAGAGGAGGAGAATGGTCTGATCTTCTGGTCTAGCTAGCACTTCCTGCTAGCCATATGAAAGGGCCATCTTGAGAATGGCACATTGAATTTAATGACCACACTGCTACCTGATACCACAGGGAGAGAAGAACCACTCAGTTCAGCTTATATTCTAGAACTGTGAAAGATAATCAAAAGTTGATTATCACCAGATGGGCAATACCAAAATCACAATCTGAATATAATTAATCATTATATTCTTTACATTATACATTTACATTATATTCTTTACAGCCAAAGATGGAGAAGCTCTATACAGTCAGCAAAAACAAGACCAGGAGCTGACTGTGGCTCAGATCATGAACTCCTTATTGCCAAATTCAGACTTAAATTGAAAAAAAGTAGGTGAAACCATTAGACCATTCAGGTATGACCTAAATCAAATCCCTTATGAGTATACAGTGGAAGTGACAAATAGATTCAAGGGACTAGATCCGACAGATAGAGTGCCTGAAGAACTGTGGACGGAGGTTCGTGACATTGTACAGGAGGCAGTGATCAAAACCGTCCCTAAGAAAAAGAATTGGAAAAAGGCAAAATGGTTGTCTGAGGAGGTCTTACAAACATCTGTGAAGAGAAGAGAAGCAAAAGGCAAAGGAGAAAAGGAAAGATATTCCTATTGGAATGCAGAGTTCCAAAGAATAGCAAGGAGAGATAAGAAAGCATTCTTCAGTGATCAACACAAAGAAATAGAGGAAAACAATAGAATGGGAAAGTCTAGAGACCTTTTCAAGAAAATTAGAGATTCCAAGGGAAATTTTCATGCAAGATGGGCACAATATAGAACAGAAATGGTATGGACCTAACAGAAGCAGAAGATATTAAGAAGAGGTGGCAAGAATACACAGAAGAACTATACAAAAAAAAATCTTCCTGACCCAGATAATCATGATGGTGTGATCACTCACCTAGAGCCAGACATCCTGGAATGCAAGTCAAGTGGGCCTTAGGAAGCATCACTACGAACAAAGCTAGTGGAGGTGATGGAATTCCAGTTGAGCTATTTCAAATCCTAAAAGATGAGGCGGTGAAAGTGCTGCACTCAATATGCCAACAAATTTGAAAACTCAGCAGTGGCCACAGGACTGGCAAAGGTCAGTTTTCATTCCAATCCCAAAGAAAGGCAATGCCAAAGAATGCTCAAACTACTGCACAATTGCCCTGTCTCACATGCTAGCAAAGTAATGCTCAAAATTCTCCAAGCAAGGCTTCAACAGTATGTGAACCATGAACTTCTAGATGTTCATGCTGTATTTAGAAAAGGCAGAGGAACCAGAGATCAAATTGTCAACTTCTGTTAGATCATCGAAAAAGCAAGAAAGTTCCAGAAAACATCTATTTCTGCTCTATTGACTATGCCAAAGCCTTTGACTGTGTGGATTGCAGCAAACTGTGAAAAATTCTTAAAGTGATGGGAATACCCAACCACCTGACCTGGCTCCTAAAAAATCTGTATACAGGTCAAGAAGCAACAGTTAGAACTGGATATGGAACAACAGACTGGTTTCAAATCGGGAAAGGAGTTTGTCAAGACTGTATATTGCCACCCTGCTTATTTAACTTGTATGCAGAATACATCATGAGAAATGCTTGACTAGATGAAGCACAAGCTGGAATAAAGATTGCTGGGAGAAATATCAATAACCTCAGATGTGCAGATGACACCACATTCATGGCAGAAAGCAAAGAAGGACTAAAGAGCCTCTTGATGAAAGTGAAAGAGGAGAATAAAAAAGTTGGCTTAAAACTCAACATTCAGAAAACTAAGATGATGTTCATGGCAAATAGATGGGGAAACAGTGGAAAAAGTAATAGACTTGATTTTGGGGGCTCCAAAATCACTGCAGGTGGTTGACTGCAGCCATGAAACTAAAAGATGCCTGCTCCTTGGAAGAAAAGTTATGACTAACTTATACAGCACATTAAAAAGCAGAGGCATTACTTTGCTAACAAAGGTCCATCTAGTCAAGGCTATGGTTTTTCCAGTAGTCGTGAACTGTGGTGTTGGAGAAGACTCCTGAGAGACCCTTGGACAGCAAGGAGATCCAACCAGTCCATCCTAAAGGAAATCAGTCCTGAATATTCATTGGAAGGACTGATGCTGAAGCTGAAACTCTAGTACTTTGTCCATCTGATGCAAAAAACTGACTCATATGAAAAGACCCTGATGCTGGGAAAGATTGAGGGCAGGAAGAGAAGGGGACAACAGAGGATGAAATGTGTGGAAGGCCTCACCAACTCAATGTACATGAGTTTGAGTAAACTCAGGGAGTTGTGATGGATAGGGAGGCCTGGTGTTCTGCATTCCATGGGTTCGCTAAGAGTCGGACACGACTGAGTGACTGAACTGAACTGAATCAAAAGTTGCTTTTCCTTTAAACCACAAAATGTTGATGTGGCTTGTAATATCATATCATTTACCAGAACAGAAGCTGGTATTCAAGAACTGAGTGAATTCATAAATACATGACACCCATCCCCATGCCACACATATACACCTTTTAAGACATAGTGTTGAGATGTAATGTTGATAACCTGGATATGTTTGTCAAATTTTCATTATATTAGGAAGGAAAAAGCTAATTTTAGATTAATGAAAGATATCATGGATGAAAATTAGCTGGATTGTTGCAAAAGAATTGGAAACTCTTGGACACACTTTGAGCCCTCTAATGCAATTACCAATTACATACGTCTCTGAACATGGGGCTATCAATTATATTTGGCCTGTAACAGACATCTTTGTTATTTCTATAGAAAGTTAAGGTGATTTCTATTACAGAATTAGGCTATATATCTCACACATAATATAAAATCAGAAATGAGCATGAATGGACGTTGTATTTTATGGAGTTTAGCTGTAGTTTTGAGTCTTTATTTTTACGGAGTTTCTCAAAAACAAAATTAGATTTAAGTCCTTTTCCTCTTGGTTGTTTTCCCATAGAAATATAAAAGTTTTCTTCTAAATCACAAGGAAGATGCTCAGTAACTACTGCTTAAAGAAAAAAGTTACAGAAGAAACCAGGGGACTTTTTATTTCTTAGTGGGGAGGGCACAGACCAAAAAGAGAGAAGCAGAGAGAAAAAGTTAGGTCTTTAGCATTTAAAAAATCCCAGATAGAATTTTATGGTATGCCCCAATTTTTTTCACTGACACAATTGCCTCTTGCATAAAAAATGTGGGTTTTCTTGAGGAGGTTACAAACAGGTTCTTCCGATTTTCATTTTCTCTCTGGTGTGAAAGCAGTATACTTTTTAACAGTGACAGACCCTTCATACTTTATACACTTTTCATTTTAAAGAAGAAGAAAAATTCAAGAAACCAAAGGAATATCAATAGTTATTTGACATAAAAGACTAAACTTTCAAGAAAATAAACATCAAAGCCTTTATTATTTTTGATAGAATAGCATCTATCTCACTGCCAAAGAGGAAGCCAACACTGGGACACATGAGATTTTTAGCACTTAAATATACACAATATATTTCAGCATGTATTGCCCAAGGATAAAAACTTTCTCCTCCATAAACAAAATAAGATATTACACTATGTAAATTTAACACTGACAATTCACTAATTTGTCATATAGTTTATATGCAAATTTCCCCAATTATTCCACTGGTATCTTTGATAACTTTTTTGCTGTTGTTTTATTTGATTCAAAATCCAACCAAGAATCATATGTTACATTTCATTTGTCATGTCTTTCTGGTTTCTTTAATCTAGCATGATTTTCCATACTTTTCGTGTCTTTCATTCATGATATTAGCATTTTTAAAAAACATCCAGCTAATTGTGCTAAAAAATACTCTTATTTTGGATTGAAAGAATCCAAGTTAAGCTTTTTTTTTGGTGGAAATACTGTATAGGCTATAAAATTTCCCTGTCTCAAAATTTCCCTGCTAAATTTGATCATTTGGGTTCAGGTGGTATTGATCAGACTTTTCCATTGTACTGAGTATAAAGTCACCCTATAAAGTGACACTTTGACCCAGTGAATATCTTGTTCCCAGCATTTCTACACCCATTGGTTTTCTTGCTTGTGCCAACAGTTATTGCAGTGGATGCAGTACAGTGGTTTTCTAATTCTATTGTCTGAGTAATTTTTTCATTTTTATGTTGGGTTATTGTAGTACATGGGCTTCCAAGGTGGTGCTAGTGGTAAAGAATCTGCCTGCCAATGCAGGAGATGCAAGAGATGTGGGTTCCACCCCTAAATTGGGAAAATCCCTTGGATTAGGAAGTGGCAACCTATTCCAGTGTTCTTGCTTGGAAAATCCCATGGGCAAAGGAGCCTGGTGGGCTACAGTCCATGTGGCCACAAAGAGTCGGACATGACTGAGTGACTGGACACACACACACACACACACACACACACACACACACACACAGTGTAGTACACATGCTACTTAGGATGGTCTAAAATCCTTGCCCCTGTCTAATGGTATCCCAAATTTTCTTTAGGAAACCACTGCTCCCCTATTCTCCTCCATGTGATTTGTTTGGAGTTCCTCTTTAACGCCAACGATGGACCCCAACTGCAGTCTAATCCCACTTGTCTGGCCATAATATGTGCTACAAGAATGCATTTCATCTCAAGCAATTGATGAGATCAATGACTATATGTTTGCTGAAACTTCTTCAAATTTTTTTTTCTTTCACAGGAAGCACCAGAGGTACCCATGACTCTTTCCAAGGACCTTCATTCCAGGTGTCTAAATTGCTCTTTTGACCACCCATCAAGTACCACTGTTACAGGTTTAATTGTGTTTTTTCAAAATTCATCCATTGGAGTCCTAACCCTCTACTGATAAGATTGTATTTGGAAGTAGGACCTTTAAACAGATAATTATGGTAAAATGAGGTCATGTAGGTAAATTCTAATCCAGTGTGATTAGTGTATTTATAAAAAGAAGAGATTATGACACAGACATACACAGAATAACCATGTGAAGATGAAGGGAGAAGATAGACATCTACAAGCCAAGGAAAGAGGCCTCAGAATGAAACCAACCCTGCTGGTAGCTTCATCTTGGACTTCCAGCCTCTGGAACTGTGAGGAAATAATTTCTTTTGTTTAAGTTGCCTGATCTGTGGCACTTTGTTATGGCAGTTATCTTGATGCGAAGTTTGAAACTGATGGCAAGACTCCTGCACTAAGGGAATACCCAGTGAAATCTAAGGGTCAAGGCAAAGCCACAGAAGGTAGAGCAGAGAACTTGATTTACATTAAAGAAGCCAATCCTCCTGCAAAATATTGAGTTAAGGAACCTGTAAATTCTTTTTTCTAAACTATGTATAAAATAGATAAATATAAAAAACTAATGAGAATCTACTGTATAGCCTAGGAAACCCCACTTAGTGTTTTATGGTGACCCAGATGGGAAGGAAATCCAAAAAAGAGGGGATATATGTATATATATATATAGCTGATTCACTTTGCTGTGTAGTAGAAACTAACACAATATTGTCAAGTAACTATATTCCAATAAAAATTAATTTCAAAAGAGAACTGGATATTTTTAAAATTAGTTTTTTCATAAACAGGTAACTTTATTGAGTGCTTAAAGAATCAAATCGGCAATAAATAACTCATCCAGAACTTTAACAAAAATAAACCAATTTGAATTGAATGTTTCTTCCTCAAAATACAGGTTCCCATGACAAGTGAGGTATAGCCCAACAGTCCAGCCCCTTCCTCCATATCCGAGAGTTCCTAACCAGCCACAGATTATCTATTTACACAGGGGACAGGCAAGCTCTTAGGAGGAGTAAGATGGAGTAGCTCAAGAGTTTCCATGGGAAAGGATGAGCTAGTCTGGTGACCATTGCAGGGGGCGGGGGTGAGGAGTCAGTGAGGCTTCATGTAATGGATGTGATCTTTCTTACAGACACAGGCAGAGGTGTGGTTCTGTTTACAAGCATTGTACTTCATCTGAGTATTGTCAAAATTCAGTGAATAAGAAACTGAAGAGGAAAATGTGTAGAATTTTGCTTTGCCCTTTGTTCACTGACAGCTCTCTTGTTCCTAATTTCTCTATCACGTTGTATCTTCTGTTCTTACGATCAAAGTTATCAAACTTATTACTGTTTCAATGGCAAGGTGTGAGCATGAATTGAACAATCCGTAAGTTGTTTCAAATTTAAAGCAAAATCTCTGACCTCTAGTTACAGGTTTTGATCTGCATTTTTCTTACTTAATGCATTTATGATGGCACTTTAAAGGTAAGTTATTGGCTGAATTAAAGGCATACTGTAAAGATTTACTGAGAATATGTGTTTTAGCTTCCCATGCTAATTAACAATAAATATATGAATCTGAAAGATTCATCTATGAAATTAATTCTCCTCTACTATGCTAATATTTCATACTTTTAATGAAAATGACTATTCAAAGTTTACTAAAATTCCTAAACTTTGGATAATACAGAGAATTTCCATTATGTTTTGATTAAGCATTAATTTTTATTAGGTATTTCTTTATTTGCCTTATCATACTGTTCAGACAGAGGATGAGATGGTTTGATGGCATCGTTGACCCAATGGACATGAGTTTGAGCAAACCATAGGCAATAGTGAAGGTCAGGGAAGCCTGGAATGGTACAGTTCATGGGGTTACAGAGTCAGACACAACTTAGCAACTGAGCAACAACAACAATCATTTCTTTGGTTACATAAATAAAAATTTACCATTTTGAGAAGAATTTTTACTACAGACAAATAAACAGAACACCTTATTAAAGCTCCTAAAATTCAAAGAAAGAGACTTGTCAATCTAATACACATTTTGAGTTTTACGAGTCTCATCTAGAGCCAGTACCTGGTAGAACAGATGGAAAATCTCAAAGATATCAGAGTCATTTCAGTTCCTAGCAGACCTATGCCAACATCTTCATTTTATGACCCTTTCTGTCTCCTTAGGGAAAGTAACATATATGCTGGTTGGTTTTAGGAGGCTCTGTGGTTGATAGCATAATTGCTTGGATAGGTTATCCATTATTGTTCTGGTAATGGGTGAAATATCAATTAGCAGAATGCTCTTGGGATCTAAATTCCTCATATAATAATTGTGCCTAGGTGAAGTTGTTGCAGGATATTAAATTCCACAAGGTTAGGTTGCTAATTAAAAAGTATATCTTATTTTAAACAATTTCAAAATGTGAAAAATTTCCCTCCCAAATATTTAAGAGGGTAAGCCTTAAAAAATAATCACAATGGAATGTGCCCAACTCCACAGGTGCAACTTAGTATCCATGGATAATTCAGCAGCCCCTCTAATTCTTTTCCTGAATGTCAGTCTTCTCCCTTCATCTCCCTAGCCCCCACCACAATGCATTTTCCTCACTGTAGTCAACATATCTTTGTAAAATATTTGTAATCACAAGCTAAAACTGTTGTTGTTCAGCCACTCAGTTATGTCTGACTGTGACCCCATGGACTGCAGCTTGCCAGGCTTCCCTGTCCTTCACCATCTCCCAAACTCTACTCAAACTAATGTCCATTGAGTTGATGATGCCATCCAACCATCTCATTCTCATCACAAACTAAAACTGTTATCATGGAATAAAATGGTGACACATAATGAGGCCTTACCTTGAAGTGTGAAACACACAGGAAATAGAGAAGGTTTCAGTCAGCCCTTCACCTGAAATTCAAGTGATGATCTCAGTTAAATAGAGTCATGGAAATGTAAGAGAGGGCTTCTGACTAAGAGAGTTATTCTGACTCTCGCCTAAAAAAAAATGCCTGGGTTTGCAACCTTAAGCCTTTACTCTCTGAGGCCATCTGTGGAAGTTTGCTGAGAATGTCCTCCCAGTAGCTTTCTCTATTCCTCTTTCCTCCTGAGCCAGTTGACTCCAATCAACCAGTCATTAGCATCCCCTCCTCCTATGACCCTTCCCCACCAGCTCTGGCACAAGAGCTCTTCTGACGTCAGGTTTCATTGAAATATGAGGTGGAAGTTGGGTTGAGCCCTTTGGATCCTGAGAGAGGAGACGGGAATTGTGTTTGTGGACCCTCACCATTTGTGGTCTCAAGTTGGATTCACTAAAACATGCATTTACCCTTTGCAATTCCTTACCTCTCCTGTTTTTTATTATCCTAAAAGAATTGTTGTATTTATTCCCTTAGCCTTGAATTACATCGCACTGCTATCATACCATTCCCAGACTTACTAGTTCTTACTAGTTCTTGGTCTGTAAGACTATGTAATCAAGTTCCTGCCACCTCTTCCATTTTCTTCTCAGCCCATTTCCCTGTCACCTCTGTGCTGTAGCTTTATTGGACTTGGTTCATTTTGAACAGTTAACTACAGCAAGGTCTTCATAAATATTTGTGCTTAGAATAATTTCCTAACACCTCATCCTGCTTACTTCACCCTGAACTCCTCTGTCTCTCTCAGGAGCCATCCTAACTACTCTTCTCTGAGGGAAATCCCCTGAGAGACTGGACTTTATTCCCCTGTACATGTTCTGGAGAATCCTATGAAACTCCTTTACAGCAAATATCTTTAAAAACGCCTTTTTATTACAAGTTTATAATTTCAAACTTTCAGAGAAGTTGTAAGAATAGTAAGCAAAACAGTTTTTAACCAAGATTCAACTGTTGTTAATATTTTGTCCCATTAGCTTTATCATCTGTATCCTTTCTCCCTCCCCCCTTCTCACTCTCTCACAGTTACACAAACATATAACACACAACACACACACATAATATTGTTTTTCTGAACCACTGCAGATGGTGACTGCAGCCGTGAAATTAAAAGATGCTTACTCCTTGGAAGGAAAATTATGACAAACCTAGACAGCGTATTAAAAAGCAGAGACATTACTTTGTCAACAAAGGTCCATCTAGTCAAGGCTATGGTTTTTCCAGTAGTCATGTATGGATGTGAAGGTTGGACTATAAAGAAAGCTGAGCACTGAACAATTGATGCTTTTGAACTGTGGTGTTGGAGAAGACTCTTGAGAGTCACTTGGACTGCAACGAGATCCAACCAGTCCATCCTAAAGGAGATCAGTCCTGGGTGTTCATTGGAAGGACTGATGTTGAAGCTCGAACTCCAACAATTTGGCCACCTGATGCGAAGAGATGACTCATCTGAAAAGATTCTGATGCTGGGAAAGATTGAGGGCAGGAGGAGAAGGGGACAGCAGAGGATGAGATGGTTCGATGGCATCACCGACTCGATGAACTTGGGTTTGGGTAGACTCCGGCAGTTGGTGATGGACAGGGAGGCCTGGCATGCTGCGGTTCATGGGGTCGCAAAGAGTCAGACATGACTGAATGACTGAACTGAATTGAACGACTTGAGTGTAAATTGCATACATCATAGCCTTTTATTCCTAGATGCTTCAGAGTGTATTTCCTTAGAGATATTCTCTTTCATAACCAAAATGGACTTATCAGAGTCAGTAAATTTAACATTAATTCATTACTTTTATTCAATATTATTTATGAAATAACAGAAAATATATATTGGTTTTTGCTCCCTGTTTTTGGACAGAGTTACTTAATATTTCCTAAGTGATAAGAACACTAGGAGCCTCTCTAGTTCCAATATTGATCTTTTATCTCTGTTCCTAACACAGAGCTCCTGAAACACTTATAATCTCCTGGTTTGTAGGACCGTCTTGTTCTAATGTGATTCTTGATGGTCTCCTGGATGAGGGCTAATAACTGGAAAGACCAAGCAATGATTAGAAGCTTGGGGTTTTCAACCCCACTCTCCAATCCCTTGAGAAGGGAAAAGGGCTGAAAATGAAGTTAATGATTGATCATGTGTATATGATGGACCTCTATAAAATTCCAGAAGTCTGAGGTTTGGAGAGCTTCTGGGTTGGTGAACACACACAGGTATGGGGAGAGTGGTGTGTCTGGACAGGGCATAGACCCTTTGCCCCTTTCCCACACACTTTTCCCTGCAAATCTCTTTTATCTAGCTGTTCATCTGTATTCCTTTATCGCATATTCTAATAAACTAGTATACCTAAGTAAGTGACTCCCTGAGTTCTGTGAGCCATTCTCAGAAATTAATTGAATCCAAGGAAAGGGTCATTGGAACCTCCCAATCTATAATCTTCTAAGGTCAGAAGTCACACATTTGTGTCTGGTGTCTGAAGTATGGGAGTAGCCTTGTAGGAGTGAATCCTTAACCTGTGGGATCTGATGTTATCTCCAGGTAGACAGAACTGAGTTGAATTCTTGGACACCCTGCTTGTAGCTGAGAATTTCTTGGTGGTATAGAGAAAAAGCTCTGCACATTTGGCAACCAGAAGTAAGGTGTTTTGTGTGAGTAGGAAAGGAGACTCACAGGAAAGAAAGAAATAGTAGGGAAGACCTAGGTTTTTTTCTATACAGACAGTGGAAGATTGAGCTTCTCCATTATACTATTTTTGCTCACTCACCTACTAGGACAGGATGCAGTCCAGGCTCATTTAGTTACTCTTTAGTCTTCTTTAGTTCAGAAAATATCCACAGATTTTCTTTTATTTATTAAGAAATTGATATATATATTTTTAAAATAGGCTGATATAATTTTGGTTTTGTCTAATGTTTCACCGTAGTTAACTTATGTTCCATGGGTTTCCTTGATGGCTCAAGCAGTAAAGAAACTGCTTGCAATGCAGGAGACACAGGAGATGAGGGTTCAATCCCTGAGTCAGGAAGATCCCCTGGAGGAGGAAATGGCAACACATTCCGGTATTCTTGCCTGAAAAATCCCATGGACAGGGGATCCAAGCAGGCTACAGCCCATGGGGTTGCAAAGAGTCAACATGACTGAGCTCGTGATGGATGAATGAATGCTTCAAGCTAGACTAGTTTCTAAGTGATACCATTAGCAATATCATCGATCTTTTAATCATTTCTTCACATCTGTTTTCCTTGCGGGATAGAAATCACCAAGAAGGCGGTGACAAGCTTCATTCAATTTACATGTTTAGCTCTGGAACTGACTATAGGGCCTACCACTTTATAGGTGGTAAATAAATACTTGAATGACTGACTGGAGTGACAAAGTGCATTTTCACTAACTTTGTAGAGCCCTGCTTGAAAGTGAGGTGCAGCTTTGCACTGCTATGCTGAGTTATCTTGTTGCTACTAAATTAAAATGGGTCAGGGCTGGGACCCCAGGCTCCTTGTTAATCTAGAGCTAAGCTAGATTTACCTTTTTCTTATAGCTCCTCATTTCACTGTTGCGAAATGCACAATCTTCAGTGATCAGCAAGCAAGCACGGCCAATTCTGAATAGCCTCAGTGTGAGAGAATGCATATTTCTCTTCATTTTGCCAAGAAAGCTGGAGGCATTTTTCCCCCCTCAGACAGCAATGAAGGCATATTAAACCGACTGTAATTGTCTGCTAAATGTTATTTCATAAACAAGAAAACCAGAGCTAGACTTTTCCAAGCCTTTAAAATACTTGGGATACTAAAAATATCCTGTCAACCTTGAGCACAAAGCTGTCAAGCCAGAAACATTAAGCATTTCTGAAAAAGAATTCGGAGGAGGTTGGTGGAGAAACATTGAAATTCATTGTGAATCTCATTTTTTAAGAATGAGGAGGCAGCTATAACATTGATGTGTATTTATCCTAAATGAAAAGAATGAATGGATTCTACTCACATTTTAGGACACACAACTCAGTGAGATTTTGCACATTATAGAATTTTCTCCTTCTGCTTTTCAGGAGTGTATCTGCAGTTGGTTTGTCAAACAGGTATATATCATTAGAAGGGTGAGATTAAAGCTTAAACATTGAAAGATACGCATATATCTATATGTTTATTTGTCCTGAAGAAATGTTCCTAAATGTGAAAATGTCTCAAAATGTTTTGCAGAGTTTGACAATTTTTTAAAACACTCCCATTTGAAAAGTATCTACAGTAATGAACTGCTAGTCAAAACTAAAACTGAGAAAGAAAGAAAAAAAGAAGCAGGAATTCTCCTAACTGAAGAGTTATTTTCCGCTGGGGAGTCCATTGGCATTCAGTTGTCTCATTTAATTATCCCTTGTGTGATTCAACCATTATTTATGAGCTTCTTCTTGTTCTTAAAGAGCTCTGGGCTCTGCTTGCCAATGTTATGGCATATGAGGAGGCAGGGGTGTGCGTGTGATAATGCATTGGTCCACACTGCTGGCATGTTTTCTATCTGAACTCATCAGCTGCCAAAAGGACGCGGAGCTCTCTCTTTAAAGATAAAACACTAACTGGGGTTTCAACATTGTGTGGGATTTGGCAGGCGTCGCATGCTCCTGCATTATTTAGGTAGAATACAGTCCCTAAATGTGCACGGTACACGTTCAATAAAAATCATTTGCATGGGATTTATACCAGTTTCTGTCTGGTATTATCTCTGCCACTTGTACTGAGGAAATGGAGTCACAGAAATAGGTTGATGTAATTAATGGAGATGTTAAACATACAAGCCACTGAAGCATTTTCACACTTTTACTTTGAATCTAAACTTTCCTCCCATCTTTACCCCCAGTTTGAGTTAAATAATCCATTGTGGATTTGCTTTGCTTTCTGCTGAATTAGAATATTGGAATGAAATGCAAAATCACTAGAAACATCCCACTAGTCTTTGGATGGAAAATAAAAGAGAGGGGGCAATGACTAACAGTGAAAAACAATGAAAAAATCTGGGTGATGATTGTTGCCAGCGGTACAAAACAAACCAGTAGCATTGACTGAGAATACAACATGGAGGTAAATGGTCTTTAATGAAGTTAACAGTGATTTTTATTATTAGTGGCTGAATTTGGCTCCATTTCAGACTAAGTAGGAACTCATCCCTTAATAAAGATTTCTTTTTCTGAAAATTATTGCTTCAGTTAGAAGGAATTGGTACTTAATAGCTTTTAATTAAAAGACCATGTCTAATGAGATTTTTTTTTTCTTTTCCATGGGAAAAGTAGATCCCTAACACTGAAAAATCTCTAATTGACCAGGTTTTGAGGATGCCAGTAAACAAACTGTTTAATAGACATGACTAAGCACATTGTGGTGAACCATTGATTCTGCCAGCCCAGAACTGTTCAGTAAATCATATTCTCAAACTAGACTGGCATAAAGCAATAGATATAGCTATAATCAAAAAATTAATACACTCTTATTCATTCTTAAAAAGGACTATGGATAACAGAACATGCATTTTAGTGTTACAGCAATGAGTCACAGCTGTTATTGGACTGATCTAGATTAGTTTCCTAAGATACAAACTACAGAGGGAGAAAGAGTTTGCATGTCTAACCACTTCTAAAGAAATGTTAATGGCTTCAGTATCATTAGTTAAAATTGGCAAATTTACTTATCTCTTCAAAGAGAGTTCCCTTCCTTCTCCCCATTCAAAACATTAAGGTAAGAACATAACAAAATTTTAAGACAAAAAATTCCATTTACCATCGACACACCTGACATCTGTTAATATAACATGCAGGTCTTCCTCCAATCACTGATTGAAAGGTGTGTTTCAAACATAATTCAGTGATTTCAAGTTTAACTTATACGCTGTCAGAGATTCCATTATGCAATTAGCCTTTAAGATGAATTATTTAAGGAAGTTACAAACAAGGCCACATTTTAAAAGTCTCTATAAGCTTATCTCTATATTAATAATGTAATCTGAAATTTAGACATTGCACCTGTGATCCTTGTTCTACTTTCTCTATGAAATTGAAATTGCTTCAAAAGAATAAGTAGTTATAATAAATAATATTAATATTAATAATGGTAAATCATCAGTATTTTCAATTAATTAAATACGTTCTAAACATTTCAATAATAAAGCAACTGTCACTTAGGGCTTCTTTTTGAATGTACCTTCAAAATGGATAAAAGTCCACATAATTAATAATTATTTGTTTTATAAAACATAATAGTCTTTTGCTATTCATATGTCAATTGTAAATTTTTTATGTAACAGCTCTTTTTTTGAACAAGATAAGGTATAAATACTTGAATGAGGAAATAAATTGTGAATGAAATTTTTCTTTAACAAAACAGTTTAGGTATTTTTAATTATTTTTGATGATACATTTCAAATGTGGAGATGTTAAACATGCCAACTATTGAAGTACTTCAATACTTTCATACTTTAATTTTCATACTTTGCGACCCCATGGACTGTAGCCTACCAGATTCCTCCGTCCAAGGGATTTTCCAGGCAAGAATACTGGAATGGGTTGCCATTTCCTTCTCCAGGAGATCTTCCTGACCCAGGGATTGAACCTGGGTCTCCTGCATTGTAAGCAGACGCCTTACCGTCTGAGCCACCAGGGAAGTCAAAGTTAAATTAATATTTGCTAATACTGGGTATAGAAGAGTTTGTCACATTCCTATTCTGTGGTTTAGATTCAAAGTAAAAGTATGAAAATACTTCAATGGTTTGTATGTTTAACATCTCCACATTTGAAATGTATCATCAAAAAAAATTAAAAATACCTAAACTGTTTTTTGAAAGAAAAATTTTATTCACAATTTGTTTACTCATTCAAGTATTTATACCTTATCTTTTGCCATGTCAGCTTTAGATATTTTTCTACTTGTCTCCGAATACCCTTTTCTCCTGTAGGTAACACTATTAGGAAGTCGGCATGTATCCCTCTTGACTGTGTTTACTGTATATTTGTGTGCCATAGTACTCTATTGTACTATTTTTTTTTTAGACTTTATATAATTGGTATTCAACCACATACACCATTCTTATTTAAATGTTTACTTTAAAATTTTAACTACACAATTTGCTTTTACATTTTCTAACAAGGGTCAAATTATAAAAATCTTTGTTCTTCTGAAAAATATAAGAAAGTTTCATGTTTTAACTGCCCATTGAAAAATATACCACTTGGTGTTTAGACTTCCCCACATTTTAAACAAGAGTAAATGTTTTAGTTTTAAATATTTTTGTTCCACTTAATGAACATATGATTGAATTTGCCAACATATTTTTAGCAGGTTCTGTGATTATATGTTGCTCATTTATTTAATGAACATATATTTATTCATTCATTTATTTAATCCTTGGTGTTCACTTTTCACTCTGCTGATGAATATCCTTTATTGATTCTCTCAGAAAGTGTCTATGGATGATAAGATATCAATCTTTGTATCTCTGTAAAGATGAGCATTTATTTTAATCTTTCTTACACAAAAGTCCAAATTTCTTTCTATTTTATCTTATCATCTATGATATTCATATCACATATCTAGGGAGAATTAATCTAATAATTCATAATATTTAAATGAGAGGCATCTAGGTCACTGCATACTTATAAAACAAAACTGAAATGAAGTGAACAGAATGTCATATTACTTTCATTATTTTCAGAGGTAGAGAAATAGAGGTTATAATTGATAATTTATATTAATATTATTTTTTTCATTATATTTGGTTCTAGTAAATCATCACTTCTGAAAACAATCTCTTTTTCTTCTTTGAAGTTCTTTATTAATCATCTGTAAAAATATTGCCATAAAGATGATAAAAATGGAGTTGTTAAATAGAATATATATATACATATATATATGCAGTTTGATTTACTACAACTGTGAATGGTCTGGAGCAATCTTGTTCTTACCCTTTTACAAATCAAAGCTCTTTGAACATGCAATTTTGCAGAGCTTGCTTTCAGCACTAGATTTTTCTCTTTGTATTCTCTAAGGAGAATTTTTAGAAAATAGAATATTATTTCCTCTTGGAAAGGTACATCACTACATAGGATATTAATTAAATCCAAAATTTTTTTCTTAGAAGGATTCATTTTGTTAGAATCATATGTTTTTGTGCAGAAAGAAAAAATAAGATACACCCCTTGTCCCAGACAACACTTACTAGCAACTTTAAAAAAGTATGTATAACATTGGACTTTATCAGTATGCTTTATTATTTGCAAAGTTGCCTTAAATTATGTTAACAAGGGAGCATTCCCTTTTGTGGTGATAGTTAATTGTAGACAAAAAACTGCCTATATTAAAGGAACTCTACTGTAATAACAACAACAAAAGACTCCTGTTTGTCAATTCCTTTGAAACAGAGTTTTGCTTAAAATAATCTTTTGTAAAGATGATGTGACTTTTAAGAAAACTATTGTAAGTTTACCATCTTTACATTATATTAACCATTACATCTAACCCTTGTGAAATCTGTCATTAAAATTATGTCTTAAGTTCATGCTGTCGGAGCAACTGATTTTCTTTCGGGGAATGCATGAACACTGAAATATGCCATTAGAAAACCATGAAAGGAAACTGTACTGATAGTATTCCCCATACTGTATATAATACCCTCCAAGTCAATCTAAGATAAGTCTCACAGAAATAAAATTTAAAAAATATCCAAGAATACCGTGGATAGGTTATATCTGCACAGCTTATTCTCAGAGATGTATAAGGTTATTATCATTGTAACAACACTCTAGCGAGTTTTTGATATCGAATAGGGAAGGTTCCACAACTCTTATAAATTTAATCTGTAAGACAAAGGCACCTAAGCCTTGGAAAAATGAAAAAGTAAAATTGGATGCAAAATATTATTTCTTCAATGTAAGGCACAAAGATGTTTTCTATGGGATACATTACTTTAAAGTGTATGATAGATTTGGACTGGCAAACTCTCAGCTTGGACTCAGTTGGGTTGGCAATGTGAACGTGTTCATTAAGCGCACAAGAAGATATGACAGTTGCCTGGAAAGAGTCAAAATGGTAAAGTGCTTTTCCTTATTCCCTCTCAATCACCTCCTGCTAAACAGTCCTGAAAGGAAGAGCTGTATTCCTGCTACTCTCCAACTGTACCTCTTGAGTTCCTAAAAAATGTACTGGTCGTCAATAGTGTTCCAGGCATTGTGCTTGGTGTGGAGTGCAGAGGGTGTCAAGAGGAGCGACAAGAGAGCAGGTCTTCCTTTTTAGTTGTTTGCAGCTCTATCTCTATTGTTTAGCACAGTGCCCAGCACGCATTAAGGCGGTGTGGGAAGGGTTTCAAAAAATTAAGTGTAATAAGGATTCAATAAATGAAGGAAAGTCGCTAAAGCACACTAAAAATGACCATAATTTTTTTGGTTTTCTACCCTTGAGAGGTAACATCTGACTTCTTCTTGAACCTGAACTGGTCTTAGTGACTTACTTGAAAATACAAAGATAGAATTAGTAGTGTGGGACTTCTGATGGTAAGTCATAACAAGTGATGCAGTCTCTCCTTGTAGCCATTTAAACAACTTTGAAAGCCCTGAGACACACTTGAAGAAGTCCTGCCATTCTGAGACGGCTGTGAAGACAGGTCATTTGTAGGCTCTCCGGAGGGAGATATCAGCAGAACCAAGTCTTCCAGTCAACCCCTCCAAGACACCAGACAAATGAGAGGCCAGTTTAGATTGTCCAGACTAGTTCACGCACTGGTTGATATCTAGCAAGACTTCAGACAATGACACATAGAGGAAAACTGCCTAAATGAGTCCTGTCCAAATTCCTAACATGCGACATTGTGGGACAATAAAATGGTTGTTATCTTAAATTGCTATATCTTGGTGTGGTTTATTATCATGTATGGATGTGAGAGTTGGATCATAAAGAAGGCTGAGTGCAAAAGAATGGATGATTTCCTACTGTGGTGCTGGAGAAGACTCTTGAGAGTCCTTTGGACAGCAAAGAGATCAAACCAGTCAGTCCTAAAGGAAATCAACCCAGAATATTCATTGGAAGGACTGATGGTGAAGCTGAACCTCACTTTGGCCACTTGATATGAAAAGCTGACTCATTGGAAAAGACCCTGATGCTGGGAAAATTGAAAGCAAAAGGAGAAGAAAGCAGCAGAGGATGAGATGGTTAGATAGTATCACCAACTCAATGAACATGAACTTGAGCAAACTCCCGGAGATAGTAAAGGACAAGGAAGACTGGGCTTGCAAAGATTTGGGCATGACTTAGTGACTGAACAACAACAACAATGTTATACAACAGTGGGACTTTCCAGGTGGCTCAGTGGTAAAGAATCTGCCTGCCAATGCAGCAGACGTGGGTTTGATTCCTGGGTCAGGAAGATCCCTTGGATCCTTCCTGGAGAAGGAAATGGCAGCCCACTCCAGTATTGTCACTTGGGAAATCCCATGGAAAGAGGAGCCTGGTGGGCTAAGTCGACGGGGTCACAAAACAGTCAGACATGACTTAGCGACTAAACAACAATGACAACAACAACACATTATACAACAATAGATAACTGGAATGGTCCCCCAAAGATCATAGTTTAGGATGGGAGTGAAGAAAAGGCAGAGAATTTTAGAGATTTAGTTGAATGAGCATGATATTTACAATCCGAAGTGCTGTGTTCCTCAATCAGAGTTTTGCATAGTGGGATATGCAACCGCCTAGGGGAGATGATGAACCCAACCTAGGAGTCTGAGTGCTTTCTCCTTGAAACAAATGAAAACCAAGCTAATGCACCCCTTCTGACAGGGAGATGAATGAAAACATGCCACATGACAGTTTCTCTGTTTTGATTTAGATTGTTTAAATTGTATTCTTCAGAGCTTCTCTGAGGGATGTTGGAGACTGGCTGTATTGTACAAGGACGTAAAACTTGGAATTTGGGAGTTGATTATCTAGAATTGACCCAGTGGTAGAGAAGGAGGCAAAACAAGGCTTCTTTTTAAGTGTTTGGTATCATGGAAGCTCTATGTAGAGGATTTCTTTACAGTATTTGAAGACCAGTATTTTGGGGCAATATCTGGAGTACTGTATAGCCCTTTTGAAGCTTCCTTTCTATTGTTCTCTTAAGTAAAAAGTTCATGGTTCCCTTTTAGATAAAATATTTAGAGTTTGTGAACACAGAGGTACTTAAATTAGTAATTGGGCAAGAACTGAAGATTTTTAAATTAGTGCTTCTGGAAGATTACAGACATATTGCAAATTAAATTTGAAGGTGGTTAATCTGCTTTTTCTACTGGGAATAGAGCAACCTAGAATTTTAAACCATGATCTTTGCAGCATCTCCTACTTACAAATTTACAACAGTCTATATGTTCCGCAATTCCTACTTGTCCTATAGTATTAAGTGCTCAGGTCTCATTTTAGTACCATTTAACAGTCCCAGAGATCCTCATACTCAGCTTCCAGTGGAGAATGAAAGCTCTGCCCCTGGGCAGCAGTGAATTCTCCCTTGAACTGGAGGTCCCTGGTGGGCTCCGTTAGGCTTCATTGCAGACTTCCCCCTGGATGCTCTACAATTGTATTTCTATTGCAGCAGAAGAAGTAGAACTTACATCTCTTCCTACTGATGAGTACTCTACTGTTCTCAGATGTTGAGGAGTGATCAGAGACTAGCTACTTCTTGTTCAAAGTTCAGACAGAGGGGCTGAGCTTCCCTCTTCTGTGTCATTTAATTTTTCTATTTTAGTTTTAGTATGGCTTGAAATGGAGGTAAGCAGGGACAGTTTTTTTTTGTTTTTTTGTTTTTTTTTTTAGGCAGGGACAGTTTTTCAAATTGATAATCAAAGTGAATATCATTACATGGTTATGACACTGGACTGGATATTTAATTACCAAAAAAGACTATTCTTGCACCAAATGTGACGGGAGTAGTTTTTAGTCTACAAGGACTAGAAGTGCTAAATCTAGAATTACTATGTTACCTGTAAAATGTGCCTGAAATGGGGAGTAGGTGAAAAAGCTTTCTTCTTATGGAAATAAAATAATGGAGACTTCCAGAGATTGATGCTGTTGAGCTTGGGAGATAGCAAGACTCTGCCTTGGCCGTAGCTGAAGGCTGATGCAGGAGCGTAGAAGGACTTCACCCTAGCTGGAGAGGAAAGTGGGGAGGACCTGCAATGTCAGGGTAGGAAGTTTGGAGGTTGTTTCAAGATATTTGGGAATAATGACATATATACGACTAAGGAAGCAATAAAATTAATGCACTATTTTAAAATCAGATTGAGAAGGTATTTAAGATATATGGGAAATTGACTATATCCCAAATGGTTTTTATATGCTGTTTAATTTAGCAACACTATCAGAAAATATTAGCCCCTTTTTATAGATGAGGAAATTTAACTTTGAATTGATGAATAAACTTGGCCAACATTACACACCTGGCAAGTGAAAGAGTTGGAATCTGATCCTAGCTTACCTAATTCCAAAGACCTTGTTCTTTCATGAAGCTAGCCATGCTATCTAGGAATGAGTTAGCTAAACCACAGAAGATTTTGTGGGAATGGCAAAGCAATGACAGAACTAAGAGATACCCGGAAGTCAGACTCAAAAAGTCTCGAGACTTAGCAACAGATGTGGAAAGTAAGATAGAAAGATGAGTAAGAATTAAAGTTTCTTCCCTAGGTAACTGGAAGAATGTCATTACCAGAAAAAAACTTGAGTAGCAGTTAGATAAAGGAAAATAGTATCCCTAAACACTTTTCTAGTCTTCAAATCCTGTCTCTCTGTGTGAATTTGGCTTTCTACAGTTGGATATTACTGTGGTGAGAGGCTCACCTTGAAGTAGGAAGTACTTAGCTATTACACACTGGGAAGATAATTGGATAGGAAGTTAATTCATTATATTTGATATGGCAAGATGGTGAGCTGGGGCGAACTAGGCCTGGATTAAGAATCCAACTAACAGAAGACATTCCAATGAAGGCCATCAATGACACCAGGCATGCTCAAAAAGAAAACTGATCCGATGAAGAACTTTCATCTTGTTGTACCTCAGCCTATCTGTCAAGCTCCATCATTTTCTCCTGTCTTCCTATTCCTGACCTTTCTGCCCTGTGCACTGTTACTTGCAGAGCTCTACATTAAGCTCTACATGTATTTCCTCAACAGGCCTTAAAGCTATAGGACCTCTTCTTTCACTAACATTTATGTAGAGAGAGCCCTGCATTGACTTAGCCAACATGTTAAAAGTAAGCTTTGTTAATCTTTATTATTGCACATATATTCCTGGAATCTTTGGATTTTAATTTATCAGTGAGGTGATTATGCTTTTAAGCTATAGTTCTATCTCCATGAAGTCAGCATGCATGCGTGCTGTGCTAACTCACTTTAGTCGTGCCCGACTCTTCACGACCCTATGGACTGTGGCCCAACAGGCTCCTCTGTCCATGGTACTCTTATATAATTGGAATGCTATGATGGCTGGTGTCCCTGAGAATAATCTGAACCTAGGTTTCAACCAATCTCTCCATCACTATAGAATGTTTCCTCTGTTTTTGGTTTAGGCCCGGGCTCATTTTGGTCAGTACCATATTAGGGTCTAAATCAGAGTCTAAACCTTGACTACTTTCAAGGTTAGTTTCTAATATAGTTCCAAAGACTTCATTCATTTTTCCCAATCCTAAAAAAAATACAGAAACTTGAGATAAGATTCAAGTGGAAATTTAGAAGAGGAATATAGAAAAATAATTATTGACTTTAACTTACAGCTTATGGGCAAATAGCTTAGAAGGTATAAAAACATCTTTGGGCTGCAAAAGTGAGGCAAGAGAAGAAAAAACTTGAAATCAATAGCAGTACTTAAAGTTCTATGATGAAATAGATCTCCCTTGCTAGTGACTCTGAGGTTGCCCCTTTTGACTGATGCACTCTTGCCAAGTGCTGCTTTGCAGGCGGTTAACCTATGCAGAGGAAATCATGTGACCAAATTAATTTTTTCAGAGTATACTAAAAATGTGCAGAACTGATATGAATTGTAAAGGGTAGATAAATGCAAATACTGTATTAAAACATAAATTACTTTTTTACATTGTTCTACTTTTTATCATGACTTATTCAAAGTAGACTTTCACTGTATTTCAATTGCAACTAGTATCCTAGACAACTTGCTCTCCATTTTCACTCAAAAATCTTCCATTATTGAAAGCAAATTGAAATACATAACTTATTTATTATCTTTGCTTCAGTTCCTTTATAAAAGCCAATATGTTCACATTTATCTCAACATGGTTACTTCTTAATCTCTTACTTTATTTCTTGAGAGACAGAAAAAGAGGGAGAGGGAGAGAGGAAAGAATGTGTGTGTGTGTGTGTGTGTGTGTGTGCGTGCAGGCGTATGCTGAGAACTAGGCCTTTTCATAAAGGAAAAAAAACAAACCTAAACACTGGAAAAATATAGAAACAATATTCCTCTGAAAACAGTATTAATGAGCTCAATATTTATTATTTGAATGACTGAGTCTTTCAAATAATTGATTATATCAAAGTACTCAAATGAAATTTTAAAAAACTTCTAAGTTAAGAACTTTCTGTTAAAAAACATACATAAACACAACAGGAAATGTAAAGGATCCCCATCTATCAGGTTGTGTGCTGCACTGTGCTAAGTGGCTTCCATTGTGTCCACCTCCTGGTGACTCCATGGGCTGTAGCCAGGCTCGTCTGTCCGTGGGATTCTCCAGGCAAGAATACTGGAGTGGGTTGCCATTTCCTTCTTTAGGGAATCTTCCCAACCCAGGGATCGAACCCAAGTCTCTTAAGTCTCCTCCATTGTCAGGCAGGTTCTTTACCACTAGTGCCACCTGGGAAGCCCTACCAGGTTATTAAGCTTTAATAAAAATCCTAAGTTGTGTGTGAAAAAACAGGAGGATGAGAAGCATGGTGTGTTGGTAGCCCAGAATTTTGGGAGAGCTTCCTTTCTTGTTTAGGAACTTACGCATTTTTTTTTTTTTCTCCTGTCTGAACATGCTCCTAAGGAAAAAATTCTAACACTAATTCACACCATTAGAAAACAGTTGCTTTTTTACAGTGTTTCTTCTGATGAGTATATCTGTATTATAACAGGGTTTACTGTTGTAAGCCATGTGGGTGAATCATCCAAGGAGGGATTTCCAGCAAGTCGGCAGATAGAAGAGATCCTTTGGGGTAAGTAGTAAGAGGATTCAAGGATGCCACCTCCTTGCAGAAAGATTCCTGCGCCCTTCAGTGTGGCACAGGAAAGAGCTTCTGGATTGGATGATGACTCTGTTAGTGAAAATGTGTGGTCTGATGACTCAGGGAAGCAACCTGTCCCTTCCTCCCATGTTCTGGCACTGAATAAATTCCTCCAAACCTTGGCACAATCCTGGGACAATGAGGTTAAAATAGCCTATCAGCTTTTTTGGAAGGGCGGGTTGCAATACAGTAGAAACTGAGTTGAATTACAAGTTAGAACGAATAATTCTGTGCATATTATACTCTTCAGTCTGAGACTCAGATTCTTTCTATAAGATGTGTTTCCTTCATTCAAGGAACTTATGTTCTAGGGTGTTTTGACATAATGATTTTTTTAGGAGAAATAAATAAATATGTATCATTAGGAATCTGATGATAAGAAAAAAATGTTTAATTCATTCCTTACCAGTAGCTTTCAGCATAAAAATTTCCAGAGTATATTTGTAAAAGCACACCATTACCATCTGACTATTAGCAGAGAAGAGGCTCAGTAAAATGCATACACCTGACTTTAGTAGAAGGGAGTTCTGGTTTCAGATACACTTGACTGTGTACCTTTTGATCTTCTGATGGTATAAATACATACAGGGCACTTGGGAGCTAATTAACCTAAAATCTAGTTATGCTATTCATCAGCAGATGGGCCTTCAGTTTGACTTCACTGCAGAAAGAAAATACAGTGATATCTCAATTATCAAATCACCTAAGAAGTAAATTGCTTTGCATATACACCTATTCCTTGTTTAATGACTTTAACTCTTTTCTGAAAAACCTGCCACTAAGTGAAAAGTCAAAACCCTATTAATTCTAGTAGGGAAATTTATGAGGAGTTCCATCCCAACTTCAAATAGAAACAGACAAACATCACTGAACAATGGAAACAATTTAATATGAGTAGGAAATAATCACTTAAGACAAATACATATAATTTGTATCTTAATACAATGTAATAACTAACCAAATAAATGAGACTTCCAAGTGGTTGGTGGTAGGTAAGGAGAGGTGGAAAGGGGCATCCTAAGAAAAGACAGTTTTCTTTCTACATAGTCTTATTTGTCACTTCTTCAACCTGTTTGGGAGCTGGCTAATGATTATTCTGCACTGAATGTGCACTTATGAATCATATTAGTAGATAGGAAAATACCATCTGTCTGAAATACCACTTCTTAATATGCATTTATATAGTGAGGTTTGGGGTACAAAAATATCGTCGTATCAAAAAAGAGTGAGATATAATAAATTTGCTGGGGTTTTTGAGAAAGTTCTTCCTCTTTCTTCTGGGAGAGCTTTTGGAAGTGATCCCTTCTCTCTTCTTAGGGGAATTATTGATGACCATGAGTCCTAGAACCACAATAGACATTTCAGATACCAATGTGAGGGTATAGCTCACCTAGGAAGAAGACAAGACAAAAGCTCGTGGAAGGAGGAAGAGCCACTGAATTAAGGCAATTTTGTATGAAGTCACTTAGAGCTGATGGCATTCAAATTCACACAAGCAAGATTCTAGACAAGGACACTGATAGAGGAATCATATCAAGGGCAAATCTAAGGGACAAACAGTCCAACAAGAACATAGATCCTAATGGGAAAAGATGCTCAATACACCATATCATGCATGTCCAGATTGGATGGGTAGGCAAAACGAGGAAGAGGAATGCTGGGATCCAGAGACAGGTAAATATTTGCCCTCCAAATGATCATGGTAATTTTTTGTGGTTTACCTATGTAGGAAGGCTAATTCCCACACTAGCTCAGAGGTTTGATTGTTACTGCTCAGACTTTTTCTAAAGAAAACAATCATGATAAATTGAAGTGGAGTTATTAAAAATGTGTCAATACTTTGAAAGTCAGTTGGGATGAGTGGAATAGTCCCTATCTTAGGACTTTGGATATGAATAAAAATGTGATGGATTCTGACTAAGGCTTTATCATCATTCCATGGATTAGGAAGTTGGTCAGTGGTGACAACAGAGGCACCAAAAGAATCATTGTCTCCAAATATTCTCCTGGTTGAGTCTATCATATTGCGTGAAATTGGCAACAACAGTTAGGTCATAAATAATGAACATTTCTTTTGAAATGCAGATTTGTTAACAGAGAAATACATTAAGCTCTCAGTTTCAAACTGATCATTGAGGTCACATAAGCTTCCACTGCAAATTCAAAGAGACACTGTAGGATATTTTAAAATTCAGGAAAAATGCAGTAATGTCTATTGGACATCATGTGAACTAACTAGCTCATTGATGACTGTGTTTGTTTCAGTGAGAGTGGTACAGTTCAATCTGATTATACAATTTGAGTGGGTGCTATTTTTAGGACATAAATGCTTTTAAAGGTGTGTGGACCTAAGTATTTAATAAATGGAACTGTAAGATATTACTTTTGGCCCAAGGATGCTGTGAAACAGTTACTGAGACAATTAAGGATGCCATGAACCAAGAAAATAGGAGACCCCCTGCATTCAGCTATGATCACTCATTAATCATTTGGCAATATCTTAACCACTTAGAGCCCATGAATATAGCCAGGGTTTTTACGAGGAAGAGGGACACAGAACACATCCTTAGCAAGAGTGTGGGGTTTCAAAGAGGGCTTCCTGGAGAGTCATGAAATTTTCAGGTTCCAGAATAGAACAGAGAGGCAAAAAAAAAAAAAGCAAAACATGGTTAGTGAACAAACATGACCTTTGTGATTTTTGTTCAGGGTCAAGTTTGCTACAGTGCTGATGGCACCCAGGTCTTGTCTGATATGGAACATATTTCTGAAGCTTGAACTAGCCTGGAATGTCTTTAAACAGAGCGAGGCTCATGATCATTTGTTTATTCTATTCTATTTTTTTTGTTTGGCATTGATTTTCTCAGGCTCAAAATTAGATATGCCTTTAACATACTTTTATGAAACAGTCATTTTTCTTTATAAAAGGAAGTCAAAGCGACTAAAATATTACCATATAAAGCAGAATATGATTTAAATATCTACTGACAATAAGGTATCTCCTTTTCTTGTGAGTTATATCAGAGGATCAGGACCCTAACTATCCAGTGTCTTATGTACTCCAATCTGGCAAGATACTGTCAGGGTTACCTGTTACAATATAACTCCATTTTTCTCAGCTTCTGAATACAAATGGACACCATCTTCATGTGCCAAATTTTGGGGTATAAGTATTCCCCATGTTCAGGTTAAAAACCAGCAATTCCTACCCATGGCTTTGCTTAAACTCTTGTATTTCATCCAGAAATATTGTACAGTTTAACATTAAACAATAGAAGAACACTTGGGATTTCTTATCAACTTATCCAGACATTGATGGAAGACATTCATAAACAGGAATTTTTTTTTCTAGATGGATTGAAAAAATTCTAGTATATCAAAAACTTTCCTTTAGATTATTCTCTTTTAAGTTATATCATCATTACTGGTTCATCTGCACTTTTTCTCTCCATATCTGTCAAACAACTGAAATGATTTTGTGGGATTTCTTTCCTCCATGTTAAATATAGGCTTTTTTTAAAAAAAAAAAAAACCATTGCAATTGAGCATGTCATTTATCCTTCTGCCCATTTTTCTTATATTAAAAGGTCTCCTGCTGGAATTTAATTTCAAGTTAAATCTTTACCCCACCCTCAGGCTGTGAGACTGAATTAAATAAATCCCACTAAAAGTAATAAACCACTCTTAGCTGTGGTCTTGTGATATCAGTTGTCAGCCTGTCAGAGCAAATC
Source organism: Capra hircus (assembly GCF_001704415.2). Taxonomy (NCBI): domain Eukaryota; kingdom Metazoa; phylum Chordata; class Mammalia; order Artiodactyla; family Bovidae; genus Capra; species Capra hircus. The sequence goes on along the minus strand of NC_030815.1, from coordinate 50,340,118 downwards.
TGAGTGTTAAATTCACTGCCTCTGCTAGTGAGGAAAGAATCAGAACACCAAAAAGCCCAGGATGGCAGAACTGCTATAGTCACTTTGGTTTCGTCTCAGCAGTCGTACTTAAACATGCAAGAAAATATCTTTGAAGATGATTTTTTTGATGACACTCTTTTAAAATTCATATTGATGGTAAAACATAAAGGCTCAGCTTTGGTTATTATACTTTATTTAGTAATGTTGTGAGCCTGTGAGATCTATTAACAAGAAGGTAGGATTCTTTGAGGGGAGGAGGGACAAAACAAGAGTATTATACTAACAGGGATTGATGAATTTTAAATGTAAAGAGCTAGTCAGGGCTACTGTCTAAATATAGGATTGAAAGGTCAATGATTCGAGAAAGGAAGCAAAAAGAATACATGTCATCCATTTCCTCTTGTGAAAATTTGCAAGGAAATTAATCCACAAAACACAGTGATGCTCAGACTTCCAAATAAAATGCTCTGAGAAGGGGCAAAGGACACCCTCCCTGAATGGACTCCCTTCAAAACCCTGTCTGTGATGCAGGGACACTGGGAACGATCCCAGTACCAGGCTGGATTTATGGGTGTGACTAATCAAAGGTGACAGCTGGCTTCAAATCTGTTGGCTTGTCATTCAGTGGACCGATTTACAAAATACTTGTTTACCCTTAAAGCACTGAGGTTGTCCAAAAAGGAAAGTCTCTCTCTTTTTTTAAACGCTAGCTTCTCCATATTAAATTCTGAAGAGTTAAAGTTTTATAAAAAGCCAAAAATCAATACTGTCAGTGATTTCGTGTTTTTAAAGAACAGGACAACAGCTCAGCAGATTAACTTCCTCCTCTCCATGGATAAGCACAATATTGCCTTCTGCAGAGATAGAGCTGTAGGAATTCCCGAGGGTGGGGGAGCTGAACACAGACAATTCTCTGAACAGATTTCAATAGAGAATTCTGAGATGATAGACATTCTCCAATAATTTTTATAGTTGCAACTCTCATATTTCCATAGATGTAGCATCTTTATTCTGTCAGGAGCTGGGCATACGGTTAACACTAATGCCTAGTAATCCCTCAGACACCTCCTTCTAACCTTTTTAAAACTCTTTTTACTTCCTAACTTGGAAATGGTTCTGGGGAAATATGACTTTATAAATAGCTTTCTTTCCTTATTTGAAATACATTTTGATAATCAAAACTTATGATGCTTGATTAATTATACCTGAAAATTTCATACAAAGTCATATCTTTTTCTAACCTTATGAAAATACAGTAAAATAATTTTCAGTTTCTCATAGGAAAAAAACAATGCATCTTATCGATGTCCATTGCAGAATTAGACTTTTCAGATGGTGGAAAAATTCTTTCACTTCTGTAATGAGGTTATTTAGTGGTAGTAATTTGAATTAAAGTCAATGGCTGGGCTTTTCATTTTAAATGATTAGATTATATTTGTCAGGATTTTTCAAAATTTATAAACCTGACTGATATATTTTCACTTTCATTTCATTTGCTTATTTAGCAGGTTATCATGAAAAAACGATGGAACTTGTAACTAGAAATCTGGCTTGAAGTCCAGCTCCTTCACATACCATCCATTTAAACTCAAGCTAACTGTACTGTGCGGAGCCTCGGTTTACTCATATGCACAATGGGGTCATAGTGCTTTCTTTATGAGATTGCTATGAGAATTAGTAAATTATACATGAAGCAGCTGGCTGAGGGCCTTTCATGTGTCTGTCAGATGCTCCCTTCTGACTCTGAATCTGCAGTAAGTTTTATTGCCTGTGACAATTCAAATATATTTAGCTGAAATTAAAAAAAATTCGAGTGTAGAGAATTTCCCATAGTAGGGTCATATAAAAGATGATTTGAGTCAAAGGAGAGATCTCAAAAATACTTTCTTGCTGAATAGTGAACTTGAGATCATGAAACTCAATTTCAATTTTGGTGAAGATCAGTCAGTTTCAAAGCTAAACTACAAATAAAACATTTGCAATTTAATTCATTTATTTACTCAACAACGACGTGCCACTAACCCATTATGTGCTAGGATCCCTGCAAGGCCTAGGGGCCTAACAGTGAGTAAAATCATAGCCAAACTGCTTCCAGTACAGTCAGGAAGGAAAATAAGAAACTTGAAGAACAACAATGGAAGCAACATATGGAAGCACATGGGGCTGCGGGAACAGTCAGCAAATATCAGCGACAGTCCGCAGGGGAGTTCCATTTCTACATTCCTTCTCCTCCTGCCCTCCGTATTTGTCATTACTTTCTATCCTTATATCTCGTTCCCAATTTATTTATGATGAAACACTCCCCTTGAGGACATCAGCACTTTCGAATGCTTTTGTGAGGTATTAACTAATTTTACAATGACATAGTTTCAACTGAGCACTATAGCATGTAAGGCTGTAAGCTGTCTGTGAAGCTTGGTTGTCCTGAGACCCTCGAAGCATAGAGTTCTAAACTGTTAAGTAATGCAAACCATCTTTTTGGCCAGCATGCACTTCTTTTGACATGTATATTCTGCTCAATAATCTAAATTTTCTTCCCATGTAAACTTGGAGATCCTCCAAGTGTTTTAACTGTAAATGATATCATATTTGGAAAATAATCAGTTAACAACACCTCAGGCCCCATAATGACCAAATAGTCTCTAGAACTGAAATAATGATACGATGATTGTAAAAAATATAAACATCTAAAGTTTATTGAGCACTGACTATGTGCTGGGTCATTGTTCTAGAAGCTTTACACCAACTCTTCAGATAGCAGTTACCAGACGCATTAACAAAAGATAACAGGACTTGGTCACAAGCTTCACCTTTGTGACACAATAGACAAATTTTGCCTGGTATCACCCAAATTAGAAGAGTGTACTGTTTGGAACCTAGAGGATAATCTGATTTTCTGGGCAAGAATTTACATAATGGAGAGGAGAAGATGTAAGACAGAACAGCTAATGGTTACCATGTTCATCTATTGAGCCTTTGGGGCATGGTGAATAAATTTATTTCACAAACTTAAAAACATCCTCTTTTCTCATAAACCATTTATTTTTGGAGAAGGCAATAGCACCCCACTCCAGTACTCTTGCCTGGAAAATCCCATAGACGGAGGAGCCTGGTGGCTGCAGTCCATGGGGTCGCGAAGAGTCGGACAGGACTGAGAGATTTCACTTTTACTTTTCACTTTCACGCATTGAAGGAAATGGCAACCCACTCCAGTACTCTTGCCTGGAGAATCGTATGGCCAAAATGGACATGTCTGGCAATGTTTTGAGTTCCCATAATATGTCTTTGTGATTTTATTTGTTTTATAGGAAAACATAATTTTGATTTAGTAATTTAAAAATCTATCTGCCAGGCTTTTTAGGAAACTGAGGCAAACAGTATATTTAAAGGCTGTTGTATTCTTAATTTATAACAAAAAATACATTTGTCCCTTTTGAATGATGACAGATGTGTTACATCTCTTTGTATCTTTCTAAGAGTCTAGCCTAGCACCACCTACATCACTGATATCTAACAGATATTCACTGATGGCTTGGTATGTGATTACAACTTAAAGATTTCACTTAAATGTTAAAGAGATGCTGCACTCTCATTTTCCTTTCCCACAAATACTGATGTCTTCTGAGGATCAGAAAGTCTTTGCCTTAAAAAAATTTCTTGTTCTTCATATCAAATTTTGAGTTAGAAATCTTTTATTTAATGTTTTGATGGCCCTGGGTACATATTTCAGTAATTCTAAATCAAACAATCACAGAGTATGAGAGCTGGAAGAAACTTTCTGCAGCATTGTGTCTGGGGATTACAAACTCAAATGCCTCCAAGGGTCAGGCAGGTAACATAAATATGTGAATCTGACTGTGCCTGAGATCATGGGGAGGAGGAAAGCAAAGCCTGTAGTGAACTAGAGACTGCGGAACTTGTAAAATTGAAACCCAGTTCTGATAGAAAACAGGGCTGAAGGCTATGTTTTGTCCACTAGCTACCTATTTATAAACACTAAAGCTAATTCCTTAATTTTAACTATCAGTGCATTTAATCCTGCATTGCTCACTTTTGCAGGGAGTTGGAATAACATCACAGAGTTCAGGGTCAGAAATAGTCCTACAAGGCACCCACTCAACCTAACAACGTTAAACAAACGACATTAAATCACACGGCTTGTGTATTTAGACTTTGTGAATTATTATCTAAGTTAATATGCAGGGACAGGGGAGAGAGCTTTAAAACTACTTCCATTTGTGCTTTCTTGATTTTTGAAATAAAGATGTAAAAATCTCTGGTGAATTTCTTTGTGTGTCTTTCACTGGCTTTGAAGCCAGATGAACGAAAGGCTTACCTTCTAGGAGCTGTGTCACCTTGAACAATCTGCTAAATTCACTGAGCTTCCTTTTCCTTGACAGCACACCTGGTTTATTTACCACAAAGTTTTGGGATTAAATAAGATAATTTCTGTAAAGTGCCACACACAAAGCTTGTTCATATTTGATGATCAGAAAATGTGTTTCCCACCTTCTAGTGCCCTCAACCTCTTCTTGTTCTCCTTTCTCCCTGTATCTGGGCCTACCACTTCTTTAAACCAGTTGGTAATAAATTGGTCCCCATTCTATCCTTTCACTCCAGCTGAGATCATCAATAGTGTTGTAGTTTTTGTAACACATTGTTGGATGAATCTTTTTATATAAAAAAAAGAATGTAAACATTTTCTTTAAGGAGTTTCCTTGGAGATGTACACCCTCAGGTTAAATAACAATTTGTATTTTTCAGAGAACATTATTATTATTATATTTATTTTTTGTGGTTAATGTGTCTTTCCTCTTTGTACCTTTTCTTTCAAGAAAAATACAATGTTCCAGAAGACCGCCAAATGTGAGGGGGGTCTTTAAATGTTCACTGTAGGAAATCTGGGTCTCTCAAATTAGCACTGGTGATTTGACAGGGTAAGGAGTCACTCTGTTATTATTTGTACCTGTTATCAGAATGACTGCAACCTAGAGTTCCCCCTAGATTCTCCCCCAAAGAAGTGCTCTGCTTCAACACACCACAGCTTTTTAAAACTTTTAAAAAAAATTAATGAATTTGGTTAATAGTTCTGAATGTTTTGTCATTCACACACACAGAAAGCAAAAATAAGAATAGGCCTGCTAGAGGCTTAATTAGTTTAGATCGGCACTCTGGGTAGATGGGGCAGACTCTCTTTTTCAGACTTTGCCAGTAGGTTTTCTTTAGACATAATTTAATTTTATGAATTAAAACTGAAGTTCTGCATCCTTTCCTTCCTCCCCGAGAGACCCGTGACTGGCGATTTGTGTAATACACATGGTATGATGTATCTTTTGTATTCTTTAGCAAGGAAAAGGAACGCAATGTGTTTTTCCTACAAAACTATACTTCACTGAGAAATCAACATATCAGCCTTTGTTATGTCCTTGGTATATTCTTCATTTCTCAGTAATCAGTAAATCGTGTGTGTGTGTGTGTGTGTGTGCACATGTGTGTGTGTGTGCAGGTGTGTGCATGCACATGTGAGCTCAGTCATGTCTGACTCTGCAGCCCGCCAGGCTCCTCTGTCCATATAAATTTTCAGGCAAGAATACTGGAGTGGGTTTCCATTTCCTCCTACAGAAGATTTTTCCATACCTAAGGATCGAGCTCACATCTCTTGTGTTCCCTGCAGCAGCAGGTGGATTCTTGGGTCAAAAAGGACACATTTGTTGACCTTGCTTACCTTAAAGATATTCATATTACTTGTCTACAATTCTGGCTGCCATCATCTGTAGGCAGTATTCAGTTTTCTTCATAACTTCTGGCCACATATGATCAACGTGTTTTTTTTTTTCTTTTTTTGACAGACATTCAAATGAAGGGTACAAATAACCTCTAAAACATCATGTTAAAATTGGGCTGAAAACCTTCAAAAATGGCTTGCAATGATCCCTCCCCCTGGTATTCATACCCTTGACTAATCCCTTGCCCTTGAATGTGGGTTGGAGCTAGTGTTTTTCTTCTAATGAACATGGCAAACATGATGCCATATCAGTTCCAAGATTAGACCATAAAAGCCTGATTTTTGTCTCACTGACATGCTCTCTTGCTTTCCCATTTCAAAGAAGCCAGGTGCTGTGTTGAGAGCTGCCTTTTAAAGAGGTTCAAGTGGCAAGGAACTCAGGGTGACCTTGGTTAACAGTGGGAAATTGAAGTTCTCAGTCCAACAGCCTGCAAGAAACTGAATCCTGCCAATAACTACTAAGTGGGCTTAGAAGCAGATCCTACCCCATTTGAACCTTCAGATAATTGCAGCCTGGGCCAATGCCTCCATTGCAACCTTGTGAAAGACCCAGTGTAGAGGACCCTTTTAAGATATATATGGATTTTTTTCTGGACTGAGAAAAACTCTGAGATTATAATTGCTGTTGCTTTAATCCACTACATTTTGGGGGTAATTTATTATATAGCAATAGGTAATAAATACTTCCCTATAAATATTACTTTTCTCACTTAACAATACACTATGGAAATATGTTTAAATTAATTGATATAAGTTTGATTCATTGTTTCTAATAGTGGCATAATATTACCTAGTGGAGATTTATTGTTTTTTTCTTATTTCTTTATGGGTAGTCATTAATGCCGCTCTATTTATAATTGCTAAATGTTTTAAAAATACAATTAGAGATTAATTATCTTACTTTCTATATTTCTGATGTTCATTTAGAAACTGGGAAAAACATACAGATAAGAAAGTATACTAAAGAAGTCACCTTTTGATTCCATAATAAAATGTGGATCAAATTATACTTTTAAAACAAAATATCATTACATCAGAATTATATTTTTTTTGTTTTGAAGGAAACACTTGGATACTTTTAAAAAATGTAAAAATAAAAGAAACACTTGATGTTAACTCAACTAACTATGTGGATTCTCTTTAAATTCCCTTCAGAAGTATAAAATTAATGTAATTATTTAATCTTAGGATAGAAGGGATGCTAAAAACCACCCAGTATAATCACATATTTCATATTTTAACTCCCATTAAAAATTTGCCATTGAAAGATATTTTAAACAGTAATTTATAATTTTACTAATAATACAAATGTATGTTTGTGTAAAAATGTAAATATATGAATTAAAACTGAAGTTCCAGATCCTTTCCTCCCTCCCTGAGAGACCCATGGCTCGTGATTTGTGTAGTATACATGGTATGATGTATACTAGTATTTTGTATACTCTTGAAGGCCTTTAATTCACTCCCACTCCAGTATTCTTGCCTGGAGAATCCCACAGCCAGAGGAGCCTAGCAGGCTGTGGTCCATAACGTTGCAATGAGTTGGACACCACCGAAGCATCTTAGCACTTTATAGTGCTTTATGATTGATGATTAAGCTTTAAGAATGGAGACTGATATGTTTCTTTCATGTTTTGTTATTTTATACTTATATTGAGCTAATTTTAATTTTTTGTTATGTGAAATTAATATTATTTTACTTTTATATTAGTGAAATGATGTTAGTAGCTAAGCTGGCAAACAAAATTCCTTCCATTTAAAGCATCTCTAAGTACCTTTCACCTAAGGAAATGTTTCAAACCATGTGAAGCTGAAACTTTGTCTGCAAACATTTCCACTGACAATCATTTTCTGAGTGTAAGTAAGGGCTAGATATGTTTTTTTAACACTCAATGTCCTAATGCCTTTAAAACAAAAAAATTTTTTTCAGCCTGAACGTCAAAAACACATTTTAGAAACGCCTGTTAGTAGAATAAACATTTCAACCAAAAACACATTTGAACTGTTAAATTCCCTTGGTGATCCAAATGTTTTGCTTCACAAATGGTTTTTAGATATGTCTTGGTTCCAACTCTATTTCTTCTGAAATATCACTGTGAGGATTTTATAAATTAAGAGCCTTTTGGGAAGCTGTTTACAGAGTACCTTCTTTGTGCTGACTGCCACGACAGGTACTGATTCAATGATAAATAAATACTACACAGTCCCAGCCTTTAAGGAACATGTTATGAAATGGAAGAAACAGAAAAATATCAGGTGATAAATCCAATATGACGTAGCATGTCAGAGTCAGTAACTCATTCATTCGTTCATCAATCCATCGATGAAGTCTTATTTTTGTAAGCTCTTTGATGGGCCAGGCATTATCCTAGATGTGCTATAGCTCTGGCTTCTCTGAATTAAGAAGGGACATGCAAAAGGGCATAAAGAGTTGATGCCCGATCTCCATAGACAAAGGAGATCAGGACCAGCTTTCTGAGAGATGACACACCAGCCAGCACTTGAAGGAAAGAGGGCAGTCACTGCATAAGAAAAGAGAACCATTATCAGCCAACATGAGGCACCAGGAAAAGTATTGCCTGTTGGAGAAATACCGAAGCACATTTTGGTGGTGGCCGTCGTGGATGTGGAGGACAAGCTGAGAGAAGCAGACAAAGACTAGGCCGTGGAGGACTCTGCAGCCTATCTTTAGGACAGTAAGAAGAACTTGAACAACAATATTCTTGCTGAATCCCAGTTGCTTACTAGTTCAGTGATATAAATTTAGTCTTCTTACTACCTTAGTAATTTTTGAAAAAGAAAATCTGATAAATTTTCAATGGAATGGAAAAAAGAAAGCTCAGCAAACTGTGCCCAGTAATATACTGGTGGTTAGTCACACTGTGATGTTAAAAAAGTCAGACTAACGTAGATCAAGCTTACACCCAGTGGCCTGGTTTATCCTATAATTTGGTGACATGGCAAGGACTTTACATGCTATTTTAACAGTGTGAGAGTTTTCCACAACGCCTTTGATTTAGATTTACCAGCAAAGAATTCATCTAACAATGGTATGTACAATTGGTTAAAGTGATAATGACTTTTGAAAACTGCTATAGAGCTGTGAGGGCTTCCCTGGTGGTTCAGATGGTAAGGAATTCACCCTCAATGTGGGAGACCTGGGTTCATTTCCTGGGTTGGGAAGATCCCCTGGAAGAGGTCATGGTAACCCACTCCAGTATTCCTCCCTGGAGAATCCCCATGGACAGAAGAGCCTGGTGGGCTACAGTCCAAGGGGTCACAAAGAGTTGGACATAACTGAGTGACCAAGTCCAACACATAGAGGTATGAAGATTTTAAAACATTGTAAGGTGAGTCAAAATACTACTGTTTAGGGATTATCAATGTGATGCACACACTCTGTATTTTGGTAAGATCTTCATTGTTGAAAACTAACAGTAGAAATTTGGAAAAAACACATCTCTGGGCCTTAGTTTCTGAAAAACTAAGGGAACTGGGTCTTTTAGTCTTTTCTAGTTATAAAATTATGCAAATCAAAGTCATATACTTTTTGTGTGATAAACATGTCCTTCTGAGTGACAGAAATATGTAGCAGCTCAGTTACTGGCACAGTTGTTTATATCAGTATATATTAAACAATCAGTTTCATATTTACTATGTATCTACAATGTTGAAATAGTATAATAGGTAATGGGAATGTGATGGCTGTGTTCATTTGTGCTGGTTATCAAACTTTTCTATCTCGCTACGCTTTATGGGTGCTTGGCAGAATTGTGACTACTTCTGGCCAATGAGTTGTCAGTGAAACTCAAAAGTCATTTCTGGGCCATAACAATTGAATGCTAGTTTGGTGGCTCAGTTGTAAAGAATCTGCCTGCAATGCAGGAGACACAGGAGATGCAGGTTCGATTCCTGGGTCAGGAATCCAGTTGCTGTCTATTCTCTGTGTGTTCCCTAAACAGGTTGAATTTATTCCCATATGTTCAGGGCCTTTGCATACACATTCCTTCTGCCTGAAATGTTCTTTCCCCAGATGTGGTTGGTGAGTTTTCATCCTTTAGGTCTTGGTTGAAAGGTTTTTTTAGAGGTGTCTTTCCCAAACTGCACTTTCCTATTTTCCCTCACTAGTCTTTACCCTATTGCCTGTTAGAAAAGAGTTGTCTTCATGGCACTCATCATTATTTGAACTTTTCTTTTTTTATGTTTTTATTTGCTTACTTATTCACTATTTGCCTCCTTCCTCTATGTTGTAACTTTATCAAAGGAAATCAGCCTTGTCCACTATTTTATTCTAGTCTTCTAAAACAGTAATGAATACATAATAAGCCTTTGTTAATGATGAACTAGTTAAATTCATATTCTGGTTTCAACTAGATTATTTCTTGTCAAATTCACCTAAGAGAATTGTTTCTTTGCACTGTGCACCTTGTTTTTAGCCTTAAAGACACTGATTGATACACACAGCAAAATTTACTTGAAGAACTATTTGGCTCATTGGTCTGCCACTACAGAAAATATCAGCTGTTCAGCTGGCAGCAAAGAACTGAGATCTGGAAGTTCAGTCCCATTTATGACACTAAAATGAGAAACCAAGGTGTATTGCAAAAAAATCTGTTTTTACAGTCTGGGTTTCCATTCATTCTATCTGGATACGCCATATGACGTGAAAATCTTGGTACATCATCAAGTTACTTTTTTTTTTTTTATACCATGCCCTGCCCCACTGACCTAGGATTTCCACTGGGGCAGAAGCAATGTCCTAAACTGGGAATGGACAGGAAGCAGTGCCTCCTTCCGTGTCTATGTTTACTCAGAATTGCATACACCAAAGTATAGGATTATAGCTCTGGGCTAGGTTTCCTTGTGCAGTCCTCATTTGGTTGCAAACAATTTATAAAGTTTTTCCACCGACAAGGTCAATCTCTCAAAAAGCCAGTCTTGGTGCACTCATTTTTATCATTTATGCCTGTAAAAACATTTTCCAATAATCGGCCCTGATGGTTAATTTTATGTGTCAACTTGACTAGACTGAGGGATGCTCAGATACCTGGTAAAATGTAGTTTCTGGGTGTGTCTGTGAGGGTATCTCCAGAGGAAATTAGCATTTGAATCAGTAGACTGAGTCAAGGAGACGGTCCTCACCAACGCAGGTGAGCATCATCTGAGTCACGGAGGATTAGAGGACTGAGGATTAGAATACAAAGGCAGAATAGAGCAAAAAGGTAGAGGAAGGGTGAATTCTTTCTGCTACCCTCAGATATTGGTGTCTTGGTTCCTGGGCTTTCTGACTCAGATCAGGATGTACACTATTGGCTCCTTAATCCTCAGGCCATTGGATGGAAGAAATTACACCACCAGGGTACCTTCTTCTCCAGTTTGCAGACTGTAGAACTTTTTGGCCTCCATAACTGTGTGATACAATTCCTATAATAAATCTCCTCATATATGACAATTTAACTATTTGTCTCTCTTATTTGTTGTGTTTTCTTGGAGAACACTGATTAATACGCTGGTTAGAACCAGGTTGTAGCTAAATTTTGGTCTATATTAAGAATTGTGAAATGCAAGATTTTAAGGCAGCTATTGAACAGAACCAACTTAACAGCTGTCCATTCTAAAATTATTATTGTTTAAATTGCAAAGCCACTATACCACACTTTAGCCAATTTGTAAGTATTAATATTTTTGAGTCATCAACAGTCCAGTTTATTAAAATAATTAAATATCAGTATTTCCTGCATATTTCCCCATCTTCATCTCATTACTTTTAGTTCTAAGTTTCAAATAAGCTTCAAATACTTTTTGATGATGATGAGCATAAGAGCAAACAATATTAGCAATCCAAGGATGTCCTTATTATTTGTCACTATTTTCTTTCAAAACTAATTAAATGGAAATAATATTTTATTCACATACAGCATTGTTGATACTGGGGGCATAGTAAACGAAATATTTAAATTTTTCATTCAAATGCTAGACCCTAGCCTGGAAAATAAAGTTATTGTAATATTAAATAATTTTTATTTGATTTTCTTTAAACATTAATGCCGATTATTTAAAGAATCTCTCCTTAAATCATTCAAATGAAAAAAGAAGAAACAACTGATTTTAGTAAACAAATAGCAATGTAAAACTCAATAACAAACTTACCTCAAAAATTACAGTGTATACAAAAATTTTGAATAACATTCACATTTGAGGGAATGCAGATATGTGAAGGAAAGATAAGCCAGATCCATCCTAAAGGAGATCAGTCCTGGGTGTTCATTGGAAGGACTGATGTTGAAGCTGAAACTCCAATACTTTGTCCACCTGATGTGAAGAGCTGACTCACTGGAAAAGACCATGATGCTGGGAAAGACTGAGTGCAGGAGGAGAAGGGGATGACAGAGGATGAGATGGTTGGATGGCATCACCGACCCAATGGACATGGGTTTGGGTGGACTCCTGGAATTTGTGATGGATAGGGAAGCCTGGCGTGCTGTGGTTCATGGGGTCATAAAGGGTCAGACACGACTGAGTGAATGAACTGGACTGAACTGAAGCCAGGTAAGATTTGATAGATATAGGTAAGAATTTGGTATGTTTATAGAGATTTTATTTTGGAAAGAACTGGCAACTGAAGAAAAACAATTATCTATTGTTAAGATATTTAAACCTATTATTATTCAATATTAGTTTAAATCCACCTTCATGATTTCAGGTCTTTATTTTCCCTATTGCTGGCTGCCTTAACAATATTTTGCTTTCTGAAACCAGCAGTAAAGGTTTAAAACCCATGCAGTATTTTCTTCTCATAGTCCAAGAAGAAACTTCTTTTTCTCCTTGATTTAGAAATAACTCACCTCAAATCCTTGATCAAGATTTTTACATTTCAGCTCAAGAAACAGTTCAGTTATCTGTGAGAGTTGCCTGCTCCTTAATAATCTCTAAACTAAAACAGCCATTATTCAAGAATTTAATTTAGTTAAAATTACAATTTTTACTTGCTTTGTTAAATTTAAAGAAAACCTTGACTCTATTTAATAGGTTTGTTATCCAATTACAGGTACACAGCTGGAAATATTCATATGAAACTTATGCTTCTCATAGTTTATTTTTGTTTCAGCATTTTAAAAACACACTTATTTCTGCATTTTTGAGCTGTAGTCATTGAGTCAACTATTTCCAAAGCCCTCCTAACCTTCTCTTCTTCTATGAGTACTAAAGTATGTGCTTGAAGGATAGGACTGTGTCTTTGCTGTCTTTGCCTGCCTGGCACTGGGGCAGCAAGTAAATTTCATCTCCTGTGTCAATTGCAAATAGACAGCTAGCGACTGCCTAGAGTGATGTATTGAGAATCAATCTGAGGCCATGTCTGACATCAGTGGGAAAGATTGCTCTGTTTGATTAGAAATGCCTGCTATTGCCATGGCCTGGCAAGGAAAGGCTAGCTCTGAGGAAAGGAATTGATATTTGCTCTTCTTGTCTTTGTGCTTAAAGAGGTACCTATAATAGCTTGGCATATACTGAAGGTTTTCTAGATAAGTGGATGAACTTAACTTTATTTGGACAATGCTATGCAGAAAGAAAACTCTGAAGTTCCCTTTCATGCCAACCTTCCAAGTTTTCTTTCTGACACATTAAAAGCAACCAGTCCATAACCTACACCTTCCTTGGATTGGCCAGATAAAATAAAAGGAACCTGGTCTCATTAAGACTGAACTCCCACAGTGGTCAATAATTTACCATTTACTTTCTACTCAAATTATGCATTAGTCCTTAAATCCTATTTGTGTCTGCATGTATATCTAGTGTTAGTCACTCAGTCATGTCCAACTCTTTGTGAACCCATGGATTGTAGTCCACCAGTCTCTTCTGTCCATGGAATTCTCCAGGCAAGAATACTGGAGCAGGTTGTCATTCCCTTCTCCAGAAGATCTTCCCAACCCTGGGATCCAACCTGGGTCTCCTGAAACGCAGGCAGATTCTTTACCATCAAAGCCACCAGGGAAATCCTAATATCTCTCTGGGATAGTGATATTTTTGATGTGGCTCTTAATTTTATTGTGCCTATGTTCATGGTTCAGTTCAGTTTCATTCAGTCCCTCAGTCGTATACAACTCTTTGAGACCCCAAGGATTGCTGCTGCTGCTAAGTTGTGTCAGTTGTGTCCGAATCTGTGTGACCCCATAGACGGCAGACCACCAGGCTCCTCTGTCCCTGGGATTTTCCAGACAAGAACACTGGAGTGGGTTGCCATTTCCTTCTCCAATGCATGAAAGTGAAAAGTGAAAGTGAACTCTCTCAGTCGTGTCCAAATCTTCGCAACCCCATGGACTGCAGCCTACCAGCCTCCTCCGTCCATGGGATTTCCCAGGCAAGAGTACTGGAGTGGGGTGCCAGTGCCTTCTCTGCCATGGACTGCATCACACCAGATTTCCATGTCCATCACCAACTTCTGGAGCTTGCTCAGACTCATGTCCATCAATTCAGTGATGCCATCCAACCATCTCATTCTCTGTTGTCCCCTTCTCCTCCTGCCCTCAATCTTTCCCAGCATCAGGGTCTTTTCAAATGAGTCAGTTCTTCACATCAGGTGGCCAAAGTATGGGAGTTCCAGCTTTAGATTCAGTCCTTCCAGTGAATAGTCAGGACTGATTTCCTTTAGGACTGACTAATTTTATTTCCTTGCTGTTCAAGGAACTCTCAAGAGTATTCTCCAACACCAGAGTTCAAAAGCTCAGCTCTCTTTATGGTCCAGCTCTCATATCCATACACGACTACTGGAAAAACCATAGCTTTGACTAGATGGACTTTTGTCAGCAAAGTAATGTCTCTGCTTTTCAATATGCTATCTAGGTTGGCCATAGCTTTTCTTCCAAGGAGCCAGCATCTTTTAATTTCATGACTGCAGTCACCATCTGCAGTGATTTTGGAGCTCAAGAAAATAAAGCCTGTCATTGTTTCCATTGTTTCCCCATCTATTTGCAATGAAGTGCAGTCATGAAGTATGCAGGTCAGGAAGCAACAGACTGGACATGGAACAACAGACTGGTTCCCAATAGGAAAAGGAGTACATCAAGGCTGCGTATTGCCCCCTGCTTATTTAATATATATGCAGAGTACATCATGAGAAATGTTGGGCTGGAGGAAGCACAAGCTGGAATCAAGATTGCTGGGAGAAATATCAATAACCTCAGGTATGCAGATAACATCATCCTTATGGCAGAAAGTGAAGAAGAGCCTCTTGATGAAAGTGAAAGAGCAGAGTAAACAAGTTGGCTTAAAGTTCAACATTCAAAAAATTAAGATCATGGCATCCAGTCCCATCACTTCATGGTGAATAGATGGGGAAACAGTGGAAACAGTGGCTGACTTTATTGTTTTTGGCTCCAAAATCACTGCAGATGGTGATTGCAGCCATGAAATTAAAAGACACTTACTCCTTGGAAGGAAAGTTATGACCAACCTAGACAGCATATTAAAAAACAGAAACATTACTTTGCCAACAAAAGTCCATCTTGTCAAGGCTATGGTTTTTCCAGTAGTCATGTATGGAGGTGAGAGTTGGACCATGAAGAAAGCTGAGTGCTGAAGAATTGATGCTTTTGAACTGTGGTGTTGGATAAGACTCTTGAGAGTCCCTTGGACTGCAAGGTGAGTCAACTGGTCCATCCTAAAGGAGATCATTCCTTAGTGTTCATTGGAAGGATGGGTGTTGAAGCTGAAACTCCCATACTTTGGCCACCTGATGTGAAGAACTGACTCATTTGAAAATACCCTGATGCTGGGAAAGATTGAAGGCAGGAGGAGAAGGGGCCAACAGAGGATGAGATGGTTGGATGGCATCACTGACTCAATGGAGATGTGTTTGAGCAGACTCCAGGAGTTGGTGATGGACAAGGAGGCCTGGTGTGCTGTGGTCCATGGGGTCATGAAGAGTCGGACACAATTGAGCAACTGAACTGAACTGAACTGAACTGAACTGATGGGACTGTATGTCATGATCTTTGTTTTTTGAATGTTGAATTTTAAGCCTATGTTTTCAGTCTCCTTTTTCACTTTCATGAAGAGGTTCTTTAGTTCCTCTTCACTTTTTGCCATAACGGGGATGATATCTTCATATATGAGGTTATTGATATTTCTCCCAGCAATCTTGATTCCAACTTGTGCTTCCTCCAGACTAGCATTTCTCATGATGTACTCTGCATATATGTTAAATAAACAGTTAAATAAATTAACATATATGTTAAATAACAGTTAAATATACAACCTAGGTGTACTCCTTTTTCGATTTGGAACCAGTCTGTTGTTCCATGTCTGTTTCTGTTGCTTCTTGATCTGCATACAGATTTCTCAGCAGGCAGGTAAGGTGGTCCAGTATTCCCATCGCTTGAAGAATTTTCCACAGTTCGTTGTGATCTACACAGTCAAAGGCTTTAGAGTAGTCAATGAAGCAGAACTGGAGGTTTTTTCTGGAATTATCTTGCTTTTTTGATGATTTAATGGAAGTTGGCAGTTGATCTCTGGTTCCTCTGCCTTTTCTAAATCCAGTTTGAACATCTGGAAGTTCACAGTTCAAGTACTGCTGAAGCCTGGTTTGTAGAATTTTGAGCATTACTTTTCTAGAGTGTGAGATGAACACAATTGTGCAGTAGTTTGAGCATTCTTTCCCTTCTCCAGTGGACCACATTCTGTCAGGGAACGGAAAGACTTCAGTATTCTTGCCTTGAGAACCCCACGAACAGTATGAAAAGACAAAATGATAGGATATTGAAAGAGGAACTCCCCAGGTTGGTAGGTGCCCAATATGTTAGTGGAGATCAGTGGAGAAATAACTCCAGAAAGAATGAAGGGATGGAGCCAAAGCAAAAACAATACCCAGTTGTGGATGTAACTGGTGATAGAAGCAAGGTCCAATGCTGTAAAGAGAAATATTGCATAGGAACCTGAAATGTCAGGTCCATGAATCAAGGCAATTTGGAAGTGGTCAAACAGGAGATGGCAGGAGTGAACGTCGACATTCTAGGAATCAGCGAACTAAAATGGACCGGAATGGGTGAATTTAACTCAGATGACCAATATATCTACTACTGCGGTCAAGAATCCTTTAGAAGAAATGGAGTAGCCATCATGGTCAACAAAAGAGTCCAAAATGCAGTACTTGGATGCAATCTCAAAAGTGACAGAATGATCTCTGTTCATTCCCAAGGCAAACCATTAAATATCATGGTAATCCAAGCCTATGCCCCAACCAGTAATGCTGAAGAAGCTGAAGTTGAATGGTTCTATGAAGATCTACAAGACCTTTTAGAACTAACACTCCAGAAAGATGTCCTTTTCATTATAGGGGACTGGAATGCAAAAGTAGGAAGTCAAGAAACACCTGGAGTAACAGACAAATTTGGCATTGGAGTATGGAATGAAGCAAGGCAAAGGCTAATAGAGTTTTGCAAAGAGAATGCACTGGTCATAGCAAACACCCACTTCCAACAACACAAGAGAAGACTCTACACATGGACATCACCGGATGGTCAACACCGAAATCAGATTGATTATATTCTTTGCAGCCAAAGATGGAGAAGCTTTATACAGTCAGCAAAAACAAGACCGGGAGCTGACTGGACTAGATCTGATAGATAGAGTGCCTGATGAACTATGGATGGAGGTTCATGACATTGTAAAGAGGCAGGGATCAAGACCATCCCCATGGAAAAGAAATGCAAAAAAGCAAAATGGCTGTCTGGGGAGGCCTTACAAATATCTGCGAAAAGAAGAGAAGCAAAAAGCAAAGGAGAAAAGGAAAGATATAAGCGTCTGATTGCAGAGTTCCAAAGAATAGCAAGGAGAGATAGGAAAGCCTTCCTCAGTGATCAAGGCAAAGAAATAGAGGAAAACAACAAAATGGGAAAGACTAGAGATCTCTTCAAGAAAATTAGAGATACCAAGGGAACATTTCATGCAAAGATGGGCTCAATAAAGGACAGAAATGGCACGGACCTAACAGAAGCAGAAGATATTAAGAAGAGGTGGCAAGAATACACAGAAGAACTGTACAAAAAAGATCTTCACAATCCGGATAATCATGATGGTGTGATCACTCACCTATTGCCAGACATCCTGGAATGTGAAGTCAAGTGGGCCTTAGAAAGCATCACTACGAACAAAGCTAGTGGAGGTGATGGAATTCCAGTTGAGCTATTTCAAATCCTGAAAGATGATACTGTGAAAGTGCTGCGCTCAAAATGCCAGCAAATTTGGAAAACTCAGCAGTGGCCACAGGACTGGAAAAGGTCAGTTTTCATTCTAGTCCCAAAAAAGGCAAAGCCAAAGAATGCTCAAACTACCACACAACTGCACTCATCTCACGCTCTTCTAAAGTGATACTCAAAATTCTCCAGGCCAGGCTTCAGCAATATGTGAACTGTGAACTTCTAGATGTTCAAGCTGGTTTTAGAAGAAGCAGAGGAACCAGAGATCAAATTGGTAACATCTGCTGGATCATGGAAAAAGCGAGAGAGTTCCAGAAAAACGTCTATTTCTGCTTTACTGACTATGCCACAGCCTTTGACTGTGTGGATCACAATAAACTGTGGAAAATTCTGAAAGAGATGGGAATACCAGATCACCTGCCCTGCCTCTTGAGAAACTTATATGCAGGTCAGGGAGCAACAGTTAGAACTGGACATGGAACAACAGACTGGTTCCAAATAGAAAAAGGAGTACATCAAGGCTGTATATTGTCACCCTGCTTGTTTAACTTCTATGCAGAGTACACCATGAGAAACGCTGGATTGGAAGAAATACAAGCTGGAATCAAGATTGCCAGGAGGAATATCAATAACCTCAGATATGCAGATGACACCATCCTTATGGCAGAAAGTGAAGAGGAACTAAAAAGCCTCTTGATGAAAGTGAAATTGGAGAGTGAAAACATTGGCTTAAAACTCAACATTCAGAAAACGAAGATTGTGGCATCTGGTCCCATCACTTCATGGGAAATAGATGGGGAAACAATGGAAACAGTGTCTTTATTTTTTTGGGCTCCAAAATCACTGCAGATGGTGATTGCAGCCATGAAATTAAAAGATGCTTACACCTTGGAAGGAAAGTTATGACCAACCTAGATAGCATATTGAAAAGCAGAGACATTACTTTGCCAACAAATGTCTGTCTAGTCAAGGCTATGGTTTTTCTAGTGGTCATGTATGGTTGTGAGAGTTAGACTGTGAAGAAAGCTGAAGCACTGAAGAATTGATCCTTTTGAACTGTGGTGTTGGAGAAGACTCCTGAGAGTCCTTTTGACTGCAAGGAGATCCAACCAGTCCATCCTAAAGGAGATCAGTCCTGGGTGTTCATTGGAAGAACTGATGCTGAAGCTGAAACTCCAATACTTTGGCTACCTCATGCGAGTCGACTGATTGGAAAAGACCCTGATGCTGGGAAAGATTGAGGGCAGGAGGAGAAGGGGACAACAGAGGATGAGCTTGGCTGATGGCATCACTGACTCGATGGACGTGAGTTTGAGTGAACTCCGGGAGTTGGTGATGGACAGGGCGGCCTGGCATGCTATGATTCATGGGGTCACAAAAAGTCGGGCACGACTGAGTGACTGAACTGAACTGAACTTGAGCATTCTTTGGCATTGCCTTTCTTTGGGATTGGAATGAAAACTGACCTTTTCCAGTCCTATGGCCACTGTTGAGCTTTTCAAATTTGCACTTTCACAGCATCATCTTTTAGGATTTGAAATATCTCAGCTGGAATTTCATCACCTCCACTAGCTTTGTTCATAGTGATGCTTTCTAAGGCCCACTTGACTTTGCATTCTGGGATGTCTGGCTCTAGGTGAATGATCACACCATCATGGTTATCTGTGTGGTTAAGATCTTTTTTGTATAGTTCTGTGTGTTTTTGACACTTCTTAATATCTTCTTATTCTATTAGGTCTGTACTGTTTTTGTCCTTTACTGCACCCAGGTTTGCATGAAATGTTCCCTTGGTATCTAATTTTCATGAAGAGATCTCTGCTGCTGCTAAGTCACTTCAGTCATGTCTGACTCTGTGGGACCCCATAATCGGCAGCCCACCAGGCTTCCCGTCCCTGGGATTCTCCAGGCAAGATCACTGGCGTGGGTTGCCATTGCCTTCTCCGGAAGAGATCTCTACTCTTTCAAATTCTATTGTTTTCCTTTATTTCTTTGCACTGATCACTGAGGAAGGCTTTCTTATCTCTCCTTGCTATTCTTTGGAACTCTGCATTCAGATTGCTATATCTTTCCTTTTCTCCTTTGCCTTTTGCTTCTCTACTTTTCTCAGCTGTTTGCAAGGTCTCTTCAGACAATCATTTTGGCTTTTTGCATTTCTTCTTCTTGTGGATGGTTTTGATCACCACCTCCTGTACAATGTAATGAACCTCCGTCCACAGTTTTTTATGCACTCTATCTATCAGATCGAATCCCCTGAATCACCTTCATGGTTGGCCCTGGGAAAAAATATGAAGCAGGCTAAGTGTGCTCCCTGTGGCCTAAATTTTATGTGTATGATCTGTTTTCTTTTCCTGCATGGCCTTTCCTATAATATCAAAGCCTGCTTTCAGGAAATGGTCTGCTATTATACAGTCTAATACTTTTAAGATGATATATTAATCTTTACATTGTTCAGTTGCTAAGTCAACTCTGCAACCAAAGGGGGCCCAACTCTTTGTGACCATAGACTGCAGCGTACTAGAATTAATCTTTACATGAGTATTATAAAACATGTCTTTTCTATTTCTAGAAGACTGAATGACTTCACTTTCACTTTTCAATGCTTGTTAAAATGCAAATAATGAAATTTACTCTATAAGTTCTATTAGGATGTGTGCTCAGTTGTGTCTGACTCTTTGGGAAGCCTGTGGATTGTAGCCCACCAGGCCCCTCTGTCCATGGGGATTCTCTAGGTAAGAAAACTGGTGTTGGTTGCCATGCCTTTCTCCAGGCGATCTTCCTGACCCAGGGATTGAACCCATGTCTCTTATGTTCCTACATTGCCAGGTGGGTTCTTTATCACTGGGACACCTGGGAAGCCCCCTACTACATATTGTTGTTTGGTCACTAAGTCATGTCTGATTCTTTGAGACCCCATGGACTGCAGCATGGCAGGCTTCCCTGTCCTTCACTATTTCCTAGAATTTGCTCAAATTCAGGTCCACTGAATCAGTTATGTCATCCAACCATCTCATTCTCTGTTATGCCCTTTTCTTCCTGCCCTCAATCTTTCCCAGCATTAGGGTCTTCTGTATTATAGATAACTAATGAGAACCTATGGTATAGCACAGGGGAAAAAAAGAAGGTATAACCTGTTTGTAGGACATATTAAGCTAACCTTAAAAATGCATTCCAATATACAGTAGATGCAGACAAAAACTGCTTGATTCCACTTCTAGAAGATACCTAGAATAGTCAAATTCATAGTCAGAAAACACAGTAGTTGATAACATAGATGCCAGGGCCATGTGTGGGATGGTGGTGGTGGGGTATGAGGAGTTAGTGTTTAATGGGGGCAGAGTTTCAGCTTAGGAAGGTGAAACCTTCTGGAGAGGGCTGATGGTGAGAGCTGCACAACAATGTGAGTGTACTTAATGCTACTGAACTTTACAGTTAAATATGGTTAAGCAATATGCTTTATGTTATGTCACTTTTACTACAACAAAAACAAAATTTTTTTAAGAGCTATGTGATCTTGGACATGTTATCTAACCAGAGTCTTGTTTTTCTACAAGGTTCCTCCCCCATACTTTCTACCCAGATTACTATGAAGTGAAATGAGATCATGGCTAGGAAGCATCTGGCAGCATCAGGCACATGGAAGGTGATCACTGTTTGAGGTGCACGGATGATGAACAAGCAAATGAAAAGACTTTGGGGGACCCTAGAGGAAAGAAGAGGCTGGTAAGAAGATTCTGGAGGGAAGGGATGCTGAAGGCACAGGAGGCCTGAGGAAAGATCCCCGAGCCTCTGAGCTGGGGTTCTGTTCTACAGCAGGCCACTTCAGAGGTGACCGTAACACGCTTCTAGCCACACTGGTGTTTGGTTCCTCCCAGAAGAATGCTGTGTTCCAGGAGTAGCACAGCGAAGAAATTAGCAGATTGCCGAGGGACCGGAAATCAGGGGGCGGGGAAAGACAGCTGCAGACAAATGTTTTTGACTCCAGAGTTACTCTCTACTAGAAAAGGTAAAATGTCTAAGGTTTTTTGTTTTTTCTTCCTAGATCTATATACCTACTCTTTTAATCTGAATAACCTGGTTTATCACGAAGCAGCAGGAGAAACACGGAGTCCCTCCCCTCCTTCGGCGGCGCCCCTGTCCCATGAAGAGGCACAGCTAAGGATCTTCCGGGCGACTCTCCATCGAGTCTAGCCTCCCTGTGCTCCTCTTTTATGCCTTCCTCCCCCAGACTTCAACAGAGGAGCTGCCATACACAAGGTAAGATCCTGGAGAGGCCCATGTCGGGTCAGTTATCCATATCTCCATTTCTCTCGTTTTGCTCATCAGTTTATCTGAGGGCTGCCTGCGGGTGAAAACCACGACCTAGTAACTGCCAGCAGCAATTTGTCTTTGACGATTTTCACGTTTCCCAAATGCCGCCAGAAATTTGTGGCTTCACCCCACAACTCTGAGCAAGTTCAAGGCCTTTCCTAGGGCCCCAGATGAAAACTGAGCCCCTCCGGGCTTCCAGCGGTCCACTGGCACACAGAGCTGGCTGGAAGGCAAGCTTGCACCATAGCCTGGCCCCGGGGTCTGCCTCAGCTTTGGGGGCGGTCAGGGCTGAGAGGGCAAAGCTCGTGGACCCCGTGGGGAGTGGACCCCTCTGCTGGCCCTGCCTTAGGCGATGAAATACCACCTGCCCCAGTATGAGGATGACACACAGATGGCTTAGCACAAATCCGTGGTGGCTCAGATGGTAAAGAATCTGCTGGCAATGCAGGAGAACCCAGTTGAGTCCCTGGCTGGGGAAGGTCTGCTGGAGAAAGAAATGGCTACCCACTCCAGTATTCTTGCCTGGAGAATTCCATGGACAGAGGTGCTTGGCGAGCTATACCCCATGGGGTCAAAAGAGTCGGACAGGACTGAGCCTCTAACACTCACTCACTCTGCACAAATACAGTGCCAGGAATATGATGGACACTCATTAAATGAAAGATATTATTACTGTTGGTGCTAATCCTTATATGTATCTCAAACATGTTTTCCCTTTACGACTATGTCTGTGAAAATGTCATTTATTATATTAAACTTGAATATTTGTGGTACTAAGGCAAGATGAGCATTAAATGAAAAAAGTGAAATACTTTTTAAGCAAAAAAATAAAAGTTTGGAGAATATGATTAAAAGAGACCTCAGGACATGGATCTGTCTACCAGTGGGCTGGCAATAGTTTCAGGACAGTTTGGGTTCTTCAGCCAGCCACCCTGGGATCCAGCTGCACCCATAAGCCAGCTGACACCAGTTGAAGACATCTCAGACCCCACAGCCAGCCATAGCAAGAACTAGCCCATCCATCAGCAGTCTGACAGCAGCCTTGACACCCCTAGTCATGACTTCCACTGTCAACAGGCTGACACCAGCTCTGGGAATTTTCAGCCCCACAGTCAGCCATCCTAGGATTGGCTCTGCCAACCAATGGGCCCCTACTAGCCCTGGGGCAGTGAAGCCACAAGTGTGACCTGAGCCTGCCCAGCAGCAAGACAGCCACAGGACCAGAACTTCCAGGCAATGCAGACAACTGTGTCAAGACCCTCCACAATTTCCAATAGCCACAAGTCTCCACATTAGGCAGGGCTTGGCAACCAACCAGGCCAGGAGCCAGCCAAGCCTACCAGCACACCCACAGTAGTCAGCCCACCCTAACAGAAGAGCTCCTAGAGCCACATAGAGAGCACCCTTGGAACATACAGCTCTGGTGGTCTGAGGGGAATATACTGTTGGGCCTCACAAAAGACTTCTTTTCTTTTTTAAAAATTTATTTATTTTTTTAATTGAAGGACAATTGCTTTACAGAATTTTGCTGTTTTCTGTCAAGCCTCAACATGAATAAACCATAGGTATACATACATCCCCTCCCTTTTGAAACTCCCTCCTATCTCTCTCCCCATCCCTCCCCTAGATTGATACAGAGCCCCTCTTTGAGTTTCTTGAGCCATACAGCAAATTCCCATTGGCTGTCTATTTTACATAGAGTAATGTAAGTTTCCATGTTACTCTTTCCATACATCTCACCTTCTCCTCCCCTCTCCACATGTCCATAAGTCTATTCTCTCTGTCTGTTTCTCCATTGCTGCCCTGTAAATAAGATCTTCAGCATCATTCTTCTAGATTCCATATATATGTGTTAGAATACGATATTTATCTTTCTCCTTCTGACTCACTTCACTCTGTATAATAGGTTCTAGGTTCATCCACCTCATCAGAACTGACTCAAATGCATTCCTTTCTATGGCTGAGTAATATTCCATTGTGTATGTGTACCACAACTTCTTTATTCATTCATCTGTCAGTGGACATCTAGGTTGCTTCCATGTTCTAACCATTGCAAATAGTGCTGCAATGAACAATGGGATACATGTTTCCTCAGGGTATATGCCTAGCAGTGGGATTGCTGGGTCATATGGTGGTTTTATTCCTAGTTTTTTAAGGAATCTCCATACCATCTTCCATAGTGACTATATCAACATACATTCCCACCAACAGTGCAAGAGTGTTCCCTTTTCTTCATACCCTCTCCAGCATTCCATTCTGACTGGTGTGAAATGATATCTCATTGTAGTTTTGATTTGCATTTCTCTAATAATGAGCGATGTTGAGCATCTTTTCATGTGTTTGTTAGCCATCTGTAGGTCTTCTTTGGAGAAATGTATGTTTAGGTCTTTTCCCCACTTTTTGATTGGGTTGATTGTTTTTCTGGTATTGAGTTGTATGAGCTGCTTGTATATTTTGGAAGTTAACCCTTTGTCAGTTGTTTCATTTGCTATTATTTCCTCCCATTCTGAAGGTTGTCTTTTCCACCTTGCTTATAGTTTCTTTTGCCATGTGAAAGTTTTTCTGTTTAATCAGGTCCCACTTGTTTACTTTTGTTTTTATTTCTGTTACTTTAGGAGGTGGGTCATAGAGGATCTTGCTTTGATTTGTGTCATTGCAATGGCAACCCACTCCAGTACTCTTGCCTGGAAAGTCCCATGGATGGAGAAGCCTGGTGGGCTACAGTCCATGGGGTTCAAAAGAGTCAGAAACGACGGAGCGACTTCACTTTCACTTTTCACTTTCATGCATTGAAGAAGGAAATGGCAACCCACTCCAGTGTTCTTGCCTGGAGAATCCCAGGGACGGGGGAGCATGGTGGGCTGCCATCTATGGGGTCGCACAGAGTTGGACACGACTGAAGCAACTTAGCAGCAGCATCAGCAGCAGTGTTCTGCCTATGTTTTCCTTTAAGAGTTTTATAGTTTCTGGTCTTATATTTAGGTCTTTAATCCATTTTGACTTTATTTTTGTGTATGGTGTTAGGAAGTGTTGTAATTTCATTCTTTTACATGTAGCTGTCCAGTTTTCCAAGCACCATTTATTGAAGAGGCTGTCTTTGCCCCACTGTATATTCTTGCCTCCTTTGTCAAAAATAAGGTACCCATAGGTGTGTGGGTTTATTTCTGGGCTTTCTATCTTGTTCTCTTGTTTTATATTTCTGTTTTTGTGCCAGTACCATACTGTTTTGATGACTGTAGCTTTGTAGTATAATCTGAAGTCAGGAAGGTTGATTTTCCAGCTCCCATTCTTCTTTCTCGAGACTGCTTTGGCTATTTGGGGTCTTTTGTGTTTCCATATGAACAGTGAAATTTTTTGTTCTAGTTCTGTGAAAAATGCCATTGGTAATTTGATAGGGGATCGCATTGAATCTGTAGATTGCACTTGGTAGCATAGTCATTTTCACAATATTGATTCTTCCAACCCAGGAACATGGAATGTCTCTCCATCTGTTTATGTCATCTTTGATTTCTTTCAATAGTGTCTTATTATTTTCTGTGTACTGTTCTTTTGTCTCCTTAGGTAAGTTTATTCCTCGATATTTAATTCTTTTTGTTGCCATGGTGAATGGGATTGATTCCTTAATTTCTCTTTCTCATTTTCCATTGTTAGTATATAGAAATGCAAGTGATTTCTGAGTATGGTTTTGTATTCTGCAACTTTGCTAAATTCACTGATTAGCTCTAGTAGTTTTCTGATACTATCTTTAGAGTTTTCTATGTACAGTATCATGTCATCTGCAAACAGTGAGAGCTTTACTTCTTTTCTAATCTGGATTGCTTTTATTTCTTTATCTTCTCTGATTGCTGTAGCTAGGACTTCCAGAACTATGTTGAATCATAGTGGTGAAAGTGGACACCCTTGTCTTATTCCTGATCTTAGGGGGAATGCTTTCAGTTTTTCAGCACTGACAATAATGTTTGCCGTAGGCTTACTACGTTGAGGTAGGTACTTCTATGCCCATTTTTTGAAGAGTTTTAATCATAAATGGGTGCTAAATTTTGTCAAAGGCTTTTTCTGCATCTATTGAAATTTATCATATGCCAGATAGTTGTTCATGATAGTCTCTTATAATCCTTTGTATTTCTGCATTGTCTGTTGTAACTTCTTCTTTTTCATTTCTAATTTTGTTGATTTGATTCTTCTCTCTTTCTTTCTTGATGAGTCTGGCTAAATGTTTGTTAATTTTGTTTATCTTCTCAAAAAACCAATTTTAGTTTTATTAATCTTTACTGTTGTTTCTTTCATTTCTTTTTCATTTATTTCTGACTAGATCTTTATGATTTCTTTCCTTCTACTAATTTTGGGTTTTTTTGTTCTTCTTTTTTCAGTAGTTGTAGGTGTAAAGTTAGGTTGTCTATTTGATGTTTTTCTCATTTCTTGAGGTAGGATTGTATTGCTATAAGCTTTCCTCTTAGAACTGCTTTCACTGCATTCCACAGGTTTTGAGTTGTTGTGTTTTCATTGTCATTTGTTTCTGGAAATTCTTTGATTTCCCCTTTTATTTCTTGAGTAACCTGTTGGTTATTTAGAAATGTGTTGTTTTATTTCCATATGTTTGTGTTCCTTACAGTTTTTTTCTTGTAATTGATGTCTAGTCTCATAGCATTGTGGTTGGAGAAGATGTTTGATACAATTTCAATTTTCTTAAATGTACTGAGGTTTTATTTGTGACCCAAGATGTGGTCTACCCTGGAGAATGTTCCATGTGCACTTGAGAAGGTGTATTCTTCTGCATTTGGATGGAATGTCCTGAAGGTATCAGTGAGATCCCTCACATCTAATATATCATTTAAGACTTATGTTTTCTTATTAATTTTTTGTTTTGATGATCTGTCCATTGGTGTGGTGGACACACCAATGGACTCCTACTATTATTGTGTTACTGTCAATTACTTCTTTTATGTCTATTAGTGTTTGTCTTATGTATTGAGGTGCTCCTATGCTGGGTGCATAGATACTTACAACTGTTACGTTTTTCTCTTGGATTGATCCCTTGATGATTATGTAGTGTTCTTCCTGATCTCTTACAATCTTTATTTTAAGGTTATTTTGTCTGAAATGAGGATTGCTGCTCGAGCTTTCTTTTGTTTCCCATTTGCATGGAATATATATTTCCATCCTGTCACTTTCAGTCTATATGTGTCTTGAGGTCTGAAGTGGGTTTCTTATAGACAACATATACATGGGTCTTGTTTTTGCATCCATTCAGTCAGTCTGAGTCTTTTGGTTGGAACATTTAATCCATTTACATTTATTTAAAGTAATTATTGATATATATGTTCTTATTGCCATTTTCTTAATTGTTTGGGTTGATTTTGTAGATCTTTTTTTTTCTCTTGTGTTTCTTGACTACATAAGTCCATTTAAAATTTGTTGTAAAGCTGGTTCAGTGGTATTGAATTCTCTTAACTTTTGCTTGTCTGAAAAGCTTCTTATTTCTCCATCAGTTTTGAATGAGATCCTTGCCAGGTCCAGTAATCTTGGTTGTAGATTTTCCCCTTTCATTACTTTAAATATATTCTGCCATTCCCTTCTGGCCTGCAGAGTTTCTGCTGAAAGATTGGCTGTTAAGTGTATGGGGTTTCCCTTGTATGTTACTTGTTGCTTCTCCCTTGATGTTTTTAATATTCTTTCTTTGTGTTTAGTCTTTGTTAGTTTGATTAGTATGTGTCTTGGCGTGTTTCTCCTTGAGTTTATCCTGTATGGGACTCTTTGTGCCTCTTGGACTCGATTGACTATTTCCTTTCCCATGTTGGGGAAATCTTCAACTATAATCTCTTTAAAAAATTTATCATACTCTTTCTTTTTCTCTTCTTCTTCTGGGACCCCTATAATTCGAATGTTGGTCCATTTGATGTGGTCCCAGAGGTCTCTGTGACTGTCCTCAGCTCTTTTCATTCTTTTTACTTTATTATGTGTTCAGAATTTATTTCCACCATTTTATCTTCAGCTCACTGATTTGTTCTTCTGCTTTAGATATTATGCTATTGATTCCCTCTAGAATATTTCTAATTTCAGTAATTGTGGTGTTTGTCTCTGTATGTTTATTCTTCAGTTCTTCTAGGTCTTTGTTAATTGATTCTTGCATTTTCTCCATTTTGTGTTCAAGGTGTTTTATCATCTTTACTATCATTATTCTGAATTCTTTTTCAGGTAGTTTGCCTATTTCCTCTTCATTTATTTGAACTTCTGTGTTTCTAGTTTATTCCTTCATTTGTGCAATATTTCTCTGCATTTTCATTATTATTATTTTTTAAGTTACTGTGTTTGAGGTCTCCTTTTTCCAGACATCAAGGGAAGTTGAATTATTTCCTTGATGAAGGTTGAATACTTTCTTCCTTTTGGTTTCTACCTTCCTGAGTTTGATCCAGTGGTTTGTGTGAGCTTAATATATGGTGAGATTAGTCCTGGGTGTTTGTTTGTTTGTTTTCCTCTGATGGGCAAGTCTGAGGGAGGTGGTAATCCTATCTGCTGATGATTGGGTTTGTATTTTTGCTTTGTTTGTTCTTTAGATGAGGTGTCCTGCACAGGGTGTTACTGGTGATTGGGTGATGCCAGGCCTTGTATTCAAATGGTTTCCTTTGTGTGAGTTCTCAGTGTTTGATACTCCTTGCCTCTTGATGAAAGTGAAAGAGGAGAGCGAAAAAGTTGGCTTAAAGCTCAACATTCAGAAAACGAAGATCATGGCGTCCGGTCCCATCACTTCATGGGAAATAGATGGGGAAACAGTGGAAACAGTGTCAGACTTTATTTTTGGGGGCTCCAAAATCACTGCAGGTGGTGACTGCAGCCATGATATTAAAAGACGCTTACTCCTTGGAAGAAAAGTTATGACCAACCTAGACAGCATATTTAAAAGCAGAGACATTGCTTTGCTGACTAAGGTCCATATAGTCAAGGCTATGGTTTTTCTTGTGGTCATGTATGGACGTGAGAGTTGGACTGTGAAGAAGGCTGAGCGCCAAAGAATTGATGCTTTTGAAGTGTGGTGTTGGAGAAGAGTCTTGAGAGTCCCTTGGACTGCAAGGAGATCCAGCCAGTCCATTCTGAAGGAGATCAGCCCTGGTATTTCTTTGGAAGGAATGATGCTAAAGCTGAAACTCCAGTACTTTGGCCACCTCATGCGAAGAGTTGACTCATTGGAAAAGACTTTGATGCTGGGAGGGATTGGGGGCAGGAGGAGAAGGGGACGACAGAGGATGACATGGCTGGATGGCATCACTGACTTGATGGATGTGAATCTGAGTGAACTCCGGGAGTTGGTAATGGACAGGGAGGCCTGACATGCTGTGATTCATGGGGTCGCAAAGAGTCGGGCATGACTGAGCAACTGAGCTGAACTGAACTGAGTGTTAGTTCTCTGGTAGTCTAGGATCTTGGAGTCAGTGGTCCCATTCCAAAGGCTCAGGGCTTAATCTCTGGTCAGGAACAAAGATTCCATGAGGGTTTGTTATGGCATTACATGAGATTAAAAGAAATATCCAAAAATGAGAAACCAAAGATGAACCCCAGACAAATGGAAATTACAAAATTAGGCAAATAATAATTAAATAATGGAATATACACATATACATATACATCCATGAGCAAAGCGAAAATAGTCCAACAAAAATAAAGTACAGTAGATTGACCTGGTGAACAAAGGAAATCAAAAATTACATTTACCAGTTAAGAACAAAGCAAACTTATGCACAAACTGGAAAACAAAACTAAAGCAGGTGCCAAGTGGGGAATAAAGCAATGAAAACAAAACCAACAAATATGTTGAGAGGAAAGGAAAGACAGAAAAGAAACAATAGATATGCAAAGTTAAATAGAGGTAGATGATGAGGATTTATATACATTAAAGATTAGCTGCAAAGGGAAAAGAACAGTAGGAAAGGCAAACAAAGGAATAAATGTAAAAAAAATATAATAGGTTTTAGAAAATTAAAAATTAAAATTATAGAAAAGAGAAAAGGAAAAAAATGTAAGAAAGAAAAAAGGAAAAAAAAAAAAAAAAAAGGAAAACTCCACAGAACTTAAAAGCCCAACATAGAGGCAGAAGAATACAGTAGAAAGTGTGACTTAATATACACACACATATTTATATACACCTATAAGCAAAGCCAAAACAGTCCAACAAAAATAAAGTACAGTAGATTGACCCAGAGAATGAAGAAAACCAAAAATTATATTTACCAGAACAAAACTAATTAAAGCAGAAACTGGAAAACAGAACTAAAGCAAGGTGCCAATTTGGGAATAAAGCAATGAAAATAAAACTAACAAATATGTTAAGAAGAAAGGAGAGAAAGAAAAGAATAGAGAGGCAAAGTTAAATAGAAGTAGATAAAGAAGATTTATATATGTTAAAGATTAACTGCAAGGGGAAAAGAACAGTAGGAAAAGCAAATAAAGTAATGCATGTAGAAAAGATAATAGGTTTTAAAAATTGAAATTACAAGAAGAGAAAAGAAAAAAAAAGAGGAAAACTCCGTAGACCTGCAAAAGCCCAAGTAGAGACAGAGGTTTATGACAACACTAAAAAATGTGACTGAGAAAAAAAAATAACTCAATAGCTTAATTGGATTTCTTAGTGCCAATAAAATTGACAACTACAGCAGAGGGGTAGGGAAAGAAAAAAAAAAATCCAAAAGAATCTACAGAACAAGTTAAAAAATAAGAACAGTAAATATTTTTCTTGAGTCACTGCTGTCAGAGTCCTTTCCCTCCCTGGGAGTCACAGTCCACCTCACCTCCCTAGGAAGACCTCCAATGCTGTGCTGATCTCTGGACCTGCTGTGGAGGCAGCTCAGATTCTAATCCTGTTTGTTCTTGCCTCCAATGTTCACAGCTATCAGAACTAGTGTTTTCTTTTGAGGGAGCTCTAAACAACCTTTTATATATTCCATAGACACAGAGTCTGCTTAGTTGATTGTGTGGATTTAATCTACAGCTTGTACAGCCGGTGGGAAGGTTTTGGGTCTTCTTTCTTAGCCACACTCGACCCTGGGTTTCAATTGTGGATTTATTTCCACCTCTACATGTGGGTTGTCCACTGGGGTTTAGCTCCTGAGGCTGCCCTGGAGGGCTTGGGTTTGCCCCTATGAGGGCCAGATATGGAGGTGGTGCAGCTGCTTGGGTCACAGAGTTCTGGCAGCACCAAGTACTCATGGGGGTTGGCGGCTAGGGCAGCAGGAAATACAGTGCTCTAGAAGGGTATGGCAATCAGTTTTGGCCAATATGCTCCAGTATTCTTGCCTGGAAACCCCCTCTCTGACAGAGAAGCCTGGCGGGCCACAGCCTACAGGGGCACAAAGAGTCAGACACCACTAAAGTGACCCTGTGTGCATAGACACAAGACTATTTTTGCCTGTGGCAGCTCTGCCCCAGTGAGAGTTGAGCGTGAAGGTGGTGCGGATGCTTGGCTTGAGGGGACCCTGGTGGCGCCAAGTGTGCAGGGACATACGGCCGCAGGAGTTATGACCTTATCAGAATCTTTTTTTGAGCCTCTTGTAGCTGGCATTCAGAAGGTCTCTTTGGCCAGTCTCTGAATGGGCTCTCCCATTCAGGCACTTAGAGGGCTCCTTTGCCTGGGGCCCTTCTCTGTTGTTTGGTGCCTCAGGCACATAGAGGAACCTCCCTGACTGGGGTCCTACTCTGTAGTTTGGTGCATCAGTCACTTAAAGAGCACCCTGGGTGGGTCCTACTCTAGTTCGGTGCATGCATTTGATGGGCCAGCCTCTCTATTCAGCTGCCTGATGCTGGCAGGTAGGGAGAGAGAGGCTATGGTGATGGCTCCACCCCCATGCATGACTCAGCAGTATCGCCTTGCTTCCGTGGCTGCCTGGCTCTCCTCCACTGGCATTTCCCACCACGATCTCCTCCCTCACAACCCCTCAATCTGTCTCTCTGCAGTCAACAGCTGCCCTTGCCCTGGGATTGCTCCACAATCCCTAAACTCCAGCACCCAGCCGCTGCACCTTCAAGGAGACCAGCGTTCCTGTCCGAGGTGTGTATGGCTGTGACAAGGACTGTCTGATTCTCATTCCATTTACGCTGCCACAGATCAGCTGTTTCACTCTCAGCCTTAAATGTTTCTCCTCTGACTCAGACAGTTGCCCCGCTGTGGGGATTGGACCCCTGCTTCAGTTCCCCCACCCACTGAGGGCAGGTCCAGTCCCACTAACACTCCTGTTTTTCCCCCCAGTTCTTTTGTCCTACTGAGTTTTGCTTGGTTCTATATATTCTTTTCCACTGGTCAGCTACTCCTGTCTGCCATGAGCTGGTGTTTTATGTGCACTTCTGTGTCTGAAGGTGTATTCCTGATGTATCCATGGAGAGAGATGTATTCCATGTCCACCTACTCCTCTGCCATCTTGTTCTGTCTGAGATTTCTTATAATAGACCACTTCTCTAAGATTGGAAAATGTAACTAATCTACCAAATACATAAAAGTGAAACAGAGAGTAGATAAAAATGAAGCAACATAGGAATATGTTCTAAACAAAGGAGCAAGATAAAACCTCAGAAGAACTAAGTGAAATGAAGATAAGCAATCTACCCAATAAAGTTCAAAATAATGATCATAAATATGCTCAGAGAACTCAGGAGATGAATAGATGAAAACGATGAGAAGAGTTTTCTAACAAACAGAAAATATAAAAAAAGAAAGAGAGATGAAGAAAATAATTAAAATGAAAATACACTGGAAGAAATCAATATATTGGAGTATTGGAAATCACTCAAGACAAACAGAGAAAAAGAAAAAAGTATTAAAAGCATGAGGACAGCTTCAGAGACTTCTGGAATGATATCAAGAATACTAACATTCACATTATAGAGGTCCAAGAAGGAGAAGAGAGAAAGAAAAGGGCAGAGAACATATTTGATGACATAATTGCTGAAAAGTTTCCTAATCTGGGAAAGAAAACAGGCATCCAGGTCTAGGAAGAACAGAGAGTCCCAAACAAGATGAACCTAAAGATGATCACACCAAGACACATTGTAATTAAAATGGCACAATTTAAAGATGAAGAGAGAATATTGAAAGCAGCAAGGAAAAGGCAACTAGTTACATGCAGAGAAACTCTCCTAAGGTTATCAACTGACTTCTCAGCAGACACTCTTTAGGCCAGAACGAAGTGGGACAATATATTCAAAGGGCATACACACTGAGGAAACCAGAATTGAAAGAGACATGTGTACCCCAATGTTCATCACAGCACTGTTTATAATAGCCAGGACTTGGAAGCAACCTAGATGTTCATCAGCAGATGAATGGATAAGAAAGCTGTGGTACATATATGCAATGGAGTATTACTCAGCCATGAAAAAGAATACATTTGAATCAGTTCTAATGAAGTGGATGAAACTGGAGCCTGTTATACAGAGTGAAGTAAGCCAGAAAGAAAAACACCAATACAGTAGTGTTCAGTTCAGTTCAGTTCAGTCGCTCAGTCGTGTCTGACTCTTTGTGACCCCATGAATTGCAGCATGCCAGGCCTCCCTGTCCATCAACAACTCCTGGAGTTCACTCAGATTCACGTCCATCGAGTCAGTGATGCCATCCAGCCATCTCATCCTCTGTCGTCCCCTTCTCCTCCTGCCCCCAACCCCTCCCAGCATCAGAGTCTTTTCTAATGAGTCAACTCTTCGCATGAGGTGGCCAAAGTACTGGAGTTTCAGCTTTAGCATCATTCCTTCCAAAGAAATCCCAGGGCTGATCTCCTTCAGAATGAACTGGTTGGATCTCCTTGCAGTCCAAGGGACTCTCAAGAGTCTTCAACACCACAGTTCAAAAGCATCAATTCTTTGGCGCTCAGCCTTCTTCACAGTCCAACTCTCACATCCATACATGACCACAGGAAAAACCATAGCCTTGACTAGATGGACCTTAGTCGGCAAAGTAATGTCTCTGCTTTTGAATATACTGTCTAGTTGGTCATAACTTTTCTTCCAAGGAGTAAGCGTCTTTTAATTTCATGGCTTCAGTCACCATCTGCAGTGATTTTGAAGCCCCCCAAAATAAAGTCTGTCATTGTTTCCACTGTTTCCCCATCTATTTCCTATGAAGTGATGGGACCGGATGCCATGATCTTAGTTTTCTGAATGTTGAGCTTTAAGCCAACTTTTTCACTCTCCTCTTTCACTTTCATCAAGAGGCTTTTTAGCTCCTCTTCACTTTCTGCCTTAAGGGTGGTGTCATCTGCATATCTGAGGTTATTGATATTTCTCCCGTCAATCTTGATTCCAGCTTATGTTTCTTCCAGTCCAGCGTTTCTCATGATGTACTCTGCATATAAGTTAAATAAACAGGGTGACAGTATATAGCCTTGACATACTCCTTTTCCTATTTGGAACCAGTCTGTTGTTCCATGTCCAGTTCTAACTGTTGCTTCCTGACCTGCATACAGATTTCTCAAGAGGCAGGTCAGGTGGTCTGGTATTCCCATCTCTTTCAGAATTTTCCACAGCTGATTGTGATCCACACAGTCAAAGGCTTTGGCTTAGTCAATAAAGCAGAAATAGATGTTTTTTCTGGAACTTTCTTGCTTTTTCCATGATCCAGCAGATGTTGGCAATTTGATCTCTAGTTCCTCTGCCTTTTCTAAAACCAGTTTGAACATCAGGAAGTTCACCTTTTACGTATTGCTGAAGCCTGGCTTGGAGAATTTTGAGCATTACTTTACTAGCATGTGAGATGAGTGCAGTTGTGTGGTAGTTTGAGCATTCTTTGGCATTGCCTTTCTTTGGGATTGGAATGAAAACTGACCTTTTCCAGTCCTGTGGCCACTGCTGAGTTTTCCAAATAACACATATATATGGAATTTAGAAAGATGGTAATGATAACCCTGTATGCGAGACAGCAAAAGAGACACACATGTATAGAACAGTCTTTCGGACTCTGGGCGAGGGAGAGGGTGGGATGATTTGGGAGAATGGCCTTGAAACAAGTATAGTATCATATGTGAAACAAATTGCCAGTCCAGGTTTGATGCATCATACTGGATGCTTGGGGCTGGTGCACTGGGATGACCCAGAGGGATGGTACGGGGAGGGTGGAAGGAGGGGGGTTCAGGATGGGGAACATGTGTACACTCGTGGTGGATTCATGTTGATGTATAGCAAAACCAATACAATATTGTAAAGTAATTAGCCTCCAATTAGAATAAATAGATTAAATTTTTAAAAAAGTGATGAAAGGAAACACTCTACAACCAAGGATATTTTACCTGGCAAGTTTATTTTTCAGACTTGAAAGAGAGACAAAGAATTTCACAGGTAAGCAAGAGATAAAAGAATTTAGCGCCATAAAACCAAGTTTACGAGAATTTAAAGGGACTTCTCCAACTGGAGAAGAAAAGGCCCAAACCAGAAATTTGAAAGTGACAAAAGGTAAAATCTCATCAGTAAAGGCAAATATACAGTAAAGGTAGCAGATTAACCATGTATAAGGCTAGTAGAAAGTTGAAACAACCTTAAAGGTTAAAATCATCTGTATCTACACTAAGTAGTTAAGGAGTACATTGAATTTACCAGAGGTGGGAGCTGGCAGGAGCAGAATTGAATGAAGGAAGTTAAAATGTACAAACCTCCAGTTGAAGATAAATAAGTACTAAGGATGTAATGTACTAATTGTGATCACCGTATCATGATGCATGTAGGTCAGATCATTTTGCTGTACACCTTAAACCTATACAATGCTATATAAGTCAATCACAGCTCAAGAAAACTGGGAGAAAAGAATATTAAAAATATGTCTAAAAGAAACAGTTTTTAGCAGTCCAAATCCAAAATAGTCCTCTGAATAATGAAAAATTGATGATATAAAAGCCCACAACATATACCATGAATCTGTTTTGTTTTCCCATTTAGATTATATGCTGCTTGAAGGAAGAAAACAATATTTATAGCTTCATAGTGCTTTCCATAACGGTGTACACATAATGAAATTTAGTAAAAATTATCTGAAAAAATATAGCAAACTTTCCACCAAATTTCATGTAATTTTTTTATAATATAGATTCATCATGGACTGCCTGGCTTAGAATGCATTTCTCGCCCTCCTTTACAACCATTTCTCACATGAGAATGTGTGTTCAAATGATTATCACTTCAGGGTCAAAGTGGTAATGAAGGGAGTGCATTTGCTCCATGTTCTCTCTCTTTCTGAGGACTCTCGATTCAGGCTTTGGGGCCCTGAGGGACGTGGAGACATCCAACAGCAGGAGTGTGTGTCTCCGTTACCACCAGGATCACTCACACTGAATTGTCAGGGAGCAAAAAACTTAAATAACCCAATACTGATATATGGTTCCCAAGTGGTGCAGTAGTAAAGAATTAGCCTGCCAGTGCAGGAGATGCAAGAGACATGGGTTTGATACCTGGGTTGGGAAGATCATCTGGAGTAGGAAATGGCAACCCACTCCAGTATTCTTGCCTGGAAAATCCCATCGACAGAGGAGCCTGGAGGGCCACAGTCCAAGGGGTCACAAAGAGTCAGGCATGACTGAGGATGCATATATAGATCTATATATAGATATATATATCAATAAAGATATAGAAAATTTAGCACTTATTTGTTGCAGTAGCTAATCATCACTAAATGAATATAGCACTCATTTTTCATTCACATGCCCTGGATTCTCCCCTGATCCCCAGCAAATTTGAGTTGCTCTCAACATCAAGCCTAATTTATGACTCCCCTGCTAACTTTGACTTTTATCCTTATTGCAAATTTCAACCTCTGCTAGCTTAAATATCTAAACTCTGACACCGGAATATCTAAGGTTTTGATATATCATGCATGTGTTGTAAAACCTAGTATAAAACTAGCTGTGTTGGCATTTTTATAATGTTCTACCTTATAGCATATCAAGACAGGATGATGCAACACCACAACACTGTTGTTTTATTCTTATGAAGTATTTCTGTAGATTGTTGCTCAGAATGATTAGATATTTTGGCTCACGACTACTCTGTGGCCTATCAATGACAGCTTGAGTTATAAAACTTATTGTCTTCTGTTTTTCTAGATTTTCTCTATATTAGGGAATCCATGGTATTTATAAAACATGCCTGAATGAAAACCAAACCAAACCAACCCAATCATCCAAAATAGAAGTTTTTGTTTGGATGGCGAGAAGACTAAAAATCAAAGAGTAAATTACTTTCAATTGGTATCTTTCAACTATAATTTCACAAAGTTGTTGTTTGGAGCATTTTCATGTTGTATTTTCAAACATTTTTTTCTACATAATGGTAAAATAACAGTCATTTGGTCTTTCTCAAATCTGAGTTGTTTTGTACAACAACACAACTGTTCATCACAGGACATGTTACAAGAAAAGCCTAGAATGATTAAGTCTACTTTATTTTAAACACACTCTGCTTTTGAAACACTGCAAATAAAACCCATCTTCCAAACCTGCTTTGACAACCTCCATAATAGCTTACAATTCCAAATTAAAAAAAAATGTCAAATTATGCTTATGTGCATAATTTAAATGATTTAAATATTTTCACCTTTTTATATGAGGGAGTCTAAGTCATTTGCTACCCATCACCTATTGATCAGAAACTATATCAGAACATAACAGTAATTCTGGTGACTGTCACTTTAATTGACAGCATAAATGATAATGTACAGTGTAAGAGAGGAGAAGGTAGAAACCTAGGTTTGAGCTTCAGTCCTGAAACTCACTAGAATCATGACCTTGAGGAAGTTATCTAAATTTTCTGAATCTTTTTTTTTCAACCTATAAAATGGTGAAATAGAAATAATGCACATAAATAATGTCTGACACAAGTGTTGCTCAATTATGACTACAATTAACTCTTTTATGTCCTCATTACATATGTAAGTCATGTAAGTCTTGGGAGAGATGCTTAAAACTCCATAAATTTGAGGACTTTTAAAAATGCTTTAGAATCAAAAAGAGTGATAGTGCCAGGAAGAATTTTATATCAACTAGCTCTTAACCACAATTGTTGGTAACAAATGATTTAAAAACACAGTGACTGACAACAATGGGAATTTACTGTCTTGCTGTAAGTTCTGCAGGTAAACAGGAGGACCTGATTTGGGATGGGCTCATCCTTACAGGTCTGGTTAGGTGGCAAGCTCTAGATTTTGCATTAGGTTCACTTGGGCTCATTGTGCTTTGACCTGGGGCCCAATTGCAAGGAGCACACCCAACTGGGGTGAGCTTTTGTCATGGGATCGCCAGGCACAAGAAGCCAGAGAAAACATTCAAGGACATCTGCTAGTATTTCAACTAATGAAGTGAAAAAGTGTATAGTCATCCCATGTATCTGCAGATGTGAAATCCATGGATACACAGGCCAACTGTGCTGTGCCCTTTTATATAAGGGATTTGAGCATCCTTGAATTTTGGTACCCCTCGACAGTCTTGCTGACTTGATGGGCATGATGGACACCAACTCGACGGACATGAGTTTGAGTAAGCTCCAGGAGTTGGTGACAGACAGGGAAGCCTGGCATGCTGCAGTCCATGGGGTCGCAAAGAGTTGGACACAACTGAGCGACTGAACTGAGTCTTCTACCCAATACCCTGTGGATTTTGAGGGACAGTTGTGCTCTCAATGGCTTGGAAGTTGAGTGGATGTTGTGGGACACTCATTTCAGAGTACAGGGTATAGAAAGAAGAATAAAAATGTTTAGGTCATCAGAACAGAAGAATCAAATCAAACAGCAGGTGTTGCTAGACTTTAGTCACAGTTTAGAAGAAACAGAATGAGACAAGAAAGAGAAGGGAGACAGAAAAAGATTCAAGGCAGTTCTGAGGACTGATAGGCAATAATGCTAAAGAGACAAACACGTCCTCAATAGAAGTGACTTTAAAAGCACCGGTTAGTTTTGAAAAACAGCATGCAAATTTAGCTTCATCACAAAGAGGGACAGACAGAGCACAGTTATTAAAATGGACTTATGTGTGTTCAGTATTACAACTTATTCAGGTACAAGCAAGTCACTCCTGGATCATCTCTGAAAAAGATCCATTATTCTTACAATAAAATATAAGGTGAATTGAAAGCCAGGTGAATGATTAGTTTAAATGAAGTAAACTGTTCCTGCACAATGTTAAAACCATTTTGTCAGTGTCTATTTACATGAAACAAATATGCTTATATCTAATAACTCAATTAAAACATCCATCAGAATACTCA
The DNA here is from genome assembly GCF_001704415.2 of Capra hircus. Classification (NCBI taxonomy): domain Eukaryota; kingdom Metazoa; phylum Chordata; class Mammalia; order Artiodactyla; family Bovidae; genus Capra; species Capra hircus. The sequence goes on along the minus strand of NC_030815.1, from coordinate 50,300,593 downwards.
TTATTTAATAAATTATTAGCTTTAGTTTCATTACTGTGTATGCTGAAAATTTTTTTTATAACAGTACTTTTAAAATATTTATTCATTGAAACTTTTTATAAGCTCAGATTGAGTCTTGAGTAAACTGGATGAATAATTTTGTAAGAAAAAATTATAATTTTCATTTACATCTTCAATCAACAAATTATCTAAGTTCTGAATATATACAGATGAATGAAAAATAAGGATCCCTGCCCTGAAGAAGTTCAGAAAAAAATTAATGTATGATTTTATACGACATGTTTGGAGCTATAGTTGGAGAATACACAAAACACACAGTCATTTTCAGTACATACAAAGGAAGTGAAAGTATCATCAAGATGGTGGTTTTGGGTTGACTTGGAAGGATCAGTAGAGGTTGGTTAGGTGGGGGGGGGGGAACATTCAGATGGAAGGAACAATGAATGTGGAAGGGCACAGTGGCTGACAAACACAGCCCTGGTGAGAGACGAATCATCCAGTGTGGCAGGAGCCATATCTGCTTTGCAGGGAAGTGGTGGGAGACATGGTTGGAAGCATAGTCTGGAGTCAGGATGAAGAGGCACATTAGTCAGGCTGTGTGCCCTGCCTACAGCCCTGCTTAGACTCTCACCTGCCCCAAGATGGCCAGTCATTTCCAGGTTCACAAAAATTTTGAAAACTGTTTTTGTTGGGAACTTGGTTTGAGAACACATGTAGGAAATCTTAGGCATTTGCTTTCATAAGCATCATGAAAAATCAGCAGAGAAAGTTAGTCTTCATAGAGAGAATGAAGCATATAGTGAGAAGCAGGAACAAAAGCTAGTGTGGGTTTGGGACATGGGAACAAAAGACAGCTGCCTTGAATCATAATGCTTCTGAGAGCCTCATCCTGGGACCCAGTGAGTCCAGTGGTACTTTTGGGCTTGAACTTCCGGTGCGTACTCTTTGGTTTAAGTTAGCTCACCTTCAGTTAGATTCAACCAAATCCTCTTCCTAAGTCAGTTTCAAACTTAGACCGGTGAGTGGTAGGAAAAAAAGCCCAAGTATTATAAGTGTAATAAATTATAATAGCAACAATGATGACAACACACACAGGGTGTTACTGGGTAACAAGCTACCAAGTGAGCATTGTTTAAAGGTATTAACTCATGAATCCTCCATATAATTGATGTGTCCGGTATTATTACTAAACCCCCTTTTTAAGAATGATTAGACTAAACTGAAATATGATTATTACAGTCTAAACTAAGGTTGATGTACCAATCAACAACAAAGTCCATAAGAGAAACTAATGTATTGGAGACTAGCAAAAGCCTCCAGTTAGGAGGCTGCTGTAACAAGGAAAGATGTGGGTTGGCATGGACTGATTGAGACGGAGTGGAGTAATTGTAGGAAGATGACTGCTTCAGGAGATACTTAGGAAACAGGATCAGTAGGGCTTAGGATGTGGAGGAGAGTCGTCAAGGAGTTTTCCCAGGTTTCTGACTAGAATAAGAGTGGTGGTGCTAGCTCATGTCCTAAAAAAAGTGGACACTTTTAGAAGGTCGAAGTGTTGGGATGCAACACTGCTTTTCTCACTATAATCTCTCCAGGTCAGTGTGTGAGCCCCTCCCTGCCTCCACTATCTCAACCCCTCCTCAGTTCATTGCAGTCTTTCCTCTCTCCACTTGACATGCCAGAATTTGGGACGCTTATAAATTTCAGATCCAAATCTATTAATCTTATCTATCTACCAATCTACACTCTATCTGCTCTCCCCTTTCATCATCGCCACCACCATCATCATCATCAATCTCCAAAATCTATTATCTTCTCCTTTCTCCAAATATTAAATGCTAGACAGCTGAAACAACAAATATGGAGTTACACTCCCTCTCACCCACTCTTCTCTGTCATTCTGTTCTGACATCCTTCACTGAGGCAGTGACTAGAGAAGGTCCTAACTAAAAGGTGGAATGGCTAACAGGAAGGAGAAACTAGTGGAAACAAGTAACATAAAGCATAAAACTTAAAAATACAATCTTGCCACCACAATAGTTTCTTTGTTGAGGGTTTTGGAAAAGAGTTATTAATGACTGATGCTAGCAAAAGAAGTAAAGGGTGAAGAAATAAATTACAAGAAAGAAATATTCTTATTCTTTTAAGTAGTTTCCATTAGAAATGAATAGAGAATAAGCCAAGTTAGAGCATGAAACTGGGTGAGGTCAGAGCTTTAACTTGAGTGAAATTTGCTAAGATTTGATACTGACTGCCCCCTACATGCGTTTCTTCATGAAGCCCTATTTCCTGCCCCTGTACCATTGCTTTTTCTTGACTCAGCTTCCCAACTCATACTCAGCTCCTTGTATCTTTAGCCAGCACTGCCTCATCCTTTGAAACACTGACTTAATTTTTAGGCCATATTTAACATTTGCTCTCATTTAACATTTTTTTGGTAACTTTCTCAGGTTTTTGGATTCTGTCCTGCTGTACCTTACTCAAGTAAGATATAAGAGAGTCTTCTAGAAAGTTATCCATTCATTTTCAGTGTCCATACCTTTTGATTCAAATTAATGGTGGATTATTAATTAATTTGATGCAAATTAATGGATTATTTATTACTTTGATCCAAATTAATTATGATTATTTAGAATAGCTATAAGTGAAGGCATTTGTTTAAGCTAAGCTTCTAGTTATTAGAAGGAGTTTTTCAATGATCATCCCAGTTCTACCTCCCTGGAACCAAAAAATGACCCTTCTTTCATTGCCCTAACATCTAGCTAGGGTGACTAATCATCCTGGTGTTCATAGGACTCTTCTAGTTTAAGCACTGAACCTTTCACATCCTCAGAAACTCCTCAGTCCCAAGCAAAGTGGGACAATATATTTGCCATCCCTCTCTTTTCGTGATCACAAAACCTAGTTAAGGGACTTCTTTCTTTTTTTTCTCCTCTTTACTGTGTTATTTCAATAGTTTCCTAACTGGTCTTCAGTTATTCCTTATTAAAATCTGAGTTGCCTTTTACCACCAGTTTAATTTTCCTACAGGGCTGTTTTGGTAATGTCATTGCCTTGTTCAAATACTTTCAATGTCTCCCTTTTGCCCATCAAATGAAACTTAAATGCCTTAGGCTGGTATTTGATGTCCTTCATAATCTTTCACCAGCCAACTTTCTTGTTTTTCTTTTGATGACTCAGAAGTCACTTCAGTATCTTTCAGAGCTTTGCAGTCATTATTATAAACAACTGTACTTTTTTTTTCCACTGGAATACTGAAGTGACTCAGTACGAATTTCTAGTTGATAAAAAATGGATAAAGCAACTCTTTTGTATATCAGCTCACATTTCTGTCTTTCCTAAATGTTTATGTGGAATTATAGAGTAGATCTTAAAAGCAAATTTGTTTCTTTATAGGCAATGTTCAGTTTGAAACAGTTGTTACAGCACATAGGATAGGAAAATAACCATAAAACAATCTGGAAGTTGACAATTTTTTAGTAAGCCATGATCACTTTTCCAGTCATTCTATTGATAAGCACTAGACCTGCACTATAAATTATTATGTTGTTAGTTTCAAGGGGATTCAATTAGTAATAACAACTCTTCTAAATTCTGTTTCATTGTTTTCTTTTGTAGTTAGAAAAAAAACCTGACAGTCCTCAATTGTTTTATTTACTTACCTTCATAGTAATTTTTAATGCCTTAAGAAAATATCCTCAGTGGGCCATAAAAACAATACCTTTTACATTTCCCTTCGCCATGACTAATAAGATGGTCTTCTTCACATGGAAGAATAGCCTAGGCTTTTCTTCATTTTTTCTAAGCTGCTTTTTTTCCTCTGGAATTTTTCAGGCTGCTTTCCCCCCCTTACATGTAGCTTTATTGATGGGTTTACCTTTGTCTGTGGAGGGGTTTAGGGCATCTCTATTTATAACCCTCCAAGCTTGGTCTAAACTCCTGAGGGGTTTTACTTGTTCAGCCACTGTTGCTTTCCTCCTTGTAAAGACTGGAGTAAATCCAGTATTGCCCTTCAAAGCAGGCAAGTGGCTATTAACAGTGCTTGGTACTTGCTAATATACATACTCTCATCCATCATCTCTTTGTCCTTTTGTTATTCAGATGCCAACTATTTCAGCACTTGTCTCTGCTGTGACTTTTACTCTATTTTAGGTGCATTTCTCATTAAGAACAAAAATGTGTAAACATGTTATGCTTTAAATGAATTGACTGTTTAAAAATATTCTTAGGTTGGCATTGTGTTTCAAATGAAAATGTCTTAGAGTTATATATGCTTTCATTTTTTAAGGCTGCATTATTAGAGTAAGTTTGTGTCAGTTACCTACCTCTTTCCCACTTTCTCCAGTAATAACAAATATCATATAATTATGATATGACCTGAAATAGGGGCTTTTGAGTCTGTGATGGCTTTGAAACATGATCATGAATACTTTGACACTTCTGCCATCAAGAGATGGGGTCTAGGGTCCCTCCTCTTGAATCTGAGTAGGGTTGTGACACTTTGGCCAAAGACAAAGATATAAATGATACGACGTGATTGCAAACATTAGGCTGTAAAAGACCATGCAGCTTCTCTCTTGTTTTCTGGAACACTTGGAGCCTTGAGCCACAGTGCTAGATGTCTGATTATCCTGAAGAAGCCATGCTTTGATGATGCTCATATTATATGGAAAGGCCACATTCAGGCATTCAAGTTAATAATCCCCCAGCTAAGTCAGTTTTTTTTTTTTTTTTTTTTTACAGACTGATTTATTTATTTACTTTTGGCTGTGGTGGATCTCTGTTGCTGTGCACAGGCTTTCTCTAGTTTGGTGAGTGGGGGCTACTCTTCCTTGTGGTGTGCAGGCTTCTCATTGCAATGGCTTCTCTTGTAGAACGTGGGCTCCAGGCACATGGGCTTTAGTAGTTGCTGTTCTTGGGCTCTAGAATGCTGGGTCAGTAGTTACAGCTCATGAGCCTGGTTGTTCTGTAGCACATGGGATCAGGGATCTGACCAGTGTCGCCTGCATTGCAAGGCAGATTGCTAACCACTGTACCATCAGAGAAGCCCTAAGCCTAGTTTTTGAGTATCCCCTAATAAGGTAACAAGTATGTAACTGGACTGAATTTTCCATATACCTACTGTTCCCACACATGAATAGTCTTCCCCATTATCAGCACTACTCAACAGAATGGTGCATTTTTTATTCCCAAGGATGAATCCACAGTGACACATCATAATCACCCCAAATCCATAGTTTTTATTAGGGTTCATGCATGGTGTTATATTTACTTGGGGTCTGTTTCTTGGCTCTCTAGTTTGTTCTATTGATCTGTCAGTTATTTCTACAATACTGCACTGTCTTGACTACTGGAGCCTTACAGTAAGTCCTTTAAAATAAAAAGAGAAATTGATTTATAATGTATAAATTTTTACAGTGAGTCTTGAAAATGAATATAGCATCAGACCTCCAACTTTGTTGTTCTCTTTCAATGTTGAATTTACTATTCTGGGTCTTTTACCTTTCCATATCTAAATGGATTCCCACTTTAGAATCAGTTTGTTGATATTCATAAAATAATTTTCTGGGATTTTGATTGGAATTGCATTGACTCTATAAATGTAGTTGGGAAGAGCTGAAATGTTTACAGCATTGAGTCTTCCTATCCATGAACAAGAAATATTTCTCCATTTACTTATTCTTTGATTTTGTTCATCAAAGTTTTATAGTTTTCATCACTTAGGTCTTGTATGTATTTAGCTAGATTTCATACCTAAGTAATTCTTTTTTGGTGCTCTCTCTATATATATACTATTTATTGTAGATGTTCCCTCTATACTCTGTATGTTATCCTCCTTAATTAGATTTATGATTTGCAAATATTTTCTCCCATTCTGTGGGCTGCCTTTTTACTCTTTGTGCAATGGTTGCTTTTTAGCAATTATCTTGATATATTAATTCAGATAAAATCAAGTTTTGAAAATGAATCATCATAAATGTAAATATGATAGTAGATTTAAAGTCAAATCAGGGATGATTCTCATTTTAAATCAGGCTTCACTTTGAGATTCACAGAATACATGGTTTTGGTGAAACAATCAAGTAAGCAAGGGGATCTTCCCTGCAATGATGACATATTTCCAGGAGTAAAGGATTCAGTTGTTGGGAACTTTTTAGTCAGTGTCAACTCCCAGTGAAATGTACAGTATCCATCAAGTGCGCTAGTGGTCCCCTCCCTGTAACTCACAGTGGCCACTGCACTGATTTCTACCCATCGTGTCTTGCAATTTGTTGACTGAAACCCCCTGGAGTAACTGTTGCAGCTCTAGAGGTTAATGCAGTAATTCAGTGTCATAGTTATTGACCTTATTATTTTGACTTCAGATATTTATATATAGCAGGATAATCCATTTTTATCTTCTTTTAAGGAGTTAGATTTACTTTCCTTTGGTGTTGCCCTATAATTACATACCTCAAAGTATGTCTTAATTGATCACTTGAAGTTTTCTCTGTTCAGGTATCCATAAATCTTCATTATGCTTGTTTTAGCACAGATGTCTTAAATAAAGATTTATGTTCGGTTCAGACTTCTGGTTAGGGCATAACTTCTCTTTCAGCAAGGTGGAAATCAACATGAGAATTCTATGTGAGATTTTAGAAAAAATAGGAAATTCCTATGGAAGTTTAAAAGTCACTAACCTTTAGGCAAAGTCTTGACCTTTTCACATGTGAAATATAGTGAAATAAGTTTAATATACACATTTTGGGGTAACAGCAAAAATTATTACCAGAAATTTAATATTTTATGTATTCCTCTACCTTCTAGAAGCAGTTTGGTAACTGTTTTCCTGAACCTTTGAACACTGGATAGATGAAGATGATTTGTAAGTTTGGGATTATAGTTCTTACATGTATACAGCTCAGTTCTTCATGGTTCAACTTACTGCCTTTCTCTGGGCCTGTAATATTGTTAAAGATTCATTAACTATACATTTATCTTGAGAAACCATTAGAAGGTTGTCAGAGCACATATCTGTATATCAAAAAGAGAGAAAACTAGAGCCAAGAAATGTGGATCCTAGGTCTGCTCTGTCAACAGTTATCTGTGACCATTGGCATGTCACTTGTATTTTCAAGCTGTCATTTTCCTAATTAATCTCAGCTTATTTAAGCCTCTGACATTTTATTTTCCTATATGTATAAAAATTATATTAAAATGTAGGGAAATTGCTTTTCCATCTATATGCACACACACAATCTTCCTGTCTTACCTCATGTCAATTATTGTCTCTGTCAACTCACCTATTTTAAATAACAGTATACAAGCAGTGCTTACTTATTTATGTATCACACTCAGAGGGCACATCATGATGAATCTATAATGGATGTAGCGTGGACAGAGTGAATATATTATGGATCCTGTCCCTGACATTCATCAGTTCAGTTAGTTCAGTTGCTCAGTCGTGTCCGACTCTGTGATCCCATGAATCTCAGCACGCCAGGCCTCCCTGTCCATCACCAACTCCCAGAGTTCACTCAGACTCACGTCCATTGAGTCAATGATGCCATCCAGCCATCTTATCCTCTGTCGTCCCCTTCTTCTCCTGCCCCCAATTTCTGATATATATCTGTATTACTCTGGCAGGACATCAAGATAATAGTGAAATGTATCAAAATAAGACAAAAAAGTAGTAACAGAAAAAAAGGGAAAGTTGTGACTTATACACCATTTTGATGGGCATATTAATTTCATGATGACAAAGAAGACTGTGGCAATTCTGTTTTTGTCATTAGTATCTAGATCATATTCAGAAGAAAATGACCAGGAAGGCCCAAGTGTTGAGAATCACTGACATAAGTGGAAAGGTTAAAATAATTAGAATATTTAGTCTGGAATGACGAGTCTTAGGGGAAACAGATGATTGTATGCTCATAGTCAAAGTGGTGTCATTTAGATTTAGGTGTTAAAACAGATCAGATGGTGAACTTTGGTAAATTCAGTGTAAGTTTCACAGAAATGGAGTTTTATTCAATATGAGGAAAAACTTTCTAACTATTTGAACTGTCTAATAATAGATTGGGTTATCTTGTGAGACAGACCATTTCCATAATGGGAATTGTTCAAGCAGAGGTCAAATCAGTAGACAAAGCTCAAGCCTGCTTTCCAGGCAGATAACTTACATAAGTAAAATGGGTCAGTCAGGGCAAAGGAACTGCATGTATTCCGTCTAAAGGTAGCCAGATCTTTGATTTTTTCTATAGAGTCAGGAAATTAGGATTCTTTAATGTAAGTTTTCTAACATGTATATGTCGACTTGAAAGTTTTTTAGACACTCTGTGAACTAAACAAGATACACCTGGTTTGAGGACAATCTGATCCATATAGTTGGGTCTCTCAACTCTATTTGTGATACCTAGTAGCTAGCCACAGGTTTGGGTGTTTGGAAGGTCAACGCGTGAAAAATCTAAAGGTATCAAGTCCTTGTACTTAAGGAGTAAGTATAACATTACTAATTGATTTATTTTTTGTTTTTAAAAATATTTATTTTTAATTGATTATTGCTTTACAATATTGATTTGATCTCTGTCATATATCAACTTGAGTTAACCATATGTGTACGTATGTCCCCTCTGTCTTGACTCTCTCTCCCACCTCCCGCCCATTCCCACCCCTCTAGGTTACAGAGCCCTCGTTTGAGTTCCCTGAGTCATACAGCAAATTCCCATTGGCTATCTCTTTACATATGTTAGTGTGTATGCATCCATGCTACTCTCTCCATTTATCTGACCCTCCTCCTCTTCTCCCCCACCCTTGTCCATAAGTGTGTTCTCTATGTCTGCATCTCCATTGCTGCTCTGTGAACAGATTCGTCAGTACCATCCTTCTAGATTCCTTCTAGATACGTTAGCATATGACATTTGTTTTTCCCTTTCTGACTTATTGCACTCTGTATTATAGTTTCTAGGTTCATCCACCTCATTAGAACTGACTCAAATGAATTCCTTTTTATGGCTGAGTAGTATTCCATTGTATATATGTACCATAACCTCTTTCCATTTATCTGTTGATGGACATCTAAATTGCTTCCATGTCTTGGTTATTGTAAACAATGCTGCAATGATCATTGCAGGTACATGTTTCTTTTTCAGTTTTGGTGTCTTCAGGGTATATGCCTAGGAATCATATTGCTGTATTGGTTTTATTCCTAGATTTTTTAAAAAGGAGTCTCCATACTGTCTCCCATAGAGGCTGTAACAATTTACATTCCAACCAGCAGTGTAGAAGGGTTCCCTTTTCTCCACACCCTCTCCAGAACTTGTTTGTGGATTTTTTGATTTTGCCATTCTGTCTGGTGTGAGGTGATATCTCATTGTAGTTTTGATTTGCGTTTCTCTAATAATGAGTGATGTTGAGCATCTCTTCATGTGTTTACTAGCCATCTATGTGTCTTCTTTGGAGAAATAATAATTAATTTATTATGTAAAGTCATTGTACTAACTTATATGTGTGTGTGTGTGTGTGTGTGTGTGTGTGTGTGTTAGTTGCTCAGTCATGTCTGACTCTTTGCGACCCCAAGGACTGTAGCTCACCAGGCTCCCCTGTCCATGGAATTCTCCAGGCAAGAATACTGGAGTGGGTTGCCATGCCCTCTTCCAGGGGATCTTCATAACCTAGGGATTGAACCAGGGTTTCCCACATTGCATAAATATGTGTGTGTATGTGTATGTATAACCATATAGAACTAATGATTACCTCTCTCAATAAAATATGTTAACACAAGAAAAAACACAAGGCTACCAACATTCTTATCGTCCATGTTTTTGAAGTCAACTATGTAAAACTAGAATGGGAGGGAGAAAACTTCAAGCAGATTCTATAGATCTGGATAGTGCTTCAGGAAATGAAGCCTGAAGATTCAAGGGTCACCAGCTTGTGTTAATATAGCTCATGAATCAGCTCTGGTGTTTTCCTGATTTCTTCATCCTTATGAGGTCCTCTATTGTTTATAATTCTTTAAATTATTTTTTAAACATGTGGGGTTTTTTTGTCCTGCTATTTAAATAAAATGGCACTATCTCACTTCCCTTTGGGAGTCTAGAGCCTTCTCCAAGATTTCTACAAATATTTAGGGCTTATTTTCTTAGTGCCTCTTTCTGTTCTGTGAACTTCTTCCTCTCACTTATATCCTGCATCCTGTTGCTTCTCTCAGGCCTGCACCAATCCAAATGTGGGTCCGACAGTGGGAAAGCATCAGGACAGGTGCCATGTAAAGATGGGAGGAGAGGAGTGTAGCTGCCACTTAGCTCTAGCCAGTGATTGAGAGGCAGTCTTGTTCATGGAGACCTGGAAGACAGTAGAGGAAGATTATATGCAGAACAGTCTGTAGATTAATATTGAATATTAGACCTTCCACTGCTTAAAAACTCCCCAGTCAAAATTTGTCATAAGCAATTTTCTTACCAGTTTCTGTCAACAAATTTCTAACATCTTGCCAGTGCCTTCTCTCCTTTCCTCTTCATAGCCTTTTCTGCCCCAACCTCCATAACTCAATTTCATGCTTCGTCATGAAATCCAGTTCCTCACCTCTTTGCTGAACTCCCTCTAGTTCTGCTTTTGCCTATCCAAAACTGCGCTCAATTACTGTAAACAAAGGTCTTATACTCTTAAGTCTCAGCCTTTCAATCACTTATCATACCAGCAGGATCTTTGAAATGACTCTTTCCTTTCAGAAGATCCTATTCTTGGGTATGAGCTACTCCCACTCTCTCCGTGTAAGTGAAAAGCAGATATGCACAGGTTTATCTTTCTCCCTGCTCTGAAGTGTTCCTTTTAGACAGCAGGAATATAAAAATACAGCTAGTTCTTCTCTAAACTGTATTTTTTTTCTTTTTGTTTTCAATTATATGGTGATACAATATTCAATTCTGTCTTACATACACTTTGAAGCACACAGGTATTTCTGTTGCCTGAAGTCTGCTGAGAGTGGGTGGTTCAAAGTAAGCCCTGGAAAGACTGGATACGTGGCTGGCAGGAGAAGGCCCCAAGGGAAAACTTCAGTAGCAGACATCATGGGAGAGAAGATGGGGAAAGAGAATACAGACTTCCAGCCCTAGTAGAATAACTGTTGCTAAAAATTATTGTAGAGGCTGGAGAAATCCTTCTTTCTCTCCCTATCTTTTTGCTTTAGCCCAAAGTGGGGAGACTCACTCATCCCTTTTCCTCTTCTATTTTTTATTATATAGGTTTATCCAAATTACTATTAGATCCCCAAATCATGGCAAGTTCCCTTTGGCTTGACTCTATAGTTATTAGAGCTTCTTGAACTCAACTGGGCTTTCCTAGTAGTTCAGCGGTAAAGAATTCATCTGAAGTACAGGATATGCAGAAAACGTGGGTTCGATCCCTTGGTCAGGAAGATCCCCTGGAGAAGGAAATGGCAACCCACTCCAATATTCTTGCTGGGAAAATCCCATGGACAGGGGAGCCTGGTGGGTTACAGTCCACGGGGTCACAAAGAGTACTTCAGACACGACTGAAGTAACAGCACACACACACTCGACTAAAGTGAGTTTCTTTTTGGCTCTCTGTCAGTATGCTATAAACCATTCACATTCTTAGTTCTCAAAGGGTGGTTCTCAAAAGCAACACCTGCATCAACTGGGAACTTCCAGTTTCCATTTATTCTGCTGGACAAGCAGTGTAGATTTATCTTTGGTTCGGTGGAGAGACCTCTTGCCCCTGTGGGTTGTCCTTCTTATAGAGAAATCATGAAAGCAACCATCAGTGAAGGCTAGTTAACCTACTTTGGGAGTAGGCAGTCTGAATTTGGGTACTGGCCCTAGAAATTCCAATTCAGAGTCTGTGTTATATTGGATTAAGTTTTGCTGCTTCTTAGAGGCAACATTATATGGTAGGGAGACACTTAGAGTCAGTTGGATCTGGGTTTCCAGCACAGTTCCATTTCTTTCAGACTTTGGAAATCTGAAATGTCATTCAGGTATTTTAAACCTCAGTTTCCTCATTGTTATTAAAGAAACGCAAAGTTTATCATGCAGGCTGTTTTAAGGACTGGCCATTAAAAAAAGTAACTAGCACAGACTGATTTTGATGTGTTCATATTTTCTAATTTTGAAAAAGACATCACCCAAAATGATGTATATTTACAGTAAGATAAATATACCAAGCATAAGAACAAACCAAACCAAAGAGATCATGCAGAAAAGAAAAAAAAACAAAACATAAGATCACAATATATTTTTTCAGAAATATATGGATGATATATTGAGAAAGGAAGGGGGAGAGAGAGAGAGATTGGTTTAATAAATTGGCTCAAGTGATTGTGCAGTGTGGATACCCAGGAAAGAGATGGCAGTTTGAGTCCAAAGGCAGTCTGCTGGCAGAATTCTGTCTTCTAGAGAAGTCAGTATTTTTTCTATTAAGGCTTTCAACTGATTGGATGAGGCCTACGTACATTAGAGAGGGTAATTTGCTTTACTCAAACTCTACTGATTTAAATGTGAATCTCACCTAAAAATATCTTCACAGAAACACAGAATAAGTATTGGGTACTGTGACCCAGCTAAATCGACATATAAAATTGACCACCACACTAAGACTACTTTTAAATTCAAGTTTGAGTTTCCTAGTAGTTGAGGGAAAAAAGGAGGACATGTTTTTTATTCAGTCCTTTTTAAGAAAAATAATTTTCTTATAGAAATCATTTTCTCCTATACATTAATTTACAAATATGTAGCTACTTTTACTTCTTCCCAGTTTGACTAAATCAACTTTGTAGATATCTTTGAATTAGGAAACATGCCATCTCCTGCATCCAATCTGTCACCAAATCCTGTGATTTCTAACTCCAGTTTTCCTTAGAAATTATGCACTTCAGTCCCCTGTTGCCAGTGCCTTAGTTCAATCTCTCATTGTTTGGCACATGAACCTTGGCAACATCCTCCAAATTTCTCTCTGCTCCTCCTGCTTTGGTCATTTCACATGCAGTCTGTACATTATCAGCAGGCAGTCCCTTTTAGGACAAAATTATTACTTCCTTGTTTAACAATTGTTTCTGATATCCTGATATATAAAGTCCAAGGTTTCAGCATGACTCTTCCATATGCGCTTTATTCTTTGACCATATCAAATTATTTAGAATTTTTAGAATATGCCTTATTTCATACATTTCTGCCTTTGCACATTGCTGTTTCCTCTGCTTATAATACTGTCTTCCTTATTAGTCTAGACAGATAGCAATCATTCCTTAAGACTCAACTCAAAGGCCCCCTCTTTGGTGGACTTCCCTGACACACGTAAACAAACAGCCACTTCTCTCTCTCTTCCCAAGAGTGACTTAAACATTCCAGTTACATCTCCTTGGATGTTGGAGTCTGAAACTGGACCGCAATATAAAAATCACAAAGAGTTACAATTACTCTTGAAAATCCCTTAAAATGCTCCTCAAGTGGAGCATGTAAGTCTGTGCTCTTGCCACAGTAGAGACTGACAAGCTGTTACTCAGTGCGTCCTACAGTGTCTTTTTCTCAGATGTTGGAGCAGTATGCATTTCCATTAAGTAAGTACAGTAAAGCAGGTGGTTTGTATTTAGCTTATATTTCATGATATGTCTATGTATGTAAACTATCTTTAAAACCAGATTTGTAAACTATTTCTAAATCCTCACACTGAGTGGCACGCATTAGCTGAACTGAGGTTGACTGGTAAAACCATTGACCACCATTTTCTGTCCCATGCACACACTAGGGTATGTACTCCTTGAAATGAGCATGGTGCAGAATTACCTGCATAGTTTACATTATTGCTTTCCCTTTTCTTTCTTTCTTTTTTTTTTTTTTTTCTCTTTCTCCCTCTCTTGTACCGTGCTTCCATGCTGCTGCTGCCGCTAAGTCGCTTCAGTCGTGTCTGACTCTATGCGACCCCATAGACAGCAGCCGACCAGGCTCCCCCGTCCCTTGGATTCTCCAGGCAAGAACACAGGAGTGGGTTAACCATTTCCTTCTCCAATGTATGAAAGTGAAAAGTGAAAGTGAAGTCGCTCAGTCTTGTCCAACTCTTCCATAGTTTAATGCAACCAGGGTAAATGATTATACTCTACTGTGGGTAACTTGATTGTACTCTATTAATCTAAGTATAGCACTCAATCACATTGTGATGCATTTTTAACCTTCTTCTAATCCTCAGTCCATACCACAGTGGAAGCTGCATGAGGGCAGACCTGTATTTTTCATTTCTGTTTCCTTACCTAATACACATTAGGACTTCAGTGGACATTGCGTCTGCAATTCCCTTCAGCTTTAGTTATGAACTTTGTGTGAGATGAGGTGGAAATTTAACATCTCTGGCCATTTTTGATCAGGTTCCACACAGGGTTAAAACTAGTCTACTTGATGTGCTTGTGCAAAATAATATGGGACAGTCGAATGACTGCATAAATGCTAAATAATAAAGTGACAAGCACAGTATGTCAGGGGACGCATGGTAATGCAACTATGTCTGTAAAACATTTACTGTATTTTGTCTCTAAAATGTACAACAACAACAACCCACCAAATGGCAGCATCTGTGCTTATTTCCTCCCTGGTCCTCGATATTTGGAATCTTTTCAATGTTCAATGCCCAAAAATGCAATAAATATTTTTACTTTGGTACATTCTTATTTTAACATTGGAATTGGTACCAGCCAGAATTGTGGGGTTACCCACATCATGTGACTTTCCTCCTGCCACCATTCAATGTGTTTATAAGTGAAAACTGATAAAATGAGTGTTGAAGGCAGTCAAGGAGGGAGACTGCATGGGAAGAGGCAGCACAGAATGAATTCTGAAGGTTAAGTGTGAAAGGCCCAAGAGGGCTCTATTTATAGGCAACTTTGTAAAATTGGTGCTTGGGGTAGGAGGCAGCAATAGTAGGTGTCCAGAAACAGATTCTGCAGGAAAGGCTGAAGGTTGCAGAGTTATATGGGTTGGGAGAGGAATGAATACATAATATAGAGATCAGAATGTTCCTTATTTATCACATCCTAGGAATGACTCTAATCATAGGACCCTGAAAATCTTTAATATTTCACAAGGCATAACAGGGCATGATTTGGTATTGTTAAACTCAAATTTATGAATTGAAGATATTGTTTAGCTTAGGGTATTATTAGATTATAGATTTATTAACTAATTGGCTTGTCAAGTTCCTAAAGGCAGAAAAATGTGTAGGAAACAAACAAACCAGACTGAATCAAAAGCCATCAGTATGTTACTTAACACATGTTTAACCAGCCATTGGAGGGAATCTATATCTGCTTGTGGTATCAAGAAGATTCCTTCTCTTCTAAGGAAACTATAGATAGTGTAAGTCATCTGAGTCTCTTTTCTCATTTGCTGTTTGTAAGTTTAGAAGTAAATATGGGATCCAACTGTAGCCAGTATAATATTTTGCAGGATGATGAACATATTTTAGTCAATCCCTGGCTTCATCTTACATTTTGCTTATACATCTTACGTCTACATCTTATGTTCTTTTCCACTTTCACTTTTAATTTATGTTCTATAAGTTTATATTCTCTCTCTCTTCTTTAAATACTTTATCAGATAAGGAAGGGAAGACATATAATTTATTACATAATTATAACAAATCCCATTAGTATACATTGCTAGGTACCAAGAATCAATAGAATTACTCTTATTCTCAAGAAGTTTACAACCAAGTGACAGACTTTGTTTAGAACCGTGCCCTAGATGAAGAATCTTTTTAAAATATAAGTTTTAGAAGTAGAGAAATATGAGCATCCTCAACAGGAGGAGGAATACTTGATTCCATGGTTAACTTTGTAGTTCTACTGTTGGCTTTGTGTGGCCTCAGGCAAGATGGATAAGCCTCTCCAAGCATCAATATTTTATTAAGAAAAGGTGGATTCATCTTGGGACAGTCAAACACTCGGATAATGTAAAGGGATGAGAAGCATGGCCTGTGTTATATTGTTATATAACATTTGATTATAGTATCACCACCACAAAACTAGCAGAAAAAAAAATGGCGATTTAAATCACATACAAAAAGGAAAAGATGTGTTTCAAGTGAAATTCAGCAGATTTTCAAAAGGAAAGTGCTGTACCACTGAGGCTACAGGTATGATAAGTGCTGTTTTCATTTTAAGCTTCTATTTTCAGCAGTTTGAGGCAAATATTTGGAATTGTGGTGTTAGTGTAAGAAAATATTGTATTTTTGGAAAAAAGTACAAACATAAGCCTATCTAGGGTTTTAAGGCTAGAAAGGAAGGAAACTGAAGAGAGTAAAACTGGAGAAGATCTCCACGGGTTACTTTTAAGCAAACTTTAGAGCAATGAAAAACAAAAATACCTGACATTTGCATCAACATTTTCTCAAATATTTCTTATTTTTAATTTATTAATTTTTTATTCTCTCTTTAATAGATATGATATGAAGCTTATAACAGAGTGCGTTACTTTGTGGAAAATGGTGGCAAAAGTATTTTGGGAGAGAGGGAGAAGAAAGGTATAGAAGTAGGTAGGTAAAATTATTATATTTAGGGTTACTGATTTTCTGGAAAATAGTGGGCCAGAGATGATAAAACATAGCTGGCTCTGGATTCAGATACACCTGGGTGGATCCCAGTTTACTTTGTGACACTGGGCAAGCCCTTAATTTCTTTTGTCCTTGGTCCCTTATATTCCTTGCATATAATGGGCATGACAGTAGCCTTGTGGAAGGATGGTCTTCCCGAGTGACTCAGATGGTGAAGAATCTGCCTGCAAAGTGGGAGACTGGAGTTTGACCCCTGGATTGGGAAGATCCTCTGGAAAAGAGAATCACAACCCACTCCAGTATCCTTGTTTGAAGAATTCCTTGGACAGAGGAGCCTTGCAGGCTACAGTCCATGGCATCACAGAGTTGGACACGACTGAGGGATGAGCGCTTTCACTTTGTGAAAGAATAAAAGTGTGTACCAAGTTTCTAGCTCAGTGCCAGGCATGAATGGAGGCTCAATAGATGCCAATCAACAGGACAGGGACAAGTCATCTGAAATCTTCTTTAATTCCTTTGACCTGTTTGGGAGAGGAACAGAAATAGTGGCTTTGCTCTGTTATTTTGCTCCATTTGTGGGTGGAAGATTACTTTAGATAAACTAATTTAATTGTCTTTAAACTACTGCGTAAGGCCCATCTTTCTCCAGTTTTAACAAAGTGGCTCCCTCCAGGTTTTCATTTGCCATTGAAATCTGCCTTGATCAAGAGCTAGCTTCCAGGAGGTCTGGGATTATGTGCCTTCCTTATTCATTTTCAGAGGTCAGGGACCATATTTTACAAAAATTTATAGTAGCCAACACAATAAAATGCTAATTTTACTTTTTCTTTGAGACATAACTTTTCCGATGTTACCATGTCAGGGCACCCAAAGACTAGCTTGATCTCTTAGTCTTCTTTTGCTTTTACTTCTTAAACTACTTGCCACTGGTGACTAGCAAAGCAAATCAACACTTCTTGAACATATACTCTGTGCAAAGCATCTTGCTTGGCCCATTGCACATGAAGGGGGAACAGCCTAGCTCCCAACCTCAGGTATATAATAAATGGGAACTTTCTTGATTTTTCTATAATCAAATTTAATCTCATTTTTGAGCCTCCAGTTCACTAAGTCATACCCACTTAATATTAATCAAATTGGGGTTATTTTTTCCTCCAGATTCTATGTGTTAGGAGTTGGAACAAATTCCTGGGCTCTTCATTTACCAATGCTGACATCTGCTGAAATGTCTTTATACAGATCTGGTGCTGAGAGTTTGGTCTTTACTGTTCACTAGTTGGACTTCTCTCATTCCTTCTTGCAAAACCTTTGAGTTCAAGTTCATTCCCAGACTGCCAGGACACATTCAACTTCTCCTCTATTCCTCCTGGGAAGGAGTTCTGCTTCTATGGGCATCTCAGCTACCTGGACTCCTTTCTCTGCTGCCATCCAGTCCTTAGGAGCCTGCCAGGAAAGGCTTCAGTTCAGTTCAGTCACTCAGTCGTGTCTAACTCATTGCGACCCCATGAATTGCAGCACGCCAGGCCTCCCTGTCCATCACCAACTCCTGGAGTTCACCCAAACTCACGTCCATCGAGTTGGTGATGCCATCCAGCCATTTCATTCTCTGTCGTCCCCTTCTCCTCCTGTCCCCAATTCCCCCCAGCATCAGAGTCTTTTCCAATAAGTCAGCTCTTCTCATGAGGTGGCCAAAGTACTGGAGTTTCAGCTTTAGTATCATTCCTTCCAAAGAAATCCCAGGGCTGATCTCCTTCAGAATGGACTGGTTGGGTCTCCTTGCAGTCCAAGGGACTCTCAAGAGTCTTCTCCAACACCACAGTTCAAAAGCTTTAATTCTTCAACAAAGTGCTCAGCTTTCTTTATAGTCCAACCCTCACATCCATACATGACTATTGGAAAAACTATAGCCTTGACTAGACGGACCTTTGTTGGCAAAGTAATGTCTCTGCTTTTGAATATGCTGTCTAGGTTGGTCATAACTTTTCTTCCAAGGAGTAAGCGTCTTTTAATTTCATGGCTGCAGTCACCATCTTAATTAAATCTATATGTGAGGAAACTGAGTCTCAGAGAAGCTTAGGAACTTGCCAATTGCCATATATTTCACAAGTAGAGGAGCATATTTTTCGAAGCAAAGCTCAACTGGCTTTATAATTAGAGTTCCTTTCGCTATGCTGTGCCAAGTCTCCTTGGTTATGTCTGACACTTTGCAACCCTATAACCTGTAACCCACCAGGCTCCTGTGTATATGGGATTCTCCAGGCAAGAATACTGGAGTGGGTTGCCATGCCATCCTCCAGGGAATCTTCTGGACCCAGGGATTCGGTCAAACCTGTCTTCTGTGTCTCCTGCATTGACAGTTGGGTTCCTTACCACTAGCACCAGCTGGGAGGTGTTAAAGTGTTATAGGCCAATTCAATTTTCATGCTAAAATCTATCATTGAATACCGACTTTCAGTAACTCATAATTTTAAATTAAGTGTCACTCTGGAAAATAAAGACCAAAGTTTGAAGGTAATGTTTTTTAAAATACAATCTACATCAAGATTACCTAGACTGCTTATTATAAATGCCTGTTCTTGGGCCCAATCACAGCCCTACAGAATCAGTATCTCTAGTGGCTGGAACATGGAATCTCTATTATTAATAAGTTCACCTCATACTTATTATTCATGCCGAAATTTGCAAACCGTTGCTTTAATATGTATAAACAAGTTTATTTTGATCTTGGTAAACAGGCAGAAAAGTGTGAAATATGAGGTGCTACAGTTTTTGAGTCACTTTATCAGACCAGCTAACTACTGAAAACTTTGGAGATGGAGGAATGACCTTGATTCTGGGTGAAAAAAAAAAAAAAAAAAAACAACGAAGAAAACAGAGAAACAAAAGATGGGTTCCTGAGACAAATTCCTCTCCTTTCTGGTTTTGCCTGCAGGCAACCCCGTACAAGTGTGTATAAACTGGTGAAAAAGCATATTTGGAATTTAAACCCAAAGAAACTTCTGGGTTAAGAACTATATTCCCAAATGAAATAACTCCGTTATTATTTTTAATTCCCCTTGCCCAAATACCCCAAGGCATTAAAGTTGCTTGATATAGCAGTCTAGGTGTTAGTGCACTTTCAGAACCAAAACAGCTTTTCTATTTCATTCTTCACATCGCAGTAAAAATGTGTTAGATGGGTTGAATGTCTGGTTTCAAAATTTCAGAAATTTGCACCTAAATTGCACCTGTAAAATATGTCCTCACACATGCAAGTGAGTCATTTTACTTGCAAATTATTGTTTTGCATATGCAATTACTTGCTTGCATCTGGATATACGTTTTGTGGGACAATTAAGTGTTTATGTTAGAAAATTAGATCACTAATTTTATGTTCATTTATATAAAACTTAGAACTTAAACTTCGAGAAATTTTTTAAGGCAGAAAGATCAGTATGTGCTGCATATGGCCTAAACAGGGTGTGGGGGAGCATTGTTTTATCCAGTCATTTGTTAATTTGACAAGTGTTTCCTAAATACTGCTGTGGGTCAGGTGTTGTTCTAGACTGCTGAGGTTACAAAGATAAACTGATGGCCTCACATTCCAGAACACAGATATTGACATTGTGTCCAGTTGGGTTTAGAGAGACTAGCAATTTGTTATTATATTGTTTAATAATTTCAAAACAAGGAATTTCCATTATGTGTAATCATCTAAATCTCAAGTTATTTCCCAGCATGTGCTATGGTGAGTTGAAAAATGACAATTGTCATTTATTCCTCACTATGTTTAGCTGATGGAGTGAGTAATAAAAAAGGAAAACCATTTCTGAATCTGTTTTGCTGGCTTTCTAGTTCATGAAATCATTATGATAGTTTTTGTGTTTTCTGTGGGATTGTTGGACTCTTCAGTTCAGTTCAGTTTCTCAGTGGTGTCTGACTCTTTGCTACCCCATGAATTACAGCACGCCAGGCCTCCCTATCCATCACCAACTCCTGGAGTTTACTCAAACTCATGTCCATCGAGTTGGTGATGCCATGCAGCCATCTCATCCTCTGTCGTCCCCTTCTCCTCCTGTCCCAAATCCCTCCCATCAGAGTCTT
Source organism: Capra hircus (assembly GCF_001704415.2). Taxonomy (NCBI): domain Eukaryota; kingdom Metazoa; phylum Chordata; class Mammalia; order Artiodactyla; family Bovidae; genus Capra; species Capra hircus. The sequence continues at coordinate 50,279,974 of NC_030815.1, read as the reverse complement.
TTCCAATGAGTCAACTCTTCGTATGAGGTGGCCAAAGTACTGGAATTTCAGCTTTAGCATCAGTCTTTCCAATGAACACCCAGGACTGATCTTCTTTACAATGGACTGACTGGATCTCCTTGCAGTCCAAGGGACTCTCAAGGGTCTTCTTCAACAGTTCAAAAGCATCAATTCTTCGGCACTCAGCTTTCTTCACAGTCCAACTCTCACATCCATACGTGACCCCTGGAAAAACAGTAACTTTGACTAGATAGACCTTTGTTGGCATAGTAATGTCTCTGCTTTTGAATATGCTATCTAGGTTGGTCATAACTTTCCATCCAAGGAATAAGTGTCTTTTAATTTCATGGCTATAATTGCCATCTGCTGTTGGACTCTACAACAGACCATATATGGATAACTCATAAAAGCATGATTTGGTTAAAATTAAAGGTTGAGAATAATCTTTGAATGCACCCCCTTCTTAGGGGATGATATACAGGGGCTTTGAGACAACTACTCTTAGGTTTCTGCACTTTTCTCTGGGTATAAAACTATATTTTAAAGGGCTTAGTTTGTTGGAAAACTGACTTCAAGAGTGGAGAGATATTATTTTGCACACCTACATGTTGCTTCATAAATAAAATTATATTGATACACATGCATACATATATGCATCTTATTTCTATAAAATCTATAGAAAGATAGTGGTCTGTAAAATACATTCAAATGTCTCAGAATTTAATTAATAATAAGTTTACATATATATTGAGCTGAAAGAACATTGAAAATATTTTGGTTCAATTACTTTATTTGACAAATGAGTAAAACTATGGCTTGGGAAGATTAAATGCTTTTAAAGATCATATAGAAGCTAGAATAAAAACTAAGATCTGTACATTGGCTTTTATTATTTAAAATACAAAAACCTTTTGTGAAGAAATGTAATAGAAGCCAACTAACTTTATTTTTGCACTTGTTGTTAAGTCATGTTCGAGTCTTTTTTGACCCCATTAACTATAGTCCACCAGGCTCCTCTATCTGTGGGATTTCCCAGGCAAGAATACTGGAGTGGGTTGCCATTTCCTTCTCCAAGGGATCTTCCTGATCCAGGGATCGAATGCACATCTCCTTCCTGGCAGGTGGATCCTTTACCACTGAGCCACCTGAGAAGAACTTACCATAATGTGGACCCTCTTTAGATAAAGGCGGGAGGAAGACAAAATTTACTTGAAACCAAAGAAGAGTCAGGAAAGCAGGAGAAGTCCATCCTGTTTTTATTAATAAACTAGTGGTCTTTCTAGTAAGCACAAAGCTTGATACCCATCAAAGGCCAATAAAACAGAGGGTGCAGGAATGGCCAGGGAAGAAATAGGGACAGAGATATCTGGGCAAGTTATCTGAGGAAGAAGCAAGGCAAAATGTGGGCAGAGATCTGGAGAGGCAAACAGATGATGCAAGGTATACTCCTGAAAAGGATTAAGCACTCTTTCAAAGATATATTGACATTGTGTGTCCAACTCTTCGAAACCCCATGGACTGTAGTCTGCCAGGCTCCTCTATCCATTGGATTCTCCAGACAAGAATACTGGAGTGGGTTGCCATTTCCTCCTCCAGGAGATTTTCCCAACCTAGGAACTGAACCCAAGTCTCTTGCATCTCCGCATTGGCAGGCAGATTCTTTACCACTGTACCACCTGGGAAGCCCATGTATTGATATTACAAGATAACTTAAGTTAAACTATCATGAAAGAAAGAAAAGAAAAGATGTCATTGAGACCAAAGACTTATTTATACAACTGCTCAAATGAGATGGCAATTTCTCTCTCATATAATAGTTCTAGAGATAATGGTGATGGAGTGCTTAGTTGCTCAGTTGTGTCTGACTCTGTGCGACCCCATGGACTGTAGCCCACCAGGCTTCTCTGTCCGTGGGGATTTTCCAGGCAAGAATACTGGAGTGGGTTGCCATGCCCTCCTCCAGGGGATCTTCCAAACCCAGGGACTGAATCCATGTCTCTTGCATTACAGACAGAATCTTTACTGTCTGAGCTACCAGAGAAGCCCAATGGTGATGGAGAGCAGGTAGCAGCTCTGTTCCATAAGGGTATCCACTGACTCAGATTCATTCTCTCCTTCTGCACTGTTCAACACCACTCTGTTTGCCTTTGAATCCACAGAAGGTCAAATTCTGTGGAGGGCAAGTAGTTTCCTCTTAAGGAAGTGACTAAGACATTACACACATCACTTTCTGTGTAGGATGCTCAATTTCTGCACCTTCTCAGATTCTCTCAATGTCAGACCCCTCTGTGACTCTTGGTTGTTTGATTCACCTTGGCCACCAGTGGTCTGAGTGGACTCTGGTCAAGTGGTTGTGCCCTTAGGCCTGATCAGTCTTTTGCTCTGGAAAAGCTGGGCTTTCTACTTGGCCCCCATGGGGGAGTTCTATGCATTGAACAGATGCAACTTTCTTGCATCAAGTGACTAGCTGTGTGTCACGGAAATATCATGTGACATGTTGCATGCCTCACTTCCTCTTATCCTCATCCTTGACCCCCTGACTTTACAACTCTCCAAAAAGCATTCTTGCTTCATCTTTGCTTCAGGCTTTGTGTTCTTGGGAACCTAGGATAAGACATACCTATTCACATCTAGCTGATCAGTCCTGTTCCATGATGAAACTTGAAATAGGAATTTCTTTGAATATAAAAAATGAGAGAAACAAAGTTTATGCCAAAAGGAAACAAAATTAAGTCAGAATAAGATCAACAAATAAACTAAGACACAATAAAATGCATAATATTACCCTTTACACAAATAGAACTAAAGTTTGGTTTTAACTTTCTTAGAAGCTGGCATGAAAAAGAAAACATTGTTCAGTCCTATGTTCATGATATCTGGGAAAGAGAGAAAACAAACTTGAATCCTTAGGAGAATTCCAAATTCTTGATATAAGGCTTAATAAAAGTTTCTTTTTGAGTCCTGTATCTGTTACTATCAGAAGTCAATAAAAAAACATCCAAGTAATAATGACTTCATAATAAAGATATTTGATTATCTCACTTAATAAGAAATCTGAAGGGAAGCATCTTAAGGTTTATGTGACGACCTTTCACTATCATTAAGAACCCAAATTCTTTTCATCCTTCATTTTCTCCCATCCTCAGTATATTGTCTTTGATCTTTTAGCTTGTCTTTTCTTGGTGACAAGGACCAAAGATAGAAAGTATGGAAGGAAATGTAGGGCAAGAAAGAAGTCTCCTTTCATGTCTGTCAGATTTTATTGGGGTAAGGGAAGATATTTCCTGAAGTCCTCCACGCGAACTTCCAATTATGTCACACTGGTCAGGATTGGGTAGTCATGGCCACTGGAAGCTGCAAGAGAGGCGGGGGTGGCCTTCTCTGAACCTGGAAAACTGGCCTGGGGAAAAGAGTTGAGAAAGGCTGATGGAGAGTCAGCAAACAGTGCTTTTATGGGCTCTCACAAAGAGAACGACTGTGACATGAATAATATGCTAGAGAACAAGTCTCACTAAGCATGGCCCTATTCTCTATGGCTATATCTTAAGTGCTTTCCATTTTTACTGATAGCATTTACTACCATATGACACATGCAAATAATTCCTCACGATTGGGACGGATAGGATGAAATGGGTACAGCCTGGCTACGCAGGCAGCTGATCTGACTTGCACATTTTAGAATATAGGATATCATGTTTGGGCTGAATGTTCTGAAATATGTCCCTGGATCTTCTTTCTCTCAATTACATGTTCAAGGTATAGAATCTGCCTGCAATGCAGGAGATGCAGGAGATGTGGGTTCAATCTCTGGGCTAAGAAGATCCCCTGGAGGAGGTCGTGGCAACCTATTCCAGTATTCTTGCCTGAAGAATCCCATGGACAGGGGAGCCTGGCAGGCTGCGGCCCACGGGGTCACAAGAGTTGGACATGACTGAAGCGATTGAGCACAAATGCACATAAGGCTAATTTATACAGAACTGAGTTCCAGATTATGCTCCACGGAAGATGCCTAGGAATGACTCCATGATTTTGCCAATTGTATACTGACCCAGCTATACGTTAGGAGTAAAGTTACCTGTCTTTGAAAAAAACCCAAGATACTTAATGGGGAATATAGGCATGTTATTTCTGCCTGGATATAGTCTTACCAGGGGGCCAGAATTCTGCTCAGAAAATTGTTTTGAATTAGTTTCTGTGTCTGCACAAATGGGCAATAAAGGCACCCAAGATATACTCTATATTGTACTGCAGGCATAATTATATCTGAAGAATTTTAGGGCAGGTGAAATCGTATTTGCCTGGACAAAAGTAAAATATTCAAAAAATATTCATAAAATGCTAAGTTTTCAGTTGTGTCATTTCCTGGTGTACCTTCTAAGATATACTGTTAGAGAATATGCACCAAAATAACTAAATGAGGTAATTCGTTGTGTGGGGTTGTTATTTATATACCAATTAAAAGTAATAGAGTGGTTTCCAAAAACAAGTACTTTCATTTTAGAATAATTTCTCTGTGCTTCTTTTTGGCAATAATCCGCAAGTAGGATTGTTGATTCTGGCCACTACTAGTATGAAATCATAAAACTATGCCATCTTTATATAATATAATCTTTGTCTTTTCTTCCTAAAGGTAAAATGAGCTAACATTTATCAGTTACCTACTTAAGTATCTCAACACCAATGAAGTAGACATTATGTTCAAAATATTAAGTGACTTACAAAAGCTGTGTCTAAGTTATACAGCTGAAAGTGATGGATCTAGAACAACAGACAGGCTTGACTCTAGTGAGTGCAAAAGTGAACTAGGATCGCTAGGACATGAGAATGGGAACTGTCCAGAATCTCAGCTTGGCATAGACCCATGATCTCTGAGTTCAAGATAATATAGCAGGAGAGGTACAGAGTGTCTATCTTTTTCTCATACAATGTCTATTTCATGAGACAAACCCGAGCAGAGTCATAAGCTGAAGGCTTTACAAGTATTTTCACAATCCAGCTCCATCTGGTAAATGAAATTCCCACCCTCATTGCAGCATTTGATTGCTGGTGTTATTGTTATTTTTCACCTTTTCTTGTTTTTTAAATGTGCCCCGGTGAAAAGCTGGATAAGACTATGTCAGGCACTGGTAATTAGAAACAGGTTTTAAATTGGAAGTCTTATTTCGTGGGATTTTTAAAGTGCACTTTTATTTACTTCTTCCTATATTCTTAAATTCTTATCTCTGTCTTCTAAGGCTGTAACTCTAGTTTTATGCCTTATGTCAGTGTTCAGAACCCCTTCTCCCCCCACACACTTCGCAGATAGCACAGACACAGCTCGCATGTACACACTGTCACACACCATGTATACATATGATCACACACAGCTGCTTTCTTTTTCATACCTGCAGCAGTCATACACAATTGGGCAGGAATTAGTGGCACAAAATGGCTCTTAGAGGTGTAGTCTTTTGAAGTCAGATATCAGAAGTGAGAGAGGAACATGGAAAGCTATACTAGCAGTGCCTATGGAGAACTGAAGTTTTTCAAGACTTTCATCCATGCAGGATATCAGAGACATAGACCTATCTGAGTTCAGTATTCACCCTCTGTTAGACCATACAGTTCAATGGACGGTGATATTTTGCGATTAGAATTGCCTGGTCTTAGCAACTTCTCCCCCCAACAGCTCAGAGGTCACTAGGTATCTACCCTAGATCATTCAAATAAAGACTCTTCTCTGTCTCTCTCCATATAAGATTTATTTCTGTTCAGAGTAGATGGTGAGCATTAACAGGTACAACCAAGGAACATGTGTGAAAGCACATCCTGAGCTTAGGCTGACAAGAATTGAAGAAGAACAAGAGCCCCAGGATAAAGTGAATTGGGAAGGATTCAAGTTAAAAAGGCACAATATCTCAGATTTACAATAGAAAGAAAGAAAAGATGGAAGAGAACACAGGTAATTTGAAAGCCTGAGGACAAGAGCATGATCTCTTTATTTCCCCAATTAATAGTTTCTAGAGTTATTTCAGGTTTTACCACCCCATAAGATTGTCTCATATATCTGAAGCAAAGCTGTGCTTTTCCTTATTTTGAAAGATTTCCCTTTATATTCCCCAGGATTTACTGAACGAGTTTTCACTTTGTTGATGAAAGCTGTACATCCAATAATCTAGCAGACAGCAGTGATAGTCTTGAAGCAAAATTATGGTGGAATAATTAAATCCAATTTAGAATACCACATGATGCTTTGTATATGGTGATGATGATTTGGAAAACTGATATTGAAAAGCAGAATAACACAATTTTCAACAATAATTTTACACTTCAAATTATTTTATTTGGATTCTCAGGGCAAGTGTGTTAAGAGAGTGCTAAAACAGTACAAAGTTAGTGCAAAGGTGTTGCAATAATAAAAAATAGTACATTGTCCAAATATTTTTTTTGATCAAAAACAAAGAGGTCAAAAAATATATCATCTTTTCTCTTAAAAGGACACTAATCAAGTCATGGAACCGGATAGAAGTTCTCTAAGTGCTAGTTTAAAATGGCAGGTCTGGGTACAGTGATGAAATAGGATTTAATTCTGTCTAGAAGATAGGGTAGTGAAAAGTGCTTTGTAGATGAGATAAAATTTGAACTAGACCTTAGAAGATGGTCAGTACTGGGATTTCTATCTAGTTATGGTGAACTAAGTAATCTGAACCAATCTTTCCTGTAATGAGGGACTTCCCTGGTGGCTCAGATGGTAAAGAATCTTCCTGCAATGTGGAAGACCTGGGTTTGATCCCTGGATTGGGAAGATCCCCCAGAGATGGGAATGGCAACCCACTCCAGTATTCTGGCCTGGAGAATTCCATGGACAGAGGGGTCTGGCGGGCTACAATTCATGGCGTGGCATGGGGTCACAAAGAGTTGGAGACGAATGAGTGACTAACATTTCCCCTTAAGGACAATTTCAAAAGCCTCTCAAAATCTTTTAAAAGAAATCCTTAAATGAATCAAGGTGTTTGATGAAGACTTATCAAGTAGGATCTAAGAGGATAAGGGGATGAGCATCACCTTTGACAATCCTCAGGCTTTTGGTCCAGGGACCAAGGGCATGAAAATTCCTTATCTTAGGGTATGAAGCTCAGTAGCCTGCACCCTAGGAGTAAAGGTGAACCAGTAAGCTGCTTCTGGATTTGTATAAAGATGATCCCAGAGTGTTAATGCCCATTAGAACTTGGCAGACACAATGACACATCCTCTCTGGAGAAAGATAACATCATCCTAGTTCTCAAATTATTTCTATAAACAATTTCTATATAAAAGATTCAGTACAAAATGAAAAATGATCAGGCATTAAAGAAGATAAAATAGCATGAACAAAACCTGTAATATATAACAGATGAAAGAAATAGTCTACAAGATTATTAGGTATAGACTTTAAAATAACAATGCTTATTAAATCAAAGGAGACAAAGATTAAAAAATTTAGCAGAGAATCAATTGGAAACTCTTGAAATGAAAAATGCAACGATTCAAATTAACTCAGTGGATTTAATAGCAAATTAGACACAGCTGAACAGAATAAGAATTAGTCATCTAAAAGATAGGGCAGAAGAAAATTTCTAGACAGGTAATGAGACCGCTGTGATGAAAATAAAAAATACAAGGTGACATGTGAGGTGAAGTGAAGTCACTCAGTTGTGTCCGACTCTTTGCGATCCCATGGACTGTAGTCTACCAAGCTTCTCTGTCCATGGGATTCTCCAGGCAAGAGTACTGGAGTAGGTTGCCATTTCCTTCTCCAGGGGATCTTCCTGACCCAGGGATTGAACCCAGGTCTCCTGCATTGCAGGCAGACGCTTTACCCTCTGAGCCACCAGGGAAGCCCTAAGGTGATATAGAAGGGAGGTATTATATACATTATTTAGAGTCCAAGAAAGAGAGGAGAGAAAGAGAAATGTGTGAGATGCTTTTTCTTGAAGAGGTAATGGCCTAAATTTTCCAAAACCAAAAGCAAATATCAGGGCTATGATTCAAGAAACTGTACAAACTATGGGTAGGGTAAAAATCCACCATTAGACCTATCATAATAAAATTACTGAAAATCAGACGTGAAGAGAAAAGCAATTTTGAAAGTAATTAGAGAAAAGAGAAAGACTTCTTTCAAAGGAACTGATTTCTCCACAGAAAGAATGGAGGCCAGAAGAAAACTGAATGATGCTTTTATATTACCAAAAGAAGCCTAAGAATTCATCAAACAAGCAAGGGTTGCAGGTATATTTTTGCTGCTGCTGCTGCTACTAAGTCGCTTCAGTCGTGTCTGACTCTGTGCGACCCCATAGATGGCAGCCCGCCAGGCTCCCCTGTCCCTGGGATTCTCCAGGCAAGAACACTGGAGTGGGTTGCCATTTCCTTCTCCAATGCATGAAAGTGAAAAGTGAAAATGAAGTCGCTCAGTTGTGTCGGACTCTTAGCGACCTCATGGACTGCAGTCTACCAGGCTCTTCCATCCATGTGATTTTCCAGGCAGTAGTACTGGAGTGGATTGCCACTGCCTTCTCTGAGAAGGTATATTTGCAGGTATATTTCTAGCACTGTCCAAAGACTACAGTTCCCATAGGAGCAAGGGCAAAGGAAGAATCTTTTGCTGGCAATGTTGTCATTTGTATGTGGGGGTTAGAGATGACAGAGAACATTAATATACTGAGAAATCTTGTCCCTGATACACTTATGGTTGAGGAAAAAAAGGCTTCCTATGATAAAACTTGAATTTCACGTGTCTTAATTGGTAGAACTCTTAACAAATTCTACGGTCTCGGTCTGAGAACCAGTGAAACTGATGTCTCATAGTTTCTGTCCTAGTTTCTGTCTCATTCACTTCACCATGGACTGATTGCTTTGTTCTCCTATAAGTAAGCACAAGGAAATGTTCACATCTGTAGTCAGTATGACTGTTGTGACTATAATTCATTTGGTCAAAATTCATTTAATTGAGTGCAAATAATATCTGAAATTAAATAGTAGTTCAAGAGGGTAATTTATATTTAATTAGACACACACAGGTTGTCATGAGCAATGATTAATGGACTTCACCCTTTGTATATGTAAAGAATAATTTTAAAAAACTTTATTATCCATCTACCTCTCTGCCCACAAGCTTGAGTTATTTTAGTAACTAATAGAAAATGTTTAATCTATTATATGTAGCAATTTTATGAACTGTTTTTTAATCGCAAGGCTATATAGTGGCATACCTAGTCCTTCACTTTTTTATACATTTCTTTTTAAATTTTCTCTCTTTGATCACAATTTTAATTTAAGCAGTATTGCATGCTCTTTGTATATGGTTAAGTTCATATCCATAAAGCATTTTAACTCCAGGGGTGAACAGTATTAGTTGATGCAGTACATTTACTTAATGAGACAATAATACAGTTAATTATCTGTAAGAAACTCAGAATCAATATAGCAGGACGTTCTCTTCATAAGGAAAGCTACAACATATATATTTATACTAGTCTCTGCAGTGTGACTAACACTGTAAAATCACTGTGCTTGTGAAGAAAAACAGTGTAGAGGCCTCTGCTAAGTTGGATTTACTTTTCTGATCTATTGTTGATGAGAATGTCATCCAGCAATCTTTAGTCATAGGAAGTAGTAAGTACAGGAAGGGAGCAAAGGAGTTGAGAGAAATTTTCTCTCCTAGAGAAGCTTGCAATTTTAGGTGGTTTTGGGAGAAGCAAGCCGAAAGGGGGAACTATTCAATACAGAACTTAAAAATAATAAATTAAGTCAAGGAACTCATTTGAAATAGAAGATGATTTATTTTGATTAAATGTATCTAAGATATTAGTGCAAACTTCAGCCTAGTGCACTTTGGAGAAAATATATGATAAAGATTTTTTTTCCCCCCCCCGTCTGTAGGAGCAAACTAACAAACTGAAAAATCTGTCTTGCTTCAGAGGTATTACTATAATCCCTGGTGGGCAAGTTATTGTGATAGCAATTACAAATTGCTCAGGAGCCTACAGATCTTAGAAATCTTTAGAAATTACCTGGAGGGGCAAGAGAGGGCTCCAGGAAGAGCTGCTAAGCTTCCTGAGCCCTGTCAATCCAAAATCTACAAAAATACGGCTTCTCAGTTTCAAAGTCTTGAGTAGCAGGACAGCCGTCTTCGAAGTGCACGTCTGCCTTCCCCGGTGATGGAAATGTACAGAGCAACGTGGAAACGAGAACAAGCTGTAGACACACAGATACTAGCACCTGTGCTGGACAGTAGTCCTAGCACACTCTCAGCTGATGCTCTTAATCGGCAGATCCTCAGGAAAAGACCACTGCAGCAGGTCACTTTTGATTTTTAAAGTTGTGAACTCGTTTGTGAAAGGGGAGGTTATTATTTAGTCAAATTCAGCCGTGAATTCATCAGCGATTTAAGGGAAGAAGCCAATCTTTATTCTAAAGGCATTTCACCCATCCGGCAAGCCAAGTCTGTTTTATACTTAATGATGGTATTAAGGATTGAATGAATGGTTATTGCTATATTATATGAGTATAAAATTAAGGGGGAAGAAAATGAAAAACATACATCTTTTCAGGATCAAGGCTTGATGAATTTTCTTTGCCCCTGATCTGGGGACATTTATGATCGAAAATTCTCTTTGCCCATGAGGTGTTTCACATTACTGATGGTCCCTGCCTGCTGGAGCGTTTACTCCTGCCAGTATTACTACTTAGAACAGGATGATACTTTTGTTTGTAATTTTGTTTAGGTTAGCAAATATAAATAGGTGACTCAGCCTGTTAACAAAGAACATTTGAGAATCCTGTGGAACACAATCCTGTCTTTATGTTATCTCTTATCTCAGTACCCTTTGTGGGGAGGTCAGGAAGAGAAGATGGCTAACACACATCCCAGTCAATCCCGTGTGATTATTTGCCCAACACAGAAATGTAAATGGATTGGTACAGCATGTTTTGACTGTGTTCATGGTGATCTTCTAGACTTATCATTTCTAAGTTTTACTTAGGCTACCGCAGGTGACAGAGGTTCACACTTTTTAACTGAGGGGGGCCAGGAACTATAACCCAATGTCAGTCACAATAGAGATCTATAGTTAAGAAAGATTCTAGACCTTAACAACCAGGAAGAAACACATAAATCCTAGTTGTGAGTCAGAAGTGACTCAAATCATGATAAGAACTGGTTACTTTGTTACCTCACCAGAGAAATGGCATAAACCAGAGATGTAGAAGCTCTTGTGGAGTATCTGATCACAGATCCCACACACTTATGCTACACTGACAATCCTCCTCCTCATCACCACCATTTTACAATTAAAAAGTGCTATTAATTCTGCAAAGCAGTTTCATACTGATGATGTCTTTGATTCTTACAGATAAGCAGGTGGGTATTACCACAGTTCATTTTGTAGATGAGGAAATCAAGGCACAGGGCCATTAAATAATTTGCTTAACGTCACATAGCTGATTAGTATCAGATTGGAGCCTCTTCACCATCAGACTTGGGCTCTTAATAGAGAAAATTTTCAGATAAGAAATCAACATCCTAATTTTTATCCTATGCAAAGAGTGAAAAATATTATTAGTGACTTCAGCAGAGGTTGTGATAGAAGCTGGGTAATAAAACTGTGTAAAAATAAGTCTGTCTTACCTAATTCAGATTGTTTGTAATGACTGTATTTAGAACAATATATTCATTTGACCCCAAACCTATGGTGGAAGGCAGCAGTGTGGCAGCTCAAGCTTTCAGAACTGTAGAATACTGAACTCGGATTAAAAAGATATTGTCCATGCAAATCAAATGATAGGTACTTACTGTTTCAGTTTCACTTTTTAAAAGGCAGCTTTGAATAGGTAACCTAAGTCCTTATCAGAATATTTTTGGCTTAAGATGAAAAACTTGGTGGGGAAGATGAAGTTCAGTTTAACTTGTGTCAGTCAATGCCATGCTTAAGTAATTGTGAATAAATGTCTTTTGATCATTAAGGACATGTCCACTTGCTAAATAATCTAAATTTTATTTAACCTAAACTATCTGCTCCAGAGTACTTACACTATCAATTGTGCGATTCAAGAAAATCACGTAATCTCAGTAAGTCTCAATTTCCTCCTGGGGGCTTCCCTGGTGGCTCAGTGTTAAAGAATCCACCTGCCAGTGCTGGAGATGTGGGTTTGATTCCTAGGTCGGAAAGACTCCCTGGAAAAGGAAGTGGCAACCCACTCCAGTATTCTTGCCTGGGAAATCCCATGGACAGGGGAGCCTAGCGGGCTACAGTCCATGGGGTCAAAAAGAGTCGGACATGGCTGAGTGACTAAAACAACAGTTTCCTCATATAAATCAAGTGTTGGCTCAGGTGTGTTGCATCTTTGAACTTTGTACCAAGTTTGACAAAGAACAGAATCCTCTAGTTTTTCTGTAAAACATGATTTCATTTTCTTTATTTCTTGTAGGAGGAAAGGTGGGAAAAGTTGTCACAGAAGCACTTACTGAATAATGCATCCTTTGTCCACTCTCATATTTTCAAATGACAGCTTGAATATTCTCCTCCATTCTGTCTGATCCTAGGCTACTTTGCTGTTGTCACTTGTTTCCTAAATGGAGACATGACAATGGTTTTGTTGCTGTTTATTGGTTTTAGACAAGGTAAGAGTAAACATTGCCAAGACATTTTCAGGGATATGCTATAAACTTTAAGCCTAACAATTTTATCTTTATTTTATCCTTAGGAAAGAGAAAGAGAAGGAGAGATAAGGAAGAAAACGAGTTTTTCCAAATATGTGATGCCTAATAAGATTTTTCTATTTTCCCTCACATCACATTAATTGTTTTTAATTTTTTGAGCTATCTTGGCATTCATGAGATATGACAGACTGAAGGAGCAGAGGGAGACATTTATTTCCAGAAGAGGTCAGAGAGCATGATCAGGGGACAAAACTAGTAAGTAATCAAGCATGCGGTACACACTTTCATTAAGGCCCATGTGTTACCAAACCACAGTATTTAAATTTTCTGGTTCCTGCTGTTTAAGCTGAAGAGGTTCTGTTAGGGTTTAATTCAGTTATATTTTGCAAAGGATAAATGTGTGATATTTTCAGTCTTATTAGAGGTGCAATGTTTTATTCTAAGCTTCATCTTCCCTTACACGAAAGGAAAAAGCTCCTCGTGATGGTTAAATAATAAAGAAGGCTGATTGCTTACAGAGTCAAGTAACAAGACTCGATTGTGTGCCATGATCCAATCTCTCCTTAAATCTTGAAATTCTTATCCAACTTAATGATGGCATCTGTTGGGAGGAGAAAATTTCCATGGCACATCTTTGTAACAGCCCCAAATCTCATGGAAAGAAGCCAGGAGAAAAATTTAAATGAATGTAATCCCCTAGGAAAGATACACTTAGAAATATTCTCTTAATGGGAACTTTGTTTGCTAACAGTGAATAGTCTATCCAGATAACACCAACAACATCTGCTGCTGTTGGTAAGAACTGACCTCTTAATCATGAGCTACTGACATCAAAATGACTGCAGGCTGTTGGAACAACACAAGTTTTCCTCAAGCCTGTCTCAACAGTGTCATGCAGACTGAAGGCCAAAATAATATTTTACCTTTTGTTTTAAATGCAGTTTGCTAAGACAAGGTAAAGGGAACACACAGAACGGGGAAGAACACCAGATCAATCAGGTGAGAGGAAGGTGATCTGATTTGTTTGGCATCTGCTCTGGAAGAGAAATGCTCTGGTGTGCCTTTATTTCAACTTAGATTTGTCAATTTGGGGGAATTATCTCTCTTTTTCCCTTCAGTAAGTTCATCTTTACTGTGACTGTGCCTACTGTTTGTTTTGATTACAGGACGTTGGGAGACCAGTTTTCTGACCAAAATGTCTGTGAGAAGAGGAAGGATATGGGGGCAGGGAACCACTGTGCTTTCCAGGTTAAAGGTCCTTACCTCTAAGTCTCTGTCTCAGGCCACTGATGTGACAGAATATGACTTATATGTCGTACAGTCAGGGATCTGATGGCTGTTTTATTTGTGTGATCACAGTAGTTCGCTTCGTTGTCAGTCTGTTGTCATTTAAGGTAAAGCAGCAAGTAAAAACATCTGTTGATCCTCGTGGCTAACTTAGAAACTGCATCTCCTGGCATAGTATTTTAGGTTATTTTATCTTATCTAATTCTAGAGTACAATCAAAGAGTTTGAAAGGACCGTAGAGGTCTTCTAGTCCGATTCCATCCTTTCACAATATTCCTGGCAGGAGATCATCATTCTCACTGGTATATTTCTAGTTACTGTATAACTAGAAACAAGCTTCACAACAGTGATGACAGGGAAGAGCCCTAGCCTACCTCTAGGAAGTTTCCACATTAAAAGAAAAAACACCTGAATCTCTATTCTATAGATCATCTCTTCAGAGAAATAGAGAATAGTGAAACAAGAGAAAATTTAACTACTGCATTCTCCCCGCACTTAGGCCATCTTTTCAGGACTGTTTGCAGGTAATTCCTCATCTGATGTTGTCCCACATTGCTAGATCCCTCTCTGTCCTGGCTTCTTTCCTGTGGACACAACCTAGGGTATCTAGGATTATTTTAAAGTGTATTACATGCAGAATAGAATAGAATGGAACAGAACAGACCTGCCAGAATGAAAGGATTTCAGAATTGAAAGGAATATCCAATTTTTAAAAAAGTAGAAATAGGACCCAGAGAAGTTGGGCAAATTGTCCAATGTCACACAAATAGGTCTCCTCTTCCCCCAAACAATTCTCTTTTCAGTTATTTTCCCTAAACTAAGCTTTATTTTTTCAACCAGATATAATATTTCAGATACTATCTGATCTGTCCAGATCTTGGGAACATATGTATTTGCTTTTTAAGCAACCATATTATTTGGTTGTTTATTTTCTTTTACTTACATGGTAGTTAAATTGAGTCATATACAATTCTGTTTTCCCTTATGTTTTGTCTTTTGAAGTTTAGCATTGTGCAAGTTTCTCAAGATATTATGTTTGAGTCCTTTCATCTAATCAGTATATCATCTATTCTTCTTTGACTTGTGCAACTATTAATTGTCAGAATGTCTTGGTTCAGATTATTGTTAAAAATATTCAACAGGACAGAGGCAAACCAACAAACAAGCAAAAACAAACCAAAAAATGCAACTTTGTATCACTATATTGGGTTCTAGACTGAGGATTCATTCCTCAAGACAGTTTGAACCATTGCTTAACCATGGTGGTTTATACTTAACTCCATACTTACCCATGTTACGGTTTTCCTTCTCGTCTACAAACATTCTATGAAGGTGTCTTCAGAGATGCCCTACTGGAAGTAAGGCATTGTCTAGGATCTGATAATTTCATTTGAAAAGGAAAAGAGGTTACTGTGAAATGATGAATTCTTATATTCCTCAGTATCACTTAGAGATCTCTTTCTTTTTTATGTGCTCACAAATCTGTTTAGTAACTTACTCTAGAATTTTTCCTGGAATTAGTGAAAAATCCATACATCTTTGGTATTATTGTTAAAAAATCTTTTGGAAATCAGTACCTTTCCCAGGACCTCACCTATTCACGAATTCTCGGAATGTTGCAGTGTTTAGGAGATCATATGTGTAAGTGCTTAATAACTTGGTATATAATTGTTGTTGTTCAGTTGCCCAGTTGTGTCCTACTCTTTGTGATCCCATGGACTGCAACACTGCAGGTATATAATGGTACTGAGCTTAACTTAAACCTACTTAAAGTTGTTTGTGCTCTGTTAGAAACTAAACCTTGGTTGCAATTTCCTTTTACTAATGTTCATTGTCTTGGGGTGTACTTCTCAACTAAAAAAGGATATCAACCAGTTTAATCGGATTGTATTATTATTATTAGGATATTAGTACAATATGTGTGTGTGTGTGTTCAGTCACTCAGCCATGTCTGACTCTTTGTGACCTATGGACTGTAGCCCACCAGGCTTCTCTGTCCATAGGATTCTCTGCCATTACTGACTAGATAAAAAGAACATTTATAAAATATATGTCATTTATGGAGAAAAGGATATAAAAATAACCATGTACAAACACACAGTTTAATAATTAGAACATTTTCACTTACTGTGATGTCATTTGGATGCTCTACCCTAACTACATCTCTTTCCTTCTGTTGTCAGAAAAAAAGTGCTATACTAATTCCTCCTGAGTCTCATTTGAAGATGTGATTCTATTTTTCTCCATGGGCTCTCACTTGTGGTATTTTCGACTCTACCTAGCTCTGATATGCAATTTTCCTTGCAGCCCCTCATTTGGTGGAGTAGTGGTAGTCATGTACATATATGCATATATATATACATATATATATATATTTGTTTTTGCAGTTTTTCTGACAGCTTTGAATTTAGGAATTCAAATTTAAGTGGGTGTGTTTATCTCCTATTTGACTTGCCATCTTGGTGTTGGGCCTTTATCTACTTTATTCCTATGCCTCAAGGACTGTGAAAAAGCTCATTGGAGCTCAGTAAATCCCTCATTTTAGCCAGCAACTGGGTTTTTGCAGGATTTACTCATTTCTCTGGGCTCATGTTTGCTGCTGGTTTTTGACCTCTGTGTAGTTGTTGTTTTCCTGGTCAGTGGTACATTTATAAGTATATGCGGGGGACTGCCCGTGAAGGGTTAAGTCTTGGGAGCTGCTCGGCGTTATGCAGAGCCTTAGGCACGTTCCTAAGCTCCCTGTCCCGCCCCCCTGAAGAATTTATTACCCTTAAGGCTCCAGGACGTCTAGTTCTTGCAACATTTCGTAGAAGATAGATTAGCTTATTGATAGAAGATAGATTATCTATTTGTGATCTGTACACAATGGTAAGGGTCTTGTGATTGTATTTGGAGATTAAGAACAATCTTGTGAATGTCAGAAGTCACGTACTTTATCCTATATATACTGCAGCACAATAAAGAAAGGCATCAGCCATTTTGGTCTGATCCTCTCAACCCCATCTTTTGTCTCTCTCTTATTTTTCTTAGCGGGGACGCTCCGTTCTCTCCCTGTGCAGGTGCGACTCTTGCTTGTGCTGGCCGCGGCAAGTATATGTTTTCTGTGCCTTAATCAACGTCTAAGTCATTTTCAGCAGGAGCATTGATTAGGAAATGAAAGTGTGCTCTACACTTTCCACTTTGAGGTAATTCTTGATGGAGAAGACATGATGATAACAGGAGTTGAGTAAATAGTTCTATTATTGACTAATATCACACCATTGTGTGGCCTTATCTTCTGCTTTCAACATAGCTATTGTCTTAGGATCCTTTCCCTAGTCATTGTCTATTTGCTCCTTCTACTTTTGCACTTATTCTTAGTTCTGACCTTTTGTATTTGTATGGATTATATTCAGTCTGATAGTATAATTCCTCTCAGTTTTGGGAAATATTTCACCTTTAAACTCTTTAGAGATGGAATGATAACTATCTTGATAATGGTACAACAGAGTCTTAGAAACAGAAAATTTCTTTCTAAGAACTTGCATTGAATTAGTTATTTTTCCTGTTTTATGGACCCTCCTTACTTCATGAATCAATTTCTTTATAAGAATATCTTGATCCCATATATTTTGGGACTTGAAAAGCCATAAAGCGTTCTCTGGCACATTATATAGCTATATATTATAAAACATAAGCTCTGTTCTTTGAAACCAGTGATTGTTCATTGTCTCAAGGAGTACTTCTCAACTGCAAAAGAATATCAACCAGTTTAATAGGATATTAGTACAATGTGTGTGTGTGTATGTGTGTGTGTGTGTGTGTTCAGTCATTTAGCTGTGTCTAACTCTTTGTGACCCATGGACTGTAGCCCACCAGGCTCCTTTGTCCATGGGATTCTCTAGGCAAGAATACTGGAGTGGATAGCCATTTCCTCCTCCAGGGGATCTTCTTGACTTAGGGATCAAATCTAAATCTCTTGTGCATCTTGCATTGGCAAGCAGATTTTTTATCTCTTGCACCACCTGTCTGCCCTCTGATGGAGAAGGATAAGAGGCCTATGGAAGCTTCTTGATGGGAGGGACTGACTGAGGGGGAAACTGGGTCTTGTTCTGATGGGTGGGGCCATGCTCAGTTAATCTTTAATCCAATTTTCTGTTGAGGGCGGGGCTATGTTTCCTCCCTGTTATTTGACCTGAGGCCAAACTAATGGAGGTAATGAAGATAATGGTAAGCTCCTTCAAAAGGTCCCATGCTTGCATTACTACACTCAGTGCCCCCAACCCTGCAGCAGGCCACTGCTGATCCATGCCTCCTTGGAAGAAAAGTTATGACCTAGACCTAGACAGCTTATTAAAAAGCAGAGACATTACTTTGACAACAAAGGTCCATCTAGTCAAATCTATGGTTTTTCCAGTAGTCATATATGGATGTGAGAGTTGGACTGTAAAAAAAGGTGAGTGCCAAAGAATTGCTGCTTTTGAACTATGGTGTTGGAGAAGACTCTTGAGAGTCCCTTGGAATGCAAGGAAATCCAACCAGTCCATCTTAAAGGAAATCAGTCCTGAATATTCATTGGAAGGACTGATGTTGAATCTGAAACTCCAATACTTTGGCCACCTGATGCAAAGAGCATTTGAAAAGACCCTGATGCTGGGAAAGATAGAAGGTGGAAGAAGAAGGGGACGACAAAGGATGAGATGGTTGGATGGCATCACCGACTCAATGGACATGAGTTTGAGGAAACTTCAGGCGTTGGTGATGGACAGGGAGGCCTGGCACACTGCAAAGAGTAGGACACTGAACTGAACTGAGTGCTACCTGGAAAGTCCATTAGTGCAATATAGATAACTAAACTCGTTTCACTTATTAATGTACAGTCTGATTTCATTTGGAATATTTAGAGAATGACTTGGCTTACTCAAGGCTTTTTCTTATTAAAAAAGTAAAGGGCTGTTTCTGATTCTCAGTTTTTAGTGCCCTACAAAGACAAGACAAGATGGGATCAGTGGTGTAGTAAGCAGCTGAATTCTGCCTTGATATGATAGAAATGATTCCTGGTGTATTTCACCTAGTTCAGATTCTGAATACCACCAGAACACCTATGAGAGATAGAAGAAATTAAAGAAATAGAGCAACCTATTATTCATCATATAGTGATCTTTTATAACCACCTCAAATCTTTAGAGTGTTGGTTTTGAACAGAAATTTATACCTTGGTGGTATTTAATCTGGAACATAGAATGTGGCATTTAGGCTGATTCATCATTTTAGCAACTATCCCTAGTTTCAAAACATTTACTATTTATTATTCAAGCAACTGGCACTATACATTGAATAAGACTTAAAGGAGAGTTGAATTACTGCTGTTTGTAAATATTTCCTTCATAAACTATATTAAATCTAAAATTTGATTAATTTTAATACTTATAAAACTAGATGTAGTAAACAAAACTGACACAGGTATGTTTTATATCTGTGAATGCATGACTTTTATGCAGTTCTCTTTCTTACTTTTCTAATTGTGAATTTATATTTATTTTAAGCTGGAAGAGTTTGTTGATTGTTTTGCTTTGCAAATCTTGGTCACTATGACTTGAAATTGTACAGAAAGGCTGGAACCTAGATTTTCTGCTGTGTGTAATTTATGGACTCTAGATAATCTTGACTTCCTTGTAAATTTTATTAACTTTGGTAAAAATGTCATTGATATTAGAGGAGGTTATATACCTTGGGAGAAGGAGAATGGAAACCCTCAAGATTCTTTCCTTGAACTTAAAGAAAGTTTGAGCCTAACAGGGGAGAAATGAATGTACACAAATGATAGAAGGAACAAATAGAGGACTCAAATAATGAGAATAAGGACACCTATTTAATCTCATAGTTCTAAACTAAAATACTTGTGTTATGGCTTGGACTCAGAGAAGACAATGGCACCCCACTCCAGTGTTCTCGCTTGGAGAATCCCAGGGACCGGGGACCCTGGTGGGCTGCCGTTTATGGGCTTGGATTGCTTTACAGTGTTATTTCCCAGACCCAGTGTGGTGACTTTCCTTGCAGACTAGCTCATGAGTGTGAATCAAATGGAGTGACCTTGGTAAATTATGCTCTAGTGATGTAAGAGATTTTGACATATTTGTTTAAGGCTAGAGAAGAAGGAAAGTAATAATAACTTAAAATCTGGTCTTTGTTGGGACTTCAGTAGAACATAAAACATCCTTCAAGGGCTAAATGGTGAAGGAGCCATGCTTCCTCTCCTCTCTAGTTATTCGCTATGTCTAGACTCATAGCTTACATGGATAAGAACAAAATCGCTATCAGTATGGCCACTGTAGTCTCCATGTATATCTTGCATACTTACTATGTAACATTAATGACAGGAACCATGAGTAAAAATAAATGGACTGCTACAAATATGCAGTAGCATAAATATTTAACATTATTGTATTTTCAGTGGAGTCAAACTTGTAATCCTTGCAAATAATAGTGAATAGAAACTTAAGAGAATTGTGTCTAATAGAAACATGACTTTCAAAGAGAACAAAAATGTTTTCTGTATTGCAACCAGGGAGACTTTTAACACTTGGGTTTTTTTAATTGATGAATTTATATTGACACATAATAGTCACCCAAAGGCCATAGTTTACATTAGAGTTCACTTTAGTTTTGTACATGCAATTGGGTTGGACAATGTCTGATGATATGTAGCCATCATAATGGTATCATACAGAGTATTTTCACTACCCTAAAAACTCTGTGTTCTATCTATTCATCTTTCCCTTGACAAAGTCACCTCTTGGCAACACTGATCTTTCCATGTCTCCACTGTTTTGCTTCTTCAGAATGTCATATAGTTGGGATCCTACAGTATGTATCATCTTTACATTGCCTTCTTTTAAAATGGTGGTGGTGGTTTAGTTGCTAAGTCATGGCTGACTATTGCAACCCCATGGACTGTGGCCTACCAGGCTCCTCTGTCCATGAGATTCTCCAGGCAAGAATACTGGAGTGTGTTGCCATTTCCTTCTCCATCTTTTACTGAGTAGTATGCGTTTAATGTTCCTTCATGTCTTTTCATGGTTTGATAGCTCATTTATTTTTAGCACTGAATATTATTCTATTGTCTAGATGTACTACAGTTAATTTATCAATTCACCTACTTAAGTATGTATCAGTTGCTCCCAATTTGGCAATTATGAATGAAACTGATAAACATTTGTGTATGTATTTTTGTGTAAATACAAGTTTTCACCTTAAAAGCATTATTACCCAAACAAATAAAAATACTTAGGTATAAATCTAACAAAATATGTAACAATGTGATCTACATGAAGAAAACTACAAAATTCTGATCAATAAAATCAAAGCAGAACTAATAGTAGGGCTCAAGTAAACCTAGAACAAAGGTTACTTCAGATCATCCTGCTGCTGCTGCTGCTAAAAATAAACCTGAGGGCTTCCCTGATGGCTCAGTGGTAAAGAATCTGCCTGCCAGTGTATATATAAGATGTGTATAAAGAACACTTGCAGCTCGACAACCAGACAAATCACCTAATTAAATAATAGGCAAAATATTTGAAAAGTATTTCACAGAAAGATATATGAATGGTCAACAAGCACATAAAATATGCTTAACATCATTAGTTATCAGGAAATGCAACATAAACCCACCATGGGATATCACTAAACAACCATTAGAATGACCAAAATCAGAAACACTGACAATACCAAGTGTTGATAGGAATGCTTAGACTTTGCTGATGGAAACGTCCAGTGGTGCAATGACTTTGTTAAACAACTTGTACCTTTCTTATAAAGTTGAACATACTCCTAGCATATCACTTAGGCTTCCCTGGTGGCTCAGATGGTAAAGAATCTGCATACAATGCAGGAGAAGCGGGTTCTATCCCTGGGTCAGGAAGATTCCCCTGGAGAAGGGAATGGCTATGCACTCCAGTATTTTTGCCTGGAGAATTCCATGGACAGTGGAGCCTGGTGGGCTACAGTTTATGGGTCACAAAGAGTCAGACATGACTGAGCGACTAACACTTTCACACATTCTAGCATATCACTTAACCTTTCCACTTTGCAGATATTTACGTAAAATAAATAAAAATAGATGTTCTCCAAAAGAGGATAGTCTTTCCTCTCGTCATTTGTTTATGGTAATTTTGGCACTGATATTATTTAGTTGCTAAGTAGTATCTGACACTTTTTGTGACCTCATGGACTGTAGCCCATCCAGGCTCTTCTGTCCATGGGATTTCCCAAGCAAGAATACTGGAGTGGGTTGCCTTTTCCTTCTCTAGGGCATCTTCCTGACCAGGGATCAAACCTGCTTCTCCTGCATTGGCCACTTCCCACTGAGCCACCAGGGAAGCCCAATTTTGGCATATAGAAATTTAAATTTTTAAAGAGCCACAGCAAAGACTATATCTATACAAAGACTTATATAGGAATATTTCTAATGGACTTCTTTATAATAGCTAAAAACTTCAAAACAACCCAAATTGTTCATGATCAAGATAGATAAATTATGATATAATAGCAAAATACTATCTGCAATAAAAAGAAATGAACTACTGATACATACAACAACATGGATGAATCTCAAAAAAGCCAGACAAAAGAGTATATACCATATGATTCCATTTACATGTACTTCTACAAAAGGTTAATCTCATTTCAGTAACAGAAAGCAGATTAGTTGCTTGGGGTCAGGGTAAAGGGCTGATGTCAGGATAACGGAATAATTAACTGAAAATGAGCAGAAGAAAACTTTCTTGAATAATGGAATCCTCTTGAATATGGTGGTGGTTATAAGGTTTACAGCCAACAAAAGCCATCAGACATACACTCAGAATGAAGCATGGACTATATACCTCATTACTGACTCAATGCATGTGTGTCTAAGCAAACTCCAGGAGATGGTGAAGGACAGGGAAACTTGACATGCTGCAGTCCATGGGGTTGCAAAGAGTTGGACACGACTGAGCAACTGAACAACAACTATATACTTTGACACAGTTGACTTTTTTTTTTAAAAAAGGATACTCTTTCCTCTAGTCATTTGTTTGTGGTAATTTTGGCATTGATATTGTTTAGTCGCTAAGTTGTATCTGATTCTTTTTGTGATCCCTCCAAGCTCGTCTGTCCATGGGATTTCCCAAGCAAGAATACTGGAATGGGTTGCTGTTTCCTTCTCTAGGGTATCTTCCTGACCAGGGATCAAATCGTGTCTCCTGCATTGACAGGTGGGTTCTTTACCACTGAGCCACCAGGAAAGCATAATATTGGCATACAGAAATTTAAGTTTCTACACAGTCAAAGTATATTAATCTTTCATTCACAGTTCTTGAGTTTTGTGTCATGTTTAGAAAAACTTTCCTTGAATATTTCATAGAAAGGTCATTTGACAGAATGTTTTGTAATGTAGATTCAGACACCAGATAGCCATCAAGAGACTATTCACACTTGTGCAAATTAATCTCTATTTTATAATTTCATCATTTAAGAATATGTAGATAAAGTTTTTATTTTAAATGGTAGACAGTGACAAAATGTAGTTAAAGTAAAATACTAATAGATACACTAAAAGGCTTAGTTAAAACTAGCTATTTTTATTATTATATTTCCATAGTATTTATTATTTGAACTATTATACAAATTAAGAGCAGTACATGGATTATAATGAGCACCTGTGTAGACACTATGGGCTTTTATCAAATATGTCTCCATTAACATTCTGACGAATTTGTTTCAGATGTCCTTCCTTTGAGGGCAGCTGGATTCCTCTTTGTACTCTTTGATTCCAGTCTTTCCCCAACTTACATACAATCCCTTTCCTGAAATTTATGTGTATTTTTCTTGTCCATAAATATAAAATACATAAAAATAAAAAATAAAAATATATAAAAATAAATATTATTGGAATTTTCAATTTTATATAAATGTTTGCATTATTATACAACTTGGGAATTTTCTTAATCAACTAATACAGTTGAGATTTGTCTATGATTTTACATGTCAAAATAATTCTTCATTTTTATTTTTCACATCCATGTTTTAACCTAGTTGGATTTCACTTTCATATGAGTTATGATGTAGGCTTGTAATTCAGTGGTTTTGTTAATGGTTGTTTCTCTGTGTGTTAGTTGCTCAACGGTGTCTGACTCTATGCGACCCCATGGTGTGTAGCCTGCCAGGCTCCTCTATCCATGGGATTTTCGAATACGTGAATGGATTGCCGTGGCCTCCCCCAGGGGATCTTCTCAACGCAGGGATTAAATCTAGGTTTCCTATATTGCAGGCAGACTCTTCACCATCTGAGCCACCAGGGAGGCCCTCGTTAATGGTTAGCCGGTTTCAAAACTGTGTATAGTATTTTGCCTCACATATTTGAAATTATACTTGATGCTGCTGCTGCTGCTAAGTCGCTTCAGGTGTGTCCGACTCTGTGCGACCCCATAGACGGGAGCCCACCAGGCTCCCCCGTCCCTAGGATTCTCCAGGCAAGAACACTGGAGTGGGTTTCCATTTCCTTCTCCAATGCATGAAAGTGAAAGTGAAAGTGAAGTCGCTCAGGCATGTCTGACTCTTAGCGACCCCATGGACTACAGCCCACCAGGCTCCTCCGTTCATAGGATTTTCCAGGCAAGAGTACTGGAGTGGGGTGCCATTGCTGACATACAGTACTGTATAAGTTTTGGAGAAGGAAATGGCAACCCACTCCAGTATTCTCGCCTGGGAAATCCCATGGACAGATAAACCTGGCAGGCTACAGTCCATGGGGTCGCAAATAGTCAGACACGACTTAGCGACTAAACAACAACAACAGCTGTATGAGTTTAAGGTGTAAAGCATAATAATCTGACTTATACACATCATGAGATGATGATTATCACTCTAAGTTTAATGAACATTCATCATCTCATATAGATACAAAATTAAAAAATACATATATTTTTTCCTTATGATGAGGACTCAGGATTTATTCTTAACAACTTTCATATATAACATACAGCATGGTTAATTCTATTAATCATGTTGTATATTACAACCCTAATATTTATTTTATAATTGGAAGTTTGTGTCTTTTGATCACCTTCATCCACTGCCTCTGGTAATCGCAAATCTGATCTCTTTTGGTATGAGTTTGTCTATTTGTTTGGTTGGTTTCTCTTGAAGTATGATTGACCTACCATACTATGTTATTTCCTGGTGTACAACATAGTGATTCAGTAATTCTATACATTACAAAATGATCAGTCACTATGCTAAGTTTGGTAACCATCTGTCAGTCACCATGCCAAGATATGATCTTGTTATTGATTATATCCCTCACTCTGTGCTTTTTTATCCTGGGACTCATTTATTTTGCAACTGGAAGTCTGTAACTCCTAATTTCCCTCACCTGTTTCGCTCACTCCCCACTCCAGCAATCATCTGTTTGTATCTCTGACTGTGTTTCTATTTATTATGCTTATTGTTTTTTAGATTCTACATATAAGTGAAATTTTATAGCATCTGTCTTTCTCTGACTTATTTTACTTGGCATTATAACCTCTAGGTCTATCTGTGTTGTTGAAATGAGAAGATTTCATTCTCTTTTATTCCATTCTATATATACCACATCTTATCTGTTTATCTATCGAAGGGCCCTTAGGTTACTTTCACTTCTTGGATATTGTGGATAATACTTCAGTGAACATAGGGGTGGATATATATTTTCAAATTAGTTTTTTTTTGTTGTTTTCTTTGGAAAACTACCCAGAAGTAAAATTGTGCCATTTTGCATACTACTATATATAGACATATGTAATAATATGTTTTAAATGTATTAAGCATATTTGGGTTTAATTTTGTCTTCTGTTATTTTGATGTATATCTTGGATTCTGTGGCAATACCACATATTTCAAATATTTTAGCTTTTTACTTAATGATTGCAACTTATTATATGTATGTTTGAGTGTAGATATATATGGAATACATATATAATTATAATGCTATAAATGATGTTAGTTTTAAATTTTTTGATTTATAATGTACAAAGCACAGAAGACAATTATCACTGCAGAACAGGTATAAACGTTGTGAATCTTGACAATTTAAAAATAATATTATAAGTAACAACCCTGGAGAAAGGGAAGAGGGAAGACTGGTTGAATAAAGTTCGAGTGCTAAAATCTTAGTCTTTCCAAAGTGGGGAATCAGTAGGTCCCATGTAAGCTTACTGATACAAATCCAAATTTATTGTTTAAGTTTGAACATTAACTATAAACCAAAATTGGGAAGTAAAGAAATAGTGTTAATATTCTAAATGTTTTATCTTTTAAAGGACTGTCAATAGATAGTATTCAAGATGGCAAATCAAGATATAAGGGCACATATATATTATTTAAGTTATACTGGAAACTTCCAGAAAATCTAGAGATAGAATTTATTAATAATAATTATTCCTAGAGAATGGATTAGATATTGGGGAATAAATTTTAACTTATGTTTTATACCCTCACATCTATTACTTTCACCATAAAAATAATTTAAGAAATTGTCTCCAGGGCTGCTTCTTAGGTGGCTCAGTGGTAAAGAACCCACCTGCCAATGCAGGAGAGATCGCTGGGTCAGTAAGATCCCCTGGAGAAGGAAATGGCAACCTGCTCCAGTATCCTTGCCTGGAAAATTCCTGGACAGAGGAGCCTGGTGGGCTACAGTCTGTGGGGTCACAAAAGAGTTGGACATGACTTAGCAACTAAACAACAACAATTGTCTCTAAACTATATCACTGGATTTTGGATAAATTATACCAACTGTATGCCACAAGGCAAAGGCAGATGATCCAGGGACTGATGTAGGACTCATAAAATTAAGTCCCCAAACTAACCATTATAAGGAATCATGAATTGTTGGATCACAAAAAGGTTTACAAGAAAAATATCCATATAACTAATTAATAATCAAAGTCTTAGAACCAATTTCAAAAGAGTAAGTTACAAACTATTTAATTAGTAGAATATTTATTTTTTCTGGCATTATTAAGAGAAGATTCTCTGGTGATAGGGCTTTTTCTCTGATTATGAAGGCTGAAGAGAAGCTGTCTAGAGTAGGTATATTCTATATTTTTTTAATGGAATCAGTTTTAGCTTGATAGGTGTTCTTGAAATATTTAACTTTCTTAGAAGATGAAGTCTTCAGTGAAGATGCTGATCTCCTTTCAAATTAGAGTCTCCTAAGAGACTCTGAATTAAAAATCAATACTGATTCATGAACATCTTTCATCTGACATTCAAATGCCATCATTGATATGAGAGTTATAGCAAGGTAAGTTGTTGAAGCTTCAGGGCTTCCTTGATAATTCTCTTGATATTATGGCAATTTCCTCTTGTTTGATTCTGTCAGTTATTACTGAAAGTGAATTACTTCTTTCAGTTCAGTTCAGTTCAGTTCAGTTCAGTTCAGTCACTCAGTCGTGTCTGACTCTTTGCGACCCCATGAACCGCTGCACGCCAGGCCTCCCTGTCCACCACCAACTCCCAGAGTCTACCCAAACCCAAGTTCATCGAAGTCGGTGATGCCATCCAACCATCTCATCCTCTGTCGTCCCCTTCTCCTCCTGCCCCCAATCTTTCCCAGCATCAGGGTCTTTTCAAATGAGTTAGCTCTTCGCATCAGATGGCCAAAGTATTGGAGTTTCAGCTTCAACATCAGTCCTTCCAGTGAACACCCAGGACTGATCTCCTTTAGGATGGACTGGTTGGATCTCCTTGCAGTCCAAGGGACTCTCAAGAGTCTTCTCCAACACCACAGTTCAAAGGCATCAAGTTTTATGCACTCAGCTTTCTTTATAGTCCAACTCACATCCATACCTGACCACTGGAAAAACCATAGCCTTGACTCGGTGAACCTTTGTTTGCAAAGTAATGTCTCTGCTTTTTAACATGCTGTCTAGGTTGGTCATAACTTTCCTTCCAAGGAGTAAGCGTCTTTTAATTTCATGGCTGCAGTCACCATCTGCAGTGATTTTGGAGCCCAGAAAAATAAAGTCAGCCATTGTTTCCACTGTTTCCCCATCTATTTGCCATGAAGTGATGGGACCAGATGCCATGATCTTCGTTTTCTGAATGTTGAGCTTTAAGCCAACTTTTTCACTCTCGTCTTGCGCTTTCATCAAGAGGCTCTTTAGTTCTTCATTTTCTGCCATAAGGGTGGTGTCATCTGCATATCTGAGGTTATTGATATTTCTCCCAGCAATCTTGATTCCAGCTTGTGCTTCCTCCAGCCCAGCGTTTCTCATGATGTACTCTGCATAGAAGTTAAATAAGCAGGGTGACACTATACAGCCTTGACATACTCCTTTTCCTGTTTGGAACCAGTCTGTTGTTTCATGTCACCATTACCCTACTGAAACATTCCTATTGCTACACATCCACACATTTTCAAAAGTAATTTCTCCTCTGGCCCTTTACTTGTTGAGAGACAGGACTCCAAAGTGACATTCTACTTTCCACTACATTTCTGGCCTCAAAATTTTCTGACTCTTCTTTTTCCTACTGAAAATCCTTAGGAAATCTACATTCTCTCACGTAAGCTCCACCACTAATGCTTTGGTTTAGAAAGCCAGTAAATACATCTTCTATCAGGAACTGGTTGGATAACTTCTATTTTGGTCCAGTTGATCTGCCAGATTGGGATACATCACACAGGGTGCTTTCAGAACTATATGAAGCAATGACCCTGGCTGATGACGAGCCCAAAAGTAAGAGCTATGAAAAGATATTTTTAGATCTGATAGAATCCCTTGGATCATGCTCCATGGGGACCAAGGATTATTTTAGAAAAACAGCTCATCGGGGTAGATAGAAAGCAATTTTATGTAGTATATTTGTGAGAGACTTTAGAATTCTATGCTTATAGATAAATACTAGTTTGTTTTTAAGGGTTTAGGACTTTTCTCTTTCTGGCCCTTGGGGGGAAAAAGAGTAGGAGTAGAGACAGAAAGGTATTTTGGTGAATTGGCCAAATCTACTCTTCAAGGTTCAGGGGCACTGCTGTCAAGCCAAACTCAAATGATAAGAGCTATTTTATTCTGTTTTTTATATAATTCCCTGGCAAGCAGAATATGATATCTGTCTTAACACTTATATTCTCCCTGCCAAAAGCGCAGGCAGTATGTTTGGACATATGGTCTCATTTTTATGATCTTTTAACCTTTATTTATTCTACATACCCTATGGCAGAGGTAATCACTTGTGGGACTTGAATTGTTAGGAAAGGGTCCCATCTGGAGCCTCCTTGCTTCTGCAAGGGAAACAATTTAAAGATAAATAGAATCATTTAAATGTGATCATTTCAGTTCCATTCTTGATGATCTTACATACTGGTTTAATATATGTGTGTGGCAAGGGGAATCTATGGGACATTTTGCCTATGTCTCTTTCTGGAGTTTAGCACTATAAAAAAACAATGTAGTAAGATAAGAAACCTGTGCTGCCCACCAGTCTTGGTTAGAAAGAATTTTTTTAAAGCTTGGTCATAGATATCTTGAACTATTTTCTCCACAAGTGGCTGTATCAGTTAGGATTATGTTTGCCACAAATCATAGTGAACCCTGAACAGCAATGGCTTACAAAAGATAGATATTTAATTTCTTTTCATATAAAACAAGTCCAGAGTTACGCAAGTCAGACTTGTGTGATAACAATATGACTTACACACAGACTCCTTCAGTGTTTCTGCTTCCTATTACTACAGCGTGGCCTTTGTCTAAAAGAGCTTCCAGAGCTCCAGTCATGACATCTGAATCTCAGACAGTAGGCTGAAGGTGGGTGAAGGTTGAGTGGTAAGGGTTAACTTGTCCAGGCCGAGCTCTTGCAGTAAAATCTCGAATAAAAGCAGTCACTGAGGTCATCTTTTGGGCTTCCCAGGTGGCTCTAGTGGGAGAGAACCCACCTGCCAGTGCAAGAGACATAAGAGATGAGGATTCGATCTGTGGGTCTGGAAGATCCCCTAGAGGAGGGCATGGCAGCCCACTCCAGTATTCTTGCTTGGAGAATCCCGACAGAGGAGCCTGGTGGGCTACAGCCCAGAGGATTGCAAAGAGGTGGACATGACTGGAGCAACTTAGGACAATGTCATGTTTGTCTCGTTCCCAATCTTCATAAATATTTTAATCTTTTTGTAAATATATTATGGTTAAAGCTATTTTAAGTTAAAAAATCAGACTAAGGAAGTTCTCTTTTATTTTTAATTGCTAATTTAAAAACTCTGAATGGTTGTTGAATTTTATCACGTGCATTTTTCTTGCAATGTTTGAGATGTCCAATAGTTTGTCTAATATATTGATTTATATGGTGAAATACATTGGTTCTTTTTTTTGAAGATTAAATCAATTTTACATTTATGGGGGGGGGTGAGAGGAATTGGTTGATTAGGATTGATAGTACACACTATTGATAACATGTATAAAATAGGTAATTCATGAGAATATACTGCATAGCACAGGGAACTCTGCTTAATGCCCTGTGGTGACCTGATGGGAAGGAAGTCCAAAAGGGAGATGGTATGTCACTTATGTATGGCTGATTCAGTTTTCTGTACAGCAAAAACTAAAACAACATTGCAAAGCAAGTATACTCCAATAAAAACTAATTTAAAAAGTCTTAACATTTATGGAATAATTACAGCTTAATCATTATTTTAATGTATGATTGGATCCAATTTGCTGATATAGTTTAGTATTTCTGAATTTGTATCTATGAGAAAAATTTGCCTATAGTTATCCTTTATTGTATACTTACCAAGTTTTATTATATTAGTTTAATAGAATGAATTGGGAAGTGACCACTGTTTTTCTCTTTGTTAGAAGAGTTCTGTAAGGTTGATATTATTTCTATCTTCTATAGTTAGAAGAATTTACTGCTGAAACCATCTGTAGGCTATTTCATTTTGGGTAATGGTAACTCCTGCCTTCTTTTCTCTTGATTGGTATCACTAGAGATTTGTTAATTTTGTAAGTCTTTCCAAAGTCAAATAATTGACTTCACTGATTTTTCTATATTGTACATTTGTTTTCTATTTTATTATTTTTATTCTTATCTTCATTACTTGATGCCTCCTATGTTATTTGGATTTTATTTACTGTATAGTTCTAATTTTGGAGACTGCTATTTAGATAATAATTTATTTTTAGTGTTTCATATCTAATCCATGTGTTTAATACAAACTCCCTTCTAAGCTATGCTTTTGTTGCATCCCACTAATTCTGATATGTGATATAGGAAATAGATGGGGAAACAGTAGAAACAGTGTCAGACTTTATTTTTGGGGGCTCCAAAATCATGGCAGATGGTGATTGCAGCCATGAAATTAAAAGACACTTACTCCTTGGAAGGAAAGTTATGACCAACCTAGATAGCATATTCAAAAACAGAGACATTACTTTGCCAACAAAGGTCCACCTAGTCAAGGCTATGGTTTTTCCTGTGGTCATGTATGGATGTGAGAGTTGGACTGTGAAGAAAGCTGAGTGCCAAAGAATTGATGCTTTTGAACTGTGGTGTTGGAGAAGACTCTTGAGAATCCCTTGGACTGCAAGGAGATCCAACCAGTCCATTCTAAAGGAGATCAGTCCTCGGTGTTCATTGGAAGGACTGATGTTGAAGCTGAAACTCCAATACTTTGGCCACCTCATGCGAAGAGTTGACTCATTAGAAAAGACTCTGATGCTGGGAGGGATTGGGGGCAGGAGAAGAAAGGGATGACAGAGGATGAGATGGTTGGATGGCATCACTGACTCAATGGACATGAGTCTGAGTAAACTCTGGGAGTTGGTGATGGACAGGGAGGCCTGGCGTGCAGCAGTTCATGGGGTCACAAAGAGTCAGACACGACTGAGTGACTGAACTGAACTGAACTGGTCACTATTATTCAGTTAAAATATTTTATAATTTTTCTTGTAATTGCTTCTTTGACCATGGATTACTTAGAGATTACTTAGAAATCTATTTGGATATTTTCTAGTTATCTTTTTATTTCTTTCTAATTTAATTTCTCTGTGGTCAGGGAACATAATACATATTCTTTTATTAATCTTTTAAAATTTGGCTAGACTTGCTTTGTAGACCAACATATGGTCAAGTTCAGTTCACAAAATAAATTTGCACTTGTGTGAAGCATCCCATAGATGCCCATACATGTTAATTAGCTGAATTTAAATTGTTCATATCTTCTATATCCTGACGATTTTAGGTCTACTTGATTTCTCAATTATTAAGAAAGGAGAATTAAAATTTTCCACTATGATTGTATTTCTCTTCTTTATAGTTATGTCATTTTTTTGGTTTTATGTATATATTATAGATATATATTTGGGCTTCCCAGGTGGCGCTAGTGATAAAGAAAGTGAAAGTGAAGTCGCTTGGTTATATCCGACTCTTAGGGACCCCATGGACTGTAGCCTACCAGGCTCCTCCCTCCATGGGATTCTCCAGGCAAGAGTACTGGAGTGAGTTGCCATTAACCTACCTGCAATTGTGCATATAAATTTAGCATTTTGAACTTCCTTAGACTTGGCCTTTTACCCTTATAAAATACTTCTCCATTTCTTTAGTACTGCTTCTTACATCAAAGTCTGTGTTAACTGATATTAGTATAGTTACTTTGACTTTCTTTTGTGTAGTGTTTGCATGGCATATCTTTTTTCATTTTACTTTCAGTCATTCTGTTTTCATATATCTAAAGTTTTTCTATTATAAACAGAATATAATCATATTTTGTTTACTACCTTAGTCTTACAATCTAAACCTTCCAATTAGAGTGTTTACTTTATACAGAAAATTATACAAATACAATTATTTCCAGGGACAAAATTATATCAGATATTACTATTTGCTTCCCTTATGTCCTGCAAGTTTTTTATTCACTTCACTATTCATTTAACAGTATTTTTCCAAAAAGTAGAGCCTCTATGCCAGTAATTATTTTCTTTCAACATTTAAAAGATACCATTCACTTATGTTCTACCTCCTTTGTTTTTCATAAGAGATCACTATCAACTTTATTCTTTTATTTCTTTGAAGGTAATATGTCTTTTTACTGTGGCAACTTTTTCTCCTGTATGTGATTTCCGAGAGTTTTATTATGGTATCCTTAGTTGTGATTTTTTTTCTCATTTATCCTTTTTGGAATTTCATTCTTCAAATATGTGTCTTAATTTTTTCACAAGTTCTGGACTATTCCTGTTTACTATTTCTTCAAATATGCTTCTGCTTCTTATTCTCTCTCCTTATATTTTGTATTTCAAATTACACATATCTTAGAGCTTTTCACTATGTTCCATAGCTCATTTATATTCTTTTTACATCTAGTCTATATCTTTCGCTCTGTATTTTTAGCTTGGTTATCTTCTAATATTCTGCCTTCTAGACTACAAACTTTCTCTTCTGATGTGTTCCTTTTGTTATTAAGCCCATCTATTTATTTTTAAAAATTCAGTTGTTGGGTTTATCTTTGATTTCTTGTATAGCATGCAGTTGCTTATGAATTTTTGCATCTTGTCTGTTTTCATGTACAGATTAATCACACTTAAGGTGCATGATTCAAAATTCTGATATATGAATTGCATATGGAGTTATCTGAATTATCTGTTTTTTTTTTCTCTTGGTCTTTTAATATACCTGGTAAATTTTTATTAAATACTAGCTATTTTATATAAAGGTATAGTAGTTATGAGCAACTGAATAACAACAACAATAGTAGTTCTGAATTATACTTTTTCCTTTAGAGAATAGTTACCCTATTCTCTCATGGAGAGCTTAAATAAGATCAGAATACAATTTTATTCAGAGACTGAGCTAAGTAGAGGCTAAGTTATATTATTTATAAGCTTTGATCAATCTTCAGTTTGTTTCCACCCCTAAAATGTAAGTATTCTCAAATTCTAAACATTGGGATTAATGTGTTTAGTAGGGTCTCTATTTTCAAGTCTAATTATTATTAGTATTATTTTTTCCTCATCACTGTGAGACTGCTGACAATTATCTTTACTTTTGAGTCTTTCTATTTGGTTTCTTAGCCTTCTCCCTAATGCAGTCAGAATTCAACAAATACTCAAGTGAAACAGTGTCCAATGCTGAGCTCAATTCACTGTTAATTCCATTTCTTTTGAATTTTTGCCCTATACATTCTAGTTTCTGTGAAAGCCCTAAACTTTATGTTTTATCTCCATAGTTCTATGAGAATATCAAAGCTCTTCTGGATTTTCTACCTCTTAGCAATGTCCTGCTTCCTAGATTCCCAGCCTCCCATCTGCACCAAAAGTATAGAAATGTCTTTAGCAGAAGAGTAGCTAACAGATTATATTAGGTCATCTTTCTGTCATTCAACTATTTTCTTCTCTCTGGTATGTGTGCCTGTTAAGTCCTGGCTTTTGGGAAAGCTGTCTGATGATTTCAAACAGGTTTTTGTTTCAATACAGATTTAAAAAATATTTTCAATGAATGTATTGGTCTTTCAAAGGCCATGGTATCTCTATTGGAAATAAAGTACTCCCTTTAAAAATTAATATTATATTAATCTTTTATGGAGGCTCAATTAATGAAGAAAGTGACTAGAAGTTAGAGATATTTTCCTGGTAGGAAAGTTGAGGTTAAATAAATTATTTATGGAGGGCTTACTATGAACAGAGTTTCCCTGATAGCTCAGTTGGTAAAGAATCCGCCTGTAATGAAGGAGACCCTGGTTCAACTCCTGGGTTGGGAAGATCCCCTGGAGAAGGGAAAGGCTACCCACTCTAGTATACTGGCCTGGAGAATTCCATGGAGGAGTCCATGGGGTTGCATGGTGTTGCAAGAGTTGGACATGACTGAGCGACTTTCACTTTCACTTACTATGAACAAACGGTGGAATTTATACATTAAATGATATAGTCATTATAATAATTACTTATAATACTGATAATAAAAGGCATAATAAAGTCTTTTATCTGCTAAAGCTTACAGATTTATAGGAAACACAAAATTAATCCACTAAATTGTTAGAGAAAAATGTCAGAGTATGGTCATACACAATAAAGTATGTTTATATTCTAGTTGAAGTGTTGGTATAATATAGCCAGAGGGCCAAATCTGTCCCATAGGCTGTTTTTGTCAGTAAAGTTTTGTTGGAACGCAGCCACAATCATTCTTTTATATATTGCTACAGTAGCAGAATAGTTGTAACAGAGATTGTGTGGCCTGAAAAGCCAAAAGTATTTATTAAATTACTGTAAAACAGAAATAATTTGCTCTTTTTGTAATTTTAGTATTACTTTGGGACATCATTTTTTTCTCTTCTAGACCACATAATTTTAGTTGATGGAAAATTCAAAAATACCTTCCCAAATTAAATCATTTCCTTCTTTTGTGGCTATTTTAAAACTATTTATCTTTGCTGGTTCTGTTGTGAGGACTTCAATTCTGTGGTTGTAATCTTGAATTATTACTGTTACTTGGACTGAACCTACAACAGAATTCATTTTGTTTGCAACTGACAAAGACTTCTATCTCCTGTACAAAATTCTTGTGACTTCTGTTGTTGCATCTTTTCCTATCCTGGATACCATTTATCTTGCTGAGATTATAACTGGAAAAAAAAAAAAAAGGAATTTTGAACTGTTGCCAATTTTGGAGTCAGAAGGCTCAAAGGGGAAAACACTTTCATGTTTGGAGACTTGCCATGAGGCATTTTACTTCTCAAGGACCATCTCTTAGGGAATATTGGGCCAAGCGGAGTATTCCCAGGAGAAAGAGAAGGCTCAAAACAGCTATTATCTATGTAATTGTCAGCTTAGAGTTCTCAATAAGGACAGATTTTCAAACCGTTATTCTTTCCTTTCTGGCATCTTCTCTTCCACACCCACTCCTTCATTTTTATGGTGCTCCGATAGTGGTAGAACTCTCTATTCCCCCATCCCCCTCTTCTAATTTTAAGAGAATTTTTAAAGTGCTGACTCATTGATTTGAATTGCTCTTTGGGGCTTCGATCTGTCTTATGTTTTGTAGTAACTGGTACTCATTTTGGCTCTTTGTGTAAATAATTGCAGAGGCCATGAAAGGAAGATTGATTGTTGACAGTTTCATTACTCTTGGAATAAATAGAAAGTCCATGAGCTGAGATTGAAGAGGCAACAGAATAGCTTTGAAACTGTAGAAGACAGATTTCCAGAATATATTTTTGAGGTGGCAATGTCAGACAAATAGATATATTATGAATTCCTAAAGTTCCCACCCTAGTGTCCCTCAAATGACATAAATGAATTGATGGGGAAACAGAAGCTTAAAACCAAAGGAAGAAATTCATTTTCAAGGTAGGAATTCTCATTAGTGAATGCAATAGCACATTTGAGGTAAGTGGAAAAAAATTCAGTTTGTGAACAAATTGTCTCATCAACATAAAGTCAAACTACCAGTCTTGATAGAGCCCCCCACTAACTGACCAAGTTGATTGTTTATATTATAATGTGAAGTTAAAATGTCATTTCTTGTCAGTAGTATTCAGGTAGTACTGGTGACCCCCCAAAACCTCAAGTGTGATTTATCAGCTGAAATTCTAATTGATTATATTGTCAACAGCCTTTGTAGTCAATTATGCAGAACCACAGGGTCAGGTTAATTGATGATAGCACTTCAGTCCAGCATGTTGATGTTTCTTGGGTCAGTCCAGAATAGCCCTAACAGCCCAAATCTTCATAAGTAAAAAGTGGGAATGATCCATCACAATTGATCAGTCATTGATTGACAATCCATGTTATTGACAAGTTCCTCTTGACCGCTAAATGACTTCTTATTTTTATTAGATGTGAAGTACTTACAACTTGGGCTTAAACTTGGACATTTTTCTATCTAAAGAACCATTTTGTTACCCTTATATTGTTTTTCGTTCTCACTAAGATGTTGTGATTTGAATGGAAGGCAGTGTTTGCAGTGTTAGAAACAGCTAGTGAAAGGTTTTTAGGGAAAAAAGCATCTAATTACTAGGGGGAAAATTCCTTTAACTCTCCTCTATTTTTGAAAGATAAATGAAGGAGCTGTAAACGTTTAACTCCAATTATGTTTCCATTTAGTTCATGCTATTGAGGTTGATTTGTACGTAACCACAGTGAGTTGTTCATGTCTAGAATCAGGGTTTTTTCTTATAATTGTAGAGATCACAGTAGCATTTACACCTGCTAAGTATAGGCTTTCATTATGATGATTGATTGCTTGCTTTGATTTATTTGATATTGGGCATTTCTCTGGTGTGAGTTTTCACTTTAAAATGTACACAGTTCATCATTTGGGCTCTTTTCTTGCATTGCCATTAAGGAAAATTTGGGCATGTATCCTTCCAAAAGGCTTTCCTTGATTAGGTAAAAATGTATTGCCTTTGAAGGAATAAGATATGAATCACTGAATGCTTTTCTGGGTTGGAGTGGTGGAGGGGACACTTACTGAAAATCATTATTATTAACATTTAGATGTCTTTTTGACTTGATAGCAGTGGTTGCCAGTTTATTTAGACATTTGCTCCTCTGGTTGAAAGCAGACTTAAAATCAGAGGGATGTTCAATGTTTATCACTTAAAAGGGTAGAAGCAACTCACATTGGTTCTTCCTAGGTCCCGGATTATACTCTGAAGCTCCTTTTGAGCTATCATAAATGAGGTCATTGAACTAAATCAATCCCTGCTTACTAGGAAATCCCATTAAAAAAAAAGTTACTAGATTTGTAATCTAGTAAGTTGAAATTGTAAACTAGATTTGTAATCTAGTAAATTTTAATTTGAAAGCTTAAGAAACTTACATATTTATAGAGAGTTGTATTGTGTCCCCCTCAAAAGACATATCCATGTCTTAACCCAAGTACCTGTCAATGTGACATTATTTGAAAATGGGGTCCTTGCAGATGTAATTTAGTCATGTTTCTAGAGATGAGATCATGTTGGATTTGAGAAGGGTCTGTCATCCAACAATTGGTATTCTTCTAAGAGAGGGAGATTTAAAAACATGGGAAAGAAGGCCATGTGAAGATGGAAACAGAGACTGAGTTGCATTGCCTCATTCCAGAATGCCTGGGGTAAGGAACTAGAATGTCAGGAGGCACTAGAAGCTGCAAAAAGTATGGAAAATTCTCCCGTAGGGCCTTTAGAGAAAATGTGGCCCTACTAGCACCTTGATTTTGGACTTCTGGGCTTCCAGGACAGTGAGAAATATTTCTGTTGCTCTAAGGACCAAGTTTGTGGTGATTTGTTGCAGCAACACTAGAAAATGAATACAATATTCATGTTGTAGTCTGTGTGAACAGCATCCTTAGATTTGTGTCTTGTACCACCTGTACTGCTTGACTGGCTAGCCCTGTCCTTCATTCTTAGAAAATACCCACTGCAGAATTTACTACCAAATATTTGCATCCGTGCAACTTGATTCATGGAATCTCTATGTTTATACTTTGATTTATTTTGAAATCTTAGGCAAGAATAAGACCGTATAAAGTTTTCCTGGGCTTCCCTGGTGGCTCAGTGGTAAAGAATCCGCCTGCCAGTGCAGGAGTTGTAGGAGAGGCCAGTTCGATCCCTGGGCCAGGAGTAGAAAATGGCAACCTGCTCCAGTGTTCTTGCCTGGGAAATCCCATGGACAGAGGAGCCTGGTGGGCTGCAGTTCATGGAGTTGCAAAACAGTTGGACATGACCTAGCAACTAAACAACAGTGCTTTCTAGTTAAATTTCAATCGAATTAGTCTTGAGAACTGGGTATTTTACTGAACTTACTCAACAGCTCACTTTATGTTTTCTGTGATGGTCCCTTTAACTTTTATACAATGCTTACAAATTTAGTATTTCATATAATTGTATTTTTCATTGTTCTGGCCACAGAGCCAATATATACAACAACAAAATGAAAAGACATACAAGTTATGTCTCTTGCCCATAAGTAAAGAATGACAGGGACTCAGGAAGAGAACTCTCTTCTCAGAACTCTTATTGTCAATATACTCAGGTGA
Organism: Capra hircus; assembly: GCF_001704415.2. Lineage (NCBI taxonomy): Eukaryota > Metazoa > Chordata > Mammalia > Artiodactyla > Bovidae > Capra > Capra hircus. The sequence continues at coordinate 50,241,018 of NC_030815.1, read as the reverse complement.
GCACTTGGCTATACTAAGATGGGTTTCAACTCAAACTGTTTTTTGGGGTATAAATCTTATTGCAACTATGACATAAACTTTCTGAAAGAAGCAACTGCCTTAAACCCTTTATATGACCAATGCCCTCCCAGGGTTATTCCGGGTGGTGGTGGTGTTTTAGTCGCTAAATCAGCTCTGAGTCTTTTACAGCCCCATGGACTGTAGCCTGCAAGTCTCCTCTGTCCATGGGATTTCCCAGCTGGGTTATTATTTCCTTCTTCAGGGAATCTTCCTGACCCAGGGATCGAACCCAGGTCTCCTGTATTGGCAGGGGGATTCTTTACCACTGAGACACCAGGGAAGCCCTGTTCCTGATGTAGTTGGTGGATAAATGCTAATCCAACTAAACTGATGTGTGGGTTTCTGACTCAGCGTTAGCACTTTAAATCATTTCCAGAATTTCCTACAGGAAGTAAGAATGTATGACAATGAAAAATCATCAAATCTCTCCCTCCAAAACCTTTTACTTAATACTTTCAAGTTTTGGTGAAAAAAATTAAACATTATAACAGAGAAAAGATTTTATAACTTTTATCAATTATTTAGGAGGGTACTAGCCTCAGAAAAGAAATCCACATAACCTACTCCTAGAGGAAGATAACTTAGGAAGCTAAGTTTGTGATAAAGGGTTTTTTTGAGGGGGAGAAGATAGGAAAGAATAATTTATAATATTAAAAAAATAGTTGTGTAGACTGAAAATTGGGCAGCTCTTTTTATTTGCAGGAGTGGACAAAATGGGCGACTTTAATCCCATGAGGGGAAGGGGCAAACTCAGATTGGCCACTCTGTATTTAACCTGAGTATTTCTTATTTTAATTGACAACATTCACATCTTTGAGCTTCTCATTTAGACTTTGATAAAATCAACTTGCAGAGGCAGATGGCGGGCTGTTATTTTTAATTCACAAGCCATGTTAAATGTATGCCATATGTTATAGAACTTTTCAGGCTCAGCCTTTTGAGTGCTACCACAATAAACTCACCAACTTACAGAAAAGGAAATCTGACAGGAAGAATTATGCACTTGCGGGTTACATTTTTGAAAACTGAAGTCAGTTACTTGTCTCTTTGCCTGACTTAAGGAGGGGTAGGTGGGGAAGAAAAACCTCTCAGCAAAATGAGAAACCACACATTGAAATGGTAATATCTGAGTAAAAGATAAGTGGGATTAGGGGATCTCATGGTAGCTTTGTACTCAGAAGTGATATGTCACAGCAACAGTACGACACTTCCCAGGAATATATGAGGCAGGCCATTACAATCCATAAAGAGAAGGAAGCATGAGTTCCAGTTTGTATGCTGCTAACCATACTCAGCAGGGGGCTCAGTTCTCTGGCCCTCAGTATTCAAATATCAAAATTTTAAAAGTTTAGATAAATTCTAGAGTTTGTTCTAGAATTTATATAGCACAGATCACAACCTACACTCATGGTTACTCACAGTTAGTCATTACCGCCTTTATAGGGGCTATGTTATAGAAAATTGATCCTTTTTAAAGTAGCTCTTCACTTGTCAAGACTCAATTTCATGGGCCTTTTGCAAATTTCCGTTAATGAAGGTCAGCACAGTTGTTAGAAAAAGATTTTGAGTTACTTTTATGATATCTGCTCACTGATTCATCTCTATGTCGAAGATGATCTCTGCCGCTTCTAGGTTTAATATCTGAGACATCTATACTGGTGATTGAGATAGAGCAAAGCTTTTGGCCACCTGCCTCTGTTTGTTTGGATACAAGTCACTTCCCAGAGACATGATTCTAGTTACCCGACTAGTGTGTGGGGAACTCAGGGATCATTATCCAATGATGAGAAATCTTGTGTCTCCCTGTTACAAGATTTAATATGAATACTGACATTCATCTTAAATATCTATTAAAATGAGTTTTAACTTTTAGTTTTCCTTTTATTCCTGCTTAAATTAGGAAATGCCTTCTGCTCCAAGAGTAAGAGATAAGGGGGAAATGTCAGACAACATTAGAAATCTTTGAACTGGTTGGTTGGAGGTCTAGGAGATAGAGAATGGAGACTGCTTCATATGAGAAACACAAAACACGGCTATAACTTTCAAAGAACAGTTTATAGGATGCTCTTCCTTGCTTTTCACAAACTCTTCATCCTTTTATTTTGTTCTTATTCTTGGAACCATGAATGTAACAACCGTGTTCAGTTGGAAGCACAAGAGGAAAGTAAAGGTCTTCCTGGTGTATCTTGTGAAGGGTAGAGGCAGGCAGAGGAGTGTCTAGTGATGAGATCTCAAATTCCTTGTTAAAGGATTTATTTGTCTGAATTAAGGATTTAATTGTCTGTCCTCTATTAAAGGTGGGCATTGCACAGGAAATGTATCCCCTTTCATAGCTCAGAATTACCCTGTCTAACACTTAGACTCTTTCCTTATTATAACTTCCTGGTTTCCATCCCAAGGTGCTATGCTAAAGTAGCAGCTCTCTGAGATGATTTTCTTGTTCCTATCTGGTTTGACTTTTGCCACTGCAAACAGCACTTAAAGAGAGCTTTCCCTTACTCCTACATGCCTACCTCCACTCCTCCAAGCCTACTTCTTCTTGGCTTTCACACTTGTGTGTATGTGCACACACGCACAAAGCTGTGTTAGGCATCTCATGTTACGGTTCCCATCGTTGCCTGCCCCTATACAGATTGTACTTCCCTATGCACATTACTTTCATGCCCATTTCTTTACATGTTTGCCTTTCCCACTTTTCTGAACCTGAACTCCTCGAGGGCAGTGACCTTGTCCTATTTATCTTTGTTTTCCCAGTATCTGGCTGAATCTGGCATATTAAGAGTAAGGACGCAAATAGATGTTTGCAGGGTGAAAAAGAGGAATGAAAGTGCAGTAAAATATGATTTCATAAACATCTAGTTAGGTCAAGAATTACTTTAATTTCTAGGTCATTTACTCATTCAGCCATTCATTAGACAACCGTTTCGGTGATTATTTTATGAAAGAGGTTGTCATCACTGCTTACTATACAGAGTTTGCTGTTTGTGCATGTGTGAGTGCCTTTAATCTACATGTGTATATTTAGAATGAAATTAACTATTAAATTGGAAATTATTCATTTCACAGTGTTAATCATTCCTACTAATCTTTTTGTTGCCTTCAAAGTTTCTAGAACATTTATATATATAGATATCTGGTCAAAGTGTGCTGCACTGCCAACTGTAGTTGAGATCTGAGAGTCCAGAATAGATGGACCAGATGGGCAGCTTCCCTCACAGCAGAGTTTCCCAAAGTGCATTCAGCAGAATACTTGTTTCATGGGGTGTTAAAGGGATGTTACTAGGTGTGATAAGAAAAGGAACAGAGATAGAGATAGAAATTGAGAGAGAGAGAAATTGAGGAGATTTATATACTCACATATATTCATGCATATAGATATATATGAATATAAAGTATATATTCATACTCATATATACATGAAACATTTGGATTCAATGATGTTAAATAATTACTTTAAGATTTTTTAGAACTTTTGATTCACTAATGTGCTTTGCAAATAAAAAACAAATTATATGTATAATATCTAGCACTTCTCAAATATACTTTTTTCATGAAATTTAAAACTTTTAAAGCATTTTTCAATAAATTTTGGTTCTATAAAACTTTAGAAAATAGCTAGATTATTACATGACAGCTCAAGGACATATTCCTATCTGGTTGTGCCACGTTTTATGAATCCATAGATTTATGATATATTTGTGAGATCTCAGCTTGTCTTGAATTCTGGTATACATGTCTTTGTAATTTTTCTGGATTTGATTTTATTTTAGAAAAGGAAATGGCAACCCATTCCAGTATTCTTGCCTAGAAAATTCTATGAACAGAGGGGTCTGGCGGGCTACAGTCCATGGGGTTGCAAAGAGTTAGACATGACTGAGCAACTAGCACACACACTGGGAGAACTGATGCTTAACCTGAAACTCCAATGCTTTGGCTATCTGATGCGAAGAGCTGACTCGTTATAAAAGAGCCTGATGCTGGGAAAGATTGAAGGCAGGAGAAGGAGGTGACAGAAAATGAGATGGTTGGATGGCATCACTGACTCAGTGGACATGAGTTTGAGCAAACTCCGGGAGATGGTGAAGGAAAGGGAAGCCTGGCATGCTGCCGTTCGTGGGGTTGCAAAGAACTGTACATGACTTAAGGCCTGAACAACAACCAGCTAGCTTTTGGATACAGTACTAATCATTTCCATTCATCTCCTTGGCCCCCACTTCCTCCTCTTTATTAGGCAGTATCCTATTAGGAAATCAGAAATGTCTCAAGATACTTCAAGCAGAATGGACTTAATTTAGGGTATTGCTTAAAAGGTTTTGGAAAATCTTGGAAAGCAAACAGAAGTAGAGAGGGACTGGAGCAAACAAAAGAAGGGTTTTTGCATTTTAAAATTCAAGATCTGTAGCCACTAAGTAATCCTAGGCTGGAGCCACCCTGTCTTTCATACTGAATTGCTGGAGGTGCTGCCATAATTGGAACAATGCTGATGTCACTGAGTTGGACCTATCCAGGGAGCCAGAGCCCACTGCTGCTGCTGAGCCTCCAGACAGAGCTAGAGCCCACAGTCAACTGTGGTTACTGCCATTTGCCCATGGATGCTACTGCTGCTACTGAAGACGTGGCTAAAAGAGGGAAAAAATGGCATCTTCTTTCTCCCTAATTTCAAAATCTCCACCTATTGCCTTCCATTGACAAACCTATCAGGAATTCAACTGGCAAGAGAATTTTAGAAATGTAGCATGTGGGCTTTCAGTCCTGGTGGGATGGAGAATACAGAGAGGCAAGCATGGGGATGAAAACAGCAGACACTCTTGAGCACTGTCCACTTCTTTGGATATCTGACATCCGTAAATGCCTTCTATTCATATTTAAGCTTTCATATAAGAACGAGAAGCACTGAACCTCTACTTAACAAGATATACTACCACTTTTATCAAGAGACCCTAAAATTGAAACACTGGTAAAATTATTTGACTTCATAAAATTATGTGCTATACTGGCCCAGTGTAAAAGCCTCTGCTGACCTTCATTTGCCTTATATGGCTTACATTCTAAGTTCATTATTATAATCATTTCCTTACAAAATTTCTCTACTTCTCAGCCTTTTCTATATTCCTTAATAAACCTCAATCCTAGATGAACCCAAATCAGTTAACTTTTTCTGTACCTGCTCCCTTTTGCAGCTTGGCGTTCCTGGAGAAAATCACGTAAATGAGCTGACTTGTATCAAAATGAGTTAAAATCACCAGACTCAAGTGAGCATTCAGAATCGCCCGGGACTTTTTCACTGAAGCTTGTCTTCTCTTCCTTTCAGTAATTATCTCAGAATCTGTGCTCCCTTCCCCACATTCATACCATGATACTGGGAAAAAGAAATCAACAGCTATGAGTTCTGTCATATTCCCAAGAGAAAATCTTACATAAATCTGCATCTTTATGTCACTGACCTTTCATCCCTCTGCCACAAGAAAGAAATGACCTTCATTCTCTTGAATCTAATGCCTTCTGGAATCCAATGCTCAGTTTCTCAGGATCTCTGCTTGTCTTTAAAAGCATATCTACACCATTATTCCCATCACCAGATAAACCTGACCTAGAATTTTAAATCACAAAATAGTTAAACAATCCTTCATTGTCTTCTTTTACCTTTTATTTTTCTCTCTGTTACATTTCAGAAGTTGTCTAATTGAACGGTCTCTTCTTCCTCATTTTCCAGCGACTCTTTTTGTACTGAAGTTTGGCTTCTGTTACCAATACTCTAGACTGCTCAAGTAAGCAATGAACTCCATTTAAGAAAAATAAGTGGACAGTCTCTTTCATGGTCATTTTACTTGGCCCAGTTGACTTTCTCCATCTTGAAATTGACTTTTATTTTGTTGATTATTTCTCAGTGCAGTCTCTCTCTGAAAAAGTACTTCTCTGTGTTGACGATATTCAGGCCCATATCTTAGGAAGATGTTGTCTTTCTTTATACTCTTTTCATAAAAGAATTCATTAATTCCCAAGGCTCTTGATGACTCTAAAATCCCATCTCCAGCCAAGAGCATGCCTCTGAACTCCACTCTTGTATACATAACAAAATTCTTCAAAATTCCACTTAAATATCTCTAAAGCATCTCAAACTAAAAATCTCTAAACTTGAATCCATTGGTTTCTCTTCTAAATCTTTTTCTGTCACAGCCTTCCTCATCTCAAAAAAGGATCCTATCCATGTGCAGAACAAGACATTTTGAAATTACCTTTCATTATTTTTTCTTTTATCTCCCTCATTTTTACCAGTATGATCTGTGAGTTCCACAGAAATCGATTTCTTTCCAGCTTTACTTTTACCCAACTTGTTCAGGGCTCCCAATTAGACTAAAATCCAGCATCTTACCATGCTTTACAAGGCAGAGCATGATACAGTCTTGATATATCTCTCTGACTTCGTCTCCAGACTTACTCCTCTCCTCATTTACTGCCTTCTAGCACCCAAATAGAAACACCTCTGGTTCCTCAAATACACCCACTTCTCTGCTTTAGGATCTTTTGTACTTCTGTCTTCCCTTCCTGGAGCTTCCTTCCTCTAGTACTTCATATGGTGGCATTTTCTTGTCCTTCATAATAGTCGATGATGTTTGCCCATTGCCTTAGTTAGCTCCTGCAAGTACCTTCTTACAGCATTTATTTCACTTTCATTTGAGCACCTATTTCAGTACCTAATTATCTAGTTTGGATTTTATTATTGGATCCCTTTCTAGGCTGCAAGCTCCATAAGGCAGAAACCTTTTCAATTCAATCTAATAGTAATAATATGGGGGAGCCTGGTGGGCTGCCGTCTATGGGGTTGCACAGAGTTGGACACGACTGGAGCGACTTAGCAGCAGCAGCAGCAGTACTTAGCACATAGTAGGTAGTCAACAGAATTTGATGAAAGAATGAAAGCCTGAAGCTCAGTTACTCAGTCATATCTGACTCTTTTAGACCCCATGGAATTGAAGCCTGCCAGGCTCTTCTGAAAGCATGAAGATTGATATCTATGTGGAATTGTAGAAGGATCTTGGTAAAAGAGTATGGCTATTTTAATTTCATCTTTTGAGATCTAGCAAGAAGTATATAGAGAGAATTGTTTGGTTTGGAAGATTAAATAGAGGGAAATAAGATTTTTCCACTAAAATTTGGACATTAAAAATATCAAGTCTGTCCTCATAGAAGAAGTTGCTTCTCAGTCCAATGATGAAGAGGCTCTGAAGATAGTTGTGGACCAAGCCCCCAGAGATATACCATCATAAAATTGTTGGCAAGTGTCTAGTAGGATTACTAGTTCCTCTTAAAATACCTTGCCTTTTGCATGCAGTTTTATATGCACAGAATTCTGATTTGTATCACTTCATCTTGTAACAGAGGGCTAGAACATTTGATATTACTGAAAGCATTAAGGAGAAATCAAATTCCATTTTGAATTGTCTGTTTCTCTTTTCTCATGAAGTGGAAACTGAGTAGAAGAAAAGGATGCCTGAGAGGTAACAAAATATATTATTCTCCTTGGCCTGACAATTCTTGGGGCTGGGGGGAGGTTGGATACTGTTCTTCTGTTAACATGAGAAGAGAAAGGACTGTATGAAAACTTTCCCTTCACTTTATTCTATCAATACTCCTCAGTTTCCATGGAAATAAGAACTGAAAGGCCAGTGAGAGAGTTTCTTCCTGGCATGCTTTGGCTGCTTACAGTCAAGGGCTTGTAGGAAGTGTCAACTATCAATTTAAAGAAGATTTAATTTTTTGTATTTTGCCCATTTTTTTTAACTGTGCAGTTTCCCTCATATCATTAACAAAAACAGAAATAAGAAATAAAAGATAAGAAACAAAATTTGAACAAGATCTTTCCATGATTGTAATTTGAGGACACTTCTTTGGGTCTGAACATCTAGACTTGATTCCTTTAAAACCAAAAGGACTTGCTTGAGTTCTGCTTTTGGGGACTGTGAGAAAAGGGTGAAGAATTTGGAAGACTGATTTACACTTTGCAGTCTCTTTTAAAAGCGATGAGAGCCACTCCTAGCATCTCCCCCACACTTCCACAAGAGATAGAATGAGTGGTAGTTTGAATGATAAAAAGAAAATGAGGCCAAATTTTGAAGAATTCAATGGTCTTGCAGGAAAAAAGAATGAGCGGAGAATGGGTTGAGAAATGACCCTGGAGGTATGAACACTGTGAGGCTCACTGGGTCTCTACTATTTATTGCATTTATTTTTTATATCATAGCTTTTACACTTTCTCTTGAGAGTCTTTGTAAAATGTGAACCTGAAAACTCTAGAATGTACTTATTCAGGGAAAATGGGATCTGGTTTTCAAATTATCAGAGTACAGTTTATCCATGTCTTATTATTTCTCATTTGTTTACCCAGTTGAGGTTCAACACCAGGAACTGAAGATCACTGCATTTTTCCCTGTGGATGAAACATTCATTATTATTAAATTATAACCAACCAAGAATGTTTAGAGATTATCTTAACTATCTCAAACATGGCCCCTTTTCATCTCAATTGAGGAGTCCCTTCTTTTTCTACAGTACTGTGTGCAGTATAGAGTTTGGGTCAGAACACTAAATGCAGACCACAAGTGCCTATACTACTGTTGGTTCTGAGTTCCCCAGCCTTCAGAGTAATGGTGTTATTGGTATTAAAAGACACAGAGTTCTAAAGAGTAAAGATTGTCAATTGCTCAGAAGAAAAAATGAATAATTTTTTGGTACTAGGAACCCAAAGCAGTGCATCCTCAGGATTTTTACACAAAGTATACACTCTGTAATAGAGACAAATATATCTGCAATACCTTTCTATATTCCATCTGGCAAGGAGTTGTATATTCAGAATATTTCAATGTCCTTCAATATATTTTGGCTACATCATGCTAAAGTAAGACTGCTTGCTTGCTTAGTCACTAAATTGTGTCTGACTTTTTGCTACCCCATGGGCTGTAGTCCTCCAGGCTCCTCTGTCCCTAGGATTTTCCAGGCAACAATACTGAAGTGGGTTGCCATTTCTTTCTTCAGGGGATCTTCCTGACCCAGGGATCAAAATCATGTCTCTTGCATTGGCAAGCAGATTCTTTACCACTGAGCCACCAAGGAAGCCCAAATTAAGACTGAGTAATGCCACGTATATGGAAGGCCAAAGAATGTGGTCCAAGAAATACTCAATTGATTTAATAATAAAAATATACAATACCTAGGAAAGTGCATCATATATTAGAAACACTATGATATAATACCAGAAAGAAAAAGCAATTCTCTCCTGTTCCACTAGAAGATGTTCAATTAGTAACTTGGACTATATTTTTAGCATTTTGGGGGCAGAATTTGAGGCAATATGGGCTTCCCTTGTGGCTTAGCTGGTAAAGAATCTGCCTGCAATGTGGGAGACCTGGGTTCAGTCCCTGGGTTGGGAAGATCCTCTGGAGAAGGGAAAGGCTACCCACTGCAGTATTCTGTCCTGGAGAATTCCATGGGCTGTATAGGCCATGGGGTCGCAAACAGTCAGACATGACTGAACAACTTTCAGTTTCACTAGAGGCAATATTGACTCCTTATTGCTTGAGATACTAACAAAGCAAAAGCATTTTTTTTTGTAAGATTAGTAATTGTCTTATTTAAGAAAACAAATATAAATATTACTATAAGGATCATTTTCTGGCTCCAATGATAATGCATTTGAAAACACAACACACATACCTACACAGCCACAGAGAATTGCCAATTGAAGCTAAACTAAATTTTTAAAATTTTAGATTATAATTGAAGGAATTTTATTTACAAGTTAAATAAGTCGTATTTTTTTTTTTTATCAAGGAATTATTTTTCTCTATGTGTTTTTGGTAAATACTAGAATTCCCTTTAGGAATGAAATGTAGCTGGAGATCCATCCATTCTCTCTTTTATAATGGAGATATATTTCAGTCTCTGTAAATCTCACATAGCCCTTAAAAATCATGAAAATGGATAGACTCTATTATAATATTTGTAGGAATTGGCTAGAGAAAAGGTTTTCTTTGCGAAACTCCTGCTAAGAGATGTTGGGATTCCTGAAGTTACTTCATATCCTTTTTAACTTGGATTGTGATACATCATCTTGAGTATTATTAAGGCTTTATTCACTAGATCAAAATATAATTGAGCCAAATATAAAATTTTTACATTCAGTTTCTAGTAAGGATTTCCTGTTACCATGAAACATCATAGCATAGCATTGATTTTCCATCTTACCCAATTTTAGTAAAAATTTAGCATTTATGATATAGCTTAGAGCTTGGTTATCTCCAAGCGATTGTATAGTTAGATAGTCTGGATATATCTAAATCCTCCTACCTGTGAGATTTCTATGGCAGTTGTGATAATGTGAATGGAAATAAAGATATCACTCATTCAGAACTTTTCATCAAATATCTACTTCATGTCAGGCACTGATTTTGGAGTGAACAAAAGTGACAGAAATACCTCATTATAGACCTTACATTTTAGTAACCAAATCAATAAAACATGGAACATGTTAGACCGACTTAAAAAGCAACAACAATCTAGACTATTTCTTAAATTTCTTACTCCAAAGCAGATCTCTGTGTGAGGACTAGATAGTGCATGTGGCTTAGGCTCTTCTTGTTCCTACCTTCACTGTTCCCCATCTGACCACTGTGCTTACAGTGATGAATGTATTCCACCCATAGCACAGAAGAGAGGAAAAGCTGAGAGGTTTTACAGTAGATCTTTCCCACCGTTAAACAGTCCCTATGCTATCAAAGTTGGACCTGTCAAATTTTCAACTCCTTGGGACAGAACTGGTGTATTGTAGAGGGGGAGATTCTGGTTAAGAGGTCATATGAGGAGAGCACTGCCCACCCTTCCCTGGTGCATAAGAATACATGCGTTGCCCCTCTTGTGCAAAGACTTCTTATTCATGTAAACAAAAGAATTCCTCCTCTTTGGGCCACACTTCTCCACGGGCATACACAGAGCTGGTAACTATGGTCTAGTAGTGTTCATCCAAAATATGGATGCCCACAGCCAAAGATAGCTTGTCTGTGTACGCTCTGTATCAAGAGACCCTCTCTTCAATGCACTCTCACAGCTCTGAGTCATTTTTCTTTTTAATTTTGATAGTCAATTTATTATTATTAATATGGAGTGATGAGAATAAGGTTTTTATTCCTCTAAGATTACAGTTGGGTAAAAAATTTCTTAGTATACATGGTAATTATTTTAGGAATATATAATTTCTCTCAAATTGGCTGCTACTGGTACACTGATTCAGAAGGCATTAACTCATCTGCAAATAGGATCATTAGAAGCCAAACCAAAGAGGTAGCTGATTTGCTTGGTATGGTATATAGAGGCTGTTTCAGGAGTTCTTTCTCTCTGTATCTCTCTCTCCTTTCTTGCTCTCTTGCTCTCTCATTTATTCCATTTCAGGGCTGCTGTAGCAGGTAAGGCATTTTTTACTCTCATCTCATTAATCACTTGTGGGTTGCTGAGGAGAGCTATATTAATACCTGGTCAAAAGACAGTATAATCCATAACATCTTCCAGCAGCAGCAAAGCCAGCTGTGGAAGCAATGTGTTACTATGTAACCAGGCTGAAGTGATTTATGCAAACTAACATGACACATCTCTAAAGGAGACCTGCTTGCTCAAACCAGGAGAGACATGATTACTTTAACCCTTGCCTGTATGACTGGCCCTCTGCAGAACTGTAACATGATCAGAGTTGACTTTTGGACTTGTAACACCTCTGTGTGTCTTCTCTCTTTTCTACCTCTTCCAGATACTATAGGATCCTATGATTTCCATTAACTGCTCTCTCAAATTTTTGACTCAGATTTTTCTTTAAATGTATTACTCCTTCCATAGTAATTTTTTTAAATTGTGGCTAAATTTTCAGTTTAGATGTTGGAATCTGAAGGTGAAATCATATTAGTGTTATTTGAAACCTCTGAAAAGCCATAGGCTAATGCTTTTTTAACCAGCTCAACACCAAAATCTTCCATGATCCTCACAAAAAGCTGTAGGTATCAAGCATTAATGCATTTTATAATTAAAAAAAAACACAGATATGATAAAATTGCTAGTGGATTATTTGATGCAGGAGATCAACATTCCAGCTAAAAGCAAAGCATGTTGTCACTTAGGTTAATTTTTACAAACTTCTTAGGGGAAGTGGAAGGATATATTAAATATGAATGTTAAAAATTGCTTTGAGATCGCCATGACTAGTTTCATGGATCTCTACAATATATGGCAGCTTACAGTGAAGCCCAGGCTTCATACCCACCAGAGAACCAAAGATGCAGCTCTAACACGGAAGGGCTTCCATTTTGGAAAGTTGGACAAATGGTGTTTTACGTTGTTACTAAAGGAACTGTGACTGAAGTATTAAGAGACTAATACAGATTAAGGTGTAAGGCTGGGTTATAGTGAATGGAGTAGTTAGAGTCCAGTTAGAACAAGTTCCACAGCTATACATATATTTGTACATTTAAAAAACTTAAATATTAATAGAATTTGAATACGACTATGGTTAGAAAGTCAGAAGTTAACGGCTGCATACTGACTGGCTTCAGTGTTTCTGCAGTTCCACTTATTAAAGCTATGCTATAGCATATTTGTTCTAAAACTTGCATGCCACCTATGGTCTGGGGCCATGGCTTCCCACTGAAATTCACTATACTTGATGTGCTTAATCTTTGAGGTGCCAGACTACTGTGGCACCTTGGTGAAGCCCAAGAACCCCCAAATACCACTGTGATTTTATTGCTTCTCACAGACTTAAGGAAATGATAACTTTTAGAGGCTAGTTGAAAATAAGAATATTATTTTTCCCCATCTCAATATCTGGACTTCCTAGACTCTATTTTAGATTAAGAACCTCTACAAGTGTAATCCATTTTCATGAGTTATTGAGGCACAGTGAAAACTGGGTATGCATTAAGTTGCATATAGAAAGATAATGCTGAAGATTTTTTAAGCTATTAAGTCCACTCTATGATTGAATAACCAGAGATACAGCGAAGCAGCTCTCTAATGCTTTCTCAGCTTTTACGGTCCGGTTTCCATTCTGTATTCTGACTTGTCTTGGATCTACCTGATTGTTAACTCTTTTTACAGTTAGTATATGACCACTGTCACTCAGATTAGAAACTCCGTAATGATTTCTTTGTTTAAAAAATCTCCCTTCCCTTTGTGATCCCCGTTTTCCTTTGACTTCCCTGCATGTGGACATTTAGTCTGCCTCTGGGCCACTTTCCGTAGCTCTACCTCCCACGAATGGCCCATCTCCAACCCCACAGAGGAATTTGGACAAATGAGAAGAGAAGCAGTTTCTTATATTAATTAGGGGAGGTAGAAGCTTAATGAAAATTTGACACAGTACTTTGCCTTTTGCTATGACTTTCTTTTGGCAGACAGAGTTAAGCAGTGAATAATTTTAACTATATCAAGGGTTGATGCAATTTCCAATACCATGTTCACTTATATTTTGGAATGCAATAGAGAGGTTCTAATGTGGTTCAGGTCATCATCTCCATTGCAATTTCTGCAGTGGCTCCTAATTACGAGGATATAGCAGTAAACCAAAGTCTAGCGCCCTGAAGTGATCTGACTCCATGTTGCACTTAGTTGGCAGATAATATATGAGTTAGTTTGTTTACTTTTGAGACAACAGACCCCGCCCCCCACCTTCCTTGAATCAAATTTACTTTCTTGAACATATTCCATGTGTCTCTCTAAGTTTTCCAAAATTTTATTTAGGATAATACACATATTAGTTGATTACAGTGGATTTATAACTAACCTGGTTTAGGTGGTAGAACCTCTGTAATTGAGAGCAATTTGTAAGACACTCCGTAATTGAATAGCAATCTTCTGCATTATTCAGATGCACAGTGACCAAACCAATGATGATAAATGTCCTAAACACTCCAGGATTATCTTTCCATGCTTGCATAAGGATGATAAGAAGGCATATAGAGGAAGTGGTCATGATGGACCTGGAAACTGTACCACAGGTAAAACGTCTGAGGAAACTGGACTGTTTATCTTGGGACACAATAGTAACATTTAAGAATCTGAATAGCTGTCTTTTTAAAAAACTGTTTTATTTATTTTATTTTTGGCTGTGCTGGGTCTCTGTTGCTGTGCGGGCTTTTCTCTAGTTGAGGCGAGTAGGGACCACTCTAGTTGCGGTGCATGGGCTTGTCACTGTGGTGGCTTCTCTTCTTGCAAAGCACAGGCTGTATAGGATATAGGCTTTGGTAGTCGCGGCTCCTGCACTCTGGAACACAGGCTCAATAGTTGTGGCGCACAGTCTTAGTTGACCTTCGGCATGTAAGGTCTTCCCAGACCAGGGATTGAACCTGTGCCTCCTGCATTGGCAGGTGGGTTCTTTACCACTAAGCCATCAAGGAAGCCCAGGAATCAGAATAACTGTCTTGGGTAAGTACACAAATTTAGAATAGGGTGATGATGTGAACTGCACGCATGATCAGTCACTCAACTGTGTCCGATTCTTTGTGATCCCGTGGACCATAGCCCGCCAGGCTCCTCTGTCCATGGGATTTCCCATGCAAGAATACTAGAGTGGACTACCATTTCCTTCTCCAGAAGATCTTCTTGAGCCAGGGATCCAACCCGCATCTCCTGTGCCTCCTGCCATGGCAGGCAGATTCTTTACCACTGCACCACCTGGGGACCCCCAGTGTGAACTGCGTTAGGTCTCTATTGCCTTCTAAACTGAAAGCAAATATGGTGTTGAAAACTGCATCAACCCACAATATAGTTAAAATTATTCGCTGCTTAACTCTATTTGTCTTGAAGTAGAAGACAGAACAGAACCAGAACCACTAAGCAAAAGTTAAGGAGGGCATATTTTAGCTTGATAGAGGAAAGAGATTTCTATTATCCCTATTAATTAGATCTTTTTAAAAATTTTATTTTTTTATTGGAGGATAACTGCTTTACAGAATTTTTCTGTTTTCTGTCACGCCAGAACATGAGTCAGCCATAGGTATACATACATCCCCTCCCTTTAGAACCTCCCTCTTATCTCCCACCCCAAACCACCCCTGTAGGTTGATACAGAGCCCATCTTTGAGTTTCCTGAGCCATACAGCAAATTCCCATTGGCTATCTGTTTTACATAGGGTAATGTAGATTTCCATGTTTTCTTTCCATACATCTCATCCTCTCCTCTCCTCTCCGCATGTCCATAAGTCTGTTCTTTGTCTGTTTCTCCATTGCTGCCCTGTAAATATGTTCTTCAGTACCGTTCTTCTAGATTCCGTATATATGTGTTAGAATACAGTATTTATCTTTTTCCTTCTGACTCACTTCACTCTGTATAATAGTTCTAGGTTCACCACCTCGTCAGAACTGACTCAAATGCATTCCTTTCTATGGCTGAGTAATATTCCATTGTGTATATGTACCACAACTTCTTTATTCATTCATCTGTCAATGGACATCTAGGTTGCTTCCATGTTCCAGTCATTGCAAATAGTGCTGTAATGAACAATGGGATACATGTGTCTTTTTCATCCCTGGTTCCTCAGGGTATACGCCTAGGAGTGGAAATGCTGTGTCACATGGTGGTTTTATTCATAGTTTTTAAGGAATCTCCATATTGTCTCGCAGTGCAGGAGCGGTGGCTGCACGGTACAGGAGCAGCGGAGAGGAGCTACCCCAAGTCCAAGATCAGGAGTGGTGGCCGTGAGGAGATACCCCAAGTCCAAGGTTAGGAACAGCAGCTGCGCTTTGCTGGAGCAGCCGTGAAGAGATACCCCACATCCAAGGTAAGAGAAAACCAAGTAAGATGATAGGTGCTGAGAGAGGGCATCAGAGGGCAGAGAGACTGAAACCACAATCACAGAACACTAGCCAATCTGATCATATGGACCACAGCCTTGTCTAACTCAATGAAACTAAGCCATGCCATGTGGGGCCACCCAAGACGGGCAGGTCATGGTGGAGAGGTCTGACAGAATGTGGTCCACTGGAGAAGGGAATGGCAAACCACTTCAGTATTCATGCCCCATGAACAGTATGAAAAGGCAAGAAGATAGGACACTGAAACATGAACTCCCCAGGTCAGTAGGTGCCCAATATGCTACTGGAGATCAGTGGAGAACTAACTCCAGAAAGAATGAAGGGATGGAGCCAAAGCAAAAACAATACCCAACTGTGGATATGACTGGTGATAGAAGCAAGGTTCGATGCTGCAAAGAGCAATATTGCATAGGAACCTGGAAAGTTAGGTCCATAGATCAAGGCAAATTGGAAGTGGTCAAATAGGAAATGGCAAGAGTGAACATCAACATTCTAGGAATCAGCGAACTAAAATGGACTGCAATGGGTGAATTTAACTCAGATGACCATTATATCTACTACTGTGGGCAGGAATCCCTTAGAAGAAGTGGAGTAGCCATCATGGTCAACAAAAGAGTCCGAAATACAGTACTTGGATGCAATCTCAAAAATTACAGAATGATCTCTGTTCATTTCCAAAGCAAGCCATTCAATATCACAGTAATCCAAGTCTATGCCCCAACCAGTAACACTGAAGAACCTGAAGTTGAACGGTTTTATGAAGACCTACAAGACCTTCTAGAAGTAACACCATAAAAAGATGTCCTTTTCATTATACGGGACTGGAATGCGAAAGTAGGATTCAAGAAACAGCTGGATTAATAGGTAAGTTTTGCCTTGGAGTACGGAATGAAGCAGGGCAAAGGCTAAGATTCTACACATGGACATCACCAGATGGACAACACTGAAATCAGATTGATTATATTATTTGCAGCCAAAGATGGAGAAGCTCTATACAGTCAACAAAAACAAGACCAGGAGCTGACTGTGGCTCAGATCATGAACTCCTTATTGCCAAATTCAGATTTAATTGAAGAAAGTGGGGAAAACCACTAGACCATTCAGGTATGACCTAAATCAAATCCCTTACAATTATACAGTGGAAGTGAGAAATAGATTAAAGGGACTAGATCTGATAGACAGAGTGCCTGATGAACTATGGACGGAAGTTCATGACATTGTACAGGAGATAGGGATCAAGACCATCCCCAAGAGAAAGAAATGCAAAAAGGCAACATGGTTGTCTGAGGAGGCCTTACAAATAGCTGTGAAAAAAAGAGAAGCAAAAAGCCAAGGAGAAAAGGAAAGATATAAGCATCTGAATGCAGAGTTCCAAAGAATAGCAAGGAGAGATAAGAAAGCCTTCCTCAGCAATCAATGCAGGGGCATAGGTGGGAGTCCTGGGTGTGGGGACGAGTGGTGAGCCACACCGGGCCATGGCGTTCCTCCTGCAGCCCTGGTGGCAGTTGGTCCAGTCGTTTTGGACTCCTCAAGCTTTGGCTGCATGGAGAGCTATTAATTAGATCTTTAACCAGAATATCCAAAACAAAAACAGAAGGCAGTGACTTCTAATTCTTTGAAGTATTAGTGGGTGAGAGAAGTTGGAGGGATGAGAGGGAGA
The DNA here is from genome assembly GCF_001704415.2 of Capra hircus. Taxonomy (NCBI): domain Eukaryota; kingdom Metazoa; phylum Chordata; class Mammalia; order Artiodactyla; family Bovidae; genus Capra; species Capra hircus. The sequence goes on along the minus strand of NC_030815.1, from coordinate 50,223,449 downwards.
GTGCATGAGCTTCTGTCTGTTTAGATGCTGGATGAGGCTTTGTGTCATTGATAGGGATGGGATGGAAGAGCATATGGTTTCCAAGGGCCCATCCAACTCTTGTAATTATGATTCTGTGATTTGAGAGGGGTTCATGGGATGAAGCCTTTATTCTGCAAGTGACTCAGCGACGCACCCTGACGTTCTAGTCCATTATTCACATTTATGGCATCTGTGTGTCTACTCTCCTATGCACAACTTCCTGTTGGCTGTAGCTGTAACTGTAATTAACATAGATTTTATTTCTGCAAGTCTACCAAAAAAAAAAAAATAACATATAAAATGTTTATGCTATTTGTCTCCAACTACTAGGTCACAGGATCAGGGATAAATAATCTTTTTGTTACTTTATAGGACAATCTGGACATTTCATAGAAACTATGAATGCTATTCCCATAAAAATGTACACATTCACCAGTGCACAGTTTTTGCACACAATTCTAGCTGTATGTGCAAAGTCTGAAGCCAAACTTAGAATCTTAACTAAAAACCTTGATGTTAGAGATTTTTGGCTGTTTTACTGCAATGAAATGAACACCAGCAAGAAACAATAGCACAGCTTGTGTTTTTTGTTTTCTCACTTGCCTCTTTTAGTTTTCTCCTGTACAATGCAGCAGGGACCTCAGGTGGTGATCTAGATCATTCCTGTGCTACTTTTTCATCAGGATTTAGAAGGACTGTACATGTGCTTCCCAGAATACCGCACTGCAAAACTCCCAAAGAGGATTCCATGATTTATGTACTTTATTAACTATAAAAGATTGTTTTATGTGCTTTGTTGGGTTTTAAGCTAAAGGAATCTTTTAGCTGTCTTGTCAAGCATAACTGTCTTAATTTGGTTTCCTTTGAAAGCAGATTACTTGACCACATATAAGTTAGTTAGTTGGAAAGTTTGACAAGTAGAGTAGAGGGGAAATGATACAGGAAAGAAAATAAAGTGAGAGAGACTATGGCCAAGCCAGCAAACTGCTGGGCAACAGAAGCTCACCACCTACCCCTCATCCACCATGTTGGGAAGCTCCAGAAACTATAGACTACATGCTTTTGTGCTCTCTTACCTAAAGGACAACAAAGCTGGGGTATATGGAAGACAGTCCACATCATTCTTTGAGGGCTGCTGGAGGCCAAAGCCATTGACTGTGTGGATCACAATAAACTGTGGAAAATTCTGAAAGAGATGGGAATACCAGACCAGCTGACCTGCCTCTTGAGAAATCTGTATGCAGGTCAGGAAGCAACAGTTAGAACTGGACATGGAACAACAGACTGGTTCCAAATAGGAAAAGGAGTACATCAAGGCTGTATATTGTCACCCCATTTATTTAACTTCTATGCAGAGTACATCATGAGAAACATTGAGCTGGAAGAAGCACAAGCTGGAATTAAGATTGCTGGGAGAAATATCAATAACCTCAGATATGCAGATGACACCACCCTTATGGCAGAAAGTGAAGAGGAGCTAAAAAGCCTCTTGATGAAAGTGAAAGAGGAGAGTGAAAAAGTTGGCTTAAAGCTCAGCATTCAGAAAATGAAGATCATGGCATCTGATCCCATCAGTTCATGGGAAATAGATGGGGAAACAGTGGAAACAGTGTCAGACTTCATTTTGGGGGGGCTCCCAAATCACTGCAGTTGGTGATTGCAGCCATGAAATTAAAAGACGCTTAATCCTTGGAAGGAAAGTTATGACCAACCTAGATAGCATATTCAAAAGCAGAGACATCACTTTGCCAACAAAGGTCCATCTAGTCGAGGCTATGGTTTTTCCTGTGGTCATGTATGGATGTGAGAGTTGGACTGTGAAAGAAAAGCTGAGCGCTGAAGAATTGATGCTTTTGAAGTGTGGTGTTGGAGAAGACTCTTGAGAGTCCCTTGGACTGCAAGGAAATCCAGCCAGTCCATTCTAAAGGAGATCAGTCCTGGGTGTTCTTTGGAAGGACTGATGCTAAAGCTGAAACTCCAGTACTTTGGCCACCTCATGCGACGAGTTGACTCATTGGAAAAGACTCTGATGTTGGGAGGGATTGGGGGCAGGAGAAGAAGGGGATGACAGAGGATGAGATGGCTGCATGGCATCTCCGACTCAATGGACGTGAGTCTGAGTGAACTCCAGGAGTTGGTGATGGACAGGGAGGCCTGGTGTGCTGTGATTCATGGGGTCACAAAGAGTCGGACACGACTGAGAGACTGAACTGAACTGAACTGGAGGTAGGTAGGTGGTACTTCTGTGGTCTATTAAACGGGTAGTAAAGAGGGCTTCTGTGGCCAGAAAAAGTTCTTTTGGAAAATACATTTAGGCACTGTAGTTGGGAAGTTAGACTGGTCCTTCCTGAAGTGGTGAGGTGGGTGTGAATATTGCATGTGGCACCTGAAGCATTCTCCGTAAGACTTTTCCATGGCCTTGTGCTTGAGGCTTTTTTTCAATGCATATTGGGACAAACTTAATAATATATAGAATAAGACAAGTTTGTTAATCTGATTAAACAATACAAATTTCTTTTTAGACCCTTTGTTTCCTAAAAGTATCTACTATTGTGACTAGAACTGTATTGTTGCTTTATTTTAGTGGAGCTAAATAAAGAAAGCTGAGCCCCAAAGACTTGATGCTTTTGAACTGTGGTGTTGGAGAAGACTCTTGAGAGTCCCTTGGACTGCAAGAAGATCAAACCAGTCCATCCTAAAAGAAATCAGTTCTGAATGTTCATTGGAATGACTGATGCTGAAGCTGAAGCTCCAATACTTTGGCCCCCTGATGCAAAGAACTGCTGCTGCTCCTGCTAAGTCACTTCAGTCGTGTCCAACTCTGTGTGACCCTATAGATGGCAGCCCACCAGTCTCCTCTGTCCCTGGGATTCTCCAGGCAAGAATACTGGAGTGGGTTGCCATTGCTTTCTCCGATGCAAAGAACTGACACATTGGAAAAGATGCTAATGCTGGAAAAGGTTGAAGGCAGGAGAAGGGGAGGATAGAGGATGAGATAGGTGGATGGCATCATGGACTCTTTGGACATGAGTTTGAAGAAGCTCCGGGAGTTAGTGAAGAACAGGCAAGCCTGGCGTGCTGCAGTCCATGGGGTCGCAAGAGTTGGACGCGACTGAGCGACTGAACTGACTGAATTGGTTTGCAAGATATCTGCAAGTCATTTTGCTCAAAAGTTCAACTTGTGTTAAATGCCTTTCCAGAGTTCCTATTTTTAGAAAACATGATGGCTTTGAGTTTTATGTCCCTCTATTTTTTTGATATTTTCTAAGAAAGGAATGCTTTTGTTCTCATGGCAGATAAACTTTAGTTATAAAATAAGTTGTGAAATGTCCTTCCTTTTTAATTTTTGGGAAGTGTTTGTACAGATGCAGTATTAATTCTTTAGATTTTTCTTTGGGTTTCACCATTGAAGACACCGAGGCCTGGGATTTTTCTTTGTGGGTTGTTTTTTGATTACTAATTCAATCTCTTGTTGTTTAGGTCTACTCATATTATCTGTTTCTTCTTGAGATAGTTTTAGTAGTTTGCATCTATTTAAGAGTTTGTCCACTTCATCTAAGTTATCTAATTAGTTGGCATACAATGATTCATAGCCTTCATTTATAATCCTTTTTTGCTTTTCAGTAAGGTCAGTAGTCCGATCACCACTTTTATTGCTGAATCTATTAATTTGAGTTTGTTCTCCCTCTCTCTCTTTCTCTTCCTCCTGCCTTCACGTCCTTTGTCCCTCCCCCACCATGTCAGTCTAACTAAGAAGTCAGTTTTGTTCATCTTTTTTAAAAAACAGCTTTTGGCTTCACTGATTTTCTCAAATATTTTCTCTATTCCATTAATTTCCACTTTAATCTTTATTATGTTTTCCTTCACTTGCTTTAGATTTAGTGTTTGGTTCTTTTTCCCATGTTAGTTTAAGTTATTGATTTTAAAATCTTTCTTCTTTCTTAATGTAGACATTTACAGCCATGAATTCCTTCTAAGCAGTGTTTTAGCTGCATCTCATAATTTTTTGTATATTGTGTTTTTCTTTTCATTCTTCTCAAAGTATTTTCTGGTTTAATTTTAATTTTATGTTACATGGATTATCTATGTATATTGTTCAATTTCTTCCTGTTAGTTTTCAAAAATTTCCCCTGCTTTTGTTTTTTAATTTCATTACTTGTGGTCACAGAATACACTTTTTTCTGTCTTTTTAAGTCCATTAAAATTTGTTTTATGGTTTAGTCTATTTTAGAGAATGTTTCATGTACTCTTGAGAAAAACTGCATACTCTGTTGTATTGGGTGGCGTGTTCTATACATGTCTGTAAACTTTCATGGGCTTACCATTGTTATTCAAGTCTTCTTTTTCTTTGTTGCTATTTTTGCCTGGTTTCTCTACTTATTATTGAAAGTGAAAACCATCCATTATTGATTTAGCTTTTTCTTTCTTAAAACATTCCCAGCTCTATTATTTGAGTCGTGATCATATTATTTGGTTCTAGTTTCTCAGGGGAGAAAACACTATTAATTAATTCAAAAGTAACTGTTGAATTTTGGTATTCTGATCTTCAAAATGGAATAGTAATCTCTGCACTGCTTCTTTTCCATGGATGGTATTTAGATTCAGCTCAGTCGCTAGTCGTGTCTGACTCTTTATGATCCCATGGACTGTAGCTCGCCACACCACGCTGTCCATCACCAACTCACACAGTTTACTCAAACTCATGTACATTGAGTCAGTGATGGCTTCCAACCATCTCATCCTCTGTCATCCGCTTCTCCTCCTGCCTTCAGTCTTTACCAACATCAAGGTCTTTTCAAATGAGTCAGTTCTTTACATCAGGTGGCCAATCAACTTGAGCATCAGTTCTTCCAATGAATATTCAGAACTGATTTCTTTTAGGATGGACTGATTGAATCTCCTTGCACTCCAAGGGACTCTCAAGAGTCTTCTACAACACCACCGTTCAAAAGCATCAATTCTTAGGTGTTCAGCTTTCTTTATAGTCCAACACTCACATCCATACATGACTACTGGAAAAACAATAGCTTTGACTAGAGGGACCTTTGTTGCAAAGTAATGTCTCTGCTTATTAATATGCAGTCTAGGTTGGTCTAACTTTTCCTCCAAGGAGCAAGTGTCTTTTAATTTCTTGGCTGCAGTCACCATCTACAGTGATTTTGGAGCCCCAAAAGATGAAGTCTGTCACTGTTTCCACTGTTTCCCCATCTATTTGTCATTAGTAATTGGACCAGCTGCCATGATCTTAGTTTTTTGAATGTTGAGTTTTAAGCCACCATTTTGTACTCTCCTCTTTCACTTTCATCAAGAGACTCTTTGGTTTTCTGTGCTATCTGCCATAAGTGTGATATCATCTGCATATCTGAAGTTATTGATATTTCTCCTGGCAATCTTGATTCCAGCTTGTGCTTCATTCAGTTTGGCATTTCTCATGATTTACTCTGCAAATAAGTTAAATAAGCAGGGTGACAATATACAGCCTTGATGTACTCCTTTCCCAATTTGGAACCACTATGTTGTTCCATGTCCTCTTCTAACTGTTGCTTCCTGACCTGCGTACAGATTTCTCAGGAGGCAGGTCAGGTTGTCTGGTATTCCCACCTTTTGAAGAATTTTCCTCAGTTTGTTGTGATCCACACAGTCAAAGGCTTTGGCATAGTCAATAAAGCAGAAATAGATGTTTTTCTGGAACTCTCTTGCTTTTTCCACGATCCAATGGATGTTGGCAGTTTGATCTCTGGTTCCTCTGCCTTTTCTAAAACCAGCTTGAACATCTGGAAGTTCATGATTCATGTTGAAGCCTGGCTTGGAGAATTTTGAGCATTACTTTACTAGCGTGTGAGATGACTGCAATTATGTGGTAGTTTGAGCACTGTTTAGCATTGCCTTTCTTTGGGATTGGAATGAAAACTGACCTTTTCCAGTCCTGTAGCCACTGCTGAGTTTGCCAAACTTCTGGCATATTGAGTGCAGCTCTTTAACTGCATCATCTTTTAGGATTTGAAATAACTCAATTGGAATTCCATTACCTCCGCTAGCTTTCTTCATAGTGATGGTTCCTAAGGTCTACATGACTTCTCATTCCAGGATGTCTGGCTCTAGGTGAGTGATGGTACCATCGTGATTATCTGGGTCATGAAGATCTTTTTTGTACAGTTCTTCTGTGTGTTCTTGCCACCTCTTTTAAATATTTTATGCTTCTGTTAAATCCTTATCATTTCTGTCCTTTATTGTGCCCATCTTTGCATGAAAATTTCCCTTGGTATCTCTAATATTCTTGACGAGATCTCTAGTCTTTCCCATTCTATTGTTTTTCTCTATTTCTTTGCATTGATCACCGAGGAAGGCTTTTTAATCTCTCCTTGATATACTTTGGAACTCTGCATTCAAATGGTTTTATCTTTCCTTTCCTCCTTTGCCTTTTGCTTCTCTTCTTTCCATAGCTCTTTGTAAGGCCTCCTCAAGCAACCTTTTTGCATTTCTTTTTCTTGGGGATAGTTTTGATCTCTGCCTCCTGTACAGTGTCACGAACCTCCATCTATAGTTCTTCTATACTCTGTCTATCAGATCTAATCCCTTGAATCTATTTCTCACATCACTATTCTTACAAAATGTGGTCCACTGGAGAAGGCAATGGCACACCACTTCAGTATTCTTGGCTTGAGAACCCCATGAACAGTATGAAAAGGCAAAAGGATAGAACACTGAAAGCTCAACTCCCCAGGTCCGTAGGTGCCCAATATGCTACTGGAGATCAGTGGAGAAGTAACTCCAGAAAGAATGAAGGGATGGAGCCAAAGCAAAAACAACACCCAGTTGTGGATGTGACTGGTGATGGAAGTAAAGTCCAATGCTATAAAGAGCAATATTGCATAGGAACCTGGAATATTAGGTCCATTAATCAAGAGAAATAGGAAGCGGTCAAAGAGGAGATGGCAAGAGTGAACCTCGACATTTTAGGAATCAGTGAACTAAAATGGAGTGGAATGGGTGAATTTAACTCAGATGACCATTATATCTACTACTGTGGGTAAGAAACCTTTAGAAAAAATGAATAGCCGTCATAGTCAACAAGAGTCCAAAAGGCAGTACTTGAATGCAATCTCAGAAATGACAGAGAGATCTCTGTTCATTTCCAAGGGAAAACATTCAATATTATGGTAATCCAAGTCTATGCCTTGACCAATAATGCCGAAGAAGCTGAAATTGAACGGTTCTATGAAGACCTACAAGACCTTCTAGAACTAACACCAAAAACAGATGTCCTTTTCATTATCAGTATCAGTTCAGTCACTCTGTCATTTCTGACTCTGCAACCTCATGAACCACAGCATGCCAGGCCTCCCTGTCCATCACCAACTCCCAGAGTTTACCAAAATTCATGTCCATTGAGTCAGTGATGCAATCTAACCACCTCATTCTCTGTCGTCCCCTTCTCCTCCTGCCTTCAATCTTTCCCAACATTAGGGTCTTTTCAAAAGAGTCAGCTCTTTGCATCAGGTGGCCAAAATATTGGAGTTTCAGATTTAATATCAGTCTTTCCAAAGAACACCCAGGAATGATCTCCTTTAGGATGGACTGGTTAGATCTCCTTGCAGTCCAAGGGACTCTCAAGAGTCTTCTCCAACACCACACTTCAAAAGCATCAATTCTTCTGCACTCCACTTTCTTTATAGTCCAACTCTCACAACCATACATGACTACTGGAAAAACCATAGCCTTGACTAGAGGGACCTTAGTCGGCAAAGTAATGTCTCTGCTTTTGAATATGCTATCTAGGTTGGTCATAACTTTCCTTCCAAGGAGTAAGCGTCTTTTAATTTCATGGCTGCAATCACCATCTGCAGTGATTTTGGAGCCCCCCAAAATAAAGTCAGCCACTGTTTCCACTGTTTTGCCATCTATTTGCTATGAAGTGATGGGACCAGATGCCATGATCTTAGTTTTCTGAAAGTTGAGCTTTAAGCCAACTTTTTCACTCTCTTCTTTCACTTTCATCAAGAGGCTCTTCAGTTCTTATTCACTTTCTCCCATAAGAGTGGTGTCATCTGCATGTCTGAGGTTACTGATATTTCTCCCGGCAATCTTGATTCCAGCTTGTGCTTCTTCCAGCCCAGCATTTCTCATGATGTACTCTGCATACAATTTAAATAAGCAGGGTGACAATATACAGCCTTGACGTACTCCTTTTCCTGTTTGGAACCAGTCTGTTGTTCCATGTCTGGTTCTAACTGTTGCTTCCTGACCTGCATATAGGTTTCTCAAGAGGCAGGTCAGGTGGTCTGGTATTCCCATCTCTTTCAGAATTTTCCACAATCCTAAAAGATGATACTGCAGAAGTGCTACACTCAATATGCCAGTAAATTTGGAAAACTCAGCCCTGGCCACAGGAGTGTAAAAGATCAATTTTCATTCCAATCCCAAAGAAAGAGAATGCCATAGAATGCTCTAACTACCACACCAATGCACCAGTCTCACCCACTAGTAAACTAATGCTCAAAATTCTCCAAGCCAGGCTTTAGCAATACGTGAACTGTGAACATCCAGATATTCAATCTGGTTTTAGAAAAGATAAAGGAACCAGAGGTTAGATTGACAAAATTGGCTGGATCATCGAAAAAGTAAGAGAGTTCCAGAAAAAAACATCTATTTCTGCTTTATTGACCGTGCCAAAGCCTTTGACTGTGTGGATCACAATAAACTGTGTAAAGTTTTGAAAGAGATGTGAATACCTTTTCATTATATAGGACTGGAATGTAAAAGTAGGAAGTCAAGAAATACCTGGAGTAACAGGCAAATTTAGCCTTGGAATATAGAATGAAGCTAGATAAAGGCTAACAGAATTTTGCCAAGAGAACACACTGATCATAGCAAACACCCTCTTCCAAGTACACAAGAGTAGACTCTGCACATGGACATCAGCAGATGGTCAACACCAAAATCAGATTGATTATATTCTTTGCAGCCAAAGATGGAGAAGCTCTATACAGTCAGCAAAAACAAGACCAGGAGCTGACTGTGGCTCAGATCATGAACTCCTTACTGACCTAAATTGAGGAAAGTAGGGAAAACTTCTAGACCATTCGGGTATGACCTAAATCAAATACCTTATGTTTATACAATGGAAGTGAAAAATAGATTCAAAGGATTAGATCTGATAGACAGAGTGCCTGAAAAACTATGGATGGAGGTTCATGACATTGTACAGGAGACAGTGAAAAAGACCATCCCCAAGAAAGAGAAATTTTAAAAGGCAACATGGTTGTCTGAGGAGGCCTTACAAACAGCTATGAAAAGAGAAGGAAAAGGAAAAGGAGAAAAGGAAAGATATACCCATTTGAATGCAGAGTTTCAAAGCATAGGAAGTAGAGATAGAAAGCCTTCCCCAGTCATCAATGCAACGAAATAGAGGAAAACAATAGAGTGGGAAAGAACAGAGATCTCTTCAAGAAAATTAGAGATACCAAAGGAACTTTTCAGCAAAGATGGGCACAATAAAGGACAGAAATGATAAGGATGTAACAGAAGCAGAAGATATTTAGAAGAGGTGGCAAGAACACACAGAACTGTACAAAAAAGATCTTCATGACCCAGATAATCACGATGGTACCATCACTTACCTAGAGCCAGACATCCTGGAATGAGAAGTCATGTAGACCTTAGGAACCATCACTATGAAGAAAGCTAGTGGAGGTAATGGAATTCCAATTGAGTTATTTCAAATCCTAAAAGATGATGCAGTTAAAGAGCTGCACTCAATATGCCAGAAGTTTGGCAAACTCAGCAGTGGCTACAGGACTGGAAAAGGTCAGTTTTCATTCCAATCCCAAAGAAAGGCAATGCTAAACAGTGCTCAAACTACCACATACTTGCAGTCATCTCACACGCTAGTAAAGTAATGCTCAAAATTCTCCAAGCCAGGCTTCAACAGTACATGAATCATGAACTTCCAGATGTTCAAGCTGGTTTTAGAAAAGGCAGAGGAACCAGAGATCAAATTGCCAACATCCATTGGATCGTGGAAAAAGCAAGAGAGTTCCAGAAAAACATCTATTTCTGCTTTATTGACTATGCCAAAGCCTTTGACTGTGTGGATCACAACAAACTGAGGAAAATTCTTCAAAAGGTGGGAATACCAGACAACCTGACCTGCCTCCTGAGAAATCTGTACGCAGGTCAGGAAGCAACAGTTAGAAGAGGACATGGAACAACATAGTGGTTCCAAATTGGGAAAGGAGTACATCAAGGCTGTATATTGTCACCCTGCTTATTTAACTTCTGTGCAGAGTACATCCTGAGAAATGCTGGACTGGATGAAGCACAGGGCTGAATCACGATTGCAGGGAGAAATATCAATAACCTCAGATATGCAGATGATACCACACTTACAGCAGAAAGCGAAAGAAACCAAAGAGTCTCTTGATGAAAGTGAAAGAGGAGAGTACAAAATGGTGGCTTAAAACTCAACATTCAAAAAACTAAGATCATGGCAGCTGGTCCAATTACTAATGACAAATAGATGGGGAAACAGTGGAAACAGTGGAAACAGTGACAGACTTCATCTTTTGGGGCTCCAAAATCACTGTAGATGGTGACTGCAGCCAAGAAATTAAAAGACACTTGCTCCTTGGAGGAAAAGTTAGACCAAACTAGACTGCATATTAATAAGCAGAGACATTACTTTGCCAACAGAGGTCCATCTAGTCAACTCTATGGATTTTCCAATAGTCATATATGGATGTGAGTGTTGGACTATAAAGAAAGCTGAACGCCGAAGAATTGATGCTTTTGAGCTGTGGTGTTGGAGCAGACTCTTGAGAGTCCTTTGGACTGCAAGGATATTCAACCTGTCCATCATAAACGAATTCAGTCCTGAGTATTCATTGGAACGACTGATGCTGAAGCTGAAACTCCAATACTTTGGCCACTTGATGCAAAGAACTGATTCATTTAAAACGACCCTGATGCTGGGAAGGATTGAAGGTGGGAGGAGAAGGGGACGACAGAGGATGAGGTGGTTGCACGCCATCACTGACTCAATGGACATAAGTTTGAGTAAACTCTGGGTGCTGGTGATGGACAGGGCAGCCTGGCATGCTGCAGTTCATGGGGATGCAAAGAGTTGGACATGACTGAGCACTGAACTGAACTGATAATAGATATATCCAAACCATTTTGTAATTATATAGACTGCCATACTTGTGGGACTATCACAGGAAAGTTTTGCCTGGTAAGTGTCTTTTGGCAATGTGTGAAGATATTTTTGATCCTCGCAGCTTGGAAGGTGCTACCACCATCTGGTATTTGGATTGCTGTTAAGTATGGTACAATGCATAGGTAGCCCATTTCAACATAGCATTATCTGGTACAAAATATCAATAGTTCCATTGCTAAAAACCTGTACTATACAGGGATGACCCAGGCAGTGCAAAATAAAAGCTTAGAGAAGAAATAAGTGGTGTTTATAAAATCATGGAGTGTATGATAAGGTGATATTAAACTTAGTCATATTACAAATGTCTTAAAGAAGGGTATTTCCATTAGACTTCAAGAAAAGTTGAAAAAATATATATATTGAGAAAAATATATCTTGGATTTTATGTTACACTAAATGATGTATGTGTACACACAAAAAAATTCTAGGTCCTCCATTTCTCCAACAATAACTAGTACAATGATAGTAAAACCATTTGGGAAAAAAGAAGACATGGATTTAGATCCTCCTACTAAAAACTTATATTAGATTGTAAGTAAAAATAAGAAAAAAATTAATGAGTACATTAAAAGAGAATATAAGACCTATTTTTCTGGAGAGATGAATTCTCTACTCAGTTTAGGGGATTCGATTATAAAGAGGAAAATGGATATATTGGCAACTTGAAGAATAGAGCTTGACCAGTTCAAAAGGCAATTGGACAGGCACATAAAGCAAACATGATGGGGAAGATACTTGGAAAAGGTAACCTCTGTCTTGCCATTCTGCCAACTATACTTCCAAAAAATAATGATTAATATTGTGTATTTTTCTAGAAAATAAAAAGAAAATGAATCTAGTTGAAAAAAATAGTAAATTCGCTGAACTGAAAGGTACCCCTTAAAAGGGCTTATGTGAGATTAGGGAAAGATATTTCTGTAGTTTCCCTGGAGAGCAGGAAATGGCAACTCATTACAGTACTCTTGCTTGGGAAATCCCATGGACAAAAGATTCTGGTGGGCTACAGTCCATGGGGTTGGAAAGAGTCGGTTATGAACGAGCTACTGAACACATTTCCATAGTTTATTAAAGGAAGCCTGGGATGTTTTGGATGAGACTATTGACTTTTTAATTATGATATGTTGAAAAGCAACCCTAATCTACCCAATATCTGTATCAATTACATTCCTAGAAGCAGAATGGAGTTCTAAGCAAGTGTGGCATTTGAATCTCATTATTACTCTGATTATTCTGGTATCTCTGAGTTTATGATATGTATCCTCAAATCTAATTCACTCCTGTGCCTATTCTAGGAGGACATAAACACAACCAGTTCAGGAAAATGGCAATTTCAATTACTACGCTATATCTTGGTTATATCCATTTCAGTTAAATTTCAAACTTAGCCAAGTCTTTCAGGAGCTTTAATGTTTTCAAAAGCTCCTTAGAAAATCTTTCAAGCAAAGGAGACTTAGAGTCACACATTCCAAAGCTCAGCAGTCAATGAGAATGCAGATAATAAGAACTTAGAAAACCATTTGCATGCAGCTGCTTCATCCCTTAGAGAATATTTTTTTCCTGCAAGTGGACCTCTTTCTTTCTGGGCTGCATTTTACTGCAGAACACCTCAGGAATAAGCATCATTGGCAAGATTTTCAATACAATGCTCCATCCTTGAAACTTTTCAAACAGCTCACCCTCAGTCTTGCATGTGATAAAGAGCCATGAATTTCATGGGATTCTTTTTTATGATAGGCCACTAATCACTCTTGATCCTATGATAAATTTAAATACTAACTAATCCACTTTGAATAGGGATTAGGCTTCAATGTAGGAGGAAAGGGTTCATTAGAATTCATTACATCAATTTGTAATTTGAATGATGCATCTTCTAAATAAGGTACTGCAATTTCTAGTGATTGTTAACTGGGAGCCTAAATATCCTCATTATTAATTAATGGGGAGAGTGATAATATCTATAATTGAGAGAATGCTTGTGTGGTTCCCCTCCTCCCTAGCTTCTTGAGATATCTGGCAGTTATTATTTTTAAGAACAAACAATGTCAAGATAGAATAATCACTGTGGTAGAAGGAGAAATATAACAAACTCAGATTTTTTATGTCAAGGATAATTTGATGTGCATGAAGAATGGAATACATATCACAGACTTCCTTATTTTGATATATGCTTCATTCTTGGTGAACTCACTGTTGTCAAATTATTTTACAAATCATATCAGATAATCATCTATTACCATTTTATATTTTCCATATTTGGAATGAAAGCATCTAACATTACTGAGCTAAAGTGGAATAACAGCTTTCATACCTGAGTAATATTTCATTCCAAATAATTGTCACTATAGTACAATAATTTACATTTTGATTTTGGAATATTTAGGCTATGAAGGAAAAATGCATTAGACATTTCTCTTTCTCACTTAAAAAATAAATACTTCTATAAATAGTCATTTGAGAACTGAATAAAAAACATGAAATTTCTGGGGCCTCAGTGCCTATGAAAGTATTTCACTCAACTTGAACAATTCAATCATGATTGTCAATGCAGTGAACTGTCTTTAATTTTAATTTTATACTACACAGGGAATCATCAAAGTGGATTTTCAGTATTTTCATTCTGTTGAATGTTGTAACTCATTATGTGGCAGCTTGAAAGGGACGGAAGTTTGAGGGAGAAAGGATACATGTATATGTATGGCTGAGTCCCTTCACTAAAATTCACTTAAACTACCACAACATTGCTAATTGTATATACCCCAGTACAAAATAAAAAGTTCAAAAAAAAGTGACTTTTGTTATTGAGATTGATAGTGGAATAATTGGGAATGTTCACATGGCACTTGGTATATGAAGGCAGTGTTCTAGTACTTTATGCAATTAATTAATTTAATCTCCACAACTAAATGAATTAATTTAGTTACTAAATGAAAAGCCTGATAATGCAGTCATTGTTGTTGCTTTTGTTTGGTGGCTAAGTTGTGTCTGACTCTTGTGACCCCATGGACTGCAGCACACCGGGCTCCTCTGTCCATGGTATTCTCCAGGCAAACATACTGAAGTGGGGTCACCATTCCCTTCTCCACAGGATCTTCCCAACCCAGGGATGGAAGCCTGGATCTCCTGCATTGCAGGCAGGAGATCTTTACCATCTTAGCCACCATGGAAGCCCCTGTCTCCAAGAATTTGCTCAAATTTATGTCCACCAAGTCAATAATGCTATCCAACCATTTCATCCTCTGTCACCCCCTTCTCCTGCCCTCAATCTTTCTCAGCACCAGGGTCTTTTCCAGTGGGTCAGCTCTTTACATCAGGTGGCCATGAAGACTCTCAAGAGTCTTCTCCAGCACCACAATTTGAAAGCATCAATTCTTCAGTACTCTCATTTTATGGGTAAGGGACATGAGTCTTGGAGAGTATAGACAACTTGATCAAGGTCACACAGAGACAGTTAATAGTGGTTTGGGGATTAAAATTTAGCTAATGTGGCACTACAGTTCATGCTTGTATTTACTCCACTCCATTGCCTGTTGACACTCTACATCTCAGTGACTGCTCTCTTAAGGATCCATTTCTTATACCTAGAGGCATGCTTTTTTATTTCCATAATGGGATAATCTAGTTCCTCTTCTTCAGCTCATGACTGAGTTATTTTAAATTATATATCTTGAAAGGAGCCCAATCTATTCTCATAATCCAAAAGCTGGTATCAGTGAAAAATGCCATCACTGCAGGCCATTCCAAGAAAATCCTTTGAATCTTTTATTACTCTTCACTATTTTTTTTAAACCAATTAGGTCCTGACCTCCTAATGTGATGTGAACATCAACCTTACATCATGAACTTGGTGATAGATTTTTGACTTCTCTGATTTTTGTCTCTAGTTCTTTTATAGATTGCATTGAATATACTCATCTCTTCCTTTTCTGCTTCTGGTCCTATACAGGAGCATATCCTGTAGGAGATATTCCCCATGTCTTCCTTGGTTTATTTTATACATGTACTAATCAAGACTGAAATTTCAGTGCCTGAACACAGTAAAGGCTTTCCTCCCTCTTTTAGCCTTGCTATCAAGAGCCAGTGGTCACCAAGGTTTTCATGACAGGAGGAGATAGGGATGATGGAACAAGCTGATTCTTAACTGTCGTAGCCCCAAAGTGGCACATGTTCTGGTCACAACTATTCTGTGGTCCTAACCTAACTGCAAGGCAGACTGGGAAACATAGGAGATCACATGGAATATCTGGTGAGCTTTGATAATATTTCCCAGAATATACTAAGATCTCAAAAGTTTTTGATGTATCACTTACTAAGCTGCCTTTTTGTTTTTTCCTGAGAAAGAGTTTATGACCTGCTTGAGAGGACTGTATATTATTAAAAGCCTAGAATCTGAAAATAATCTTTATGCTAATATCATGATATTTTGCTGTCCACTAGAACTGGACATTAGGGGACTCTGTCATGTAATCAAAGTGCCATTTGGTTTTAAGTCCATGAGGAGATGAAGAAAAAAATTTAAGAAAACAAATTACTAGTGTTCTCCAAATTCCCTATCAATTTCTCTTGCTCTACCTTCCATAAATTTTATAAAGTGAATTATGTGGAAAATTCTTAAAGAAGTAGAAACACCAGACACCTTACCTGCCTCCTGAGAAACCTGTATGCAGGTCAAGAAGCAACAGTTAGAACCAAACTTAGAAAAACAAACCGGTTCCAAATTGGGAAAGGAGTACATCAAAGCTGTATATTGTCATCCTGTTTATTTAACTTATAAGCAGAATACATCATGAAAATGCTGGGCTGGATGAATCACAGCTTTAATCAAGACTGCCGGGAGAAATATCAATAACCTCAGATATGTAGATGACATGATCCTTATGGCAGAAAGTGAAGAGGAACTTAAGAGCCTCCTGATGAAGGTGAAAGAAGAGTGAAAAAGCTGAGTAAAATTCAACGTTCAAAAAACTAAGATTATGGCATCCAGTACCATCACTTCATGGCATACAGATGGGGAAACAGTGAAAGACTATTTTCTTTAGCTCCAAAATCACTGCAGATGGTGACTGCAGCCATGAAATTAAAAGGCGTTTGCTCCTTGAAAGGAAAGTTATAGTCAACCTAGACAGCATATTAAAAAGCAGAGACATTACTTTGCCAACAAAAGTCTGTTTAGTCAAAGCTATGGTTTTTCCAGTAGTCATGTAGGAATGTGAGAGTTGAATCATAAAGAAGACTGAGCTCCAAAGAATTAATGCTTTTGAACGATAGTGTTGGAGAAGATTCTTGGAAGTCCCTTAGACAGTAGGGAGATCCAACCAGTCCATCCTAAAGAAAATCAGTCCTGAATATTCATTGAAAGTGCTGTAGCCATGCGTTCTGGGAAACAAACTCACTCAGAAGGACAATGCAGATAGTTCAGTGTAGTTTATTACACCAGCGGGCCCAAGGCAGAGTCTCCTCTTAGCCAAGGATCCCAACCAGTTTTTGTGAACACCTTATATACCCTAAGTGTACATGCCCAAACCCACCTGCCCAAATTCCCGGAAACTAGTCTGAACAAAGGAAGAGAAAGATAAAATCAAAGTTAACCCGTGATTCATATGCCTTAAGTCTAGGCAGTTAACAGTGGACAATTATCAATAGGTCTGTGGTCATACCCCAATAAGCATAATAGAATTTATGATTCTATTTGGTTACACAGATAATTAGGGTATTTTAGGCAATGGAGAGTCTAGGTATGAGCCCTGGGGTTCTTCCATACGGGGGCCCTGGTTTTCCAGTTGGTATGTCGTTTCCATAGATACTGGGCATATAGCTCAAAGTCCACAGTCTGGCCCAAGATGGAGTCTTGCTTTCAAGATGGAGCCTGTTCTGTCTGTTTCCTCCTTCAGAAGGACTGATGCTGAAGCTGAATCTCCAATACTTTGGCCACCTGATGTGAAGAAATGACTCATTTGAAAAGACCCTGATGCTGGGAAAGATAGAAGGCAGAAGAGGACAAGATGGTTGGATGGCATCATCGACTCAATTACATAAGTTTGAACAAGCTCCAGGAGATGGTGAAAGACAGGGAGGCCTGGCATGCTTCAGTCCGTGGGGTCGCAAAGAGACAAGACTGAGCGACTGAGCAACAACTGAACAGCAAATGTGTATCAATTAAGATAATTCCCATAAGAGTATTTTACAGATTAAAACTACAAAACTCTAATTGTCTTGGCGTTTTGGGGAATCTCTTGTTTATAGGATTCTAAGATGACAAGCTGTATTTATTGTCCATGCTTTCCTAATTATTTTTCAAAGAAAACTGGAAGAAACACTTCAGTTTGGAAGCCCTTTGTAAAAATGGTAAAAAATTTAATATGCACATGTGTCTGTATTATCCTAAGAAAACGAGAGTGAACACTTATATAAGGAAATGGTGTGTATCCTCAGTAGTGTCTGACACTGTGCAACCCCATGGACTGTAGCCTGTCAGGCTCCTGTGTGTATGGAACTTTTCCAGGCAAGAATACTGGAGTGGGTTGCCAGTTCCCACTCAAGGGGATCTTCCTGACCCAGGGACAAAACCAATCTCTCCTGCAGTGGCAGGTGGATTCTTCACTACTGTGCCAAAGACAAGAACAAAACTAAATCTTTTTTTAATTTGGTAGAGACAACAGTCTTATAGACTGTACCTCCAGCTTGAAATTTCCTTTACATCTTCTTTGAATGTTTAAAATCTTCACATAGCAACTTTGATCTGAAGTTCTCAAATTTATATTGACCTCCACATGAATATTTTATATTGTTCGGCTTTTGGATTAAGTGATATCACCAGCCAAAGTATAATTTCTACTCCTGTCACCACTTTAAGTGAAACTTAATAATGGATACTGGATAGGAAAAAAATAATGTAATTATAGATGATTGACACTTGATTTAAGGAAAAAAGCCCACCTGATCAATTACTTGTCTCTGTTTCTTCAAATCCTATGATTTGCTTGTAGGACAATTTTGATGAATCAATATTTGCAAAGCTCTTAGAAAAATGACTACCTTCATAATAAGAAAAAGAGAAGAAGAATAGTAAGCTTCAGATTTTAAACATTTTCCTTCCTTTTGATTTTCTTTTTAATTTTTAAGATGAATTTTAGATAGCAAGATTATCCATGGTGGTCTTTGATTTTGGTTTCAGCTACTGTTGATAGAATTTATAACCTGTTTATGGAAAGTAAGTTTCAGTTCAGTCACTTAGTCATGTCCGATTCTTTGTGACCCCATGGACTGCAGCACGCCAGGGGTCCCTGTTCAACACCAACGCCTGGTGCTTACTCAAACTCAAGTCCATCGAGTCAGAGATGCCATCAACCATCTCATCCTCTGTCGTCCCCTTCTCCTCCCACCTTCAATCTTTCCCAGCATCAGGGTCTTTTCCAATGATTCAGTTCTTTGCATCAAGTGGCCAAAGTATTGGACTTTCAGCTTCAGCATCAGTCCTTCCAATGAATATTTAAGACTGATTTTTTTTAGGATAGACTGGATAGATCTTCTTGCTGTCCAAGGGACTCAAGAGTCTTCTCCAACACCACAGTTCAAAAGCATCAGTTCTTCAGCACTCAGCTTATTTTATGATTCAACTCTCACATCCATACATGGCTACTGGAAAAACCATAGCTTTAGCTAGACGGACCTTTGTTGGCAAAGTAATGTCTCTGCTTTTTAATATGTTGTCTAGGTTGGTCATAACTTTTCTTCCAAGGAGTAAGTGTCTTTTAGTTTCTTTCCTGCAGTCACCATCTGCAGTGATTTTCAAGCCCCCCAAAACAAAGTCTCTTACTGTTTCCATTGTTTCCTCATCTATTTGCCATGAAGTGATGGGACCAGATGCCATGATCTTAGTTTTCTGAATGTTGAGTTTTAAGCCAACCTTTTCACTCTCCTCTTTCACTTTCATCAAGAGGCTCTTTATTTCTTCGCTTTCTGTCATAAGTGTGGTTGTTATCTGCATATCTGAGGTTATTGATATTCCTCCCGGAAATCTTGATTCCAGCTTGTGGTTCATTCAGCATGGCATTTCTCATGATGTACTCTGCATATAAGTTAAATAAGCAGGGTGACAATATACTTGATGTACTCCTTCCCAATTTGGAACCCATCTGTTGTTCCATGTCCAGTTCTAACTGTTGCTTCTTGACCTACATACGGATTTCTCAGGAGGCAGGTCAAGTGGTCTGGCATTCCCATCTTTTGAAGAATTTTCCACAGTTTGTTGTGATCCACACAATCAAAGGCTTTGGCATAGTCAATAAAGCAGAAATAGATGTTTTTCTGGAACTCTCTTGCTTTTTCGATGATCCAAGAGATGTTGGCAATTTAATCTCTGGTTCCTCTGCCTTTTCTAAAACCAGCTTGAACATCTGGAAGTTCACAGTTCACATATTGCTGAAGCCTGGCTTGGAGAATTTTGAGCATTACTTTATTAATGTGTGAGATGAGTGTATTTGTGTGGTTCAGTTCAGTTCAGTTCAGTCGCTCAGTCGTGTCCGACTCTTTGTGACCCCATGAATCACAGCACACCAGGCCTCCCTGTCCATCACCATCTCCCGGAGTTCACTCAGACTCACGTCCATCGAGTCCGTGATGCCATCCAGCCATCTCATCCTGGGTTGTCCCCTTCTCCTCCTGCCCCCAATCCCTCCCAGCATCAGAGTCTTTTCCAATGAATCAACTCTTCGCATGAGGTGTCCAAAGTACCGGAGCTTCAGCTTTAGCATCATTCCTTCCAAAGAAATCCCAGGGTTGATCTCCTTCAGAATGGACTGGTTGGATCTCTTTGCAGTCCAAGGGACTCTCAAGAGTCTTCTCCAACACCACACTTCAAAAGCATCAATTCTGCGGCGCTCAGCCTTCTTCACAGTCCAACTCTCACATCCATACATGACCACAGGAAAAACCATAGCCTTGACTAGACAGACCTTAGTCAGCAAAGTAATGTCTCTGGTTTTGAATATGCTATCTAGGTTGGTCATAACTTTTCTTCCAAGGAGTAGTGTCTTTTAATTTCATGGCTGCAATCACCATCTGCAGTGATTTGGGAGCCCCAAAAAGTAAAGTCTGACACTGTTTCTAGTGTTTCTGCATCTATTTCCCATGAAGTGATGGGACCAGATGCCATGATCTTCATTTTCTGAATGTTGAGCTTTAAGCTGACTTTTTCATTCTCCTCTTTCACTTTCATCAAGAGGCTTTTGAGTTCCTCTTCACTGTCTGCCATAAGGGTGGTGTCATCTGCATATCTGAGGTTATTGATATTTCTCCCGGCAATCTTGATTCCAGCTTGTGCTTCCTCCAGCCCAGCGTTTCTCATGATGTACTCTGCATATAAGTTAAATAAATGGGGTGACAATATACAGCCTTGACGTACTCCTTTTCCTATTTGGGACCAGTCTGTTGTTCCATGTCCAGTTCTAACTGTTGCTTCCTGACCTGCATACAGATTTCTCAAGAGGCAGGTTAGGTGGTCTGCTATTCTCATCTGTTTCAGAATTTTCCACAGTTTATTATGATCCACACAGTCAAAGGCTTTGGCATAGTCCATAAAGCAGAAATGGGCATTGTTTGGCATTGCCTTTCTTTGGGATTGGAATGAAAACTGACATTTTCCAGTCCCGTGGCCACTGCTGAGTTTTCCAAATGTGCTGGCATATTGAGTGCAGCACTTTCACAGCATCATCTTTCAGGATTTGAAATAGCTCCACTGGAATTCCATCATCTCCACTAGCTTTGTTTGTAGTGATGCTTCCTAAGATCCACTTGACTTCGCATTACAGGATGTCTGGCCCTTGGTGAGTTATCACAACATTGTGGTTATCTGAGTCATGCCAAATTCAGACCTAAATTGAAGAAAGCAGGGAAAACCCCTAAACCATTCAGGTATGACCTAAATCAAATCCCTTGTATTTACACAGTGGAAGTGACAAATAGATTCAAGGAATTAGAACTGACAGACAGAGTGCCTGAAGAATTGTGGATGGAGGTTCTTGACATTGTACAGGAGGCAGTGAAAAAGACCATCCCCAAGGAAAAGAATTGCAAAATGGCAAAATGGTTGGCTGAGGAGACTTTACAAATAGCTGAGGGGGCGGGGGGGGGGGGTGGGGGGTAGGGTTGGGGGGGGAGATGGAAAGCCAAAGGAGAAAAGGAAATTTATACCGATTTGAATGCTGAGTTACAAAATATAGCAAGGAGAGATAAGAAAGCCCTCCTCAGTGAGCAATGCAAAGTAATAAAAAAAAACAATAGAACAGGAAAGACTAGAGATCTCTTGAAGAATATTAGAAATACCAAGGGAACTTTTCGTGCAAAGATGGCACAATAAAGGACAGAAATGATATGTTCCTAACATTAAGCAGAAGATATTAAAAAGTGGTTGCAAGAATATGCAGAAGAAAGTAGGTTTACATATAACCAATTCACTATACTTATTACATATCTTCTTTTATTTTATTGAGAAATTAAGAGTGAAATAATTTTTGCCACATTTTTTCTATCATTGGTAGACTAAGCTTAAGCTATTAATGTTTTTTAAAAGTTTTCATAAAAATATTATTGTGAAAATCAAAGAGGGTGGGGAGATCACATTTTTGTCACTAATTATGCAAATAGGCTCAGCAGGAGACAGCTTACCCAAAGTCAGGCATTGCATGGATTCATACTGACCTTCCTGGGAGAACTTGAAGGGCTGAATACAAATACCTTCACTGCCCTGAAATTTGTCTCAGTCGAATCCTCTCTTTCAAATCCTAACAATAGAAGTCTTGGGTCCCCACCAAGTCCTTGTTTACATATTTAAGCAGATTTCCTTTCCTTTTTTTTCTTTTGAAAAAAATTGGCCCTGCCTTTTGGCATCTGCTTTATACATCCCTGTGCAGAGGTTGGTGATCTTTCTGGCTGAAAGTCAGTGAGGATCCTAATTTGTATAGAAAATACCAGAGACAGCACTCAAATACGAGACATAAAATGGCTGTGGATCTTCTCCATTAACTACAGTACAGGGGTACCTCTCAAATTACCAGAAAAGAAAATCTTGTTGACTGTGATTCAGCGATTTCTGTATACCTAGGTTGGTTAAGATCTGAAAGACACACTCTATGGAACACGACCAATGTCAAGATGAGAGTTTGCAACCTGATGGCTTGCTGCTGCTGCTAAGTTGCTTCAGTTGTGTCTAACTCAATGCGACCCCATAGATGGCAGCCCACCAGGCTCCCCTACCTCTAATATTCTCCAGGCAAGAACAGTGGAGTGCATACAGGTTTTATTTGACTAAAAGCTGTGCTTTGATCACACCCATGTTTGTTGTGCTTTGTTGTAAAATATTAAAACAGGATATAAAGGCTCCAGTGTAATTGTTTCTTCAAAAATCAGAAACTCCAGCAACACTGGACCTACACTGTGCTTGCATTCAATTATAGACACCTGGAGTCTTAAGATGAGACATATGTTCTTTAGCTCACAGTTTGATTGCTGCCCATTCTCCACTCTGAACAGTCTTGTTTGACCTGCATCTCTCAGTGACATGACCAGACTGCTCCTGTAGCACAGAGATTCATTATTCCATAAACCAAGTTATTTTTATTTTAAGGTAGTTTTAGTGCCAATTATTAATACATCGGAGGAACCTAGGGTGCTCACTAAATTTGCAGATTTCTGCTCTCTCTTAGTAGAGAAAATATTAATATATCCATCATTCATATGCTGCATTCTTGGGCAAATAGAGTCTAGAAAGTGTTGAGTTACTGGGCATTCCCCGTGCATTCCTAGAACTCTTTTCATCTCCTTCTTTTCTTCCCAGTAGTAGCTTTGTTTATTTCCTTGTGGGGAAATTAATGTGTTTGCTTGTCTTATAGTTTCAGAACCAGTCTACATTAACTTCTTGTTGTTGTTGTTCAGTTGCTCAGTCATGTCTGACTCTTTGTGACTCCATGGACTGCAGCATGCCAGGCTTCCCTGTCCACTGTCTCCTGGTGTTTGCTCAAACTCATGTTCACTGAGTTGGTGATGCCATTAACTTAAGCTATTGAAAAATTTCTTAAAAGACACAGAGTCTCTTTTCTTTGGCCTTTTTGTTCTTTTTCCTTGGCCTGACAAGATTATAATGCTAGAAAAAGCTTTGCTCCCCATTTGGAATTGGATTTTTTAAAAGCTAGATATTGAAGGTTATATAATTTATTGTGTTTCATGCCATGGGAACTCCACCCATGGCAGTTTCACCTTTCACTTGGGTGACCAAGAATTTCAAAACCAAATTTATAACTCAAATTTCACAATTGTATAAATCTCTGTGGCTAGAGTATATGCAGTTTAGCTTCAACATTTGGAATCATTGATTCTGATCTTTCATGTATTACGTATTCCAAAGAGTCAGTTCAAAAGACTTTGAGTGAAATTAGGTGTCCAAATGCAAATAAACTAATAATAAGAAGTCTGACTGATTTTCTTCAAGCAAATATAAGGTTTTAAGCTAATGAACACCTTTATAATTCATTTAAACTCATGGTCGTTTTTGAATACAAACCAATTGCCATTCTAAATAAACAAATTTTTAAAACCGAAGTTCAATTTACATCTTATGAAACAAACTGATTTAATGTGTATAGTTTCATACGTATTGGCAAATGCACATACTCTACATTTAACTCATATCCCTACCAAGAAACAGAGTATTTCCATCATCCCAGAAAGCTCCTTCATGACCCAGTAAATCTGCAGCCACTAGAAACAAATATCTTTAAACTTATGTTAAAAAACAAAATTTAACTGAGCAAGTCTGAAGGATCTTATTGGCTTTTCAGCAAGTCATGAATCAAGCAGCAACCACTCTAGCGACAGAAAGGATCTCTGAGGAGCTATACAGAATGAAAGATTTTTATAGGCAGAAGGGAGCAGGAATAAGGATGTTATACTAAACAAAAAAGTAGCTTGGTTATTGCAAGGCCATTTTCCTTTATGGAATGGCAAAGATCTATCAGGCAGATTACCTAACAAATGCTGACAGGTGACTCCTGATTGGTTGGTTTAAGATTCCATTCCTGAAAAGAGCTGAAACTATAGTTAAGCTAGATCTCAATTTGGTGATGTCGAATTTAGCACAGGCAATCCGTTTTGGGTCTGTTTTCTTGTTTTTAATAATTTCCCCCTTTAATCAGACTCAATCTCAGAGATGTGATCAATATTTAAGGTATCAATGCTATTCCAAGCTTACTTCCCTGGAGTTCTCATATACTTTTTTCTGAATCTTTTTGTAGTATTTATAGGTCATGACATTGGATTCACATTCTTTAAGTCAGTGATTTTTTTTTTCTTTATTCTTTTCTGACATTCTAGTCTTAGGGAGATCATTTGCTTTGCAGTGGTGGTTGTGAACGTGTACTTAAAGCTTCTGAGAGAATATAGCACCCAGGGAGCCCACCAACTGAGCTATCAGGGAAGCCCGATTATTATAATAAGCATGATAATTCCTAATGTTTGGAGTTCACTTCAGAGCCACGGCCCCTAAGACCCAAACCAATCAGACAAATAACTCAAAGAAAAACCCTTACTGAAGGAATCACTTCCTTAAGCCAAAT
Source organism: Capra hircus (assembly GCF_001704415.2). NCBI lineage: Eukaryota > Metazoa > Chordata > Mammalia > Artiodactyla > Bovidae > Capra > Capra hircus. The sequence goes on along the minus strand of NC_030815.1, from coordinate 50,198,609 downwards.
GGCTTGTTCAGTGATCTTATGTAGCTGAGTCTTAGCTTCCCCAGAAGTGTCAATCCAAGTGCAGCAAGCAGTGTTTGCCACAGCACACACATTTGGATGCTCTGCTAAAAGATAATGCTGTTATAAAGAACAACTTTGGCCAGAAAATCTAGGAATTTTTGTTGAGCAAACTTACTGTTTTAGCAACAGATTCTGCAATATTTTCAAGAGTTGAGAGATTCCTGATCATAGCCTCATTTGCATTTACTTCTGGCCATGGGAGTAGGAATCTGCCAATGGAAGCAAATTTGGAATCATGAATATCTCCAGGAAATTCCGGTTTGAGTCTTTGGCTCATGACTGGAAAGGTGACCGCCACAGAGGCTAGTAAAACTTAAGTGTCTGTAGACCTCATAGGTTGTTTTATTCTGGTTGCTCTGGCCTGTGTACTTTTTTTTTTGTACAGAGCCTGGGTGCAAGTTTCCCTGAGTTTGGAGTTGTTAATCAGAGGCAGAGGCAGGAAAATGGACCCACAGGGTTAGGGAGCTTGGCACAACAGACAAGGGCTAAATTTGTGCTAGAGAAACTGAGGCCTTGTAATTTAGGAAGAAATTTGAGATGGGAAGAACTATAGGATCACCAATGGCATGGAAATCCAGCAGTTATTTGGAGTTGGATATATGTGAACAATGGCATTATCTTTCTAGGACAAATTGAGGCAAAACATGAGTATAAAATAACCATAAAGAACTTCATGGTGTAAGAATTAGGAAAAGGATGGTCAGAGAGGGAAGGAGGAATGGAAGGAAATGTTCTTCATCTAGCACCTTTGTGGGAAGCAGTCTCCCTGAATGTTGGCTACTTCTCTCCCTAATCAGTTTTGTTTTTCTTTATTTCAGTTGCACTGCACAGCATGCAGGATCTTAGTTCCCCAGCTAGGGATCAAATCTGTGCCCCTGCATTGGGAGCATGGAGTCTTAACCACTGGACTGCTAAGGAAGTTCCTTGCAAATCAATTTGATCTTGAAGTCCTGAGCTTTTGCCCAGAACCAGATGTCACACAGAGCTTTCCTTCATTATAAAATATGACACCTTGCAATTTGGCAGCAGTGTCAGTAGTCAAGAGTACTTGGTAGAGTCCTTTCCATGAATCTTACTTTTGCACAAGCATAAAACAATAATTGTCCATAAATGACAAAATACTTAAAATGCCCATTGTTAAAGATGTGATGAGAGAGAATTATAATGAAATTGACATGGAAGTTTGTTCATTTCTATGATATATAATATTTTAAGATAAGTGGAATTCACCATTCTAGGAATTTCATAACACTTATGTTAATAACATGCTTCCATACAAATATAAACTAAGAAGTCTGAGCATAACTTCTTATTTGATATTTTCCCATGTAATTTAAACTAACCTAATGAGGTAACATTTTACCATGCGAGAGACAAATCTTTTGAGATTTTCCAAGGTCTCTCTGGGAAATCTCCAAGTTATTCTGAAGTCAGAAAGATTCCACTTAGAATTTGATTTGGGGAAGTTGCCAAAATGTCTAACAGTTTGAACATTTGACTGCTGCTGCTGCTAAGTCACTTCAGTTGTGTCGGACTCTGTGTGACCCCATAGATGGCAGCCTACCAGGTGCCTTCATCCCTGGGATTCTCCAGGTAAGGACACTGGAGAGGGGTTGCCATTTCCTTCTCCAATGCATGAAAGTGAAAAGTGAAAGCAAAGTCACTCAGTCGTGTCTGACTGTTAGCGACCCCATGGACTGCAGCCTACCAGGCTCCTCCGTCCATGGGAGTTTCCAGTACTGGAGTGGGTTACCATTGCCGTCTCCCCAACATCTGACTAAGTTATATCAAAGATCATTATGAAATAATGCTTAATTATCATTTAACCAGAGTGATAGTAGAAAATACTAAAAGCAAATAAAGAAGGTTACATAGTTGTGAGCAAAACTTGGCTATTTTAATATGAGAAGACTGGATTTTCTTAATTAAAGACTTGATAAAGACAATGTGAAATACAGTAAATTATTTTACAAAGTCAATGTGAAGTACAGTAATATTGCTAAGACATGAAATCTTTGTCCAGGCAGATTACTTAAAAGGTAAAGATACTTTTACAATTGCTTATCAAAAGCAGACCAAAAGTCCAATAGCACTTTATCCTTTGAGCAGAGTGAAAACCAAATTCTAGTTTTGCACCAGTATATTTTTAATATCAAAACTTATTAAAAATCAATAAATCCATTTCAATTTTAGTTAGCTTGACCACACATAAAATTTCCTTCCCAAGATCACTCTTCCACAAACCTTAGGGAATTTTTTAATATCAGTTCAGATTTTGTCCTATTTTCATTGTTGTTGTTACTATTGCTATTATTTTTCATTCTGAAATAATCAGTCATTTTACTTTATTTGCCCACTTTTCATACATGGGCTTCCCTGGAAGCCTAACTGGAAAATGATCTGCCTTCAATGCAGGAGACCCCAGTTCGATTCCTGGGTCAGGAAGATCCCTTGGAGAAGGGATAGGCTACCCACTCCAGGATTCTTAGGCTTCCCTGGAGCCTCAGTCAGTAAGGAATCCACCCACAAAGCAGGAGACCTGGGCTCAATCCCTGGGTTGGGAAGATCCTCTGAGAAGGAAACGGCTACCCACTACAGTAATCTGACCTGGAGAATCTCCATGGACAGAGGAGCCTGGCAGGCTACAGTCCGTGGGTCACAAAGAGTCGGACACAACTGAGTGGCTTTTCACTTTCACTTTTTCACTTTCATACACAGTTCTTTCCTCTTACTCAGACACAGAGATCTTAAACTTTTGTTTTTAAAAATTTAGCTGTCAAGTACAGTAATACAAAACCTATAAACAATAGTTAAATCCAAATTTTGTTTTTAGCAGTAAGTAAGTTAAGGTTACCTGCTCAGATGGCTAAAGCTTTTTACTAGTAATATTTATGGAGAAGACTAGTAAAAAGCTTTACCTATCTGAGCATTCCCCTTGACTGAGATAATTGGTAGTGGTTTACTGGTAGTGGTTTATTGGAGAAATCCCTGCAAAGGGTCCATATAGGGGTTCTCTCCTTCAAAGGTAAGTATGGAGGCATTTGTAAGGTCACTAACTTGTCAGAGTTTTGTTTATGGCTTTGTAGTTGTTTCAGAATGGAAAGGTAGTTCAGAGAGAGGATTGGTAGACTCTGGATACTCCGGTAAAGGAGGACAGAAGGGAGTAGCAGGAATCATGTCAGTCTTAGTTTTTGTTTTAGGTACTTCTTGTGTCTTTAATTCTCATTAGCATTTTGCTAATGAAACCTTTCAAAGAATCTTTCAATGAAGCTACTTTGGAATCTTGAAGCCTTCTGAAGCCTTCTGCATGTCAATTGAAATAGATATCTCATTCTATTTGTTTGATTTGTGAGCTCTTGCATTCACATGCACTCCTTAAATGAGTAATCTTTTCTAATTGGAATGTTCACTGTAACAGTGATTATAGTTCTAGGTTGTCTTAGAGATATTTTTCCATTATTGTGGACATCTACAGCTTCTGGGGCTGTAGTTTCTAGATCTAAAATAAGCAGTTGTGCTGGAAGGTGGTGTGCTTAATTCTTGAAACTTGAGGATCCCATTTCTTTAGCTAAGCCTTAGGTCTCTTGGAACCAAATTAATAGTTAAGAGGGATGGGCTGCTGGATTGGAGATTGTGTGGCTTTTTAATAGTGTACTGAATTGTACATAAATTTTCTTGAGCTGGTTAGGTGATCTAACAGCAATCTAACCATTTCATGACCAACTTATCCTAGTACATGAGTCTTAAGAGTTAGATGGTGAGCACTCTAACATCTTTTGAGTGCTTGATTTCTGCCCACCCGCCAATTTTGTGGCTTGGATTTTCAAGGTTCTCATTAATAATAAATCTATGATTCCTTTGGGGGCTTCCCTGATGGCCCAGTGAGTAAAGAATCCACCTCAATACAGGAGACACAGGAGATGCAGGTTCAATACCTTGGTCAGGAAGATCCCTTGGAGAAGGAGATGGCAATCCTCTCCAGTGTTCTTGCCTGAAAAATCCCGTGAACAGAGGATCCTGGCAGGCTACAGTCCATAGGGTCACTAAAGAGTTAGACATGACTGAGTGACTAAGCATGCATTATTCCTTTACCTTATGTACACAGTAACAGAAACCAACAAAACCCAAGGAAACAGGATGGTGCACACTACCAGCCGTTCCCAAAATGAACAGATTAATCCAGCAGACCCCACTAAATGGGGACTGTAGGCTGAACCAAGGGCTGTAGGTACAGGTTCCAGGTAGAACTATCTGCTAGCTGAAGCTGACCTGCTGAGTCTGGATCTGGACTGTGGGCTAACCAAGGACTGGTGCTCTGTTATTGCCTCTAGTCAGTCTGAAGTGAAGTGAAAGTGAAGTCGCTCAGTCGTGTCCGACTCTTTGTGACCCCATGGACTGTAGCCCACCAGGCTCCTCTGTCCATGGGATTTTCCAGGCAATAGTACTGGAGTGGATTGTCATTTCCTTCTCCAGGGGATCTTCCCAACCCAGGGATCGAACCCAGGTCTTCCGCACTGTAGACAGATGCTTTACCATCTGAGCCACCACCAGGGAAGTCAGTCAGTCTAGACTCACCCAATAACCCTTGACTGAAAAGTTAATTATATTGGGAGCTTGGCACAAAGAGAGTGGAACTGTGATCTGAGAGTAAGTTACCCATGGCCCTTGGAAATAATGAGAAAGAGACCACAAAGTGTTTGTAGGTATCAATGCTTACATTTCTTATTGTCCATGAAGCCATCAGATGTCTCTTTTGGGTCCCATCACTGCTACCAAACTGTTAAAAACAAAATTCAACTGAGTAAATTTTAAAGATATTATTGGCTTTATTCAATGACTCATGAATTGCAGCATCCAATCTGGTAAAGACAAAGGAGCTCAGGGGAGCTGTAAAAAATAAAAGACTTCTATAGGCAAAAGGGAGCAGAACAAGGGAGTTAAACTAGATAAAAACTGGTTGCTGCAAGGTCACTTTCCTTTTCCTTTAGTTAGCATCCGCTAACTAGTGCATATCAGGCAATTCCTGACTGACTAGTTTAAGATTCTATTTCTATTTCTTGAAGAGCCAAAAATATTAGTAAGTTAGGTCTTGGTTTGGTGCTGTGGGGCTTAGCATGAGCAACTCCATTTTGGGCCTGCAGTCTTTTTACAATTTTAACTGCTTCCTTCCCTCACTATTTGAGGCTTAAGAGTGGTTCTATCCTTCTGCTATAGCTAATCCAGAGTACTGTACTATTTCTGACATTCCCCCAAACCCTGACAATGCATATTAAATTTTATTCAGTTCTCCTTAAATTTACCAGTTTGGATGTGCTATCTAACTCTTGATAAGATTCCAAGGGTTATCCCTGGTAAAGTTGAATAGGTGTATACATTTGATTCAGCAGTAACAATTTATTAAATATATATACTTGAGACACTCTTGCACATTTGCTCAATCAGTTATACATGGATGTTTATTGAAATATTATTGTAAAACCAAAAATAACAAGATAATGGATCAATATATTGAAGTATAGGATTCTTTGATGGTTCAGACAGTGAAGAATCCTTCTGCAATGCAGGAGACCCAGGTTTGATCCGTGAGTTGGGAAGATCCCCTGGAGGAGGGATAGGCTACCCACTCCTATATTCTTGGTCTTCTCTGATGGCTCAGATGGTAAAGAATCAGCCTGCAAAGTGGGAGACCTGGGTTTAATCCTTGGGTTGGGGAGCTTCCCAGGAGGAGGGCATGGCAACCCCCTCCAGTATTCCTGCCTGGAGAATCCCCATGGACAGAAGAGCCTAGTGAGTTACAGTCCATGGGGTCTCTAAGAGTCAGACGCAACTGAGTGACTGAGCACAGTATAGCACAAGGCTTATGTAATCGTCTACTTAGTGTTAGATGGTTAGAATAGGAAAAAGGAGTCCAGAATGGTGGTGGCTAAAAGACAAGGAAGGGAAAAGCCCGTATAAATAGAACAAAGGAAAGTCCGACGACCAGAGTGAGGACCTCAGGTAAAACAAACAGCACTCCTGGCGAGCCAAATTTACATAGAGGAGGAGAAAAACCATATAAAAAGAGGAGCCAAAATTGGACTGGGGGCGTCTCTTCTCTTCGTGTCTTTTGGGTTGGCATGCCCTCACGCCTCGAGGAAGTATTTTCCTTTATTTTCTAAATAAAACTGAGCTGTAACACAGAGCTGTAACACTGGTCCCTCTGAAGGCTGTAACACTGATCCATAGCTTCAAATTTTTGTTGTGATGAGACAGAACTGAGGAAATTACACACTCCCCCGACATTAGCAAGTGATCAATAAATAATAACATGCAGAAGAGAGAAAGACATATAGAATATTAGGAAGAGAATTGGTTTCTTTTAGAAAAAGCTTTTTGAAGGAAGTACCTTGACATAATAGATAATAGTCTAAGCGCAACTCAGATCACATCTAATTGAAGAAATTTAGCACACATAATGTCCTCAAAATAAAAGGGTTTGTCCATTAAAAACTGGGCTTCCTGGGTGGCGCTGTTGGTAAAGAACCTGCCTGAGAATGCAGGAGACATGGGTTCAATCCTTGGGTCAGGAAGATCCCCTGGAGTAGGAAATGGCAACCCACTGTAGTATTCTTGCCTGGAAAATCCCATGTACACAGGAGCCTGGCAGGCTACAGTCCATAGGGTCACACAGAGTCAGACATGACTGAAGCGACTTAGCACACATGGACACACACATTGAAAAAGAAAAGAATTTTGCTTTCTGAAAGGTAAAAGAATTTGAAGTGAATGGGGGAAAATATTGAGTATCATTCTTTATTCTGTTACCTATAATGATACCCTGAAAATCTGCATGCAGTGGTGACTTCTGAGGCTAGGAGATAGTTCAGCTGGGCTGAGTTCTCTATGATATGAATATACTGAAGGGATGTGGCAATTTTCTATAAACACATTGTTTGAAGTCTCTTGCTTCTCAGTGATATTGAAATGCTCTTTAAGGTTGAGACCACAATGCCAGCTACTGCATCTTATTTAGTAGTGTTTCCCAGAAAACAGCAGTTCAAACAGTGTTTCAGTTCAGTTCAGTTCAGTCTCTCAGTCAAGTCCTACTCTTTGCAACCCCATGGACTGCAGCACGCCAGGCCTCCCTGTCCATCACCAACTCCTGGAGCTTGCTCAAACTCATGTGCATCAAGTCAGTGATGCCATCCCACTGTCTCATCCTCTGTCATCCCCTTCTCCTCCTGCCTTCAATCTTTCCCAGCATCAGGCTCTTCTCCAAGGAGTCAGTTCTTTGCATCAGGTGGCCAAAGTATTGGAGTTTCAGCTTCAGCATCAGTCCTTCCAATGAATACTCAGGACTGATTTCTTTTAGGATTGACTGGTTTGATCTCCTTACAGTCCAAGGGACTCTCAAAGGTAAACAGTGTTTAGCTTTATTCTTTAGAAGATCTGGGGCTGATTGTATCTTTATCCTAAAGAAATCCTTATAACTATTAACTGTTAATTTGTATGAAGAAATATGTAAAATAATTAAAAGCCATTTTTAATTTTTAGACCTGGAAGGTAGCTATAAATTTCTTCTAGAGGATTAATGCTCTTCTCATTAGCTTTATAGTTAACATTACCTGATGTCTGAGTTCTCCCTTCTTCCAAACACAAGAATGAATTGATAGTATGTTAAAAAGTACTATTCTTGCAAACTTTTTGGGCTTCTTTTTATATACCATTTATGTATATATATTTTTTGCATTTTTTAAAAAATTTTACTTTATAATACTGTATTGGTTTTGCCATACACTGACATGAATCCACCATGGGTGTATATACCATTTATATTTATAGAATATTTATTGAATGTCCTTTTGTTTCTATCCAACAAGATAATGCAGTTATGGCAGGTGGAAAACTGAAGCTGCGCTTTAGATTCTCAACACATTAGATACAAAAAGGAATGCTGTCACAGAGGGAATTTAGAAACCTAGAGGGAAGGGAAGGATTTGAGGCTTTGACAATAGAGGAGTTCCCCTGAAGGGATGATCATCAGCCATTTAACATCTCAGTTACCTCTTCTGCTTGTGACTAGACTTTCTGAAGTTTCTGAGAAAGTGGTGAGGAATGGTTATCTTCAGCTTAGCTGTATACAAAAGTCTATTAAGTATCACATGCAAAGCACAAAATTCCTTTGAATCAACCATTTTTTTTTTTCTCATTTGGAGTACTTTTTAAAATGAAACTTCTACTCAAAAAAAAATTCTTGGAAAATATTTTTGGCAATAGTTTTCATCTCTGGGAGAAAGTTTTTGTATTTAGTCAGCTTCTTAAAAACAGAAGGTGGATAATTTTTTTTTTTCTTAGCAGATATCTTTTTAAAGCTACTTTGTTAGAAAAAGTACCAAGATTGTACATGTAATTGTGATAATGTATATACTGATTATATATTGTTACAGTAAATATACAAATATATTCTACAATTGTTTCTATTTTATCATTTCATTGACCTCTATTTAGAAGTATTTTAAAAACAGACACATCATTTAGGAGATGTTCTTATTAATAGGAAATGTGTTATTTACAATGGGTAAAATATATAGTAAATATATGGAAATATGCTGAAATATTTTTAGGGGCTGTTTTATTAAACCTTTATTCATTTAAATGTCTTTAGTCCAAAGAAGGAACTAGAAAACTAATCCCCCTGAGATTAAATTGGACATCTGGGACTGTGGAATGTTGAGAACAGAGTTAAGGTTCAGAATATGAATTTATGTGTCCATTCCTCATGTTTGTTGCTGTTCTGTTATTTAAAATTTTCTGTAACTACTGCATTCTACTTACCTGGGACTGGCAGAAAGGGTGCTGCACTCAAATGTAAGTGAACCCCTATGTGTGACCAAGTATGAAAAGGGAATGCACAAAGCTTTCTTCAAATTATACGCAATCTTTCTTTCTGATTTGAAAGAACAGAAACTTCTCTTCATTAAGTCTGAAATACCACAAGTTTCTGTCTTACCCTTAGAGTTTTAAAATGCAATATAATAATAAATATGTACTATATATATGTATATACACACACACACACACACACACACACACCCCAAGCCCCTACTCTGAGGCAGACATTTTTATACGTACTTTAGACAGGAGGAAACTGAAACAAGAGAATTTAAGGAATTTGCAGAAAATCACAAAATGCTGAGTAGTAAAGATTTGAACCCAAAGCCCATACCCTGCCCACAATTCTGTTGCCTCTCTTGTTAGAATCTTTGAAAAAATTGTAGACCCTTTTTTCATTTTTCAGACTGGAACCTATACATGTTTTGTATGTCCTCCAGCTTCATTGTCATGCTACTGATAAAATGGGTCTCACACACACAGAAAGATGGCAGAGCTGCTGCCAGCCAAGTGGGTGTGATTGCCATGTGTTCAGTTCAGGCAGTGTATGGAAAGGTTGGAATGGTTGCACTTGTAGAAACCTGGGCCTTCTTCTTAATCGCAGTCCTATTGTTTCAGGTCATTTACATTCAGAGAGCACTTCAGGACTCATCTCAGCATACTGCCAGGGCTCTGCTGTGGGAATCTCCTTGGTATGCAGGCACAGATGAAGGCCCTTGAAGATGGCTGCTGCCCCAGGTAGGAAGATGACCCAAGTGAGTTCCTTGACTCTTGAGAGATGAGCTCAGCTATAAGAGGAAAGAGTGTTCTGAGACTTGAAACAGAGGAAGGAGAAAGAGTAAAATTGGATTTAAATGGAAATCTGATGTTCATTTGAATTTGTTCCAGTTATGCTTGGAATGTCGATGCATTTGAATTTTCAAGTTTAGAACAGTATTATGTGAAAATGCCTCAATAATTCCAGAAAAGAATATGTCCAAGGGGAATGAGGAAGTAAAGGTGTCTTTTATTACTTTCAGCTTTTCCTTAAATCCATTTAATTATAACAGTAGCTTACATCTTTAATAGCTTTTCAGGGCACTTTGTGATGTGTAACTTTATTTTATTCTCACAGTAGATCTTCACTGTAGGCAACACAATTAGTATCTTCTCCATTTTGCTGCTTTTAAAAAAACTGAGAGGCAGAAAGATTATGTAAATTGTTATTACTATTATTACTAGTAGTGAGTCAGTTAAACAATAGAGTTGATTATTTAAAAAAGTTATCTATATCTGTCTATAATTATGCCTTAACATTTTAACTTTAAATGAGTGTATAACTTGACATGGGCTAAGCCCTTTTATTTGCATATATTTTTGATGACTTGAAATTCTCTATGATTTCTTATTGAATCATCTATAATTTCTAGGGTTTCGGGGGAAAGGAGTTAACTACTTAAAAACATTTTTTAAAACAATGAGTGCGGCCTCCTATATTGTTATAGCTGTTTTATAAATATTTTGTTGTTATCAAATCTGGCAATTTTTTTGTTGTAACTTGCCTTTACTGAATCTTACTAAAAACTTCAATAGCATTTTCATAGTGATATATGTATTTTCAAATGCATTGTCTATTGGTATATAAATATTTATTGAAGTTGTATATTTATAACAGGTACAATAGACATACACAGATTTGGGAAGAAACACAACTGATCCTTATTAAATATACACTGCAAGTGTGGGCAGAAGGACGTAGTTGAACTTGTGAATAATCTGCTATCTGTGAGCATTCATTGTAAGAAAAGATATAAATTTTTTTAGAAATGTAAAGATGAACCTCATTTATTTTGAATATACAGAGCAATTAAGAAGGAGTAATCTTATGGATGTAAAGATTTAGCTGAAGTCTAGTCACCATAATATCTACTTGGTAAAACAGTATTATTTGAATTACCAATTATGTACCAATTCTAGGGGCTGAAGACAGTCTTATGAAATAGAGTCCATAGTTCTGGGAGAAGGACATTAAACAAATAAAATGTGTAAGACGGTAAAAAGTCTATGGACAAGATACTTTGGGATTTGAGACAAAGACTGATTTCAGGGCCTCACTGAGAAGTTGCTATTTCAGTAAAGCTGTGAAAGAAGGGAGAGAGTTCATATACTTTAATGGTGCTAACACAAACAAATGCAGTGGAGTTCAAAGGAGGCATTTTTTATTTAGCTAAGTTTGTGAAAGGGGGGGACCAGCCAGGGAGCATCAAGCACAGAACTCCTGGAGGCCAGTATGTCTAAAGCAAGATGAGGCAGGGGAGTAATAAACAGGACCAGAAAGAAATGAGTGGTAATGGGAGGAGTGCTGTTGGAAACAGAGTCATCTAATCTTGTATTAGGACTTTGGTTTTTATTCTGAGTCAAACAGAAAGACATTGGATGATTTGAATGGATGGGGTCATGATCTGACACGTGATAGGCTCTTGTGTGCTCAATTGAGAACATCCTAACGGCCAGGAGTGAAAACCCTCAGACTGGTTGGTAGACTACTGTAGAAGTCCATGTGAGGGACCATGCTTACGGCTATTTTTCAAGCAATGAAATTAGCAGTGAAGGTGAAGAATGATTTATATGATTCTTAAAAAATAAGACAGTAGGATCAAAATGGAATGCTTTTGCTAAAATGCATGTTGCCAAATCAAGATAACTTAACTTCAGTTTATGCTCTTCCAGAAATGGAATTTTAAACCAGTCGATCAGGAATCAGCTGATCACTAGCTGATAGACCCCTGCCATCTCCTAAAGGAAAGTGACCTTGCAATAAACAACCTTCATTTTTGTTTACTTGTTTTGTAACTTCCTTGTTTCTGCTCCCTTCTGCCTAAAAAAAAGTCTTTCATTTTGTACAGCTCCTTGGAGTTCCTTTCTCTCTGCTAGATTGAATGCTGTCTGGATTCATGAGTTGTTAAATAAAGCTAAGAGGATCTTTAGAATTTACTCGGTTGACTTCTGTATTTTAGCATTATTAAAAAAATGTTTGAACATAGCAGGAAAGGTGATGATAGAAAAATTAAAAACAATCAAAGTATGTGAGAGAAGATTGTCTAAATTATGTTGTGGCCATATAATGAATATTATATAAAATATATGTAACATACAGAAAAAAATTATAGTGACATTCAGTCGTGATATATGGTAGTGTTAAGTAAGATTGTAAGATAGACAAAATAAATTTTCACAAATATAAAATATGAATGTATATTATATATATGAGGCAAAAAAGACAGGAAGAATATATAATATATTCATGGATTATGGATGTTTTGAAATGTAATTTTTGCTTCTCTGCATTAATTTTTTAAATAAATATATGCTAGATATATTATTTCATTTATTTCTTTGTTTAATCTTTTTTTCTTTTTGAGAAGTGATCATCTTTAGAATTCTGCTCTTGGCTTTGAAACATTCAAAAATGAGTGAGATATAATTCTTGTCATCAGTTTTCGGAAGTTTGTGGGTGAAGAGAAAATAGTACCAATGCACATACCAATATATCAAGAAATTTTACCAAAGCAGCTAGAGAAGCACAAACGAAATGCTGTGAGGGTTTATGAGGTGGCAAACATTTAGCTGTCTGTAGCACGTGAGTTGGGCTGTGAATTATCAGGGGGGTGTTTCGACAGTGTGTGGAACAGCATTTTCAGCTGAGGGAACAGAATTAGCAGAATTATAGAGGCAGGGATGCGAGTACCATGACAGAGAAATTAAGTATGTAGTATGGCTAGAGCGTAAAGGGAGCATACCTGGAAAATTATATAAGTATAACATAGTATGAAGAAGCATGTAAATACAATGGAATAGAATCCGACATGAAAAATGGTAGACTTAAAGTAATAGAATATTGTTAGTCACTGAAGAATCGTGTATATGTGCTATATTCATAGATAAACACATTTACATACATTTATATTCATATATTAGCTAATATCTATATTCAGGTTCCTCAGGCTATTAATATTAGACCTGTGTCAAAAAATTGACATTTAATGAAAAGACAAATGTATCCTTATGACTTCTCTTCCTTCCAGAAATATTTGCTGATTTATTTTGGGCTCTACTAAGAGAAATAACTGTAAATATTTATTTGTGGATTGAAAATTTTACTCTAGGCCCTCCTGTACTAAAATGCTTCTGAGAAGCAGCCAGAAGAATCTAGTTCATTATATGTGAAGTTTATTTTCTCATTCGTTTGGAAGAATGAAAATAATTTTTGCCTTCCAGAAGAACTCAGTGGTGACGTCTATGGAGAGATGCTGGGCATCTCCTTTAAATTTGTCGTGACTTAAGGCCATGGCATAGAGCCAGAGCCAGCATTATGGCTGCCCTTTGTCACATTGCTGCAGTTCGTGAGTTTGCATTAGTCAACAGCACTTTGGAGGGTCTGATTTCTTACTTGTGAACATTTGCTCTTGGCTGTAAACTGGTAAATAAACAAAGGCTTTGCATGAGAGAGCAATGACATTTTGGTAATTCTAGGGGAAAAAAAGTCAATTTGAGCACTTGATGATAAAGAGAGGAAACCAAGATGTTACATTTTGCAGTCATTTGTCCCTCCCATTTGTAACTGACAGATTGGATTTAACACATGGAAACTGAAAGACTACTTGTCTTTAAAAATGGTCTAATTACATTTGGAACTTAAGGGGAAATAGAAGATTCCAGGATATTTTTGTTTTGAATTTGAAATTGGGGACAGCGCATGCACAGTTGTTTGTTTTCACACTTTATGGGAATGAATCACACCATGTCGACCGTGAGATTTAATTATGTATTTAGCAGAGAAGCTGGAGATGCGCCAGTGCAATAGCTAAGCTGCTGGAATAGCCTGTGCACAGCCCCTTCCAGTTTCCAGACACTCCAAACCTTTCCTAATAGCATGTTTAACATAGGAGAAGGAATGGTGTTGATGAGATGCATCAAATCTCGGTGGAATTGTGTCTGCTTGGAAACAAAATGCTGATGTCAAAGAAGGACTTTTTTTTTTATTTTTTATTTAATAGTGGGGAGTGAAGCTGCTGAACCTCTGGGCATAGGATTTAACTTTAATTGAGGCAGTCTGAGCAAAACATGTCATCTCTGCCTGTTCCCATTGTTCTTTTCATCTATAGGTCAGTGCGTGAACCCTTTGTTCCTAAACCTTGATACACACACACACACACACACACACACAGAACTTGTTGCAATATATAGATCTTGGGGACCAGGGATGAAGAAAAGCTTGAATTATTGCTTTTAAAAATTCACCATTAGTTTAATGAGTCTTCTTTAATACTCAGTTCAAAATAGGATTGGCTGAGAAAATTCTTAGGTTGATATGTGTTCAAAGATTTATTTTTTCTGATAATAGCTAACTAAATAGGTTAACTTATTTATTAAGTATTCATGAAGGATACTTAAATAAACTAAAAGGGAATAGGTAAGGGTGTTATTTTGCCACAAAATTTATTTCCTTCTTAGATGTATTTAATCCAGAGTTTTCATTCGTTTCAAGGTTCTTGAAGGTAGCTAGGAACATTAAAGTTTCTTAATATGTCAAAAGCCTAACAAAAGTCATACATTTCATTAGCATGAAAGGACTCTAAGGCTAATGAAATATCTTTCTTATTCACTATTATTGTATCACCCTGACTAGTTGATTGACTGTGGGTAACATTTTAGAGTTTCATTGTGGAGGAAAGTAATAAAAAACAGATCTTTCATGGTAAAAGAGCTGGGATCTGAAGATACAACCTCAATATTTATGTTCTTATGATTATTTCTGTCTACGTTTTTTCCTTGTTCTCAAATGGGGATGAGAATTCTATATAAAAGCAACATAATGACTCTGGGCATAGACTAACAAGTGAAGAATGCTAATTCCTTCTGATTTATAGTAAATTCTGTTCGGAAACAACATTTACTCTCTTGCTCCTTGGTCCCTTTATTTATAGATGTTGGATTCATTCTCCTATAGTCTAGGTGATTGTTTGTGGGGGTTGTTGGAATTTAGAGTCAGTGAATCTTTGATCCGGATGTATTTTTAATAAGGTGGTCAATAAAACTTGTTTTAGATAACTTTCAGTGAGGAGAATGGAACTGCCTGTGATTAGGACCTATGCTTCCTTTGTATTGATAAATGTAAAGTGGGCATATTCAAAAACTGATTGGCCAGTTTGCTGAAGCAGGGATGTTACTTGATGAATTAAAATATATGTGGTACCCCTACTGACAGTCAACTACGAAACAGTATTTTAAAGAGGAGTCCTTGAAAATACATAAAATTAGTTTAAAAAAGAAGAATGAAGCAATTCACTCATGAACACAGGCAGCATTACGCCTCCATAGTTGACAGGCAGGGCAGCAGCATTCAGCTGTGAACCCCCTTCTGAAGAACACTGACTTGTCCAAGGTCATGCTTCTTTCCAGCACTGAATGGGGTATGGGAAGGGGATGCTTATAACAGCCTGGCCTCTTATCCCAACTTGGGACAGGTTCAAAATCCATTCTGTCTTCAGAACCTCCATGAATTTGGCTGAAGCTTTCACTGAGACGGTATCACAGGTCAGCTTTTCCTGCTTCTCAGCCCTGCGTCTTTTCCTTCACTTCCACAGGAGTTGATCACAGAACATTCCCGACATCCTTCTGCCCACTAATGCCTTCTGAGTCTGTCTCTGTCTCCCAGGAAACCTAACCTGCAACAGCCTCAGTGTGTATAAAAGAAAGCTAATCTGGGCTGCTTTTATGTCCCATGTGTATAGTCTGGAGGCTGTCACTACCCTGACTCAGAAGGTGTGGTGGCCAGCCTACCTCCTTATTCTCAGTCTGGGTTTCCTTCTGATTGTATCTAGCCATATATGCTAAATCTATCTTTTCAGTCTTGAGAAACCCTAAACATTCATGTATTCCATTCTAACTACCATGAGGAACATCCCCTTCCTTCCTCACCCACGAAAATGAATTGTGTGTTCAGTTTAAAGCATGTGAAATGATTTCCACTGAATTTCAGCCGTGACCAATAGCTAACAGCCTCATTGTGGTCTCTCAGGCTAAGCACCATACGTTGAATATCTGAATTCCCACATAAATAATATTATACACCTTATTCTGTTTCCCAGAAGATCTTTCTTGGGATTCCAGATGTTGAAACCATCATCATGTTAGGAGCCAGGAAATGTTTTGTCATTTCTGTTATGTGTGAAGAATAATATTTAAAATATTTCTCTGAATGTTATTTTCCATCTTGCTTTGCAATTTTTATCATTTGTAAGCTCACGTTGGTTTTTCTGTGTATGTTTTTGGTGTGCCCGATCAAACCTGTTATTGTGATTTTATTTTGACACTCTTGGTGTCAATTTCCAGGAAACACCTGTCTAAAGAACAACGTAGAGCTCATCCTATGGGAGTGAGCCAGCCATCTCTGCCAGGCATAGTAGAGTTCTAGCATCTGTGTGTTAAGACCAAATGGTGCCTGAATCAGTTTAATTTAATTTGCTTATCATTTCACTTTGGAGAGAATTCACAATACAAAGATACATTCACAAAGAGACCTTTTCTGCCAAAACCCGGTTTCCTAAAATGTGCAAATACTGATTATTGAGTCAAAACGTTCTCTTAGTTTAGCAATTTTCCCATTATACCTTTAGATCACTAATATAGAACTTGCTTAACCATGACTAACTAATGAGTGATGTCTGCATAATGTGAAAATGTTAATCCATATCTTCAAATATCTATTCTTAGTCAGCTCTGATTTGTAAAGACGACTGGAGAAAATGATAGTTTATCTCATGGAAAATGGTCTATCTTTGTAAATACTCTTTCTCTATTTTCTTGGCATTTATACATGCATGCTTACAACCTTCTTATTAAAATACAAAAATCACTGGTAGAAGGGATAGCTCTCAATCTATACACTCAAGTGTCCACACAATGTTCCATGTCTTCATTTTTCAGTGAGTGAACTCAACGCCAAATTCTGAGACTCTTTCCTGCTGTGATGATGGAAAGATTGATTTTTTCCTTTTCTTAGTGTCTCACTCTCTTCTCTGAGCTAAAATATGAATCTGGGGCCATTTGCCGAGATAAAGTGTTAGAAAGAAGGCTCCCTGCTTGTCATCATGGGATATCTGTGTTATGGACTGGATATTTGTATCCTCACAGAATTCATGTGTTGAGACCCAACCCCTAACCCCAATGGTGATAGTATTTGAAGATGGGGCCTTTGGGAGATAATTGGATTAGAAGAGATCATGAAAATGGCCCAGATGATTGGAATTGTGTCTTACAAAAAGTGGGAGAAAGATGAGAACTGTTTTTCTCTCCCTCCCTCCTTCCCTCCCTCCCTCCCTCCCTCTCTGTCATGTAAGGGTCTATCGAGAAGGAGATGTCCACAAGCCAGAAAGAGAATCTCTCACTAGGGCCTGACTCTGTTAGCACTTTAATCTTGGGTTTCTCAGCCTCCAGGACGGTGAGAAATAACTGCCTGTGGTTTAAACCACTCAAACTCAGTGCTTTGTTATAGCAGCTTTAACTGCCTACTACAATCTGTCTACACTGATGATGATGAGATGGTCTTGTGCCTGTCCCCATGGCCTCATCAAGCCTGACACTTCTCCATTTTTCCTGGGTCATGGTTGTGACTTAGAGATTTGTGCCAGGCTGTCTGTAGTGTCACTTATTTGAAGCATCATACAGCATCTCTTTCAAATCTTGTTACCTCTCTACAAGCAGCCCATAGATTCTCTTTTTCCAGAGACCTGTGCGCTTGATTTCTATTGGACTCCTTGCCTCTATTCCTAGTACTTTAAAGTTCCTTCATGGTATGTGCATGTAAGGGGAAAAATCCAGACTGCCCTGTAGGTAGGTGAGTTTTATATTCACCATTCCTTGAGATACAGAGCTCGTTTAATTTCTTCAAGAGCAGATACTTTAAAAAGATACTATTAATAATGCAATGAGATGAGAAAGGACCACATAGACTTTAATATCTCAAACTATTTTTCAAACACAAATCTCAGCAGCCGGTTACTGACAAGCATTTTCATTTTAGACAGAAAGAGGAGGATGCAGTGTGCCTTGCGCAGAATTTGTCACCAGCCAGCAGAGGGAGCTTCTGAAATTTTAGTAGAGGTGTAGCAGTCATGGGTACCAGTGATCAAAGATGGCTTGTCTCAGTAACTACAAGATATGCCAGTGCTTTGTGATGGGGAATCAAAGGTCTTTCTCCTAACACCTAGGCTTAAATCTTTACTAGCGATGAGTTTGGCACATGTCATATTAACCTCTCTATTCTTTAGTTTCCTAATCTGTAAAATGGGCAGATGATTTCTAAAGCACTTAAAACAGTTTCTGACACATATTATTGTTACTTAAGTGATTGTTCATGACAATGATTGTAGAAAAAAATACCAGAACTGCTGGAAATGTAGGTCACTCTATCGTCCTCTCCTCCTGGTAGGAAGAAAATAATAATGGGGAGGAAAAATAGTGAATTGATAGCATATTTATCTAGATGGAATGGAATTAAAACCAGAAAGAACTAAATTTACCTTGAATTGGTAAAATTAATTTTCCTGACATCAGAGAAAATGGATGTCTATAAATCCATTTTTCACAAGTGGGTCAAAGTATCTATAAATTCATATCTTGCTATGATAATCAAATAATTACCTTTAAAAATAACATGTGGTTTATAATGCATCAGATACAAATGTAGGATTTATTGGCAAGAACTAATTGATTCTAATTAGTTTGATACCTAATTTGGTTTTATGTTTCCCTCTACATTTTACCTCCAAATTGAAGACTCTTTACCTTAACAGCTCACACAGCATAATCTGTTAAACATTTCTGGAAAAAGAAATATATCTTTCCCTTTGAAAGCTATTCATTCCAATCATAAAGTGCCACAGGCTTTTCCTCCCCCACCTCACCCTGCCCCCATTCAGAATTCTATAGGGAAAGAAATGGTAGGGAGATGAAAGTCCTTTAAGACTTCTTCCTTTAAGAAATGAGACTCTCTTTTCCCTAATTTAATTAAAATAAACATGACTTGAGAAAGAACAAGAAATACCTGCAGGTTTAATTCTAGTTTCTCTCCATCTGTTAGACCCATATTTTCTGAAATGACCTAGCAGCTGTGCTGCAAAGACACCCCACACTAATGTTCTCTTTTATACATGCCTAAGACTAAAGCTTTAGTAAATATTTCAGTATTTTATTTATATCAGATATAGTCACCTTTTAAAAATGCCACTGAAAGCTCTGTGTTTTCCTTTGAAGGTGGCATGTTGACAGTTGAAGTGAGTCCTCTAGCTACACTGTTGACCTCAGAAAAGATTTGGGAGAATCTTCTGGTTGAGAACTAAATATCAAATTGTACCAGGAGAATCAGTTTTCAGGGACTCAGAGTGGACCATGGTCTGCTACTCTGAGCAGAGGCAAGCATATATTTTATATGTGCTCAATAAAAGGGATCACAGGATTATAAAACAGAGCAAAGGTGATTTGATGGTGATACCTGGATACAAAAATTCTTTATTCATTCAGCCATTCAGCTGTTTACTAAGCACCTATAATACTATACACTTTTGGAGGAGCAGGGGGCACTTATGTAGATCTTGCACTTAGGTATCTTCACACTTAAAGTAGCCCTTAATAGAGGATTATTCCTTAAGGAGGGTGAGTGAGAGGAGAGGGTGTGTGGTTCTCCAAACCTCCATGGAAGACTCAACTTTTAAATCCAAGCCTTGAAAGATAGATGGAATTTTATAATATGTTTGTAAAATACATGTTTTTCTTTTAGGGGAATGAGTAGCATAGGTGCCTTTAAGAGAGGAAGGTACAGGGTATATGCTAGGAGAGTGAGTGATGCAAATAAAGAGAAAGATGATTAAACAATAATGTTTATTATAGTTGCTACTAATTTATTAAGGAGCTTTCACATTATAGAAGGATTCTTAAAACTTTCCTGAGAATATACTAATAACCAAGAGGAACTTGGCAATGGGGCCAGAGATGGCCAGCTGCATGATTTAAATTTCTTTAAAGTCTGACCTTTTTCTTCTAGTAATTTATACAAAGTTTGTATTTTATTTCATAATGCAAGTACATATGCTTATATATATATATATATATATATACATATATATATATATATATATATATAAAGTCTCAAATTGTTTTCAGGAAGATACTACCATCTGTGGCTGCACTTACCTCTTGTCATGGAAAATAAAGCTCATATTCCTGGATGTATGAGTCCTGAGTTGTAGAGGCATGGGCACATAGTCACTCAGATACGAGCAGCAGAAGACAAGAGGAGAAAGGCAGATTAACCCCTCATTGTGGCTGGCCTTTAGTGAGCAGTTCTAGGCTAAAATACTTGGAAGGGGTTCTTTAGGTAATGGGGGAATGAAGGAAGTTTTAAATCAGGCCGTTAGGAGACTCCAGCTTACTCTGGACAATCAGGCTTGACTTGGCAGAATATTTTAGATAGATTGGGGTGAAGATATAGGAAAAGGAAAGAAGGAGGCTAGTTAGTAAGTGAAGGTCAGGGTCGTGGCCAAGATACAGTCACAGAAGAGGAGGGAAGCCTAGACACTGAACAGATGGAACTTGATTGGATGTTGGTGGCAATGGTGAGAGGAACATAATGTTTTTTTGATTCTGGGTATAATTGTGAGGTTACCAAAAGTTCCATTAAAAAACATGGGGAATCTGAGGACCAGAGGAGCAAATTTGAAAGTAAAGACTGGTAAGTTCTACTTTAAACTACAGAGTTTGAGATAGCCAAGAACTGTTCTAGGAATCTATCCTACAGATGCATGGATGACTTTTTTAGTCTCCATTTATCTCTTTAGGGTGCATATATTTAAAATGAAACCAGATGTGTTTAAAAATTATATATCAACATTTTAAATGCATTTATTTATATAGTTTTTACCGATTGTTTATTACTAACAAAATGATCATTTAATCTAGTTTTTTTTTTTTTTTTAAATCTTAGAGATTTAGCACATTGGGGAATAAAATAAGGTTTATCTTTTTAAGTAAACTTTAAGTTACAATTAATAAACAGCACTTTTTTTTTTGGAACAGAGAAGCATATAAGAGATCAATAAAACACTTTAAAGGATAAAATATTTTATTATAATAAAATTATATAAATGAAATGAATGAAATTATAGAAATGAAAATATGAGTTTAGGGAGAAAAGGAAAAAGTAGAGTTACAAATGTTTGTTCATTTGGCTTGTTCATGTAGTTTAAAATAGATAATGTGTGTGTGTTAATTGCTCAGTTGTGTCTGACTCTTTGCAACCCCATGGACTGTAAACCACCAGGTTCCTTTGTCCCATGGAATTCTCCAGGCAAGAACAGAGGAATGGATAGCCATTTCCTACTCCAGGGAATCCCTGACCCAGAGATCGAGCCTGAGTTTCCTGCATTGCAGGTAGATTCTTTACCATCTGAGCCAGGGCTTAACACTGGTACAGTAACTAAATATAATCATGAACATGGTAAGTGGTAGAAGATCTATGACTCTTAACATCTTAGGTCTGCTTAGACACAGATCATTTTGAAAGGTAATGCAGACTTTTTAAAAAGGTAGGCTGCATTCTCTAGCTGGAGGGTCTGAACCCTAATGAATTATAGAAAGTGTTTGGTAACTTCTTCCCAACAAATTTCTCTTAGTTAACTTCTATGCAGAGAACATCATGAGAAATACTGGGCTGGAAGAAGCACAAGCTGGAATCAAGATTGCCAGGAGAAATATCAATAACCTCAGATATGCAGATGACACCACCCTTATGGTAGAAGTGAAGAAGAAATAAAAAGCCTCTTGATGGAAGTGAAAGAGGAGAGTGAAAAAGTTGGCTTAAAGTTCAACATTCAGAAAACCAAGATCATGGCATCTGGTCCCATCAGTTCATGGGAAATAGATGGGGCAACAGTGGAAACAGTGTCAGACTTTATTTTTGGAGGGCTCCCAAATCACTGCAGATGGTGACTGCAGCCATGAAATTAAAAGATGCTTACTCCTCGGAAGGAAAGTTGTGACCAACCTAGATAGCATATTCAAAAGCAGACATTACTTTGCCAACAAAGGTCCATCTAGTCAAGGCTATGGTTTTTCCAGTAGTCATGCAGATGTGAGAGTTGGACTGTGAAGAAAGCTGAGCGCTGAAGAATTGATGTTTTTGAACTGTGGGGTTGGAGAATATTCTTGTGAGTCCCTTGGACTGCAAGGAGATCCAATCAGTCCATCCTAAAGGAGATCAGTCCTAGGTGTTCATTGGAAGGACTGATGTTGCAGCTGAAACTCCAATACTTTGGCTACCTCATGCAAAGAGTTGACTCATTGGAAAAGACCCTGATGCTGGGAAGGATTGGGGGGCAGGAGGAGAAGGGGATGACAGAGGATGAGATGGCCGGATGGCATCCTCGACTCGATAGACATGGGTTTGGGTAGGCTCTGGGAGCTGGTGATGGACAAGGAAGCCTGGCTTTCTTCGATTCATGGGGTCGCAAAGAATTGGACATGACTGAGTGACTGAACTGAACCGAACTGAAGTGTGTGTGGCCAGTTTTAAGTCTCTGGTGTAGAAATGGTACTGGTGACTATGGTGATGGGAGTGGAGACTCAGTCCTGGTGGCCAGATACATTTCAGCATCTCGTTTGTGATGGCAGCAGAAGCAGAGGATCATAAGACTGTTTTCAGAAAATTTATACTTCTGCCTTAGGAGCTTCAACTCTTAGCTGGAACTCCAGTCCTCTCATCTATCCTGTGAGCCTCTAATACTCTTTCAACAGACTTCTTTTTCTGCTTACCCAACCTTTACTGCTGAGACAGAAGCAAATATACAAGAGGCAGTTTTACATGGCTGGCTTCTAAGGGAATAAGCACCTATATGTTAACATCAATAATAGCTTAGTCTAATCGTGAACTTCCTGACTGTTTTAGAATCTTTTTTTTTTTTTTTTTGTAACGCTGCATCCTCCACAAATAGGTCCAGCTTGTTGATGTCCGCAGGGCTTAGGCTCTGTGCTGTACAAGAAGTTACATTCTTCTGATCTTTTAAAGCAGTTCTCAACTTGTTATTTGCTAGCAGTGAGGTTGATGGAGTTGGAGTGGGATTGGAGTTGGATCGAGCACAGAAAACTGAAGAAACTGGGGTAAATGAGAACATCCAGAAGATGGTTATTTGAGAAAGCCTGGAGCAAAATATGACTTACCGTTGTTTACCTCTCACACTGTCCCTCTGACTCCAGCAACACTAATCTAGAGTGGAGATCTGTTTTGTAAGAGCTAATGAAAATGACAGGCCGTAAATAGTAGTGAACGATATTTGCATCCCCCCTTTCAAAGGTAAATGTAGAAAAAGAACGATAATGTCTGGGGAATGTGAGCCTCTGAGAGTAACTTTATCCTGTAATCCATCCATCCTTGGAAAACAACAAAAATAACATGAGGTAAAACTTGGAGATAAAAAAGGCTGAATGTTTTGGTTACCAAGTTTGAAATTACGTTGTGTAAAACACTTTGTGTATATTTATTTATTTTACCTTCACATGTTTTTTTATTTCATCTTCATTTTATTTTAAACTTTTTATTTTATATTGGAGAATAGCTGATTAACTATGTTGTGATAGTTTCAGGTGAACAGTAGAGCGGCTCAGTCATACATACACATGTATCCATTCTTCCCCAAAGTTCCCTCCCATCCAGGCTGCCACATAACACTAAGCAGAGTTCCCTGAGCTATACAGTATAGGTCCTTGTTGATTATCCATTTAAAATATAACAGTGTGTACATGTCGACCTCCAACTCCCTAACTATCCCTCCCTTCAACCCTTCCCCTGTATGTATTTATTTTAATGGGTATGATATTTAATGTAGGCAATAATTTTGATTCCTCTCCACTCCTTCATTAATCAGAGTATTGCTAATACTACATACTGCCTATACCTTTTAAAAAGACTTCAATTATAGTGATAATGTAATATAATTGTCTTTAAATTGGCTCTGATATACTAATTAATGAATAAACACATTGCAGCCTCTGTGAAAGATGAGGGCAGAGTAAATGAGGCCTGCTGTTTCAGAGGGCTTCAGATTTTATCTCTAATACTCAAAATTTTGAACTTGGATATTACATTAACCTTAGATATGCTAGTAATCAAGTGTGGCCAGACAGCTGTCTCCTGATTACATATCTGAGAAGATAAATGTAGTATTTATGCCAATCAAAGTCGGCTTCAATTCACTTGTTGACTAGCTTCAAGCTTAATAGAGGGTTCTGAAAACAGAGGAAGCTTAAGAGATGTCAGATGGAAATGAAAAAAATATTTACCCCCCAGCCATCTTCAGGCTAGAGATGCACAGTCCCTCAATACATTTGTTAAATGTGAGAAAGGCTGCAAAAACTTGGCAGGTTTACTGATATGTCATAACTTATATAAGAATTGTCTGGTCTATGAAGAAAGTCTCTCTCTTTTTTTAATTGTGAAAACAATGTCACAACATTACAGGGAGTTTGGCAAATAGAGGAGAAGATATCAATCATAATCCCAACATTCAAACATTAAACCAAGTACAATATTTGTGGGTTCTGTTCCTTTTGTTTTTCATTTAAATGGTAAGTTTTCCATTATTGCAACCATAATGTCCTCATTACAACTTTGTTCTTTCTTATTAAAGTCAGCTTAGGAGGGGTTTTTATGTTTTTCTGTGTTGACTCATAATTATCTAGTTTAAACAATTGTATAATTTTCAGTGAGGTAGATGTACTTTATTTAACTAGTCTCTTACCTGTGGGCATCTTATTGACTTGTAACATTTTGGATTATTCAGTGTGTCTCAATGAATACCTTGCAATCATTGTGTCTTCAATATTTGGGGAAATTTCTTAAGATAAGTTTTTAGGTAACAGTAAGGCATGCCCCTTTAATTGGTGATGTTGGTAAAACCAATTACATGGGATGTTGGAGAATAAAAGCTAGTCTTCTTTAGTGGGTCGAAGAGTGAATGGGGGTAAGAACTGGACAGTTTTTATGCTGATGGTAAAAAATATTTTCAAGAAAAAAATTAAAGTTACCGGAACAAAAAGGAAAGGCTGAAATAATGAAGTCCTAAAAAGACAGGAAGATCTGGGATCCAGAACATCAAAAGCTCCATGGAAAAATTAGCAGTGGCAGACAGAATATGCTATCCCCTGTATGTGAGGGAAGGCACACAATTGTAGGTGTGTATGCAAGGAAGCCTTCAGTTTGGTGGCAAGAAACCAAGGGAATCCTTAAGTGATTATGGAGTTCATCTGCTGAGAGGAGAAGAGAGTATGTCTAAAATAGCCACTATTAAGAATGAAAGGTAATTGACAAGTAACAATAGCTAGTGTTTTCTTCTGTGCACTCACTGTGTGCTCCCTGCAGTGCTAAGTGCTTGATATGCGCTGTCACATAATAGTTGTATACTTTTCCATCGATCCTCAGCAGCGCAAGGGTAGGAAGACATTTATTCAGGTCTGGATGTTTGCCACGTCGGTGCAATGGAAAGGCAGTGCTGAAAGGAAATTGATGATGTGGCATGGGAGAGGCGGAGCGGAGTGTCCGTGCATCTCTGCTAGATAGGAGAAGTTGTAAGAGAGCATGCACTATGCGGTGCTAAGGGCAGATTTGCACCAAAGCACTGGCTGAATGGACCATGAATAGAAGAATAAATTTATGGGACCAAATCTTCAGTCATCTTTTGTATTACCAGAAGGGACCTGACTGACATGGCTGGTTTACTACCCCTCTTGGTGGCAGTCTACTTTTTATAAATAAACTTCCAAAGATATATGGGTGGGAAGCCCAATGGAAAAATACATTGAGTTTGAGTGTTTCAGCTGGTCATCATAGGAAAGCCCTTATAATTGTCATTATCCTCACTTTATTGCATAATGGTTACCGTACAGGCTTCAGGGCAAGCCTGCTTGAGGTAGACCTTGTATCTGCCACTTAGTAGCAGATAACCTTCAGCCAGTGTTTCTATGGCTTAGATTACTCATCTGTAAAATGGGGATGACAATGGTATATGCTTCATAAGTCTATCATGAGGGTTACAGAGTTAAAATATTTAAGGCATTTAGAGTAGTTAAGGACTACCTATCATCATATTTATTATTATAACTATCACTAAGACTCCTAAGTGCTAGCAGTTTGCTAAGTGCTTGATTACTTTAGCTCATTTAATTCTCACAAGAATTTTCTCCATTTTACAGATGAAAGAACTGAGACTTACAGAAATTAAATGAATTGCCTAATGTCATCCCAATTTCTAAATAACAGAGCTGGGAAATTCAAGACTGCTTTAACCCAAAGACTTAGACAACTTTCTTGAGCATATGAATAATGTTTGGTTTGGTTTCTCTTTTCTAAAACCGATGTTAAAAAGCAAACTCTTTGGGGGAACTATAGTAGATAATAGTTCGTGGCTCAACCATATTCCTTCAAATTTCTCTACCTTTTCCTGCCTCTGGTATGTTTTCCCTTACTATAACCCAAATCAGTGTCTCTTTGGCAGAGCGCTGCCTTTAGGCTACTGAGACTACTAGTATGTCTATACCCTCTTATAAGTCCTAAAATAAATAAAATCATAAGGAAGATTTGTTAAAAATAGACCGCTGGCCCTGTATTCACAGTCTAGGATCTTATCCATTCCTAGATTTCCATTTCTAATGAGTTCCCAGCTCTGGGAATCACACTTTGAGAACTATTGTCTTAGAGCCTACATTTTAAACCATCAGGAGTATTCAACATTGCTATGAAAACAAACATTGTTGGATCATTTAAAATAATAAAAAAAACTCATTCAAAAGTATATTTTGAACACATAAATCCACTCTCTTCTCTGTTTTTTGTTTCATCTTTTCCTACACTTTGGTATTTTGTATCCTTTGTATTTTTCTTTCTCTCAGTTATTGTTGATTTGAGCAAGATGCTCCATGTTCACATTTTCTCCTTTGAATTTGGAGGGTTTACTGTAAGTTTTCATTTCAGTAATAGTCACCACCTTCTCCTTGATCTCTTAATGAGGTGAGAACTTATTCTGCAATAAGTTGTGCACAATGTACAGACGTCTCTCCATCCAAGACACTGTTTCCCCAGCACCATGCTCTAACACCCTGCTCCCCCAGCTTCTCTTCCCTCCTATCTTCTCTCCCTGCCAGCCCTGTGATATTTTGGGAATGCTTTCACGTTTCTTTTCTCCCAACCCACCTTCAAGTCCTAGGGTGTGCCAAAACAGTTTGTTACTGATAAGAATTTAAGAAATGACATTGTGTGCTTCCACATGGGAGTGGCAGTAGAAGATATTTGGAGCAGTAGGTTCCTTGGCTTTTATTAAATCACAGCATTGAGACTTTTTCTCTTCCTCCTTCCTCTCCACCTGCTCCTCCTCTTCTCTCTCCTCCTTTAATTAAAGCCTCACCTTCCGCTTCATTGTCTCAGAAGAGCTTGGCGTTGGCTGTGGTGTGCTCTCTAAAGGGATGTGTCAGCAGCAGCAGGACTGGTAAAGTTCCCAACCACACAAGCATCCAGGAAGCTAGCTATTGTTACACCTATTTCTATGCCTGTTTGGAAAGCGAACTAAAATAAAAGAGAGCTACAGAGCCATGTAACAAATGCTTTATTTTATTTTAGGAAGGTGAATGATTTCCAGTGACATGTCTTCCCTGTGTTCTGCCCTGACACTTATCTACTCCAATGTTGGTCTTTGATCCCCTGAGCTTCCCTGAGACCTCAGGTTGCTTTTAACAAAACACAGGTACCTATCTGGTTGCACCTGAAGGAGCATGCAGCTACCCTGCTGTTTTCTGCACAGACAGAGCATCCTCTCCTCTAGTAAAGAGAACATTCAAGGGGAGACTGGATTCAGCTGTTATCCACTTGTTTCCGGGCCCTGTGGTCAGGTTACATTATTCTCTCTACTGACCCCACTGAGGTGTGCAGTATAGTTGCTGAGAGATACTGCTGTATTTGCTTGTGTAGTTTAAACGTTTTCTAATTTTCTTTTAAAGTTTCAATTTGAAGGGTTTGCTGACTCTGCCACCTTTTTCTCCTACTAGACATTCTTGAGGTATGTCTCTGACACTGTAATAGGAGCTTTGTTGAGTGTAGGGTTTATGAATATGAAAAGCAGGAAATTTGCATGATTATAGTGCATTCTTCATTGAAATTCCCTTTTGTTTGAGCACAAAGCCTATATCAGTGTATGAAACACTTAATTAATGAACCCCAGTTGTTGAAAAAAATGAAATAAAAAACCTAAGTGGGATTGTAACTTTTTGAAGTGTTTTATAGTTTAGCAACCATTTTATTTTTGAAATAGTATCAACATATGACTTTTTGGATGCACTTTTTCTTAAAAAATTGAAGTATAATTGATTTAAAATACTTTGTATTAGTTTCAAGTATACAGTAAAGTGATTCAGTTATATAGATATGTATATGGTTTCAGATTATTTTACATAATAGGGTATTACAAGATAGTGAATGTAGCTCCCTGTGCTAAACCTGTTGCTTACATATTTTATGTGTAGTATTGTGTATCTGTTACTCCCATATTGCTAATTTATCACTCCCCAACTCCTGTTCCCCTTTGGTAATCATAAGCTTGTTTTCTGTGTCTGTGGATCTATTTCTGTTTTGTAAATAAGTTCCTTTATGTCATTTTTTAAAGATTTCACTTATAAGTGATAGCATATGATATTTATCTAGGGCAATACTTCTTTGGTTTGAGTATTTAAAATTTACTTTTTTTGTTAATTAATTTATTTTTGACTGTGCTGAGTCTTTATTGCTGTGCAGGCTTTTCTCTAGTTGTGGAGAGTCGGGGTACTTTCTAGTTGCGGTTCATGGACTTTGCACAGGCTTCTCATTGCAGTGGTTTCTTTTGCTGCAGAGCATGGGCTCTAGGGCATGCAGGTTTCAATAGCTGTGGCTTGCAGGCTCTAGGACACCAGCTCAATAGTTGCAGTGTACAGGCTTAGTTGCTCCGAGGCATGTGGAATCTTCCCAGACCAGGGATCGAACATGTCTCTCCTGCATGGGTGGGCAGATTCTTCATCACTGAGCCACCAGGGAAGCCCTAAACATTGTTTTTAAACATAAACTTTTGATTATAGTTTTCCTTTTTTTTTAAATTTATTTTTTAAAATATAAATTTATTTAATTGGAGGTTAATTACTTTACAATATTATATTGGTTTTGCCATACATCAACATGAATCCACCACAGGTATACACGTGTTCCCCATCCTGAACCCCCCTCCCTCCTCCCTCCCCGTATCATCCCTCTGGGTCATCCCAGTGCACCAGCCCCAAGCATCCAGTATCATGCATTGAACCTGGACTGGTGATTCGTTTCATATATGATATTATACATGTTTCAATGCCATTCTCCCAAGTCATCCCACCCTCTTCCTCTCCCACAGAGTCCAAAAGACTGTTCTATACATCTGTGTCTCTTTTGCTGTCTCACATACAGGGTTATTGTTACCATCTTTCTAAATTCCATATATATGCGTTAGTATACTGTATTGGTGTTTTTCTTTCTGGCCTACTTCACTCTGTATAATAGGCTCCAGTTTCATCCACCTCATTAGAACTGATTCAAATGTATTCTTTTTAATGACTGAGTAATACTCCATTGTGTATATGTACCACAGCTTTCTTATCCATTCATCTGCTGATGGACATCTAGGTTGCCTCCATGTCCTGGCTATTATAAACAGTGCTGTGATGAACACTGGGGTACACATGTCTCTTTCAATTCTGGTTTCCTCTGTGTGCATGCCCAGAAGTGGGATTGCTGGGTCATAAGGCAGTTCTATTTCCATTTTTTTTTAAGGAATCTCCACACTGTTCTCCATAGTGGCTGTACTAGTTTGCATTCCCACCAATAGTGTAAGAGGGTTCCCTTTTCTCCACACCCTCTCCAGCATTTATTGCTTGTAGACTTTTAGATTGCAGCCATTCTGACTGGCGTGAAATGGTACCTCATTGTGGTTTTGATTTGCATTTCTCTGATAATGAGTGATGTTGAGCATCTTTTCATGTGTTTGTTAGCCATCTGTATGTCTTCTTTGGAGAAATGTCTATTTAGTTCTTTATATCTCCAAAGGCACAAAGTCCTCAGTGATGAATTTTAAGCTCACCCTGAGGTAAGGTACAGAAATTTGAGAAAAAACAGATGAAAAAAGTCACTTTAAAATCAAGAGAGGTAATTATCTTTCTGAATATTGATGTCCACATGAGAAAATTCAGTTTAATGTGAATGTTTTTCTTGAAAAAGTTAAAACAAACAGCAGGAGAAGGAGAGAGAGAATGATGGAGGGGGAGAGAGAGAATGATGGAGGGAGAAAGAGAGAGACAGAGACAGCGGAAGATAGATTCTTCCTACCCCATTTGCCCACTTACCTCTGAGGAAAGGAAATTCAACCAATAAGACTCCTGGTACCACTTTTCTGGCCCTATTCTGTTTAAATAATGTACTTTTCTGAAATGTGTTCTGTTAAAATAACCGCTAAGTGTTATGTAAAATAAAAAATGCATTGGACCTGAGGACAGAAGATCTTTAAACTGAAGAGTAGCCTGAAGAGCGAGTCCTTGACTTGAAAACTTACTAATTGACTTTAGGAAAGTCAAGTAGCCTTTCTGAATCCTACTTTCCTCTTTTTCACGGGGTTGTTGTGAAGATCAAAGATGATGGACATGCAGCATCTTTTGTTGGCTTTGTTTTTTAACTCTTCCCAAAACTATGAAGTACTATGTAAATCCAGGGTATTCTTTCATTTCTCCAAATATTTTTCCAGGGTCAGGCAACTTTATCATGATGCATGTACTCCTATGGAAGCACATTCAGAATACATTCCAATTAATTAGTTGTCTGACTATAGTGACAACTGAAAACACTCAAATTTTAATCTTTCACAAAGACAGAAAGCATCTAATATGTTGATGGAGCTAAACCCACAGGTCCTTGACAACGTGGAATTGCAGCTGCAGGCCCTCCACAAATGCTCTTGAAAACTGCCATATGCATAGGTACCCCTGTAGCTTTCCCTAAATCCTACCTCACATTCCGAGTGACATCCTCTGCTTGAAGTCCATCTACAGCCTACAAATATTCTAGCTTTAGAAGCAATAGCCACCTGTTCTGTTTTCCCTATCTGAAGGTCTGTTTCCTTATTATTACATACGTCAACAAAGCAAGAAAACTTAGTCAAGTCTAAATTTGTGATGGGACTCCAAAAATCCCTGAAGCCTAGCTCAAAATTATATCAACTAATGGATCAATATGCCAACAACAGGCCTAGAATTTTGATTTTGATTTTATTTATTCACCCAGCGTTTGTGAGGGATAGAAAAATTGTTGGTCTTAATCATTTGAACTGTGGAGAAGATTATCGAATTGAGAAGAGATGGGGAATACTTGGTATTTTTACTGAAGCAGTGAATGGGCAGAATTTGGAGATATTTTAATCTTGTCCTATCTCTGAGGCTTCATGATCTTAGAGAAGAAACATATGACTCAGCCAAAAACAAAATAGAAAAAACAAAGTGGCAAGAAACTCTTTGAGGATGTAGTTAGCTTAAAGCATATTGGTCTTCTAGTTCTCAATCTCTGAAAAACAAAAAGAAAAAACACTGTAATCTCTCTAAGTATAACCTGACAAATCAACTTTCTAAAGTTTCTTAATATTATGCTTTCCTACAGATTATATGCTGAAGACAGAAGATAGGAAACCTCTCACATATTACTTTTAATAGAGCGCTTATCTTTAGTATGTTCATGATTTTAAATGTCACTAAAATTTTATCTCTTGTTAGGTTAACTCTCAACATTATGATTCAGACAGCTATCAAGTTGCTGTCAAAATTTGAAACACTCTTACTAAATTCATTTTTAGACTATGTATCTCATCGAAAGGATAAAGTAAATCATATAAAGTATATGCATAAAAAGAATTGTCCAAAATTTAAGCAATATCGTATTTATGATTCAGGATTTGTCCTGAAAGATTCTAAAGAATCATTTTTTTTTTCCTGTAATACTCGAGAAATAAATTTAGACACTTTTTTTCATGTCTATGTTACAAGTTGATTATATGCAAATCTCACTTGAAAGGTGAAATACGGCAGGAATGTGGCTCAGTCACCCACATTCTAGGTTTTATTCTTGTTACCTTGAAACAATTACAGGCTAGCTTTTATACTAAGCTTGGAGGCTTCATTTCCTCAGGGTGGTGTTCATTCAGACTCACAAATGCTGCTTAAGTTGTGGGAACCTCATTAGAAATGCAGAATCTTGAATCATGCCAAATTAGAATCTGAATTTTAGCAAGATTTCCAGGTGATTCACCTCTAGTGTGAGAAGCTCTGCACTGAGAGTTTTCTTGGGTTGAATTTATTTCTACTCGTGACCCTGAGAAGAAGCATTTCATTTCCTTCTTGAAGCATGAAGGGAGAATTCTCAGTTTCTTATGTCAGAAACAGAGCTGTCCTTTATGATCGTGGTCTGTCTGTCGCATGCAGTGGTCCTATGCCCTGGGCATCCTCCCCACGTGGGCACTGAAGCCTTAGTGTCTATACTCTTGTGAGCCCCTTTACTTTGCTAAGTAAAAAAAAAGTCAGTTTGTTTCTCCCTTCGCTTCTGATAGGTTTCTATATATCAACATTTCCTAAGTGTTTTAAAAGGGACATTTTGTTTTTTAGCATATACATGTATTTGGAAAGGAGAGAGATCCTTTCCTGCTCTCTTGGACTGCTCTATTAATAGGAAATCTTGATTTTAAGGGATTTCATTTCAGCTCAGTGAAACTGTAAGAATTAGGAAGAGTAAGCAAAAGATATTAGAAGGACCATAGCTATTAGTTTTGATAAAATAATATGGTAATATAGGTTTGATAATGGCTGTTAGTAAAATTAAAGTGCATAGAAGTACTGTAAAATTAACAGAGGGAAAAGGGAGGAAGAGGAAATGAAGAAAAATTTGACTGAGCTGACAAAATTAATGAAAGGTAAAGAAAGGACTCCTAATGATAAAATATGTTATATAATAAATAAATGTGTAAAACAATAAATATGATGGAGTGAAAATAACTTGGGTGTTGGTTATATCAGGAAATTTGCATATATTTCTATATCAAATAAACAGAGTGGTATAAAGAACATGAAATTAAATATTTTGTTATTTTTAAGAACAGAGGAGGGTTGAAAATATTAAAAATTGATAAAAATATAACAGACTAATGTAAAATTAAAAATGAAGGAAGGAAAAAATTCAGACAAAGAAGATTCAAGATTAAAATCATTGAAGAGGGCTGCTGATGCAGAGTTTAGCTAGGCCTTTGGTTTGTTTTGATTGAAGGATGATAAACCTGGGAAACTGATTTTTGCTCTACTTATCTCTCCCCAAACACTGAAGGATATGCTAAAGCTGTTTTGTACCAGTTTCTTGTATCTGATGAGCAGGCAGGAAAGGAGCCAGGATTTCTAACCCTGGGTGGCCATGTTAAAGGGAAACTTCTTTCTTAAAAACAGAGGAATACTTACTCCATGAAGGTGATATTCATAGAAACCATATGTCTCTGTAGGGACATAAGAACATTGGGGATTCAGGGAATGCTGTGATTCCTCCTGTTTCATCTAACTACCTCCATAAATTCTCTTATTCTTTGTCAAAAAGGTACTTTAAACTGTCTCATGGGGTCCTTTAGTCAATGCATCTCATTTGCATTAAAAAGGGATATAAGAAAATAAACTGATATTAATGAATTACCAACTATTTTTATTCTATCAAGTAATATAAAGGAAATAAACTAAATTTATAAAATAATATTATTAAAAATTATCATTTAATTACAAATACAACCCAGTAAGATGTGGTACATGAGAAATGAAAGCATAGACATCATCAGTTCAGTCCAGTCGCTCAGTCGTGTCCGACTCTTTGCGACCCCATGAACCGCAGCACACCAGGCCTCCCTGTCCATCACCAACTCCCGGAGTTCACTCAGACTCACGTCCATCGAGTCAGTGATGCCATCCAGCCATCTCGTCCTCTGTCGTCCCCTTCTCCTCCTGCCCCCAATCCCTCCCAGCATCAGAGTCTTTTCCAATGAGTCAACTCTTTGCATGAGGTGTCCAAAGTACTGGAGTTTCAGCTTTAGCATCATTCCTTCCAAAGAAATCCCAGGGCTGATCTCCTTCAGAATGGACTGGTTGGATCTCCTTGCAGTCCAAGGGACTCTCAAGAGTCTTCTCCAACACCACAGTTCAAAGGCATCAATTCTTCGGCACTCAGCTTTCTTCACAGTCCAACTCTCACATCCATACATGACCACTGGAAAAACCATAGCCTTGACTAGACATCATTTGAGACATTAATTTACTTTTCTCAATTCATGAATAATCAAGTAAAGAAAGACAAACCAAATTCTATCTAATTTAACTAATAAGGCAGATCAATAACTCTCTCTTTTTGTACAAAAAGTAAAACCCTGCCCTAGAAACTAGAGAACAGAGTATAAAAATCCATTTAAACAACTTTTATGCCACAGAAGAAATAAAGTTATAAAATATTTCAAAAACTAAATGATGAAGCACCATGTATCAGGATCTTGGAGGAATCCTTGAAATAGGGCTCAGTTATACCCATACACTTTATAAAGCTATATTGTTAAAACCTAAAGAATAAAAATAAACTGATGATAGCCACCTCAGAATATTAAAAGTCTTTAGGAAGCAGAAGTCAATGGACTAAAGTATGGGGAAAACAAGAATTATTATGTGAATCCAATAAGCAATTCTTTTTTAAAAATTAAAAATGAATAGATTGACTTTCAGGACCAAAGATGAAAAGAAAATAGATATTGAAAACTTTTAAGGACTAAGGAGCTTGGAATAAAATAACACTTTATTTCAATTCTATGCAAATATATTTTTAATCTGAAAGAAATTGACAATATAATAAATTAATGGTGATGATAATAGTTTACCAAAACTAACCATGAGATATAAAATAAAAGTAAATCATTTACCATAGAAAAAAAAACTGATAAAGTTAAAAAAAATTAATGAAGTGTCAAAGAGCTGCTTCTTTCCATAAAGCACTGGACCACAGAGTTTTATACATGAATCCTGCTGCTGCTGCTGCTGCTGCTGCTAAGTTGCTTCAGTCGTGTCCGACTCTGTGCTACCCCATAGACGAAAGCCCACCAGGCTCCCCCGTCCCTGGGATTCTCCAGGCAAGAACACTGAGTGGGTTGCCATTTCCTTCTCCAATGCATGAAAGTGAAAAGTGAAAAGTGAAAGTGTAGTCCCTTAGTCGTGTCCGACTCTTAGCGACCCCATGGACTACAGCCTACTAGGCTCCTCCATCCATGGGATTTTCCAGGTAAGAGTACTGGAATGGGGTGCCATTGCCTACCAAACGATTAACAAATTGAGAACTCAAATGTTAAGTTTCAGACTATAGAGAATGAATAAAAGATTCAAAGTCTGCTTTTGTATTGAACCAATATAACCTTGAAAGTGAAACTGAACAATAAAGACTACATACCAATCTCACTTATGAATGTTAATACAAATATCTAAATTAAATATTAGCAAGTTAACATGTGAAGTCCATGTCAGTAATTTAACAATGGATGAATATGATGAAACCTATATTTGAAATTAACTAGAAGGATAAATCAAAGAGGGCTTCCCTGGTGGCTCAATGGTAAAGGATCTGCCTGTAATGCAGGAGATGTGGCAGGAACCATAGGTTTGATCCCTGGGTCGGGAAGATCCCCCGCAGAAGGAAATGGCAATCCACTCCAGTATCCTTGCCTGGAAAATCCCATGGACAGAGGAGCCTGGTGGACTACAGTCCATGGGGGTCACAAAAGAGTTGGAGACAACTTGACAACTAAGCAATAACAACAATGAATCAAAGAAATAGAATTCTACAGTTAAGATTATTTTCATAGATGTTGAAACTATTGAATTAAATTTAATATTTGTCCTTCATAAAAACCTTTCATAAAACATGAATAAGTAGACTTTTAATGGATGTGTGTGTGTACATGTGTGTCTCTCCAGTAATAAGCTCACTGTCAAAGCAGTGGAATTATTACTATTCAAGTCAGACATAAGACAACCAAGGTCTTTGATTATTTGAACAAAATGTACAGCTGAAGAACAACTAAAGTGAATAGACAATATTGAAAATGCTTAAATGTGTTAAAAATGTTCCAAGAGAGTTATTAGTTTCTAGAAACATTTCTAGAGGAATGTCTGAACTCAGGTAAGTGAAGCTATGCCCACAGCCTCTAAGTATCAGAGTAGAGATGTTAATCCAGCATTCTGATTTCAGAGATTGTACCTTTTGTCATTTTGCAATACTATTTAAATATTCTAGTAATTCAAATAGCAAAAGGAGGCATACAGGGGGAAGTAAATACCTTTCAGTTCTTCTCAGAAGCAACCTGTATTTGCAAATTCTAGTATGT
Source organism: Capra hircus (assembly GCF_001704415.2). Lineage (NCBI taxonomy): Eukaryota > Metazoa > Chordata > Mammalia > Artiodactyla > Bovidae > Capra > Capra hircus. Next base: position 50,162,121 of record NC_030815.1, on the reverse strand, counting down.
CCTTTGAAACAAATTATTTGCTTAATCAGCATAAATGTATATGCGTCCGTCTATCTACATATATTTATCTAACATTTGTCTATCTTTTTATATTAGGCAGGAAACATAGAATGCATAAAGGAGAGGATACATTCGAATATGTAATCAAGAAATTAGTCTTGATATGAGATACTATTTTATAATGTCAAAATAAGCCAAAAAATGAAATGCAAATGATAGATACAATATAAATATCTTTATAATACAAAGACTGCTACAAATTAGTAACTAGAGGAGGAAAGCAATAGAATGATGGACTAAAATAGGACAAAAAAAATTAAGAAAAAATGAAAATCCCAAAGAGATATATATATATATATACATGATTTTTGCTGTGGCTAAAACTGGAAGCAGCTTGAATCATTAAGGAATGTCCTTCTATTAAGTATATAACTATTACAAAAAATAAAGCAATGAATTAAAGACAGCTGTTTTGAATTGGAAGATTGTTCACATTATACTGAGTTTAGTCACTCAGTCATGTCCGACTCTTTGTGACGCCATGGACTGCAGCATGCTAGGCCTCCCTGTCCGTCACCAACTCCCGGAGTCTACCCAAACTTATGTCTATTGAGTCGATGATGTCATCCAAATATCTCATTCTCTATTGTCCCCTTCTCCATCTGCCCTCAATCCTTCCCATCATCAGGGTCTTTTCAAATGAGTCAGCTCTTTGCATCAGGTGGCCAAAGTACTGGAGTTTCAGCTTCAGCATCAGTCCTTCCAATGAACACCTAGGACTGATCTCCTTTAGGATGGACTGGTTGGATCTCTTTGCATTCTAAGGGACTCTCAAGAGTCTTCTGTAACACCACAGTTCAAAAGCATCAATTCTTCGGCACTCAGCTTTCTTTAAATTCCAACTCTCACATCCATACATGACCACTGGAGAAACCATAGCCTTGACTAAACAGACCTTTGTTGGCAAAGTAATGTCTCTGCTTTTGAATATGTTATCTAGGTTTGTCATAACTTTCCTTACAAGGAGTAAGCATCTTTTAATTTCATGGCTGCAGTCACCATCTGCAATGATTTGGGAGCCCCCAAAATAAAGTCTGACACTGTTTCCACTGTTGCCCCATCTATTTCCCATGAAATGATGGGACCAGATGCCATGATTTTTGTTTTCTGAATGTTGAGCTTTAAGTCAACTTTTTCACTCTCCTCTTTCACTTTCATCAAGAGGCTCTTTAGTTCTTCTTCACTTTCTGACATAAGAGTGGTGTCATCTGCGTATCTGAGGTTATTGATATTTATTCTGGCAAACTTGATTCCAGCTTGTGCTTCATTCAGCCCAGTGTTTCTCACGATGTACTCTGCATACAAGTTAAATAAGCAGGGTGACAGTATACAGCCTTGACGTACTCATTTTCCTATTTGGAACCAGTCTGTTGTTCCATGTCCAGTTCTAACTGTTGCTTCCTGATCTGCATATAGGTTTCTCAAGAGGCAGGTCAGGTGGTCTGGTATTCCTTTCTCTGTCAGAATTTTCCACAGTTTATTGTGATCTACACAGTCAAAGGCTTTGGCGTAGTCAATGAAGCAGAAATAGATGTTTTTCTGGAACTCTGTTACTTTTGGATGATCCAGCAGATGTTGGCAATTTGATCTCTGGTTCCTCTGCCTTTTCTAAAACCAGCTTGAACATTTGGAAGTTCATGGTTCACGTATTGCTGAAGCGTGGCTTGGAGAAATTTGAGCATTACTTTTCTAGCATGTGAGATGAGTGCAATTGTTCAATAGTTTGAACATTCTTTGGCATTGCCTTTCTTTGGGATTGGAATGAAAACTGACCTTTTCTAGTCCTGTGGCCACTGCTGAGTTTTCCAAATTTGCTGGCATGTTGAGGGCAGCACTTTCACAGAATCATCTTTTAGGATTTGAAATAGCTCAACTGGAATTCCATCACGTCCAGTAGCTTTGTTCGTAATGATGCTTCCTAAGGCCCTCTTGACTTTGCATTCCAGGATTTCTGGCTCTAGGTGAATGATCACACCATTGTGATTATCTGGATCATGAAGATCTTTTTTGTACAGTTCTTCTATGTATTCTTGCCATACCTTCTTAAATCTTCTGCTTCTGTTAGGTCCATACCATTTCTGTACTTTATTGAGCCCATCTTTGCATGAAATGTTCCTTTGGTATCTCTAATTTTCTTGAAGAGATTTTCTAGTCTTTTTCATTGTACTATTTTCTTCTATTTCTTTGCACTGATCACTGAGGAAGGCTTTCTTATCTTTTCTTGCTATTCTTTGGAACTCTGCATTCAGATACTTATATCTTTCCTTTTCTCCTTTGCTTTTCGCTTCTCTTTTTTTCACAGCTATTTGTAAGGCCTCCTCAGGCACCTATTTTGCTTTTTTGCATTTCTTTTTCTTGGGGATGGTCTTGATCCCTGTCTCCTATACAATGTCACGAACTCTGTCTATAGTTCATCAGACACTCTATCAGATCTAGTCCCTTAAATCTATTTCTCACTTTCACCGTTTAATGGTAAGGAGTTTGATTTAGGTCATAGCTGAATGGTCTAGGGGTTTTCCCTACTTTCTTCAACTAAATCTGAATTTGGCAATAAGGAGCTCATGATATGAGCCATAGTCATCTCCTGATCTTGTTTTTGCTGACTGTATAGAGCTTCTCCATCTTTGGCTGCAAAGAATATAATCAATTTGATTTTGATGTTGTCCATCTGGTGATGTCCATGTGTAGTCTTCTCTTGTGTAGTTGGTAGAGGGTGTTTGCTCTGACCAGTGTGTTCTCTTGGCAAAACTCTTTAAGCCTTTGCCCTGGTTCATTTTGTACTTCAAGGGCAACTTTGCCTGTTACTCCATGTGTTTCGTTACTTCCTACTTTTGTGTTCCAGTCCCCTATAATGAAAAGGACATCTTTTTTGGGTGTTAGTTCTAAAAGGTCTTGTAGGTCTTCATAGAACCATTCAACTTCAGCTTCTTCAGCATTACTGGTCAGGGCACAGACTTGGATTACTATGATATTGAATGGTTTACCTTGGATACGAACAGAGATCATTCTGTCATTTTTGAGATTGCATCCTAGTACTGCATTTTGAACACTTTTGTTGACTATGATGACTGCTCCATTTCTTCTAAGGGATTCCTGCTCACAGTAGTAGTTATAATGGTCATCTGAGTTAAATTCACCTATTCCAGTCCATTTTAGTTCGCTGATTCCTAGAATGTCAACGTTCACTCTCGCCATCTCCTGTTTGCCATCTCTCACGGCTGCAGCTCCTGACCTTGGACTCGGGATGTCTCCTCACAGCCGCCACTCCTGACCTTGCACGTGGGGTATCGCCTCTCAGCCGCCGCTCCTGACTTGGATGTCACATATTTTACTATTAAATAACAAAAGCAATTACTATAATGTGCTTTGGGTGTTTTTAACTTTGTTTAAAATCTCCAGTCTAAACTCAGTGATTAGTATGTGTGTATGTGTGTTTGTGTTTACATGAGTGCAGAGGATTGCAAAGTTTGCTGCTATCAAGAATTACTTTTCATGTGATGGGAGAAGGAGGAGGTCAGTGATTGGAAGGAGAAAGCAATGTGAGAATAATTTTTGTGCATGCATATTAGTTTTGTTTCACTTATTACCATGATCTTTATTTATTTCTAAATATATGTATATTAAATAAAAATGAAATGAATACCCCTCTTTTAGAGGAGTTTGATCAATGATCTGCGGATTAACTGAGTACTGAGTTCACAAGATAAATTGGAGAACTTTTTTTTTTTTAATTTATTGAAGTGTATTTGAGTTACAATGTTGTGTTAGTTTCTGGAATATAACAAAGTGATTCAGTTATACATATATTTGTTTTCATATTCTTTTCCATTACAGTTTATCATAAGATATTGAATATAATTCCCTGTGCTGTAACTACTACTTGTTAGTTACTCAGTTGTCTCCGATTCTTTGCGACCCTATGGGCTGTAGCCCACCAGCCACTCTGTCCATGAGATTCTAAATTGGAGAACTTTTTTGAGGAAAGTATGTAGCTATAAAAATAAATTACATACATAGATGAACTAGTGAAAGCAAAGTGGAAAGCCAACAATATGCCTCATGAAGATGCAACAAGATATTAAACAAATTTAGATTCTTTTGCTTATTCAAGCTTAATGATTAATATATGACAACAACTTGTATATTGAGGTTTGTAGGCTTGATTACTTTTCTCTATTTATGAGAATTTCTATACATTTCTAAAATTACAATGATCCACATGACCTTGGCTGTTTCTATGTTGAAAAATACACTTACTTTTTAGGCATCAGATTTTAGTAGACCATTTAATTAAACTAGGTATGAAACAAGAATGGCCCTGGAACAGTTGTGACAACCTGAGCAAACTGGAATTCTGACAAGCCTGCAGCATTGTTTCCTTCTCTTACACCACTTATTAGGTCCCTTAATATCTCTAAGGAAATAAAGTGAGGTATAAACATACAAATAAAAATGTAATATAAACGTAATGAAATGTAATGAAAATCAACAGCAAATGAACACTAAAATCCCAAGTCCACTAGAATAGTCATAGCAAAAATAAGTAAATATGCTTACTCTGCATTTACCATTACTATCATTTCTCTAAGACTATTTTCTCTTGAAGCAGCAAAATTTCACTTCTGACTTAATTAAACACTAATTGTCAAAGGTTCTAACCAAGGGAATTAGGGAAGAAAAAGAAATTTAAAAAATAAAGATAGGAAAGGAAGAAGTGAATTCATCTCTGTTTGCAGATGATGTGATTTTGTATAGAGAGAATCCCAAGGAATCCACCAAAAGCTATTAGAACTAATAAATGAACTCAGCCAGGTTTCAGGATACAACACAACTCTACAAATTCAACTGAATTTTTGTCAGTGAACATTCAAAAAAAGAAATTGAGAAAATAATTCCATTTACAATAGCATTAAAAGAATAAAATACTTAGGTGCAAATGTAACACAAATATGTAAGACTTGTGCACTGAAAACTAGAAAATGTTGAAATGAATTAAAGAAGATCTAAATAAGTGACAGAATTCTAGGCTCATGAATTGGAAAATTTAATATTAAGATGGCAATATCTCCAAATTAATCTGTACAATCCTAATAAAATTTCAACTGGGTTCCTTACAGAAGTTGACAAGCTGATTCTAAAATTCATATGGAAATTTAAAAGACCCAGAATAACTCAAGCAGTTTTGAAAAAGAAAATGTTGGAAGACCCTTGGTTCCTAACTTCAAAACTTAATAAAAATCTAAAAATCAAGATAGTATATTATTGGCATGAAAAGAGACTATAGATCAACAGAGTTGAAAGAAGGTAAAACCATAAATTTATGGTCAACTGATTTTTGACAAGGGTGCCAAGATAATTCAGTGAAGAACAATAGTCTTTTCAACAACAAAAACAAGGAGAACTGGATATCTACATGCAAAATAATGAATTTGGACACATCTCAAATCATACCCAGAAATTAACTCAAAATATTTTATAAACCTAAATGTTCAGAGAAGGCAATGGCACCCCACTCCAGTACTCTTGCTTGGAAAATCCCATGGACGGAGGAGCCTGGTAGGCTACAGTCCATGGAGTCACGAAGAGTCGGACACGACTGAGCGACTTCACGTTCACTTTTCACCTTCATGCATTGGAGAAGGAAATGGTAACCCACTCCAGTGTTCTTGCCTGGAGAATCTCAGGGACGGTGAAGCCTGGTGGGCTGCCATCTATGGGGTCGCACAGCGTCGGACATGACTGAAGCGACTTAGCAGCAGCAGCAGAATGGTGAAACTTTAGGAAAGAACATAAGGTAAATCTTCTTGACTTTGAGTTAGGCAGTGATTTCTAGATTCAACTCCAAAAGCATAAGCAACAAAAGGAAAAATAATTTGGACTAATCAAAATAATTTTGAACTGCAAAAGTAATTTGCTGTAACTTTTTTTTGCTGCAAATGATACCATGAAGAAAGTAAAAAGGCAACCCATAGAACAGAACACATTTAGAAATAACGTATCTGATAAGAGTATTTATAAAAAAAAGTATAAAAATTCTTATAGTTACAAGTTTAAAAGACAAATAATTAATAAATAACCAAAGCATCTGGATAGATGTGTCTCCAATGCAGATATACAAATTGCCAAGAAGCATGTGGAAAGATGCTCAACATTATTAGGAAATGCAAATCACAATCACAATAATATATTATTTTAAATATACTAGGGTGGCTCTAATAAAAAGGACAGATGACAACAATACTTATAGTGTGGAGAAATTGGAACCCTCATTCATTGCCGGTGGGCATATAAATGATGTAAAAAAGTCTGAAAGTTCCTCCAAAGCTTAATAGAGTTACCATATGACCCAGAAATTCTACTCCAAGATATTTACTCGAGAGAAAGAAAAACATATGTCCACACAAAAACTTACACATGAGTATTCATAACAACATTATTCATAGTAATAAAAAATTGAAACAACTCAGATGTTCCTCATCTGATGAATGGGTAAACAAAAATAGAATGGAAAATTACAATGGAATATTATTCAGCCACAGAAAGAATATTAAGTACTGATACATGCTGCAACTCAAACCTTGAAAGCATTATGCTAAGTAAAAGAAGCCAGTCCCCAAATATCACATATTGTGTGACTCAGTCTATATAAAATATTCTGAATAGGCAGATCCATAGAGACAGAGAAAATTGATTAGTGATTGCCTAGAGCCACGAGTGAGGATTTGTCCAAAAGGAATGCAGACTGATTGCTAATGTTCTTTTTTATTTTTCTTTCTAGGAATGACAATGTTTTAAATTAGATTATAATGATGGTTGCATGACCCTATAAATGTGAAAAATTATACATTTTAAATGGATGAATTGTATGGTATATGAATTATGTGTCAATAGAGCTGTTAAAACATACACAAAACAAAATACAACAAAACAAAGCCACCAATTGTTGAAGGCTTAAGTCAAGAACTCACTTTACAGTTTTATAGAGAACTGCCTCTGGAAGGAATGACAACTTTACACTGTTATAGGGCCCACTGGAGAAAGTAGATGATAGTGCTTCACCCTTGTACAGCGTTCTACATTCCCAAAACATGCTTGTATGCCATATGAGTTAATTCTTCTAATAGCATTGTAACGGAACCTATCACTCCGTATAGTTTGCACTGGAAGATGAGTAAACACATGTCTGGGGAATTAAGTGATTTTCCTAAGGTCCCTTCTCTAGCAGATAGAAAATCTAAGTCCAGTGTTCTTCCACCATTTCTGGCTGACTTGAATTTCTCCCAGAATGATTGCCAGCCAAAACATTTCCTTGCTATACAACGGTCAAAACCCCATCTAGCATGTTTGAGATATTTTCTTGGCTTAATTATTTTTTTCTTTCTACTGAGAAGAATATCTCTTTTCTATACTCAGTCAAATTTACTCATTGGGTATTTTGTTTTTGTTTACTTTAATTTGACTTAATACCAGAAAAGATATCACAAACTAACTTAAAATACAAAGAGAAGATGCTTGCATTCATTTCACTCTCAAAAATTTAGAATAAAAAATATAAAGATTCCAATAATCAAAGAGTGATAAACAATTAGTGATAATAATGAGCAACTATGTGAATAGGCAGTTTATAGAAATAATGCATGAAGAGAGAAAAATGTATAAAAAGATTCATATTAATAATCACAGATATGTAGATTTTGGTAGTTTTAAAGCACGACTGAAAATTTTTGAACATTCTTTGAATCCACAGTTTGGTTCTGTGTTCCCTCAACTTGAATCTGAGTAGGCCTGTGTTGTCTTCAACCAATAAAAAACATGACAGAACTGACATTCTATTATATCTGAGTTAGGTCATAAAAAGCGATGAATGTTCATCTTTGATCGCTTGAATTCTTGCTCTCAGAGCCCTGAGTTCCATTTCTGACTTCCCTGAGGCCTCAGGTATTATTAGAACCTTGTATGGGTCACATACAGGTTCTCTGGTCTTCAAACCTCACTTGTGTATCATCCCTGACTGTTTGAGTCTTCCCAGTTGATGGTAAAGTGGAGACACAATCCACCCCTTTTAGTCCCTGTCCGAATTCCTCCATGGAAACAGTGAATATACGAAAGTGGTTATTCTCTTGTTACCATTAAGCTTTGGAATAATTAAGTTGGTTACACAGCAAAAAAATTGGGACATAGTTTTTGTTGGATACTGAACCTGTGTTTAGTGACCCTGAATTTGATTCATGCAAGTAAAATGTAATAAGTAAAATTAGGTGAGAATAGAATCTAAAATTTCCTGGGAAATAAAATCTAGAAGAGTGGCTTAGAAAAGGAGTCATTAGAAACCTCGGCATCAGGTACAAGTAAATGAAGAACCTTTCCTGTGAACTCATATGAATCCCCAGCACACGATCCTATATCCTGTGAGGCTGGAAACCTGTCTCTGTGCTCAATAACATGGCATATTTTGGCAGTGATGGGTGTGACCATCTGACTGAGTTGGAATGTGATAGGGCAGAAGGGTTAGCAGTTCCAAACATTTGTTTCTCTCAGGGGCTCCAATTTTCAGTCTATAAAACTTGGTCAGGTGCCCATTTCTTGATTTTTTTTTCCTTTTAAAAAAAACTCCCCTTCTCCCTTGCCAACTTGCATTGCGTGGCAACTGGGAACATGCCTGATCACATAAGGAAAATTCTGATTGAGGCCAAGCCGTGTCTGAAGCCATAGTTCAACTTTGAGCTTTGCCTCTGACCCAGATACATACAACCTAGGGACTTAAAAACCATGTGTGGCAGTTATATGTGGGAATAGGATGGAATTGACATTCTCCCTCTGTGTGGAAAGAGATGAAGGTGCCGACAAAAAGACTATACTTCTTAGGTTTCAGACTGTTCAGCCAGCTGAACTCCATTAAAACTGGTGCCATGGGGTAAAGAAATGGCCACATATTGGCATTTCAAAGATCCCTTACATATATGTATACCACAGACATCTTGTGAATTGTAGCAAAATCCAAATTCATTGGGTAGTAAAACTCAATAAGAACACTATTGCTTTTCTTAGAAGATGTTTAAGTTTTGCTATTTTTCACTTGATGTGAGCAACTCTCTTTGCATTCAGAATTTATTCTAAAATTACCAGGTTGTCATATGTGTGTTACCTCTGGCTTATTTCATTTGACTTGAGGAAAAGAATTAAAAACAAACCATTTTTCTGAAATTACCAGGTTGTTGCATGTGTGTTACCCTAGGTCATGTCATTTGACTGGAGGTAAAGAATTAAAAACAAACCATGGAGATATTATTTTATTCCAACTCTTAACTGCTGAACCCTGTTCTCACAACAACAAAAAAAGCACAGGTAGCAAAACTTCATCTTCCCCAAATGCACTTCAATACGTTTTAAGTGTAAAAACCTAATTTAAAATAATGTCAGCATCTTTGGGTTGTAGAATATGAGGCTCAGCATCTTTAAATTATTTAAGAGGTCCGCAGAGAACCAGTTATGCTTATAATGTCAGATTTACTCAAAGAAAAGGGAGAGCAAAGCAAAGTGTTGAATAAGGGTTTCATATGCAGTTTCATTGTTATTTCTACATTTAGTAATTGTAATAGTAGTCCTACTAAACTTTAACACAAAATAAGATATCCATGTGCATAATGTTATGGGATCTATCTAGTGTGTTTTGTGGTTTTAAAACAACTATTTGTGTTCAACTACTGCTATGCCTCTTTTTGGCTTTTATTTACTAATAACAAGATCTATCAGAAACATACTAAAAAAATTAATGCCTCTGCCACCTCTAAAATTTGTCATGATTTAGTAAGAGACAGGCAATCTCTAAACATATATAGTATACAGCTGCCTTGATTTCCTCTTTTCCAATGGTCTGGGGGAAAAATAAACTTTTTCCTTCAGGCAAGGCATACTATATAAATAATTTTAGCAGTATATTAATCTACAAAATTTCCACTACACAAAATAAAAAATAATAAAATATATAGTGTAATACTCAGAAGACTCTTTGGCTATCTGGAATGGTAAGAAAGGACACTGAAAAATTTTGAAAGTAGAATCTCTATCCATAATGAACATGATAAAATGATGAGTTTATTGTCACTATATTAACTACTAGAGTTTGCCAGACTTCCCAAGTGGGTCAGTGGTAAAGAATCTGCCTGCCAATTGAGGAAACAAGAGATGCAGTTTCAATCGCTGGGTCCGGAAGATCCCCTAGAGAAGGAAATGGCAACCCACTCCAGTATTCTTGCGTGGAAAATCCCATGGACAGAGGAGCTTGGCAGGCTACAGTCCCTGGGGTCACAAAAAGTTGGACACGACTGAGTGACAGCACAGAGTTTTCCATAAAGCCTTTGTAGTATTGTGCAGTTCATAGTCAGGGGTTTTGTAGATATGAGCACTGCTTATTTGTCGTCTTCTAATGGTGTCCGAGCCTCTTTTGAGAAATACAGTTTACTGGCATTAATTGATGGACACATTTCCATGTGCAGGCCACAGGTATTGCAGACAGCCTTCATTGTGGATGGTCAGAGGGATCTACCAAATTCACAGAACTGGTATGTTAACCCCAAAGAAATGGTCATATCAATATCTTTTGTATTATGTCTGATAACAATCTAAATTTACAGTTGTTCCAGGAGTTAATGAAAAGCAAACATATCTCTAATACCAAAGAAATTCATTTGCTTCTTATTCTATACATTATTGAGTTCTTTAAATAGACTTTCACAAAGATAGCTTCTACCAGGCTGATGGTGGGGTATAGTTCAACAAAGAGGTAACTTGCATTTGAGTGGTCTGCATTCTAATGATGTAGGCTATATAGGGACAGGTTCCCTAAGGCTCCCTTATCCTCCAAGGAGCTCTGCCTGGAACATGACAAGCTTCAGGGAAAACCACATGGGCTTTGCCAAAATTATTTTTCTCTCTGGGAAAATTTCAGACTTTCCTTCTGAGCTTACTATCTTTCATTCCCTGCTTTCATTCACTGTTTATCAGGAATTATGGAGTTGCCTGGGTTGCTGTATCAAACCTATCCTCCGGTGCTGACCTTCTCTCCTGTTCTTCATTCTCAATGAAAAAAAGGTTCAGTGTTTATCCCTGCCTCATTCCTTAAGTGATCCCTTATCCACTGTTGCCCTGATCTGAGCTCTACTTTTTCCCCTTGCTTCACTTACTTACTGAGATTTTTCTGGGCCACAACTTTTCTAAATTTTTTTTTTATAGTTTATACTTCATCTTCTTTAAAATTCTCTTTAAAATGCTATAGTACTAATTAGCTAAATGAAAGCTAAAGATTAAAAATTATATAAAAGATATAAGGGGAAACAAATAAAGGAAAAGAAATTATGAGACATTTCTGTAATTAAGCCTGAAATTTAATCTGTCTCCTGAAAGCCAAAGGAAAGAGGGAAAGATGACAGATTACCTAGTTATCAGTGTCTGATAAATGGAAGAAGACTGATTCTTCAGCAGAGATAAACTGTTTTTGCTGTTAAATTCTAGGGGGGAAACTAACATTTGGGATTTTAAAGGGCATTTAATAAAGTCATGGCAGTATACTTAGCGGTTTTATGGCAGATGCAGAAATACCTCTACATCACTCTTTATTAGAGCAAACGATATAAAATGAAATCATAGTAGTAAAGACACTTCTACAGGGACTGAGATAACACAGTTCAGTCATGTTTCTTCTGGTGATCTAATTTGGTAGAATAATAAAATGTAGATAACAGAGAGAAGTCATTCATAATCTGGGTAGGTAGAGGGGATGAGACATGTATCAGTATTATCTTGTAGTCATTTTAAAACTACATACTGCCATGTCTCCTTTCCTTAGAGTTTTTCTGATGTAGCCATTCCCAGAGAGAAACGCCACATTTTTCTGACTGATCTTGCACAAAGAAATGCATTTTTATTCACATAAGCAGATTTTTACACATGGACCTAAACATGTACAATATTCATTATTGGTCTTTAAAACATAACTAGAAATTAAGATAATTGTTTAGTGCATCCCAGTGAACTGACAATATAAGAATTTATTTGAAGCATATGGTATAGTTTTCTAAAATTTTAGTACTCATTACATTTTAAAATCCTTGTGACAACTTTGGAAGATAGGGCAAGCATTTTGACCCATTTAGAATTTCTTTTGATTATTAATATTATACGTTATTATATCAGAAAAAAATTCTTTTCAGAATTGGGGAGGTTATATTTGGCAGTAGGGAAAATTTAGAGAAAATGTAGCAAATAATGATATAAAACAGTAATACTTGTAATAAATATTTATTTGAATTACAATATTACAAAAAATATTTAAATTAGAAGGGACTAAAATATCAGAAAACAAAATAGTTTTTCTGCTACAATACAGAAATGAGAGTTCAAAAAAGAATTCATTTCTGATAGCAAAATTAAATTTCAACTTTCTACACATTAGACTGAAGTATATCTGTGTTATAATATTTACATACACATACTCAAACTCATATATGATACACATATAAAATCAACTGAAATCATGATGTACATTTAGGTTTTTATCCTGGTTTTTTCACTTAACGTTATACATTCACATGAGACAATTGTTTCTTTGTCTCTAAAACTTCATGTTTAAAGTGTGTAATGATGAATGTATCGTATAGGTCCTTTCTCTTTTTTTTCCTGCTATAAAACCTCTGCTCCCCCACTTTCTACCTCCACTTTATATTTCATCTTAGAGCCAGGGAATTGTCTGATCACTGGATCTTTCAGCACTGAGAAAAGAATAATTCCTAGATCCCCAACTATGTTTTATGCTGAGAATTTGTTCTTATTTCTTTTCTATATACAATCATGATTTATGCATATAATATGTCAGTGACACCCACATTCTTATGTCTAACCCATGCCTTTCTCAAAACTTACTTATCAGCTCCTGGTGACCTCCTGTATTCTTTGGTTTATGCCCCCTTCCTCTATGTTTAATGTGCATCACCCCTGTCTCTGCTTCTGTCATATCACCTTCTCCTCTGATTTCAGTTGCTCATAGGTCCCTCTTAGAAGGATTGTTGTGTTGGGATAATCCAGGACAATGTTCTGATCTCAAGATCCTCAACTTAATCCCTTTGCCATGTTAAGTAACCTGCACAGACTCCGGGGGTTAGGATGAGGGCATATTTGAGAGACATTATTCAGCCTGCTACAGCTTTTTTATGTTGAAATGTTTGAAGGTCATAAACCAAATGTTTTTGGAGAATGACCTCGATTTGGTTTTGTCTTGTATTTACTCATTGCATCCTATTAGGTATATACATGATTTTGATTTGTTCTAGTGATCTATTAAATTTGATCTCAGTTCAGTTCCTGAGTTGGGAAGATCCGCTGGAGAAGGGATAGGCTACCCACTCCAGTATTCTTGTGCTTCCCCTGTAGATCAGCTGATAAAAAATTTGCTTGCAATGCAAGAGACCTGGGTTTGATCCTGGGTTGGGAAGACCCCCTGGAGAAGGGAAAGACTACCCGCTCTAGTATTCTGGCCTGGAGAATTCCATGGACTCTATAGTCCATGGGGTTGCAAAGAATCAGTTGTGAGTTTCACTTTCATTTTTATTTAAGGTGGTGTCTTCTCAGGCTTCTTCACACATTTTCCTTTTGTGATTAATATTTTTTGACAAGATGCTTGCTTTGAGACTGTGTAAGTATCCTATTTTTTTAAAAATGAATTTAGACAAACATACGTGCCTTTTATTTATTTATTTTTATTTATTTTTATTTATTTTTATTTTTTAAATTTTAAAATCTTTAATTCTTACATGCGTTCCCAAACATGAACCCCCCTCCCACCTCCCTCCCCACAACATCTCTCTGGGTCATCCCCATGCACCAGCCCCAAGCATGCTGCACCCTACGTCAGACATGGAGTGGCGATTCAATTCTTACATGACAGTATACATGTTAGAATTCCCATTCTCCCAAATCATCCCACCCTCTCCCTCTCCCTCTGAGTCCAAAAGTCCGTTATACACATCTGTGTCTTTTTTCCTGTCTTGCATACAGGGTCGTCATTGCCGTCTTCCTAAAGTCCATATATATGTGTTAGTATACTGTATTGGTGTTTTTCTTTCTGGCTTACTTCACTCTGTATAATTGGCTCCAGTTTCATCCATCTCATCAGAACTGATTCACGATCCAAAAATCTGCAAGCAATAAATGCTGGAGAGGGTGTGGAGAAAAGGGAACCCTCCTACACTGTTGGTGGCAATGCAAACTAGTACAGCCACTATGGAGAACAGTGTGGAGATTCCTTAAAAAATTGCAAATAGAACTACCTTATGACCCAGCAATCCCACTGCTGGGCATACACACCGAGGAAACCAGAATTGAAAGAGACACATGTACCCCAATGTTCATCGCAGCACTGTTTATAATAGCCAGGACATGGAAACAACCTAGATGTCCATCAGCAGATGAATGGATAAGAAAGCAGTGGTACATATACACAATGGAGTATTACTCAGCCGTTAAAAAGTATCCTATTATTTACCTAATTTTATATTTATGTATACTGTGCCATAGGGCTTCCCTAGTGGCTCAGAGGTTAAAGCGTCTGCCTGGAATGCGGGAGACCTGTGTTCAATCCCTGGGTCGAGAAGATCCCCTGGAGAAGGAAATGGCAACCCACTCCAGTACTATCGCCTAGAGAATCCCATGGAGGGAGGAGCTTGGTAGGCTACAGTCCATGGGGTCACAAAGAGTCAGACACGACTGAGCGACTTCACTCACATACTGTGCCATGCTTAGTCATGTCCAGCTCTGCAACACCATGGGCTGTAGCCTACCAGTCTCCTCTGTACATGGAGTTTTCCAAGCAAGAATACTAGAGTTATAAACTGTTATTGTAATTATTTTAATTTCATGCCTTTCAAGTCATTTCCAAATTCTGGTACCTGTTGGAAGCTGGCTTTCACTTTTATTCATTTTCTCAATGAATTATTTTTATTATTTGATTGCTTCCTTGCTGTCTGGCACAATAAGATATACCAGGCTTGTGTTATATTTTCATGCTCTAGACCAAGAAGCAGCCACTTCCAAGGAGTCCTGGTTCCTTTTACTGGAGAATGACATTTACAGCCTAAGTCTGGGCACTAGCCATACTTTTGTGTTGGAATGTCACTCTTCCCAGACCTTCTCAGTAGACAAATATGGGAAGTATGTGTACATGCACATTCACATTTCTGCTTATTTTGACTTTATCTGTTTGTATTGAAATCAATGGTTTTACACTGATATTTCTATTTTAAGTCCAGTTCTATAGAGTTAGAGTTTTATTATTGTAACTCTTCTTTTTTTTTCTTTCAAGAAACCTTGCCGCCACGGTCCTTAATATATTTATTTATTTGTTCAGTTCTCCTATATGTAATTGAACTCCCATCACTGTCTTATCCCTCTTCATCACAGCTGGGTCTAATATTCTACACTAAGACATCTCCTCCTCCTGCACAGGAGCCTCAGGGGCATTCTTCCCTGAGGCTCAAACACCCACAGCACGATGCCTCTTTAGATACATCCAGGCTCTAGTGTCTTATACCAGATTGTCCTCCAGCATAGAGCCTCTGTACCTCTTGAAACTCTAGTACCCCACAGTGGACAGTCTCCATTGCTAACTACCTTCCTCGGCTCCCTCTCTACCATGTGAGCATCTGATCTTGGTGACAATACTAAGATGATACAAACCTGCTCCTCCCACATGGACACCCTCTTTACCTGGACCCAATTGTGGCGTCTTCCACAGCACGCTGTGTGTCTCTCTCCCTCTGTCCATGTAAATACTTACATTGTTGAACCCAAGTAGTGGCTTTTGGACTAAATTGTTCTAGAAGTGAAGAAGAGGAAAAGAAAGAGTAAAAGGAAGAACTCTCTGCTTTCTTTAATGGTTTAGAAAAAAAAGGAAGAACTCTCTGCTTTCTTTAATGGTTTAGAAAAAAATTACAAAGCTAGGCTTTGGATATCAAGAAAAAATATTTCTTTGAACAAAGATTAATGATACATTTTATGTTATGTACATTTTACCAATAAAAACAGAAAAAGAAAAAAGATGCTAGTTTAATTCCTTCACAAGATTATCATTTGTATGTGAAATAACTGATTATGCCTGAGGTTACACAACATTTAAAAAAATATTTTTCGGCCTGTTTTCTTATGTAAGATGGATCAATGCTTTTTTTAATCTAGTGCTCTTTTAGTTTATTTATTTTTATTTTTGTAAATCCATTTTTATTGGGGTATAGTTGCTTTACAGTGTTGTGTTAGTTTCTACCATACAGCAAAATGAATCGGCTATATGTATACATATATCCCCTCTTTTTAGGATTTCCTTTCCATTTAGGTCACCATAGAGCATTGAGTAGGGTTTCTTGAGCTATACAATAGGTTCTCATTATTTATCTGTTTTATACACAGTATCAATAGTATCTATAGGTCAATCTCAAGCTCTCAATTCATCCTTCCTTTCCCTACCCATTCTCCTCTTTTGTATCCATACATTTAAGAAGATGTGGTATACATGTACTGTGGCAAATTACTCAGCCAGAAAAAAAGGAATGGAATCATTTGTAGAGATGTTGATGGACCTAGAGACTGTCCTACAGAGTGAAGTAAGTCAGAGAAAAACGACTATCACATATTAAGGCATAGATATGGACTCTAGAAAACCAGTATAGATGATCTTATTTGCAAAACAGAAATAGAGACACAGAATAGAGAACAAACCTGAGGTGACTCAACTTTTGATATATTTATGCGAAGTTTGAACATCTTCTGTGATAGTGACTTTTTCTGTTAACAGCTTATGCACATTTTAGGCTTATTTTTTATTGTTAAACATAAATTCTTTGTTTGTTTGAGGTACTGATTTTCTGGGTTATGTCTATGGCACATATTTTCTCTTAATCTCTCTGACTTTTCTTGGCTTTAGTGTGTTTATTTATATATGTGTTTTTAATTTAGTGAATAAAATTTACCAGTCCCCTTACCAAAAAATAGCATCGTTTTTCTTTTTCTTTTATTGTGATAAAATGTACATAACATAAAATTTACCATTTTAATTATTTTAATTGTACTGTTTAGTGGCAGTCAGTATTTTCACATTGTTATGTAATCATCACCAATATCCATCCACAGAAGTTTTTCATTTTGCCAAGTCTGAACCAGTGCATGCGTGCTAAATCACTTCAGTTGTGTCAGACTCTTTGTGACCCCATGGACTATAGCTGGCCAGGCTCTTATAACCATGGGATTCTCCAGGCAAGAATATTGGAGTGGGTTGCTATGCCCTTTTCCAGGGAATCTTTTTGACCCTGGGATCAAACCTGCATCTTTTATGTCTCCTGCATTGACAGGTGGTGTTTTGTTTTTGTTTTTTTACCATTAATGCCACCTGGGAAACCCCAAGTCATTAGACATTAACTCCCCATTCCCTCTTCTCTAAGTTGGTCCTCACTATTCTACTTTCTGTCTCTATGAATTTGATTGCTGTAGGTACTTTCTGTAAGTGAACTAATACAACGTCCTTTTGTGACTGGCTCATTTCACTTAACAAAATGTCTTTAAGGTTCATCCATTTCATAGCATGTATCAGAATCTCACTCTTTTTTTAAATTTATGCTGAATATTATTCCTTTGTATGTACAGTTGGCTCTTGAAAAGCGTGAGTTCTAACTACGTGGCTCCACTTATAAACAGATATTTTTCGGTAAGTATAGTACCTATATGTTCACTTTATAGATCTTTAAGTATGGGGAAGAGTTTATGTTTGATTAGAGATCACAATATATGACATAAAAAAATTAGAATTTGAGTCCTGATTCTATCCAAACTGTTTTGGCTTCCTTCTCTTCAGTTCAGTTCAGTTGCTCAGTCATGTCCAACTCTTTGTGACACCATGGACTGCAGCATGCCAGGCCTCCCTGTCCATCACCTCCCTGTCCATCATCTTCCCTTGGGTGAGTCATTTATCAGTTTGTTTGTTACTGAGGCAGAAATAACAGTATACAAGGGTCAGCACCTCTATCCCCAGTGCAGTTCAAGGGTTAACTATATACATTACCTTTTTAAAATTTCATTTGTCGGTTGATGGACATTTGGATTGTATCCACATTTTGGCTTTTGTGCATAATCCTCTTATGAACATAGGTCATTGGTATACAAATATTTGTTTGAGTCCCTGCTTTCAATTCTTTGAATTTATACCTAGAGGAGGAATCACCTGATTATATGGTTCAGTTCAGTTCAATCGTTCAGTCCAACTATTTGCGACCCCATGAATCACAGCATGCCAGGCCTCCCTGTTCATCACCAACTCCCAGAGCTTACCCAAACTCATGTCCACCCAGTAGGAGATGCCATCCAACCATCTCATCCTCTGTTGTTCCCTTCTCCTCCCGCCCTCAATCTTTCCCAGCATCAGGGTCTTTTCAAATGAGTCAGTTCTTTGCATCAGGTGGCCAAAGTATTGGAGTTGCATCTTCAGCATCAGTCCTTCCAATGAATATTCAGGACTGATTTCCTTTAGGATGGACTGGCTGGATCTCCTTGAATCCAAGGGATTCTCAAGAGTCTTCTCCAACACTACAGTTCAAAAGCATCAATTCTTCGACATTGGGCTTTCTTTATAGTCCAACTGTCACGTCCATACATGACTACTGGAAAAACCATAGTGAAGTCACTAGTGAAGTTGCTCAGTTGTGTCCGACTCTTTGCAACCCCATGGACTGTAGCCTACCAAGCTCCTCTGTCCATGGGATTTTACAGGCAATAGTACTGGAGTGGGTTGCCATTTCCTTCTCCAGGTGATCTTCCTGACCCAGGGATCGAACCCAGGTCTCTCACATTATAGACAGACGCTTTACCATCTGAGCCACCAGGGAAGCCCTAACCTAGACTAAATGAACCTTTCTTGGCAAAGTAATGTCTCTGCTTTTTAATATCCTGTCTAGGTTGGTCATAACTTTTCTTCCAAAGAGCAAGCATCTGTTAATTTCATGGTTTAGTCACCATCTGCAGTAATTTGGGGGCCCAAGAAAAATAAAATTAGTTACTGTTTCAACTGTTTCCCCATATATTTGCCATGAAGTGATGGGACCAGGTCAGGAAACAACAGTTAGAACTGGACATGGAACAACAGACTGGTTCCAAATAGGAAAAGGAGTACGTCAAGGCTGTATATTGTCACCCTGTTTATTTGACTTAAATACAGAGTACATCATGGGAAACGCTGGACTGGAAGAAACACAAGCTGGAATCAAGATGGCCGGGAGAAATATCAATAACCTCAGATATGCAGATGACACCACCCTTATGGCAGAAAGTGAAAAGGAGCTAAAAAGCCTCTTGATGAAAGTGAAAGAGGAGAGCGAAAAAGTTGGCTTAAAGCTCAACATTTAGAAAACGAAGATCATGGCATCTGGTCCCATCACTTCATGGGAAATAGATGGGGAAACAGTGGAAACAGCGTCAGACTTTATTTTTTTGGGCTCCCAAATCACTGCAGATGGTGACTGCAGCTATGAAATTAAAAGACGCTTACTCCTTGGAAGAAAAGTTATGACCAACCTATATAGCATATTGAAAAGCAGAGACATCACTTTGCCAACAGAAGTCCGTCTAGTCAAGGCTATGGTTTTTCCAGTAGTCATGTATGGATGTGAGAGCTGGACTGTGAAGAAAGCTGTGTGCCAAAGAATTGATGCTTTTGAACTGTGGTGTTGGAGAAGACTCTTGAGAGTCCCTTGGACTGCAAGGAGATCCAACCAGTCCATTCTGAAGGAGATCAACCCTGGGATTTCTTTGGAGGGAATGATACTGACGCTGAAACTCCAGTACTTTGGACACCTCATGCGAAGAGTTGACTCATTGGAAAAGACTCTGATGCTGGGAGGGTTTAGGGGCAGGAGGAGAAGGGGACGACCGAGGATGAGATGGCTGGATGGCATCACTGACTCAATGGACCTGAGTCTGAGTGAACTCTGGGAGTTGATGATGGATAGGGAGGCCTGGCGTGATGCAGTTCATGGGGTCGCAGAGTCGTACACGATGAGTGACTGAACTGAACTGATGGGACCAGATGCCATGATCTTCGTTTTCTGAATGTTGAGCTTTAAGCCAAGCTTTTCACTCTCCTCTTACACTTTCATCAAGAGGCTCTTTAGTTCTTCTTCTCTTTCTGCCATAAGGGTGGTGTCATCTGCATATCTGAAGTTATTGATATTTCTCCTGGTAATCTTGATTCCAGCTTGTGCTCATCTGGTCCACCATTTGTCATGATGTACTCTGCATATAAGTCAAATAAGCAGGGTGATAATATACAGCCTTGATGTACTCCTTTCCCGATTTAGAACCAGTCTGTTGTTCCAAGTCCAGTTCTAACTGTTGCTTCTTGACCTGCATACAGATTTCTCAGGAGGTAGGTCAGGTGGTCTGGTATTCCCATCTCTTTAAGAATTTTCTATAGTGTTTTGTGATCCACATAGTCAAAGACTTTGTCTATCTGTTTTTAATATTTTGGGGGAACTGCCATACTATTTTCCAGTAGCTGAATCATTTATCTTCTTACCATCAGTTCACAAGAGTTACAATTTCTCCATATCTTCCCAGCACCTGTTACTTTCTGTTTCAAAATAATGACCCCCCTGATGGATGTAAAGTAGTATCTCACTGTGGTTGTGACTTGCATTTCCCTCTTGATCAGTGATGTTGAGCATTTTTTCATGTGCTAATTCATCATCTGTATATTTTTGAAGAAATTTTTGGTCAAACTTTGCCCATTAAAAAAAATAATGTGTTGTTTGTAGGACTAGCATCTTAACATTACTGGGACTCTTTAGTCTATTTTAATCATCTCCATCACTTGTATGATATCATATCTCGCTTGCTGCTAATAGCAGTGGGGTGATGGAGGAAGGAAATAAAAGACAAATACTGAAATAACAATATTTCAAAATGTGTTTTTAGAATATTAAATTCACTGGAAAGCAAAAGAGAATTCTGTTTGAGAAAAAATGCCATTTTAGTTACTTAAGAAGTATATATTTAGTAATTTCTATATGTTAGGCATTATTCTAGACACTGGAAGGCATATTTGAGCATAAACAGAAATGTTTAGGTGAAAACATGATTGGCTATTGGGTAGCAGGAGACAATAGCACACTTTTAAAGTATTGTATGTTTATCTTCTATGCAAATGCATAATGTGATATGTACACATTGGTGTAAATAATATACCCCAAGGCATTTTTCCCAGTCAAAACTTCAGTGAGTATTTATGATCTGTTTTATTTAGACTGCATGAGTGAAGTGCTACTTGATTCAAGAGAAAGAAAAAGTATGACATTGTTTTATATAGAAAAAATTCATATGTTTCTCGTGAGAACTTGCCCTTTGAATTTTCTAAATACTTCTATGCTGGGGCATTCAGAGTAAATTAAGATATGTTCAGGAAGGAGTTCCTTTCTTCATCTTAAATGTTTGTAAATACTACCAGCATATCAGAGAGAAAATCACAGTTGGGTAAAATAACAGAAAAAAAAAAGTCATGAAAAAGCCACATATGGACAGTTATTTTCATGCATTCATATTTTTCTATATCCATTTCAGTATTTCCACCATGTTTTCTTCCTTGCTAGTGTTCTGTGCCTATAAGGGTATAGATTAGAATGCAACTAGAGAGTTACTTTGCTGATGATGGCAGTTTTTCTCTTGGGAGAAACACACAAAAATTTTTTTTAAAAAATATTTGTGTCTTTACATTCTGGACTCTGTATGGTATAATCAGTATGGAGGCACAAAACATCTCAATAAGGCAAAGTTAAAAGAAAAATTATCCATGTTGTCTGATTATCTACATGCAATAGATGAATGTCACTCTTGATATTAAATATAATAATGTCTAGAGATTCCAAATACATTAGGCACATAAGACAAATCATGCCTAATTGTCATCTCAGAAAACTGTCCTTCCTCTTTATAATATTTCTTTTCCAGTCTCTTTTTAGGACATTTAGTTTGGTTAATAAGCTTGAGTTCATTCCTAGTTTCTGAACCCTCTTTATCAAGTTATTTAACTCCTTTCCAACTATCTCCTTATTTTGGCACTGCTGCTGCTGCTGCTAAGTCACTTCAGTCATGTCCGACTCTGTGTGACCCCATAGACAGCAGCCCACCAGGCTCCCTCATCCCTGGGATTCTCCAGGCAAGAACACTGGAGTGGGTTGCCATTTCCTTTTCCAATGCATGAAAGTGAAAAGTGAAAGGGAAGTTGCTCAGTCGTGTTCGACTCTTCACGACCCCATGGACCGCAGCCTACCAGGCTTCTCTGTCCATGGGATTTTCCAGGCAAGAGTACTGGAGTGGGGTGCCATTAACTGCTTAACTGTGGGGCTGATGTAAAAAGCTAGGTGAATGACTGTGTGTTTTTTAAGTGCTTAATACGTTGATGGAACTTCACATTAAATAAATCATGTTGGTGTATGGTCATATTCATTCTGTAGACAATCAAATACTAAAGGGGCATGTTATTCAGTCAGAGTGTAGTTAAGAAAAGTTAGTAAAACACCTTACTGAGTAAGAAAAAGGCCACATCATTGCAACTGCTGCTTCAAAATCAGCTGGTACCAAGCAAAGAGCTTTGCTGCAGGGCATCTCTACCTCAAGTTCTCTTAAGACCTGGGTGGGATTTAGTTCTACTCTTCCAAGAATTTCCTCTTCACAAAATTTGCTTTAGTGAGAAGGATAGATGGTGTCGCGTTGAGAGAAAGAGGCATTTTGGGAGTTGGTAAGCCTATTTTTGAGAGTATGATTGGTCCACTTTAGAAGTTAGTGCTTTTTTAAAGTTAGCAAGCATTTGGTTTCCATGAAGTTCAGAGAACTTTCCCTCATATGGCACAGCTCTCTTTTATAAGGGAAAACTGTGTTTCTTTCAGTATCTATCATAAGAGCTTCAGAGAAACTTCTGATTTGATCCAGTTACATGTATGTGCTTAATTATTTCTGAATCCTGGTAAGGTATTCTAATTATTTTTTAGCATGTATCGGAACAGTAGTCAATAAGCAAGAAAAGAGGATGAGTGATCTTAAGTAACTACTCGTTCTGCATGTACATCAGATTCAAATCTATTGTGAATTAAAATTTCCAAATTGGTCACCATGCTCTTAGGTAAGGGGCAATAAAAAATCACCTTGCAAACTGAATTAATGTGAAATATTCAAATGCTTTACCTTTCTTCTTAACTTTTTCTAGGTTCCCAAATACTTCTATACCTCTCAGTCAATATAGTGACTCATTTAGTTGTTCATATTTTCATGACAAATAGATGGGGAAACAGTGGGAACAGTGGCTGACTTTATTTTTCTGGGCTCCAAAATCACTTCAGATGGTGATTGCAGCCTTGAAATTAAAAGATGCTTGCTTGTTGGAAGGAAAGTTATGACCAACCTAGATAGCATATTCAAAAGCAGAGACATTACTTTGCCAACAAAGGTCCGTCTAGTCAAGGCTATGGTTTTTCCAGTGGTCATGTATGGATGTGAGAATTGTACTATAAAGAAAGCTGAGCACCAAAGAATTGATGCTTTTGAACTGTGGTGTTGGAGAAGACTCTTGAGAGTCTTGGACTGCAAGGAGATCCAACCAGTCCATCCTAAAGGAGATCAGTCCTGGGTGTTCATTGGTAGGACTGATGTTGAAGCTGAAACTCCAATACTTTGGCAACCTGATGCGAGGAGCTGACTCATTGGAAAAGACTCTGGTGCTGGGAAAGATTGAGGGCAGGAGGAGAAGGGAACAACAGAGGATGAGATGGCTGGATGGCATCACCGACTCAATGGACATGGGTTTGGGTGGACTCCGCGAGTTGGTGATGGACAGGGAGGCTTGGCGTGATGCTGTTCATGGGGTTGCAAAGAGTCGGACACAACTGAGTGACTGAACTGAACTGTTCCTTCAAAAATATTTAAATACTCAATTTTTACTCTGTAATAGGCACTGCCCTAGAAGTGAACCAGATAAAGTACAGCACCTGACTTCATGGAGCTTAAGTTTATATTACTCTAAATATAACAGAACAAGTTTCTCAGTGCTTTCCTAAAAGCTGGAAGTCATCCACATTTTTTCATACCACTGTGACCCAATTAATCCAAGTTAATAACTTCACCAGACAATAATGACTCTGATTTAGAAGGAGATGGTCCCTGATCACAGTGTTTTAATTATCAAGCCACAACTGTGCAGAAAATATATATTTTAAAATGAAGACAAATGGACTTCAATTATAATACAAGCTGCTTTGTTAGTAATTAAGAAAGGATATTGATTAGGACATATAGTTAATGCTGTAATTTTGTTATTTTTTAAATTTGAATATGTTCTTGGTTCTAAGTATCATATGGAAACACAAAGATTTTTTTCTCTATTTTTCCCAGTTGAAGGAGCTAATAGTGTACAAGCCACTCTGCTGAAAAGTAAGAGGATTTTTTTTGTCAACATGTATTTCTAAAATAATTTTATAACATTAGGTAGACAGAATGATGACCTTCAAAAATGTCCACATATTATCCATAGTGACTGACTGAATATGTTATTTTGCATGGCAGAAGAGACTTTACAGATGTGATTAAGGTTAAGAACCTTTGGATGGAATATTATCTTGGATTATGTGGATGGGTTCAGTCTAACCATGAGTCCTTAAAAGGGGAGCACCTTTCCCAGCTGTGGTCAGAGAGAATATGAGCCTAGAAGAAGGCACAGAGAGATGTCACATTGCTGACCATGAACATGGATGAAAGGGCCGCAAGCCAAGGAATGCAGGCAGCTCTAGAAACGAAAGATGAGGAAACAGAGCCTCATGATAAATTATACTCTCTCTCTTCTTCTCCCTATATATGTGTGTGTGTGTTTGTGTGTGTGTGTACACTTGCAACACACACATACACACATCCTATTGGTTCTTGTTCACCAAAGAACCTTGATTGATACAGATGGGGTGAAAAATTGGGATGACCATTTCTCTTCTTAATTGCTAGTAATTATTTGGTCTCTTGGTCATGAAAACCTTACTCCTCATGGGCCCACTCAACATCTAGAGCTAGTTAAGGCTTATACCAGTGAGAATTATGATACATTTCCAATGGATAAATGAATTCTTCAACAAAAAAATATTTCAGAGTCCTTTCACAGTGATGACCATAAACAGTTTATTTCAATGTAGCACTTTCAGAAAGAGGAATAACTTGGTATAGTCAGGCATGAATATTTTGATCATGACACTCTTTTCCTATTTTAATACCGTGTCCAAAAGCACATTTAAAAAGTAAAAGCTTTAATAATGATAATATACAGATCAATTTCACAATTGACAAATAATTTCAAGACAAAATAGCAATATAATAAATTAGCATTTTGAAATGTAAAGTATGGTTTAATTAGTAACCCTGCTTTTACATATCTTATATTTCCCAATACTTTTATATTAATTACAATTTGCAGTAGATAAAACAGATATTTCTAGTAATTATAAATTGAAGAGAATAAGGTCAGCAAGATTTAAAGATTGACCAAGTGTATGACTTCCCTGGTAGCTCAGACGATAAAACATCTGCCTACAAGCTGGGAGACCCGGATTCAATCCCTGGGTCGGGAAGATCCCCTGGAGAAGGAAATGGCGACTCACTCCAGTACTCTTGCCTAGAAAATCCCATGGATGGAGAAGCCTGGTAGGCTACAGTCCATGGGGTCACAAAGAGTCAGACATGGCTGAGCAACTTCACTTTCTTTTTCTTTCTAAGTGTATGCAACTACTAAGGGGCATGGCTGGGTGTGGAAACAAGAGCTTTCTGATTTCTAATTCAGTGCTCTTTTTTTATATTACTATGATGCTCTTTGTGATTAAATGATAGATATTTCAAGAGTAGCACTCTACAATCCAAGGAAGGATAGTGGAATAACAAATGAGCGTTTTCCTGTTAGGTCTCCAGTTTACAAACATAATTCTACTTCAGAGCACTATGGTAATGAATTGGCCCACGAGATACTTTTCATTAGATATCTACCAAGCATAGGCACTAACTAACCCTCTGTGAAGAGTAAATCCTCTTAGAAGATGAGATATGTTGTCCTCACACATCCATGAAAGAATAAAGAAGCCCTTTTGTATTATATCAATGATTTTGAAGATACATCAGAACTATACATCATGTGAAGCCTGCCTCCAAAGCAGCTCAACAGTGGGGTTCATGACATTAACACTCCATTTGTTTCCAAGTGCAGAACAGCTAACAATGTGTTAGGATGGTGTTACATATGTACACAAGCCGGTGGCAGCAAACCAGCAGCAAACCACATCTGCTGCTAAGTCGCTTCAGTTGTGTCCGACTCTGTGCAACCCCATAGATGACAGTTCTCCAGGCTCCCTGTCCCTGGGATTCTCCAGGCAAGAACACTGGCGTGGGTTGCCATTTCCTTCTCCAACGCATGAAACTGCAAAGTGGAAGTGAAGTCGCTCAGTCGTGTCTGACTCTTAGCGACTCCATGGACTGCAGCCTACCAGGCTCCTCCATCCATGGGATTTTCCAGGCAAGAGTACTGGAGTGGGGTGCCATTGCCTTCTCCGAAACCACATCTAATCCAGTCTAATTTTAGATCTCTGAAGTCTTATCCATGGCCTTCTAGAAAATGTCCCCAAATCAGGATGCAATGTGAGAAGAGAAAACAACAGCGTATGATACAGTGTTTTAGCTTCTAAAAAATTGGAAACCACAGCTGAGATGGATTCACTATGGAATAGCATTCTAGACAATTTAAATTTTTCTTATCTCTTCCCATTTTAAATTGTTTTGCCCTTGGAGAATACATAATTCTATGGCAGAAACTTCATTGATCTGTTCCACAACCAAAGGAGGAACCATGTATTTTGTTTGTTATTAAGGAAATGTTCAGTTCAGTTCAGTCGCTCAGTTGTGTCCGACTCTTTGTGACCCCATGAATCACAGCACGCCAGGCCTCCCTGTCCATCACCATCTCCTGGATTTCACTCAGACTCACATCCATCGAGTCAGTGATGCCATCCAGCCATCTCATCCTCTGTCATCCCCTCTTCCTCCTGCCCCCAAATCCCTCCCAGCATCAGAGTCTTTTCCAGTGAGTCAACTCTTCGCATGAGGTGGCCAAAGTACTGGAGTTTCAGCTTTAGCCTGATTCCTTCCAAAGAACATCCTGATCTCCTTTAGAATGGACTGGTTAGATCTCCTTGCAGTCCAAGGGACTCTTAAGAGTCTTTTCCAACACCACAGTTCAAAAGCATCAATTCTTCAGCCTCAGCTTTCTTTATAGTCCAACTCTCACATCCATACATGACCACTGGAAAAACCATAGCCTTGACTAGACAGACCTTTGTTGGCAAAGTAATGCTTCTGCTTTTGAATATGCTATCTAGGTTGGTCATAACTTTCCTTCCAAGGAATAAACGTCTTTTAATTTCATGGCTGCAGTCACCATCTGCAGTGATTTTGGAAATGTTAAGTCATGCCAAACTACTTTAGTTTCATTTCTTTAGGTTTTCTAACTGGGTTCCCTTAAACCAGGGATCTACATTATATACTTACGTTGTCATATATATTTTGAAATTGCAAACAACGCTGTTAATATTTCAAATAGCTAGTTTAGTAGTACAGGAATTTATGCTGACATTAAAAGCCGTCCTGAATTGCTGCTAGGGATATTTTAAGAATCTCTCTGTTACTAATGTGACAAATGATGACTTTAATGGCATCATAAACCAGAAATATGAAAGCATTAATAAAAAAACTGCTTCATAAAAGAGTTATCAAGTAACTATCAGTTAAGCTGTTTAGACGTGATGAAAGTTCAATCTAAACACACTGGACCACTTCAGATACACTGAACTAGCAATATTATAAAATGTGGAGGTAATGAATATTATTGCTTCAGAAATTGTCTTTGCTAATCTTACTCTGAATAAATTGTGTTGGTTAGGGAAATCCTTATGCCTTATGAGACCAATTCACATTTAAAAGCCATTTTATTATTATGAAGCATTTGTTCAATCCTTTGCCCAGACATATAGTTCACATGCAGAAACTACATCACTTACTTTGGCTTAAATATTGAAATAGTGCACTTATATTCTCTTATATTTTAAAGATATGGTGCTCTGCACTAAAGGGTATCATTCCATTAATTATTCAAGCTCTATGTGGTAGTTAAACATTTATGTTCCGTACACATTTTATCTTCTACCCTTTTTTTCCCTTATAATTAATGGGTCCGTAAGACATTTGGCATGATATGAGCTGATATTTTCAGTCCTGGTAGAATATATTTTATTACAGTAGCCTTCATCTTTGCAGAAATATAGCAACAGATCCGTGTGAATGAACAAGTGAAAATGAAGTGTCTTTAGGAATCCCATGATATTTATGCATGGTTTTACTTGAGAGAAGGATTGCCATTGTCCTCTCAAAAGCTACTTGCTTACACATAGGTGTCAAGAAAATAGACTGAGACATTCATGTGATCACAAGGGTAATCAGATATTCTGAATCTTTAAATTATTAAATTATATTACTACATTATTGACTTGTAAAAATATCACTTTGAACATATAATTCTAAATAGGTTTATTCTATGGGTGAATTTAATTCAAATAACCATTATATCTACTACTGTGGGCAAGAAATTCATTGAGAAAATGGAGTAGCCCTCATAGTCAACAAAAGAGTTCATAATGTAATACTTGGGTCCAATCCCCAAAATGCAGAATGATCTGTTTGTTTCCAATGCAGACTATTCAACATCACAATAATCCAAGTCTATGCTGCAACCACTGATGCCACAGAAGCTGAAGTTAACCAGTTCTACGAAGACCTACAAGGCTTTCCAGAATTAACAACAAAAAAAGATGTCTTTTTCATCATAAGGGATTGGAATGCAAATATAGGAAGTCAAGAGATACCTTGAGTAACAGACAAGTTTGGCATTGGAGTACAAAATGAAACAGGGCAAAGCAAACAAAGTTTTGTCAAGAGAACATGCTGGGCACAGAAAATACCCTTTTCCAACAATCTGAGATGACTCTATGTATGGCCATCACCAGATCGCCAATATCGAAATCAGATTGATTACATTCTTTGCAGCCAAAAATGGAAAAGTTCTATACAGTTAGGAAAAACAATACCTGGAGCTGACTGGCTCAGACTGTGAGTCATTATTGCAAAATTCAGACTTATATCAAAGAAATTAGGGAAAACCACTTGGCCATTCAGGTATGACCTAAACCAAATCCCTTATGATTATACAGTGGAGGTAATGAATAGATTCAAGGGATTAGATCTGGTAAACAAAGTGCCTGAAGAACTATGGACAGAGGTTCATAACATTGTACAGAGGGAGTGACCAAAACCATCCCAAAGAAAAAGAAATGCATGAAGACAAAGTAGTTGTCTGAGGAAGCTTTACACAAAAAGCAAGGGAGAAAGAAAAAGATATTCCCAACTGAATACAGAGCTCCAGAGAATAGCAGGGAGAGATAAGACCTTCTTCAGTGAACAATGCAAAGAAGTAGAGGAAAACAATAGAATTGGAAAGACTAGAGATCTCTTCAAGAAAATTGGAGATATCAGGGAACATTTCATGCAAGCATGGGTATGATAAAGAATAGAAATGGTAAGGACCTAACAGAGGTAGAAGAGATTAAGAAGAGGTGGCAAGAATACACAGAATAATTATACAGAAGGGTCTTTATTACCTGGATAACCATGATGGGGTGGTCACTTACCTGGAGCCAGGCATCCTAGAGTGTGAAGTCCTATGGGCTTTAGGAAACATCACTACAAACAAAGCTAGCGGAGGGGGTGGAATTCCAGCTGAGCTATTTCAAGTCCTAAAAGATGATGCTATTAAAGTGCTGCACTCAATATGTCAGCAAATTTGGAAAGCTCAGCAGTGACTGCAGGACTGGAAAAATAATAGTTTTCATTCCAATCCTAAATAAAAACAGTGTCAAAGAATGTTCCATCTACCATACAAATGAACTCATTTCTCACGCTAGTAGGTTTATTCTCAGAATCCTTTAAGTTAGGCTTCAGCAGTACATGAACCAATAACTTCCAGATGTACAAACTGGGTTTTGATAAGGCAGAGGGACCACAGGTCAAATTGCCGACATTTGTCAGATCATAGAGAAAGCAAAAGGGTTCCAGAAAAATTGTCTGCTCTGCTTCATTAGCTATGCTAAAGCCTTTTAATTGTGTGGATCACAACAAACTGTAGAATATTCTTAAAGAGAAGGATATACAGGACCACCTTACATCTCCTGAGATATCTGTTTTCAGGTCAAGAAGCAACAGAAAGACTCTAAGATGGAACAATGGACTAGATCCAAATTGGGCAAGGAGTATGTCAAGGCTGTATATTGTCACCCTGCTTATTTAACTTATATGCAGAGTACATCATGTTAAAAGTGAGGCTGGATGAATCATAAACTGGAAACAAGATTGCTGGGAGAAAAATCAACAACCTGAGATAGACAGATACCACTCTAATGGCAAAACATGAAAAGGAACTAAAGAGCCTCTTGATGAAGGTGAAAGAGGAGAATGAAAAAGCTGACTTAAAACTCAACATTCAAAAAATGAAGATCATGACATCTGGTCCTGTTACTTCATGGCAAATAGATGAGGAAAAAGTGGAAGCAGTGACAGAATTTATTTTCTTGGACTCCTAAGATCTCCTCTGATGGTTACTACAGGCGTGAAATTAAGACACTTGCTTTTTGGAAGGAAAGCTATTACAAAGCTAGACAGCATATTAAAAGATAGAGACATCACTTTGTTGACAAATTTCCATATAGTCAAAGCTATGGTCTTTCCAGTAGTCACGTATGGATATGAGAGTTGGACTATAAGAAAGCTGAGTGCCAAAGAATTGATACTTTTAAATTGTGGCACTGGAGAAGGCTCTTAAGGGTCCCTTGGACTGCAAGATCAAACCAGTCATTCCTAAAGGAAATCAACCCTGAATATTCATTGGGAGGACTGCTTGATGCTGAAGCAGAGACTCCAATACTTTGGCCACCTCATGTGAAGTGCTGACTCATTGGAAAAAGACCCTGATTCTGGGAAAGATTTTGGGTAAAAGGAGAAGAGCAGGGCAGAGGATCAGATGGTTAGAAGGCATCACCATCATTCACTGGACAAGGGAGGTTTTTAAAGTGAAGGAGAAGGAAGCCTGGCATGCTGCAATCCATGGAGTTGCAAAGAGTTGGACACCACTTAGCTACTGAACAACAATAACATTTTCGCATCTATATTCTTGAAGAGACAAAACCCAAGAGAAAATAGTGTAAGGAATGAATTATGTGTAATGCAGTGGGCATACAAAGATTGTGATAAAGACAGACAACTTTTACATGGTCCTAATGGTATGCGACCAGAAGCAGGCAGTAAGGTTGTAGCAATGATTGGGTCTTCTCTAGCAGCAGTTATCAAACTTGATCATGCATCAAAATCACCTGGTGTGCTTACTAAAACACACATTTTTGGACCTACTCTCAGAGTTTCTGATTCAGGAGATCTGGGGTGGATCTTAAGTGTTTGCATTTTCCAGTTCCCAGATGATGCTGATGCTGTTAGTCTGGGTACCACACTGATAATCATCTCTTTATAGGCTGGATGAAGTACAAACTGGAATCAAGATTGCCAGGAGAAATATCAATAGCCTCAGATATGCAGAGGACACCACTCTTATGGCAGAGAGCTAAGAGGAACTGAAGAGCCTCTTGATGAAAGTGAAAGAGGAGAGTGAAAAAGTTGGCTTAAAACTCAACATTCAGAAAACTAAGATCACGGCATCTGGTCCCATTACATCATGGCAAATAGATAGGGAAACAATGGAAACAGTGACAGACTTTATTTTTTGGGGTTCCAAAATCACTGCAGATAGTGACTGCAGCCATGAAATTAAAAGGCACTTGCTCCTTGGAAGATAAGCTGTGACCAACCTGGACAGCATATTAAAAAGCAGAGACATTACCTTGCCAACAAAGGTCCGTCTAGTCAAGGCTATGGTTTTTCCAGTGATCACGTATGGACGTGAGAGTTGGACTGTATAGAAAACTGAGTGCCGAAGAATTGATGCTTTTGAAGTGTGGTGTTGGAGACGACTCGAGAGTCCCTTGGACTGCAAGGAGATCCAACCAGTCCATCCTAAAGGAAATAAGTCCTGAATATTCATTGGAACGACTGATGCTGATGCTGAAACTCCAACACTTTGGCCACCTGATATGAAGAACTGACTCATTAGAAAATACCCTGATACCGAGAAAGATTGAAGGCAGGAGAAGGGGACTACGGAGGACGAGATGGTTGGATGACATCACTGACTCAATGGACATGAGTTTGAGCAAGCCATGGAAGTTGGTGATGGACAGGGAAGCCTGGCATGCCGAAATCCATGGTACATGACTGAGTGACTGTACAGAACTGAACTGATAGGTTCTATATGAATATATTGTCAGAATTATGTCAATTTTATTTTCTGCTAATGATTTCAAGAGTATAGGAAAGTTGGTAATTAATTATTAATAGTTACTAAACTTAAAGTTCAGAGGCTAATTTGATGCCCATGAACAACTGTAAGCCACATATAAATAATCGTTGGTGAGCAGCCTTTGTTTTCTTCTTAGCCTACCATAAAGCAGCACTCAGTACTCCATTGTATCCTCAGAAAAGCAGCTCAACTCTGCCATAATTAAACAACATTGATTTTTATAAAATAATATTTGTCATACTTTCTGATTACAAAGTTAGTGCATGTTCACTGAAGCAAATTTGAGCAGAGAAGAAATATGAAAATAAATGTAATGTTATTATCAATACCCCTAGATAATCACTGATAATTTGTTGTGGCAATGGATGTAGAATTCTACTGAACATTTAATGGAGTAGTAGAAAAGCAAATTTAACTTGATTAACAACTTCAAACAAAAATTCCTATTTGGCAATAGCCATTGTTCCCAACCCTTGCTTTCCATTTTGCCTGCCAGCTTTTGATTTTCAACTCTTTCATCTCCTCTCTCATAAGGTCTCCAATCCATTTCCCACCCAACCACACTCAAGAAACTTTTTGCCTCTCTGTTATACCCTTTCTTTTTCTTATGCACCTCAGTTCTCTTCTGTCCTTGACCTTCATGTCCTGAACTGTCATATTCATGACATCTTCCTGAAAAGGATAATCTCTTTATTATAAGATCAACTGATTTTGAACCTTAATTACGGTTACAAAATGCCTTCTGAGAAGTACCTAGATTAGCACTTGATTGAATACCTGGGGGAAAGTATGCTTACCTCTGGGGCTGAGAATCTTGGGGGTAAAGGTCAGCTTAGAAGTCTTTCTACCATAGGTGCATTCTGATTTATCAGGGTTTCTCATTATACTGGAGGTCACTGGACTTTACTCAGATAGACGTGTTATTTTAGTTCTCCACTAGAAATATAAATATGTGCCAATGAGCATGAAATAAATGATCTTTATTTTCCTGGGACTTCCCAGTGGTCCTGTACAGTTGCGAGAGCTGCACCACAAAGAGGGCAGAGCACCAAAGAATGGATGCCTTTGAACTTTGGTTCTGGAGAAGACTCCTGAAAGTCCCTTCGACAGCAAGATCAAACCAGTCAATCTTAAGGGAGATCAACTCTGAATATTCACTGGAAGGATCAATCCTGAAGCTGAAGCTCCAGTATTTTGATCATCTGATGCAAACGGATGACTCATTGGAAAAGTCCCTGATGTTGGGAAATATCGAGGGCAGGAGGAGGATGGGCGTCAGAGGATGAAATGGCTGGATGGCATCTCCGAAGCACTGAACATGAACTTGGGCAAACTCCAGGAGATAGTCAGGGACAAGGAGGCTGGATGTGCTGCAGTCCATGGGGGCTGCAGAGTCGGACACAACGGAGCGACTGAACAACAACAGTTAGGTAGTAATCAAATTCCAATTTAGTTTCCCCATGTGAACAAAGTGAATATTTTTGAGGCAGCTGGTGAGTTGAGCCCTGACTTAATTTTTATTTATAACAGATTTGTAATTTCATAAACTTTTGTTATGTGCTGAGATATTATATATAAAGTTTTATCTTTGCGATGAACAACTATGACAATGTAGTGTATACTCTCTTAATTAACTTCAAGGAAACTAATCTACTGGATTGATCAATGCTTTCTTATTCTTCTGTGATGTGTAGATTGTGGCCTATGACTCACTGAGTTCTTGCATCTTGTACGTGCTTTCTAGGACATCTAATGCATTTAAGTATATTTGTATGTTTACCAAGAGCCATCCCAGGTGGCACTAGTGGTAAAGAATCTGCCTGCCAGTGCAGAAGATGCAACAGGAACCCAGGTTCGATTCCTGGGTTGGGAAGAGCACCTGGAGTAGGAAGTGGAAACCCACTCCAGTATTCTTGCCTGGAAAACCCCATGGACAGAGGAGCCTGATGGGCTACACTCTACGGGGTAGCAAAAGAGTTGGACATGACTGAGCTTGCATCCACCACCAAGAGCCATGGTTTATCCTCAAACTTTTTCAGTGATTGTGCTTACTGTTTTGCTCATATTATTTAGTTTACTATTTCACAGATGGATCAAATAGAAGCGTAAAGAGAAAGATAATTGGTCCTTTGAAAATAGGTGACTCTTTGGGAAAGACTTGATAAAGGTATGTTGCTAAAAATGCAGTTTAACTGTGGATGACACAACTATAAAATAGTTGAGGAAAAAGTCTTACAAATCTAGAAAATTGTTCATTCACATTGCTTTACAAGCAAATACAGTGTTCAAAATATTTAACCAGTGGGACATAAGTTATAATCATTTAGAATAGCTGTTCTACTTATTATAAAGGATGTTCACAGCTTTTGAATACTCATTCAAGTTCAAAAAAATCTGATCCTGGATCCGAAAAGTCATGGAAGGTATATTGTGAGTAGGCCCTTATTTTAAAATAAGAAGGAAAAAACTTTGGTACTACATCAAGGGGGTGGCAATTAGCAATCACATGTACATTTTTTTATGTTTAAAGTTGAAATGTTTACAGTATTTGGATAGATATGAGTCCTTAGTTTAAAACAACTTTTTAATTAAAACACTTGGACTAGCCCTAGTTTTCCTAGTAAGAATGTTCTTTTCTGTGTGGTATTGTTCTAGATTATTCCATTTTACAATAAGGATGGATATTTTATAAAAAATAAGTATTTCAAGAGAAAAGTGATGTGATAAAAAAATTGGTCTGTATTTTCAGGCCAATCTCTCAGATTTCTTATGAAGTGGCACAGAAATAAAAGGGTGGTGTTGGACCTCTGTCTCACATGAGTTCAAGGCTTAGCTAACTGCGCTTTGGTAATGAGTATAGAGGAACAGTGTTGCTGCTGATTTCCCTCTCTGCTGTGTCTTTTGTCTTTCTCAGTTTTGCCTAATTCATTTGAAGTTGTTTACTTTGTGCACTGACAGAGGCAGAGACTGATGGCAACAGTTTAAAATTCTCTCTTATCTATTTGAAATTTCTTGTTAGCATTCTTACCTGGTTTCTATTGGTGTATGAAAACAGAAAAGAATCAGATACAAACAGAGCATTAAACAGTGCCTTCTGCCTCCCAGGTTTGTTTAATACTCTCTCCTGCACCCGAGTTAATAATTCACACTCTGCAGAACCCCAGCACGTCTCTATTAGACTTGATGCCCTTTATTAATGTGACAGCACACATCCAGTACAGAGCCGTGGTGTCGGGGATAGTCCGAAGGGCAGGGGCATGTGCTAAAAGTGTCCCTCTAGGTAGCTTGCCCATTCAAAACCAGGTCTCAATAAAGCTAAATTCTATTAAATAGTGTTTGTCTTAAACGGGCCAAACTAGAGAATTCCAAACAAAACTGGAGAATTGCAGAGAAATTGTTATGTCTTGAATAAACAGTTCTCCTTTTCCAGAAGGGAATGGAAGCAAATCTTTTTTTTTTTTTTAAATTTCTTTCTGCTTATCATCACTCCTTCTCAGCTGGCCATTAACAAAGGAGCTGACTACATATTGTAAAAGGGATAGTATACGAATGGGATTAATCGGCTTGGGGCCTTCCAGGTCAGGCAAGAGGCAATCTGATGTTTTATTTAAATGTTTTTATAAAAAGAGTATAAGAAGAACTTGGAGAGTGTAATGTATTATAGAGTTTGAAGTGGTAAAGTAAGGAGAAAGAAGGCCATATCTAAAAGAAAGCCCAGAGCTTTTTTTTTTTTTTTTTAAATACCTCATTTTGTGTTTCTGATTTTTTATATATTTTATAATAAATCACCTTCAAAGCTTGTCTTGAGAACCGTAAATCTGGAAAAACAGGTAACTCTCAGGAAATATGTTTGAGCTATATTTTTAGATGTGAAAACTGTTACACAAACCAAAATGTTATTTGTGTACACAGAGTCAGGTTGGTTATCTGGCTTGTTCACATACAAAGTTGTCCTCACAAAGGGAAAAATAATGTAGAATTCATGACAAAAGTTGTCAGAATTATTTTTAAGGAGCTGTTAACAAATTATCAGCCCTTATGGTATAACCAGTTTTGCTAAATATTAGCAGAATTTGCTCTAAAAAAATTTGCGCATATCCTACAACCCTAAGAATTGTGGACATAATGGTAATTTGGAAGCAAGATTCACAAGAAAACATAAACTCTTATTAAGGAAAGTAAAAAAAAAAAAAAAAAAGAAGAGAGCATTCTTTGTGAAAACTATATCTTAGCTGAGAGAATAACATGGGGAAACCAAACCAAATTGGATAAAATAAGCTTTGCCTGTGGAAATTAAGAAATCCATTACAGGATTAGGGAATGTGCTTATTAAAAAAGTCTCTAAAATTATTTATTTTTAAGCTGAAGTTTACCTAACATTGAATAAAGGAGAGGATGGAAGAGAATATAGAAAAAATCATTTTTTTGGTAAACAGTGGCTATCAAGCTAATGATTTCAGCAAGAGATCAAATATGGTAATCATAACTGTGTTAAAACATTCCCCTGTTCCCTCCCGTATTCTTTGCGTAATGCAATCTTTGTATTTCAGATACTGATAGTGTGGCGTAGTCTAGGAATGAGAGGGACATGGCAATTTTCATGTATCTCCTATGCTAGAAAATCGTACACAATTAAGAGAACAAACTCACGAAGCACAATATTGTAAAGCAACTATACTCCAATAAAAATTAATTAAAAAAGTAAAAAGGAAACAAACTCAGTATAAAAACAGCAGTAGACTGTACTTGTAAGCTTCCTTAGAATAGTTAGGAAAGGGTGAGTTAAGTTTTGATGTTATATGCCTTTTGGGAAAATTAGTAGCAGCAATTATTATTATTTGTACTATAAATGATGATCTGTTAAGCAACATAATTATCCATGACCTTGGCACTTAACACAAATCATTATTAAATCAGCTAAATGTATTTTTTGTTTACCAATCTGCTTAACAGTGAAAAGTAAGTATGTGTTGGTCGCTCAGTCATGCCTGACTCTTTGGGACACCATGGACTGCAGCCCTGTGTCCACGAGATTTTCCAGTGAAAACTTAACAGTGAAGTGATTGTTAATATTTATTTGGTAGCTTACTGTTTGCCAGTCATCTTCTATTGCTATGTATGTAATGTTATAAAATTACCCCCATTTTACAGATGAAGAAAATGAGCCCTTGAAAGATGAAGTAAGTTTCCCAACTAGAGCTTAAGGTTCATTCTAGAGCTTGTCTAACCAGTGCTTTATTCTAATTTTTGAAGTATATGATAGTTTAAATATTATCATAAATTTGTGACATGTAGAATTACCTAAAATAAGCAGAAATGTGAAACTGTATAATGAATCTTATATTCATTTGTTTAATTCATAAACAGTTTGCAGTTCAAATCATGACTGTATCACTAATTACTGAACTTGGGCAACTTTTTCTTCCAGGAGCATCAGTGTACTCATAATATGGAAAAACATGATGACTTTCTCTATATGTAATTTTAAGACATGTGAGGAAATGATAGATAAGGGATGAATTATATGCTTGGCATATAATAGGTACTCGGAAACTGATAGTTACTGTCTTTAGTACGTTAAATGGTTGTTTACTATCTACTGTAAGTAAAAGTCATGTTTGGTGTTTTCTCTGTGGGATATAAACAATAACATCCTGGAACTGTCTCATACATACTCTCAGGGATAACTGTTAAAACTTCAAGAGTGAGTTGGTAAGCACAGCCATCTTTGAAATCAGTCATGAAGAGAGGATTTATATCATGGAAATTACACATGATACCATCAGGGCTTTCTTCCTGCAGAGAGCCAGCTGTTAATGTCTGAGCTGAATTTTAAAGGGTAAAATGTTGAGAGTGGAACTGAGGGAGAGGTAGTGTTGGTTATGCCTAGATATCATCCAGTTGGACATGAAAACACTACAGGCATAAATACAAGCAAAACATAGCCCTATGCTTACTTGTGTGTGTGTGTTAAATTGCTTCAGTAGTGTCTGACTCTTTGTGACCCGGTGAACTGTAGCCGCCAGGCTCCTCAGTCCATGGGGTTCTCAAGGCAACAATACTGGAGTGGCTTCCCATGCCCTCCTTCAGAGGATCTTCGTGACACCGGGATCAAACCCACATCTCTCAGTTCAGTTCAGTCGCTCAGTTGTGTCCGACTCTTTGTGACCCCATGAATCGCAGCACGCCAGGCCTCCCTGTCCATCACCAACTCCCAGAGTTCACTCAGATTCACATCCATCGAGTCAGTGATGCCATTCAGGTCTCCTGCATTAGCAGGCGGGTTCTTTATCATGAGTGCTACCTGAGAAAACCTACTTATATATAGATGATATCTTTATTTCTTTGTTGGTTTAACTTTTATCTACTCTCCTTTGCTCAAAACAAACTATGCAATGTCTCCCCAGTACGCCCATATTAAAACCAATGTTTTCAATGGCCTACAGGTCCCTCAAAATGCATTCCCTCATCCATCTCTAAGATCTCATGTCCTAAGAATGTGTGCTAAGTCACTTCAGTCGTGTACAGCTCTGTAGCCTGGCAGGCTTCCCTGTCCACGGGATTCTCCAAGCAAGAATACTGGAGTGGGTTGCAGTGCCCTCCTCCAGGGGATCTTCCTGACCCAGGCATCAAACCTGCATCCCTTAAGTCTCCTGCACTGGAAGACAGGCTCTTTGCCATTAGTGCCACCTGGGAAGTCCCCTTTCATGTGTTTATTCACTGTCTTATCAGAGATACCTACACACACACACACACACACATACAGTGCAGGACAAGAGTTTTGATGCTTTTGACGACTTTTAACCCCAAACCAGAAGATCTGAGATTGCCCAATCCTGTCCTTTAAGTAACCTCTCATCAAGGGAGCAATACAGAAAAGTGAGAATGAAAGTACGGAGTATTGTTGAAACTGATTTAAAGCATGTAGATTAACCTCAGACCTCAGCCTCCTTTCTGTAAATCCACATACAAATCCAGGCATTTTACCTTTTGTGGTCAAGCTAGACGGTAGGAACTTGAAGCATCAACAAGCAGAGAGAGGAGAAAAAGAGAACACTCAAAACTATGTAGTCAGTCTTCAAGATAGCCCTATTGATCCCCGACTCCTAAGATTCATAACCTTGTCTACTTCCTTCCCATGTTGTGCCAAGTTTGCTTTGTGTGACCAATAAATATAGCAGAAGTAATGGTAAGGCACTTTCAGGATTAAGTTATAAAAGATACTGCAGCTTCCATCTTGGTCACACTGTGTCTTAGATCACTTGCTTTGGAAAATCCAGGTGTTATTGACTAGGCCTGTGCAGAGTTACATAATAAGGAACTGAGGCCTCCTGGTAATAGCCACATGAGGGGGCTTGGAAGCAGACACCCCATGGCTTCAGATGACTGAAGTTCTGTCCTGCTTCCTGACTGCAATCTCATGAGGGGCTCTGAGCCATAAACTGTCTCCAAAGCTGCAGCCAGACTCTTGGCTCCCAGAATCTGTATGAGATATAAATATTTTGTTGTTTTAAGCTGTCAAGTTTTGGAGAGATTTGTTACATAGCGATATATATCTAATGAAGGTATCATCTTCATATCAATAACAGGAAGAGGTAGGAAAAAAAGGACCTGCTTGAGTGGCCCAGTGAATGTTCTGAACTTTACCATTTCTTTCTATTGCAGATACTATTAAGTGAGGGAATATAGACATAGGAGATATTTTCTTCCTTCCTTCCTCTCTCTCTATATATATGTATATCAGGTGTGTGTATATAATACATATATAATATGTATTATATATACATATTTTTAAACTCACTTTAGGAACCATGGACTATAATACCTTAGAGGTGAGGGTCATTCCTCCCATCTTTTCCAAAATATGTTGAATAGTTTAGACATAGTTTTGAAAAAATGAGGTCTTTAAATATCTTTTGAATAAATGTGGAATGAATGAAACTGTCAATTTAGTGTTTAGTTAATTTTTTAGTTATACTAAAGACTGAGGGAGGTGCCTAAAATTAGAGACTTCTTCTTGACCTGTTATATGTAAAAGGACTGCTGCTGCTGCTGCTAAATCGCTTCAGTCGTGTCCAACTCTGTGTGACCCCATAGACGGCAGCCCACCAAGCTCCTCTGTCCATGGGATTTTCCAGGCAAAAGTACTGGAGTGGGGTGCTATTGCCTTCTCCAAGGCATTAAAGCGAAAAGTGAAAGTGAAGTCGCTCAGTCGTGTTGGACTCTTAGCGACCCCATGGACTGCAGCCTACCAGGCTCCTCCGTCCATGAGATTTTCCAGGCAAGAGTACTGGAGTGGGGTGCCATTGCCTTCTCCAATGTAAAAGGACTACATTCTTGTAAATAAAAAGGCTAGGCAATGAAAGTAGACATATCACCACAAAAGTCCACTGGCAGTTACCAAAAGTAGCAGAGGGGAGCATAAGCACAGATAATAGGAAACGTCAGATAATCTGCCTGGGAGGGTCTTTCCTGCTGGATTTGCAGCTGAGTCTCTAAGTAAAAAAAATCAAACACTGTGAGAGTCAGAGCACTAGAAAATAGTGTCTAAGAGATATCTAAAGTGATATGGCTGGTTTTGTTTACTTTTGGTGGTTTCTCCCCAACGCGCTTTGCATCACTGAGCGAAAGTGGGCAACAGTGAGATTGCGTCTGTGTATGCTTAGTCGCTCAGTCCGTCTGACTCTTTGTGACCCCATGGACTGTAGCTCGCAGGCTCCTCTGTCCATGCGATTCTCCAGGCAAGAAAACTGGAGTGAGCTGCTATTTCCTCCTCCAGGGGATCTTGAGTTTACATCGCCTGTGTCTCCTGCACTGCAGGCAGATTCTTTACCGCTAGCGCCACCTGGGAAACCCCTACAGTGAGATTGCTGGAAATTAACATATTCCTGACTTAACAGATACCAGAAATCTCAATGGAAGAGGGAAAAGAAATTCTATAGAGAAAGTGAAGAAAATTAGAATATTGGACTGGAGAATGTTGCAGACAGAAAAAGCAATGAACTTTTTGATTTTGAAATGTCTATCATCCCCAAGAATGTACCTATAATCTACAATTGATCCCAGTCTCAATAAATTTGATAGCATTCATTTAATGTGCAAAATTTTTACTTCTATTTTATTCCTCATTAGGGATTTAAATGTGAAGAAGGCAGAAAAAGTACAAACATAGAGATGGCAGAGAAATACAGGTTAAGTGGGAAAGAGCTACTGAGTTTCTGTTTGATAGACTCCATTCTATTATTTCATTAATACAGTATTGTAAAGTAAAATAAAGTAAAAATTAAAATTAAAAAAAGACAAAATTCAAAAAAATTCAAAAGAAATTTTCCTTAATTTTATTATTCAGACTTCTTGGAATTAAAATATTTTTCCTATGTCTTTCAATCAGTTTAAATTGTGCCTCAATGTGGAATATGAAGCAACATGAAGACAGAGGAGTTTGCACTCTGAACCAAATTCTTCCTCAGATAAGCCACATTCTAGAGGCTAAGACCCCCATTTTTGACAGCCTATGTTTTGGTGGCAATAATATCTTCTGTCTCAGAGCACCAATTCTCATAAATTGGTATAAAATTATCCATTTATGCTGAGTCTTCCAAGTGACTACTGCTCCTTGCAGCTGTCTGTTATATTTGACAGCGGTGGTTATTGCCATCTTTTGCAAATAGCAGTTGTAAGGCATGTCAAAACTTAGGGTCAGTTTAATGAAGATTTTCCTACCTTGGGCATTTCTTCTCTGTATTCCTGGGTATTATAATATGGGAGAGGTAAATATAGTGTATATTATATTCCCTTGAAATGCTGACACCATATTTTATAGGACATTGACCATTACAAAGGATATGATGGTCAGGTTTTATTTGAACCTATCTGATCACATGGACCACAGCCTTGTCTAACTCCATGAAACTATGAGCTGTGCCATGTAGGGCCACCCAATACAGACAGGTCATGGTGAAGAGTTCTGACAAACGTGGTCCACTGGAGAAGGGAATGGCAAACCACTTCAGTATTCTTGCCTTGAGAACTGCATAAACAGTATGAAAAGGCAAAAATATAGGACACTGGAAGATGAACTCCCCAGGTTGGTAGGTGCCCAATATGCTGCTGGAGATCAGTGGAGAAATAACTCCAGAAAGAATGAAGAGACAGAGCCAAAGCAAAAACAACAACCAGTTGTGGATGTGACTGGTGATGGAAGCAAAATCTGATGCTGTAAAGAGCAATATTGCATAGGAACCTGGAATGTTAGGTCCATGAATCAAGGCAATTGGAGGTGGTCAAACAGGAGATGGCAAGAGTTAACCTGGCATTTTAGGAATCAGCGAACTAAAATGGACTAGAATGGGGGAATTTAACTCAGATGACCATTATATCTACTTGTGTGGGCAGGAATTCCTTAGAAGAAATGGAGTAGCCATCATAGTCAACAAAAGAACCTGAAATGCAGTACTTGGATGCAATCTCAAACAACAGAATGATCTCTGTTTGTTTCCAAGGCAAACCATTCAATATCACAGTAATCCAAGTCTATGCCCTGACCAGTAATGCTGAAGAAATTGAACGGTTCTATGGATGGCATCACTGACTCGATGGATGTAAATCTGAGTGAACTCCAGGAGTTGGTGATGGACAGGGAGGCCTGGCGTGCTGCGATTCATGGGGTCACAAAGAGTCGGACACGACTGAGTGACTGAACTGATTGAACTGACTGATGAAGACCTACAAGACCTTCTAAAACTAACACCCAGAAAAGATGTCCTTTTCATTATAGGGGACTGGAATGCAAAAGTAGGAAGTCAAGAAACACCTGGAGTAACAGGCAGATTTGGCCTTGAAGTACAGAATGAAGCAGGGCAAAGGCTAATAGAGTTTTGCCAAGAGAATGCACTGATCATAGCCAACACCTTCTTCCAACAACATGAGAAGACTGTACACATGGACATCACCAGATGGTCGACCCTGAAATCAGATTGATTATATTTTTTGCAGCCAAAGATGGAGAAGCTCTATACAGTAAAAACAAGACCAGGAGCTGACTGTGGCACAGATCATGAACTCCTTGTTGCCAAATTCAGACTGAAATTGAAGAAAGTAAGGAAAAC
The DNA here is from genome assembly GCF_001704415.2 of Capra hircus. Taxonomy (NCBI): domain Eukaryota; kingdom Metazoa; phylum Chordata; class Mammalia; order Artiodactyla; family Bovidae; genus Capra; species Capra hircus. The sequence continues at coordinate 50,118,348 of NC_030815.1, read as the reverse complement.
CCTTGGACCATTCAGGTATAACCTAAATCAGATCCCTTACCATTATACAGTGGAAGTGAGAAATAGATTTAAGGGGTTAGATCTGATAGAGTGCCTGAAGAAATATGGACAGAGGTTCGTGATATTGTACAGGAGGCAGTGATCAAGACCATCCCAAGAAAAAGAAATGCAAAAAAGGCAAAATGGTTATCTGAGGAGGCCTTACAAATAGCTGTGTAAAGAAGAGAAGTGAAAGGCAAAGGAGAACAGGAAAGATATATCGATTTGAATGCAGAGTTCGAAAGAATAGCACGGAAAAATAAGAAAGTCTTTCTCAGTGATCAATGCAAAGAAATAGAGAAAGACAGTAGAATGGGAAAGACTAGAGATCTCTTCAAGAAAATTAGAGGTACCAAACGAATATTTCATGCAAAGCTAGGCATAATAAAGGACAGAAATGGTATGGACCTAACAGAAACAGAAGATATTAAGAAGAGGTGGCAAGAATATACATAAGAACTATACAAAAAAGATCTTCATGACGCAGATAATCACGATGGTGTGATCACTCACCTAGAGCCAGACATCCTGGAATGTGAAGTCAAGTGTGCCTTAGGAAGCATCGCTTTAAACAAAGCTAGTGGAGGTAATGGAATTCCAGTTGAGCTATTTCAAATCCTAAAAGATGATGCTGTGGAAGTGTTGCACTCAATATGCCCGCAAATTTGGAAAACTCAGCAGTGGCCACAGGACTGGAAAAGGTCAGTTTTCATTCCAATCCCAAAGAAAGGAAATGCCAAAGAATGCTCAAACTACTGCACAGTTGGACTCATCTCACATGCTAAAACAATGCTTAAAATTCTCCAAGACAGGATTCAAAGTACATGAACTGTGAACTTCCAGATGTTCAAGCTTAATTTAGAAAAGGCAGAGAAACCAGAGATCAAATTGCCAACATCCGCTGGATCACTGAAAAAGCAAGAGAGTTCCAGAAAAACATCTATTTCTGCTTTATTGACTATGCCAAAGCCTTTGATTGTGTGGATCACAACAAACTGTGGAAAATTCTGAAAGAGATGGGAATACCAGACCACCTGACATGCCTCCTGAGAAATCTGTATGCAGGTCAAAAAGCAACAGTTAGAACTGGACATGGAACAAAAGACTGGTTCTAAATCAGGAAAGGAGTAGGTCAAGGCTGTGTATTGTCACCCTGCTAATTTAACTTATATGCAGAGTACATCATGAGAAATGCTGGACTAGATGAAGCACAAACTGGAGTCTAGATTGCCAGGAGAAATATCAATATCCTCCGATATGCAGATGATACCACACTCATGGCAGAAAACGAAGAAGAACTGAAGAGCCTCTTAATGAAAGTGAATGAAGAGTGTGAAAAACTTGGCTTAAAACTCAACATTCAGAAAACTAAAATCATGGCATCGGGTCCCATCACTTCATGGCAAATAGATTGGGAAACAGTGGAAACAGTGACAGACTTTATTTTTTCTGGCTCCAAAGTCACAGCAGATGGTGACTGCAGCCATGAAATTAGGGTGCAGCATGCTTGGGGCTGGTGCATGGGGATGACCCAGAGAGATGTTGTGGGGAGGGAGGTGGGAGGGGGGTTCATGTTTGGGAACGCATGTAAGAATTAAAGATTTTAAAATTAAAAAAAAAAATAAAAAAATAATAAAAAAAAATAAAAAAAATAAAAGACACTTACTCCTTGGAAGAAAAGTTATGACCAACCTAGACAGCATGTTAAAAAACAGAGACATTACTTTGCCAACAAAGGTCTGTCTAGTCAAGGCTGTGGTTTTTCCAATAGTCATGTATGGATGTGAGAGTTGGACTATAAAGAAAGCTGAATGCCGAAGAATTGATGTTTTTGAACTGTGGTGTTGGAGAAGACTCCTGAGACTCCCTTGGTCATCAAGGAGATCCAACCAGTCCACCTTAAAGAAAATCAGTCCTGAATATTCATTGGAAGGACTGATGCTGAAGCTGAAACCCCAATACTTTGGCCACCTGATGTGAAGAACTGACTCATTTGAAAAGACCCTGATGTTGGGAAGGATTGAAGGCAGAAGGAGAAGGGAATGACAGATGATGAGATGGTTGGTGGCATCACCGACACAGTTGACATGAATTTGAGTAAGCTCCAGGAGTTGGTGATGGTCAGGGAAGCCTGGCATACTGCAGTTCAAAGGGTTGCAAAGATTCAGACACAACTGTGTGACCGAACTTAACTGAACCAGATAGTCTTGCTCCATCGTCCAACAGCGCTCAGATATCATGAAATTACTGTAACATTGATCATACTGTCAGAGAAGAGATAGGGCACACCTCAAATCAATCTAGCTGAAAACATTTTAGAACAGATTTTCAAAGAGTAGCACCATTTCTTGATTAATCCGAGTTGGTAGTTCACTTTTGGGATTATCAGTGTATCCAGGTTGACCTTGGGATGACCCAGGCTGTGTGACTGGAGTTCAGGCTCTTCCTAAGCAGATATTGGCTCTATCTTTTACGTGTTAATGTTTCCTCATGACCTGGATAAAATTTTGCTTCTCAAGTTAAGCTTGAGGCCTACAGGTAGCTCTACTGCTTGATACTGAGGCTGTGATGGATTTTGGGGGAAAGAGATGGGACCCATGTTGACTTATTCTGGGATTTGAGTCCTGTTGCTGAACATCAGCTCTGGTCCCTTCAGGGAGATACTCCACCAGTCTGAATTACTGCCAACGTGTCTTGGCAGTAAATGATTTCAACAGAAAGACATTTGTTACTCAGAACCTAAAGAACTGTCTTGTCCTTTACTGATCGAATATTAGGGGTTTACCCTCCTTTTATCTTGGAAAGCCAAAAAGCTCTACAATGTTTTATCTCTCTGTAAACTGCACCAAAGCCCCATTTCGTCAGTTCAATCTGGTAGGAATATTTACCAAAAAAATTCAGAGTAAAAGGATATGATTTTATAAGTCACATAATCTTTTAAAATAAATTTTAAGGCAACAGATATTGTTGACTATCAAAACACATTTTTGGTTGTTTTTTGAGGAAAAAAAAAAAAAAACAGACCAGTCATCATAAACATTGCCACCTATATGGCTTCAGAGATACTATCTAGAAATCACTAAATAAATACATTACCATGTCATGTAATTTGGCTCATTTCTTATTGCAGAAGTTTGTCTACACTAATGGTTTTTAAATTGTGGCTTGTGAGTCTTAGACATACTGCAAACAACCAACTGGGGCTGCTGTAGAGGAGGGTAGTATTAATGAGTTAAGTTTTTACTACATTTGTTTGCATATCCATTCTGACTTCAAACTCCTTTCTTCAATCCAAACACCTATACTTCTATACAAGATTTTGGTAAGCTTTTATTAAATAAAAGATTCCTGGTGTTAAACACACATTCAAATTGTAGTCCCAGAGGACTTATAAGGATACTGAATCACATGCAAATACTATGTGTTTATCAAGATTAATTCTGCTTAACTCTTCCATTGAATGGAAAGAGAAATGCATTACACACATATATACACACACACACTGCAACCACACACACTCTTTTCACTCCTGTAAAGTGCACAACAGTGCCTGCAAATAAGAGACCTAAGAACCTTATAGGTCTCCATATTTTAACACTTACTTCTTAGTGACCAAAAGGAAACATTTCAAAATATTTGGGAATTGCACACATATAAAATTCACTTCTTTACCATAGTATTCTTTCATTTGTACCATTTTATTTTAAAACATGCTTTCATCTTTTAAAATTTTGTAGCAGTTAAATAATGTCTTAAAATAGAAGCTATGGGAATGTATAACAAAATTGCTATTCCTTTTTCCCATTTCCACTGCTTCAATAAAATGAGAGGAATGCTGGTAATTGCAATAATCTGATTGGGAATTGAAATGCAAAGAAAATCAGAAAATTCTAAATTGTGGTTCCCAGAGCAGCTATAAAAAGACACTCAACATGACTGCATATTTATATTAAGATATAAAACTTAACAACTTCCCCAGTTATACAAATGCTATATAAAAACAAAGGGGTGGAATTATGGTTGCTATGGGAATCACAACTCTGAACCTACTGACTTTTGGAAGTTTAAATATACTGACATGGAATTTCACACTGAATATTGCATAGGTACAGGAACATGCACGGGATTAGAGGCAAACATGTGGCAAATGACATGAAATGCAATAATGAAAGAAAATGTCGCCGTAGTGCCTAAATGTCTCCTATTTATGGATCAGTCCCTCTCATTGCGATAATACATTGACTCTAAAAACAGGGCAAAGTTTCTCTAGGTTATGCTTTGTGAAGTGATGGTATATAATGCTTATCTTTCCCTTTTAGCAATGGCTTAGCTGCTCTTAAATGTAATGGAGAGAGTTGGGCATAGAGAGACTTCAGCATGAATTTGTTTTTCTCTTTGATGCTTTTTTCTTTTTTTCAAACTTTAAACTTTCTATTTTGTATTGAGGTATAGCCGATTAACAATGTTGTGATAGTTTCAGGTGAACAGCAAAGGGACTCAGCAATACATGTACATGTATCCATTCTCCCCCAGACTCCCCTCCCAGTATGAATCTTAAGTTAACAACTTACTAGCCAAATAACTTTTCATTCTCTTTTCCTAAAATCAGAGTCATGACACTTATTTTATGGACTTTTTGTGAAACAAAATGAGATAAGATGTGTGAAATCTCTAGCCAAGACAGACAATTAATACGTGGAATCCTAGTTTTTAAGACTCAACACATTTCACTAGAAGGCATTTGTTATTTTAGGAATCTGTTTTAAATTTTTGAGAATTGCTAGATGCTGAAGGAGATTAAAAAAGGGGGTAATATTCATTTTGAATTTGTGGAAATAATATTCCACAAGTTAGATGGTTAAATAAATAAGATTTATATGCAGTATATAATTTACAAATACTTAATTATGTATTTTTGTTGTTGTTATTCAATTGCTAAGTCATGTCTGACTCTTTGTGACCCCATGGACTATAGTATGCCAGGCTTCCCTGTGCTTCACAGTCTCCCAGAGTTTGCTCAAACTCGTGTCCATTGAATCAGTGATGCCATCCAACCATCTCATCCTCTGTCACCCTCTTCTCCTCCTGCCCTCAGTCTTTCCCAAAGTCAGGGTCTTTTCCAATGAGTCAGCTCTTCACATCGGGTGGCCAAAGTATTGGAGCTTTATCTTCAGCATATTCCAGTGAATATGCAGTGAATATTCAGGGTTGATTTCCTTTAGGATTGACTGGTGTGATCTCCTTACTGTCCAAGGGACTCTCAAGAGTCTTCTTGAGCACCACAGTTCAAAAGCATCAGTTCTTTAGCACTCAACCTTCTTTATGGTCCCACTCTCAGATCTATACATGACTACTGGAAGAACTATAGCTTTGACTAGATGGACCTTTGTGGGAACAGTGATGTCTCTGCTTTTTAATATGCTGTCTAGGTTTGTCATAGCTTATATAATTTGAATATACTTAAATATATATGATTTTTAAGAAATATGCAAAAAGAACTGATTCCTTCTTTGAGCTATTCTGAATTCTCATTCTTTTACATAGTGTAAGTAACAGGTAGGAAATTTCAGAACACAAATGACAATGGCAATCATATAATGCTTTACATCTTTTTATCCAAAACAAAGTTAAACAACAGTCATATCCTCCTTGCACTGGTTTGAGCCTTCTGCTTGAGTGATTTCTTTTTTTCCCTGAAAGATGTCAGGAGGTCTTGGATTTTCTCTTTTTTGAGGTGGAGATAGACAGAAGAGGCTTTTCCCCAGAACTGGGAGCTTGCTTAAAAGAGGAGAGCTAATTTAATCATTCACTAATAGTGATATTATTATCCCATTCTTCGTGTGGAAATGAAGTCTTGTGATCCAGTAATAACTTTAATAATACATCTGAGGTAATTTCATAGGGAGTGTTTTCTATTCAATATTACCAGAGCCACAGTGATTTGGATACAGTTCTCAGCAATTTAAAAAATCTTACATATTCGTCGTAACATCTGTAACACCTCTTCTGAGAAGAAAAGTCAGATCATGGTGTTACCTCCCTAATATAATAGTTCATAATTTAAATTATTTTCCATATTGTTTTAATTCTATTAGAAAAGCTTCAAGCCTCTAAAGTGAAATTTATCTCTTTTAGAATACCTACTCTGTTGAAAACTGCATACTCACGATAAGGTTCCTGTGAAACCTTTAGAGAAACTAAAGGTCAGAGGCTATTAAGATGAAATGCCCTAGATCAAAGTTTCTCAAATTTTGACATCAAACAACAGTAGGAAAAATATTTTGTATTATGACCTAAAGCACCTCCCTACATACATACACAACTGTAAAAAGAGATTTTACAAAACAACTCACATTTGCTACACATGCACGCTGATCTATTTTACTTTTTTCAGAAAATTCTAGGTGTAATCCACTAAATTGATTTCCATGATCTATTAAATAGGTCTTCCATTCATAGTTTGAAACAAGAACACATTATCAAAAAGTGACAAAACCTGGATAGTCAACTATGTTCTCTGAATGACTTCCTATCTGTCTTGTCTGTCTGTCTTTCTGGTACATATAAGATCATGAATAAGTTACTTATTTTTCTCTGTGTCTCAGTTTATTTTTACATTGGAAGACAGAAAGAATATTAATACCTTCTGGTAAACTGCAAGTGAGTGTATGTAAAATTCTTTTAGCAGTGCCTGGCACATGGCAAATGCTACACAGAGTAGTTATTAGCACGTACTATTATTAACAAACATCAGATGATCATACTATGCCCTCTGAATGCCATAGGAGCTAAGATGAAATGAAAGAAAATTTTCTCTAAGGTACTGACAGTATATTATGGTGTCAAGTTAGGAAAATAAGTAATTACGGCTGAATTTTACCATAGACATAGGATCAATTTATTGTGGTGATAGCTACCTCCCCCAGAGCCACACACATACACTGTGGTTGCTTAGATTCTCTTTAGAGATTCCCTAACCCTCGCAGTCCATGGGGTTGCTGAGTCAGACACGACTGAGTGACTTCACTTTCACTTTTCACTTTCATACATTGGAGAAGAAAATGGCAACCCACTCCAGTGTTCTTGCCTGGAGAATCCTGTGGACAAAGGAGCCTGGTGGGCTGCCGTCTGTGGGGTCGCACAGAGTTGGACACGACTGAAGCGACTTAGCAGCAGCAGCAGCAACCGTCGAGTATCTCAGGGTATTCTGAATTCACGTATTAGTTAAGGTTTTTCCTTCTCCCAGACATTTCTCCAGTGCTACACTGCTGCTCTGGTGTCTACTCATTCAGGTGCCCCGCTTCACCAGACAATCCTATTTGTCATCTTATTCTGAGTTATCTTCACCTGCTACCACCCTAATTGTCGGTTCAGCAGCTTCCGGACCCTGCAGTTCATCCCAGTTCTTGGAGTACTGGGCAGTCTTTTCTGAAGTGATTGCCCTTTGTATCTTAAAAAGGGCCCAATATCAGGGTTACTTGAGCACCGATTTATTCCAAAATTTTATGTCTAGCACTTTTTAGCTTTCTTCAAAGTGATTTTCTTCCGAGGTGCTGATGTGCCTTTGAGTTTTACCTAGAATGCTTGATTCTTCCTGATTCTCAGCTTTTGTTGCTAAAGGGAATCATCATGCTATGGTCCCTTATGACGCATCTTTTCTCAGAGACTTGATGGTGCCCCCCAGGCAATTCGGCTTCTGAATGACTTCAGTTTTCTAGCTATTTATGAATATATCTGCATCTCAAGTATGAAACTTTGTGAGTTATTTTTCAAAGGGACTTTTAGAACTAGTGGTATGTTGGTAAATGTTCAACAACCAACAGTCTGGGATGGAGGAGCCCTGACTTGTAGCATTTGCTGATTTCCATGGTGTAAATACTCCCAGCATGGCCAATTTCAAGGTTCTAATGTGTACATGGAATTGGAAAGTGATGCTTACAGTCAGTTCTCTGGAATGAATATGAGCTAACTCCAGCACACCATTCCTTACACTCTGTGATGAACCATGAATATAAACATCTGCATTTTTAAAGTATTGTTATTACTCCACAGACCAAGCATATATGAGACTAAACCAGGCCATTCTGTTATATATGTATGCATGTTTTACACATATACTCTGGCAGGCACACACATGGTAACACATGGAGGTAAATAAGAACTAAATCAGTGACACAGAACAGTTCAGTTTCACTCTGCTGTGCTCCTAGAGCACCTTGTGTATATATCTGTTATGATCCTTGTTCTACATCATTGTTTCCATATGTACTTGACCAACTGGAGTTGTAAATTTTTAAAATAATTTTATTGAGCTGTAATTCACATACTATTTAGTTCTCCCACTTAAGGTGTATAATTTAATGATTTTTGCATATTCATGGAGTTGTGCAGCTATGACTGCAGTCAATTTAAGACCATTTTTATCACCTCAGAAAGAAAGGCCACACCCATTAGCAGTACATTCCCAGCCTCCCTTTTCCACTACCCCTGCACACATCTTAATCAATCAATAATCTTTCTGTCTCTATAGATTTGTCTATACTGTACATTTCATATAAATGGAATTATGTGGTCTTGTGTGATGTGAGCTTCTTTCAGTTTTAGCATAATATTTTCAAGAGTCATCCATGGTTTAGCATGTTTCAGGACTTCATTTTCTTTTAGTTCTGAATAAGATTGTATCAGGTGGATATATCTCATTTTATTTATCATTCACCAGTTGATGCCATATGAGTTATTCTAACTCTTTGCTATTGTGAATAATGTTGCTGTGATCATTTGTGTTAATTTTTGTGTGGAGGTGTATTTCATTTCTTTTGTGAATTTACCCAGGAGTGGGATTACTGGTCATATAATATTTCCATGTTTATGTCAAACAATATTTTACGGCAGCTGCAACTTTACATTCACTCCTTCAGTATTTGAAGGTTCCAATTTCTCATATTCTCACCATTACTTGTTACTATCTTTTTTTTTTTTTTTTGGTTATAAGCAGCCTAGTGGGTATGAAGTAGTATTTCATGTTTCCCTAATGGTTAGTAATGCTGACCATCTTTCCGTGTGCCTAGTTATGTCTTCCTTGGAGAAACGTCTATTTGAATCTTTTGCTCATTTAAAAAAATTGACATGTTTATTATTTCATTAAGTTTGAGTTGTTTATACATTATGGGGACAAATCCCTTATCAGACATATAATTTGTGCATATTTTCTCAATTCTGTAGGTTTTCTTTTCACTTTAATAGTGTCACTTTCAAGCAAAGACATTTTTAATTTTGATGAATTCTAATTGATCTGTTTTCTTTTGTTGTTTGTGCTTTTGATGTGCTGTTTAAAAAGGCTTTTCCAACCCATGTCATACATTTTCTTTTAACAGTTTTATAGTTTTACCTCTTACATTTAGTTCTGTGATCCATTTTGTGTGTATTCAGTTTTTCTGTCTCATGTAAGTAATGGTGTGTTTTTTTTAAAACCATGGATTCCATGACAAAAATTCTAGGATAAACGCTTTAGCCTTAAAGAAAATGAAGCACAATCTCCCCTCTCTATGCAAGTTAACAACTGATTTTTCCATTAAAATATTTTTTAAAAAGACATCAGCCATTGTGGGATTTATTTTGATGATTATTCATTTTCTTTATTTGAGTATCTGTCAATTAAAATTCTGATTTCATCAAAGCTTCTTTTTTTTTTTTTTTTAATGTCTCACTAGCAGACCTTACTTGCTTAATGGACCCAGAACTGTAGAAGTATTTTTACTTTTTTGACAAGTAATTAAATTTCTAGCAATGTTATGGATCAAACAGTTTACACTGAATTAGTAATCTGATTTTTAGCTTTTTTAGCTGCAATTATATGTGTAAACAGTTTCCTTTTCTCCCAAAGGTTGTAAATATCTTTATAAAAATAGATAGAAGGAAAGTGGAAAGAGGAGGGTAGCTCCCCCCAACTTAAAAAAAATCTATTGAAGTTAAAATTAAAAGGAGGTGTTTGATATGATAAATAATGATGAGATAATGGGTTTCTGTGGGATATGGAAATAGAATCCACAATGAGAATGAGGACCTCAGTTAAGAGCTGGTAGGTGGATCAACTGTGAACTGAAAGTTTGACTTACCTTATGTACTTTTTCACAAACATTACTAGCATTTGGCAAGAGTATCTATAAGCCTTCTTGTATGCAAGGATTTCTCAGAAGTGGCAGGTCATCTGGGAGCCTAAAGGTAATCCTGTATAGTTTAATAGTAGGCTAATTATACTTCTGTTTTCTTCCCTCAGTAGTTCATTGTGAATCTCCTGTGCAGGTGATGATGAAATGCTTATCCTTTATGTAAAACAGATATGGCTGCCAGGCAAGGGCTTTTTAAAAAGTGCTTTGCTGAGCATAGCAGGCTGTTCATGATGGAAAGGAAGGAGGTTTACCACTCATGTATAGCTTATAAGTTTATTAAATATCACAGCATCGCTGTATTGTAAGTTATTAAGAAGCAGTGGCACAGAGACCCTTGTCATTGCTAATGAGGATTCCAACCTGACTGATTTGACCTAATCATTAGGAGATAATAATAGATCAGTCCCTTAAATTACTAGATAACTTTGATGATTGCTCAGCAGCATGCAGACGAAAGCAGAGCCCAGCATGGATTTTATCATTTATCTAATCCATTTTAGACCAAAACATGTCAGAAAGAATATAGAAGACGTTATTTAGAGTTACCAAGCTATAAATATTTGTCAAATATGATTTTTCTAGCTTTAAGCTCTCCTTCCATTTTTAAATTCTAAAATTATTGTTATAATATTTTTCTCATATAACTTTAACACACAGTGTTTAAGAAAAACAGGTTAGGAGCTATCAATTTAGTAAGTTTCTACCTTAGAATATTCTATGATTAAATCAGACTGCTACTTCAGAAAATATAACTAAATCCTTACAGGGGGACATACATAGATTTTTTAATTTAGGAGATGTGTTAATCTACTGCGTTGATTTTATCCTCATAACAATTAAATTAATTCTCTGTGTCATCATTTATCATCTCAGAAATTTGTCTCTGTACTATAACCATATGAGTTATTCCCACAAAGTATGTCAGAATAATTCACACTTGCTTCTTCAATAATTTCCTCAAGTTAGCAAGTCTCATAAGAAAAATTCCAATCTATTATATTTTATTTGCAAAGAGTATTAACACAATATATTAAAAGCTATGTAGAAATTAAGTTGTAGGAATTTTTACCTTAGGTTTTTTAAAAAAATGTTTACCAAAATATGACATACATATAAAAGTACATAAACCACAGCTTAATAAATTATCACAAAGTGAATACAGTACTAAAATCAGTCCCAGGTCAAAGAAAGTAGATTATTGCTAAAACCTAGGAGTCATTCTGGTGATCCACTGCAATCACAACCTATCCTATCATTGCCGAAGATAACCAGCTGGACAATGGTCTCAACTTCTAGAACTGTAGTTTCATTTTGGCTTTTCCTGAACTTTCTGCAGATGAAATCATACAGTAGTCTGCATCCTTTTGTATTGGGTCTCTTTCACTCAACAGTTGTTCAGTTGCTCGTTCATATCCAACTCTTTGCAACCCCATGGATTGTAGCACCAGGCTTCCTTGTTCTTTACCATCTCTTGGCGTTAGCTCAAACTTATGTCTATTGAATTGGTGATGCCATCCAAACATCTCGTCCTCTGTCATCCCCTTCTCCTCCTGCCTTCAATCTTTCCCAGCATCAGGGTCTTTTCCAGTGAGTTGGTTCTTAGCATCAGGTGGCCAAAGTGTTGGAGTTTCAGTTTCAGCATCAGTCCTTCCAGTGAATATCTAGGGTTGATTTCCTTTGAGATTGACTGGTTTGATCTCCTTGCAATCCAACAACAATATATTTATAAAACTCATCCATGGTTTTATGTGGGCATATAATTAGTTCATTTTGGTTGCTGTGGAGTATTCCTTTGTATGAATGTGAATATAGTACATTTTATTTGTGCTTTATACTTTGATGAATATATAAGATGTTTCCAGTTCTGAATATTCTTGAATATTTTAGTACACATATACACAAATTTCTTTCTAGGAATATATATCTAGGAATGGGATTATTGGGTCTTGGTATGTGCATATATCTATCTTTACCAGATACTACCAAGCTGGTTTTTAAAGGTGTTATACCAATTTTCCCAGGAATGGCTTTTTAAATAGATTTAATATGTAACAATAGCAGTTTGAAATTAAAATGTTATTAACTCTTCTTTACGAGTAAACGTCTATTTTTATAAGAAGCCTTAGGTGGGAAATAGTTGTAGGTTAAAAAAAGTGTTATAAATCTGAAAGAACATGCAGTTGAGAATCTGAACAAGTATGTGGATAATAAGATGGATTTTTGATTCTTTCCCTCTTATCCTGTAAGCCATTTGAGGCCTAATATGCTGGGAATCTATAGATCCTTTTAATGTCTTTATACTTCAGTTCTCATATTTGAAAGTTTACTAACATTACTCATTGTCTCATGGGGTTATTAAGACAAATAAATGAGGTATTACATCAGAAACTCGACACAATAATTAACAATTTTATTTAGCAACACATTTGAACTTAGGCCTTTGTTCAGTCATCTAGGTTTAAAGCCTAAACTGATTAGTTTAGAGTAACCAAGTGAAGTTATATGATGGTAGAAAAATGAAAAACAGAAACATCCCCTGAATTCCTGGGCATAGGGGACATTTGATATTGTTACATGAAGAAAAGGATCACACTGCAGTTCATTTCATACCTTAACCAGGAAGTGATTCTGTTCACAGAAGTCAACAGATTATTTTTCTCCCTTTCTCTTTCTTTGTCTTTTTCAGGGCTGTATTGTGGTTTTTTTTTTTTTTTTTTTGGGTGGACCTTAGGCACTTTTGCCTTCATAGATCTTTTTCTCCATTAAAAATTAACGAATTAATAAAAAGAATATGACAGTACTGGTACAAAGATATAGTACAACGTTTTCTTCAAACCAGAAATTCATTTTCCCCCAATTTTGAAGGAAATTAAAACATTTTCTTGGACTTCTGAATGTATCCTAGACTCTAGGCACTGTGTCTATTGTTCCTAATATCTGATCTTTTCCTCTTCATCTCTCTTTCTCTGTCTCTCTCTTGCTTTAGATTCATATCATAGTGTCTTCTCAGATTAGACAGTAATAAGACTTCACAACCATTCTGCTTTTAAGTAAAGTAGGCAGCCAGCATTTTGCAGTGCACATTAGATAGGAAAAAATTCACTTAAAAAACTAAATACACACAGTGGAACACACAGAAGGGTCTCCTAATGGAAGGACAAATTACTGGAGTTTTAGAGACACTAAGAAAAATTACACTGACTGGGCACATGAAATGAATTCTCAAAAGATGATGAAACTAGATAAGCCATAAATGATGTTTGTATCTATGCAAGCACACATACCATTTCTCTACTGTATATTCTTCTGTGTCTCCATTACGCTCACGGATGTTTCTTTTATCTTTTGTATTTGATACTTTAAAATCTGGTGAAATATCAATCAATGAACTCTGAATGGCTGCTCATAGAATTTTGTCATTTCTTTATCATTATGAATAGTGAAGTCCCATGGTTCTTATTTAGACCAACTCTGAGCCACTCCTATTTTCTCTGAGCTTTTAAAATGATAAACTTAATGAGCCATTTGCACCATTTTGGAATGGTGGACATACTCCGTCCTCTTCTTTAATACTCATGAAGCAAATTCCAGTTAATAAATCCTGACAGAATCCCTAAGAGGAAGGTACATGACATGATAACTCCAGTTTTAAGTGTTCCAACATCTTGTAGTCTTGGGCCATATTGCTATAGAAGGCTTTTGCTTATTTAAATATTTTTCTTATAATTATTTTTTTGTGTTAGCAAGGTTTCTGATCCGCATTACTTCATTAAAATAAATGATTTGATGAGCAAGGCAGCTTAAGATTCATATTCTGTGCTAATTAACAGATTCTTCTAATTGTTAGAAGGCTCCTGATGTCTTTCTAATTCTTTCAACTCATTACTTTTTTACTGAAGTTACAGCTCTTAAAGGAATAGTAACAGATACTATGAAACTTCCTTTCTACATATACATACTGCCTCAAAATACATTATTTGTGAAAGCAGGCCAATAATTTAAAATCTGTTAATTGATGTGCTTTCCTTCCAGAACCAAGTGAAATATCTTTCCTATTTTCCATTTCTACTTTCCCATCTGGATACTAAAATGCATTTTTTAAAGATTACTTTTAGTTGAAAGTAATGTAGCAAAACATACATTAAAATTGCTATATGTTTCCACTTGCATATATTTTAGTTACATCAGTAGATTAGGTCTCAATTCTCTAGATTTATACTACTACAAAGAGGAGCAAGGATGGATATACTTTTACCATGAAAATGTTCATTTTTGTATGTGATTACTAACAGAATTCATAAATGTGTCAGTTTATGCTTGGATCATTATGAAGTGATGTTTTTGGCAATTGTGTGAATGGATTCTCTGCCTGTAAAGACTGGTGATTGAAGGTAGACAACGTTGATGTTAGACAAAATTAATGAACATTTGAAAAATATGATAGGAACTATATACATAAAAAAGCAAAGTACATATCCAAAATACTATCCATTGTAAGTATAGTTTGGTAAGAGAAGAGTAAAAGGAAAGTAAATGAATGAAGTTAACAAATATTTATTCATTGCTTTTTGAGGCTGATCTGATAACACAGCCCATGTAAAGCTTGCTTTATTTATGTGATTGACAGCCATTAAGTAATTTATGGGATTTACTTAAACCATATATGCTCATTTCAAGAAGACATTTAAATCTCATGTTCCATTAATATTAAATTCCAATTAATCCTGAATATAAATTTATCAAAATTTAGCTTTCCTGTGCTTTATTATGTGATGAAAGAATATAAAAATTTAGGCTATCACTTCATAGTTTATAAAATGGTGTCACATGTACTATCTCACTGGATTTACTCAATAATGCTGAGAAATAGACATCCTTGACTCTCTATGACAAGTGGAAAAACAGGAGAAACTTTAGTGACTGACTTAATAACACAGAGAAAATGAATTCTAAGTGAGAAATAATGCATATCATTTTTATAACTCCAAACCTCAAATACTCAGGAAAAAGTAATTTGACAAATAAGTGATTATCAAGAATTAGTCAAAAAAGTTATTTTGATATCAATACTGTCCCTCAGAAAAATGTACAAAGAGATATGTAAAAATTATTTATTTATAAGAAGAGTTAACATTACAATGAAACATAAAATTTATATGGCACACAAAAATTTATTTAAAAATTAAAAAGTTAATCAAAAAATTAATACAAGATTTTTTTTGGTTTGTTTTTGTTGACAGCTCAGTCAATGAAGGATAAGGGGAGGATATAAAAAAAGAAATTCCAATAATCTATGTTTCTAAAAACCTACTACAATTTCATAAAACAAACTAAACTTTCCAGCAACCATGGGAAAGAGAAAAACAAAAAGACTTGGGAATTAGTAGAATAAAGCATGTCACAATGTCTCTAGAAGCAGATATTTTGTTGTTATTGAGATCTGGAAGAACTTTACCACATAGTATTTGTATAAGGAACCTTGTTTAGTCAAATATATGATATTCTTGATTGGGGAAGAAAAACTAATTCAGAAAAAATTTTATACATGAATTATTATATTCCACTGAAATGCCTGTCCTAGTTGTAAATAGTGTTGCGATGAACATTGGGGTACATTTGTCTTTTTCAATTATGGTTTCCTCAGAGTTTATATTCAGTAGCGGCATTATTGGGTCATGAAGTGAAGTCGCTCAGTCGTGTCCAACTCTTTGCGACCCCATGGACTGTAGCCCACCAGGCTTCTCCATCCATGGAATTTTCTAGGCAAGAGTACTGGAGTGGGTTGCCATTTCCTTCTCCAGGGAATCTTCCCAACCCGGGAACTGAACCCGGGTCTCCCGCATTGCAGGCAGACGCTTTACCATCTGAGCCACCAGGGAATCCCTTGTTGGGTCATATAAAGTTTTATTCCTAGTTTTTTAAGGAACCTCCATACTGGTTTCCATAGTGGCTATTATCAATTTGCATTCCCACCAACAGTGCAAGAGAGTTCCCTTTTCTCCAAACCCTCTCCAGCATTTATTGTTTGTAGATTTTTTGATGATGGCCATTCTGATGGTATGAGGTGGTACATCATTGTAGTTTTGACTTACATTTTTCTAATAATGTGTGATGTTGAGCATCTTTTCATGGGTTTATTAGCCATCTATTACCGTACAGGAGACAGGGATCAAGACCATTCCCAAGAAAAAGAAATGCAATAAAGCAAAATGACTGTCTGAGGAGGCCTTACAAATAGCTGTGAAAAGAAGAGAAGCGAAAAGCAAAGGAGAAATGGAAAGATATAAGCAGCGGAATGAAGAGTTCCAAAGAAGAGCAAGGAGAGATCAAGAAAGCCTTCCTCAGTGATCAGTGCAAAGAAATAGAGGAAAACAATAGAATGCAAAAGACTAGAGATCTCTTCAAGAAAATTAAAGATACCAAGGGAACATTTCATGAAAAAATGAGCTCAATAAAGGACAGAAATGGTATGGACCTGACAGAAGCAGGAGATACTAAGAAGAGGTGGCAAGAATACACAGAAGAACTGCACAAAAAAGATCTTTATGACCCAGATAATCACGATGGTGTGCTCACTTATCTAGAACCAGACATCCTAGCATGTGAAGTCAAGTGGGCCTTAGAAAGCATCACTACAAACAAAGCTAGTGGAGATGATGGAATTCCAGTTGAGCTATTTCAAATCCTGAAAGATGATGCTGTGAAAGTGCTGCTCTCAATATGCCAGCAAATTTGGAAAACTCAGCAGTGGCTATAGGACTGGAAAAAGTCAGTGTTCATTCCAATCCCAAAGAAAGGAAATGACAAAGAATGCTCAAATTACCACACAATTGTACTCATGTTACATGCTAGTAAAGTAATGCTTAAAATTCTCCAAGCCAGGCTTCAGCAATAAGTGAAGCTTGAACAACCAGATGTTCAAGCTGGTTTTAGAAAAGGCAGAGAAACCAGAGATCAAATTGTCAACATCTGCTGGAAAATCAAAAGATCAAGAGAGTTCCAGAAAACCATTTATTTCTGCTTTATTGACTATGCCAAAGCCTTTGACTGTGTGGATCACAATAAACTGTGAAAAATTCTTCAAGAGATGGGAATTCCAGACCACCTGACCTGCCTCTTGAGAAACCTGTATGCAGGTCAGGAAGCAACAGTTGGAGCTGGATATGGAACAAGAGACTGGTTCCCAATAGGAAAAGGAGTACGTCAAGGCTGTATATTGTCACCCTAGAACCAAATATTATTTAACTTATATGCAGAGTACATCATGAGAAATGCTGGGCTGTATGAAGTACAAGCTGGAATCAAGATTGATGGGAGAAATATCAATAACTTGAGATGCAGATTTCACCACCTTTATGGCAGAAAGCAAAGAAGAACTAAAGAGCCTCTTGATGAAAGTGAAAGTGGAGAGTGAAAAAGTTGGCCTAAAGCTCAGCATTCAGAAAACTAAGATCATGGAACCTGGTCCCATCACTTCATGGCAAATAGATGGGGCAACAATGGAAACAGTGTCAGACTTTATTTTTGGGGGCTCCAAAATCACTGCAGATGGTGATTGCAGCCATGAAATGAAAAAACGCTTACTCCTTGAAAGGAAAGTTATGACCAACCTAGATAGCATATTAATAAGCAGAGATATTACTTTGCCAACAAAGGTCCATCTATTCAAGGCTATGTTTTTTCCAGTTGTTATGTATGGAAGTGAGAGTTGTACTATGAAGAAAACTGAGCACCGAAGAATTGATGCTTTTGAAGTGTGGTGTTGGAGAAGACTCTTGCGAGTCCCTTGGACTGCAAGGAGATCCAGCCAGTCCATTCTAAAGGAAATTAGTCCTTGGTGTTCATTGGAAGGACTGATGCTAAAGCTGAAACTCTAATACTTGGCCACTTCATGCAAAGAGTTGACTCATTGGAATAGTCTCTGATGCTGGGAGGGACTGGGGGCAGGAGGAGAAGGGGACGACAGAGGATGAGATGGTTGGATGGCATCACTGACTTGATAGACGTGAGTCTGAGTGAACTCCGGGAGTTGGTGATGGACAGGGAGGCCTGGTGTGCTGCGATTCATGGGGTCACAAAGAGTTGGACACGACTGAGTGTCTGAACTGAACTGAACTGACATCTTCCCTTGAAGAATACTTGTTCCATCTGGAATGAGGGACTGTCACCACTGTACTTTATTCAGTTATTGCCATGTGAAACTGGGTAGGATTTGGCTGGAGTGCTGGCAACTTATTATCATGTAAGCTATATATGCCTTCATGGTCCAAGATCGTCCCAGTAACTTCACATAATACATTACTGATTCAGTACAAATTTTGTATCTGTTTTTATCTTCTGTGAGCTTTCATAATAGAAAATGACACTAAATTAGAGAAAGTAAGAGTTCAGTCAATTAGAAGAGCATATCATTTGATCACTGAAACTAAAATGTCAGTATCTACTTCACTGTATCTACTTCACTGAGTAGTTATAAGGATTATGTAGGTGATATAAGTGAAATTATTTGTAAATTAAAAAAAATAACATGTTTTCAATTGTATTGAATTTGAATGACTTCTTATAATTGTCACTCAAATATTTTTCAAACTTTTGAATTATCCAGTTAATTTGTGATGGTTAGTGGAGTAGAAAACTCCAAACATTTTTGTGTAATGTTTTACTGTTTAATGCTTTGGTCTCTCTTAACAATAAAATTTTTATTTGTATACAGATTTCCTTCAGAGTGTTTTATTTTAAATACAATAGGAGATAAGCCTGATCCCTGTGTTCTTTCCTTACGTATTTAATTTAGTGATTATTCTTATATATCTAAAAGTCATTTGAGTCTTTCTTATAAGATCCTGATAGATTCTGTGTTTGGGGGCTACTCTTTTCTTAGCTTAAAAATGATATATTCTTTCTTGATGCTCACTGGGAATATATTTTTGGGAACTAAATTTAATTGTCACATTACTCAAAGATTTACATAAGGAAAAGGACAGGAGGGATATGTATTATATTTTTTGGCTTTTGATTTTATATTGAAATGTAGTTGAGTAGGAGCCTGGTGGGCTGCCATCTATAGGGTCACACAGAGTCGGACACGACTGAAGTGGCTTAGGAGCAGCAACAGCGTTATAGTAGTTTCAAGTGTACAGCAAAGTGAGTCAGTTACTCATGTATTGTATCTATTCTTTTTCAAAGTCTTTTTCTATCAAGGCTGCTACATACTACTGAGCAGAGTTGCCTATGCTATCGTAGGTCTTTGTTGATTATCTATTTTAAATATAGCAGCGTGTATAGGATTATCTATAGAGATTGAATTTCATTCTATTTTAGGTCACTATAGTGTGGAAAGTTATCTACATCAACTTATTTCTCTTTACAGTTCTCTGCAAGGCTCGTGAATGAGATTTAGGAATGAGCCTTACTAAAATTTACACTGCTGCAACTTTTAACTGCTCTTATTGACTTGCACAGTGTAATTTGAAATCTTTATTGTTATTCTCTTTCTGCAGAAAATTTGTTCTAGTATCCAGCCATAAGTTTAGCATCATGACTTTGAGTACTAGCAAAGCAGGGCTTTCTGAAGAAATACTTTAAAACCTAAAACACAGACACATTTTTTTAGGCAATTATTTAATACTCATCCACGTATGGCTAGTTGTACAGGAAGATTTTTTCTTTGTGATTGGGCACTCCTTAAATAAACTATGCCTCTGAGTACACATGTGTTTATATGCAACCCCCCTCCTTGATTCTGGTTGATCCTGTGATGTACTTCAACCCCCCCCCAAAAAAAAAAGTGGCAAAAGCAACTATTTGTTAGTTCTATGTCTATGCCCTAAGAAGACCTGGAATGTTTACTGTTGTGCTCTGATGATAACTAGTTTTTCGAATGTAGAGTTGATGTGCAAGGTGTATAATATGTGAAAGATGGCAGTATTTAAGTAATGTGTGGGAGACTGTAGTTAGCTTAAGATAAGATATGTCAATGGGAAAATTTGGTGTCCCTAATCAGACATAGAATAGGGGTTATTTTAGATTTTCAGGTTATGTAAATATAAAAAAATATGGCATTTTGGCTCATATACATAGAGCTTGATATTATTATAAACAATATCTTCCCCTGAAAGATATACTGGTCTCAGGAATCAATTAGCAACAACTTTCTAAAATTTTAAAGTTCATTATAAAGATTTTTAAAATCAGATTTAAACTCATGTTCAGCTTACTAATGACCCATTCATGCATCATGCCTTGACTAACAGTGATGGAAGGAAGAAAAAAACAGAAAAACCTGTTTTGTTACTAGAAATTCTGCAGGAAGGTCTTCCTTCTAATCATTTCCTGGCTCTAGAGTGTAAACAGAATTAATTAGGTAAGTATTGATAGCTATAACTCATAAAAATAAAAACTTTTTAAGGTCTGCTGTAATTTGTAAGAGTATAAAGAGAGATCTTGTGGCCAAATATTTGTGATCTAGAAAGCTGAGATTGTATGGACCTCATCCCATGAGCACAATACAATAAGCCTACCAAATAGTTTAAAAAAGATCAAAGAAGAAGAAATACAGCTACTTTGAAGTTAAAAAACCCTGTATTCACCTAACCCAATTTGTAGTTGGGGAAACAATGGGAACAGTAACAGACTTTTTCTTGAGCTCCAAAATCACTGCAGATGGTGACTACAGCCATGAAATTAAAAAACGCTTGCTCCTTGGAAGATAAGCTATGACCAACCTAGACAGCATATTGAAAAGCAGAGCCATTACTTTGCTGACAAAGGTCCATATAGTCAAAGCGATGGTTTTTCCAGTGGTCATGTATGGGTGTGAGAGTTGGACCATAAAGAAAGATGAGTGCTAAAGAATTGATGCTTTTGAAGTGTGGTGTTGGAGAAGACTTGAGAGCCCCTTGAACAGCAAGGAGATCAAGCCAGTCAATCCTAAAGGAAATCAGTCCTGAATATTTTTTTGGAAGGACTCATGCTGAAGCTGAAACTCCAATACTTTGGCTCCCTGATGCAAAGAACTGACTCCTTGGAAGAGACCCTGATGCTGGGAAAGACTGAAGGCAGGAGGAGAAGGGGACAACAGAAGATGAGATGGTTGAATGGCATCACCGACTGGGTGGACATGAGTTTGAGCAAGCTCTGGGAGTTGGTGATGGGCAGGGAAGCCTGGTGTGCTACAGTCCATGGGGTTGCAAAGAGTCGGACACTATTGATTGACTGAACTGAACTGAAATGACTTTGAGTAAAATTGGAAATGGAAAGTCAGGAGTCAACAAACTCTAGAAAGAGCCATGATGAATGCCCTGCCTCTTTGCTGGGATATGTCCAATGAGGCAGTTCAGAGGGAGACTCAGAGACTGAAGTGTTGTCATTATTAATAATGTAGTGTGCATAAATGAAGTAAAAAGTGAAGTAAGAACTAAAATGAATAAAAAAAAAAGAGAAACAAAGGAAAGTATAAATAAAAATGAAAGGACAGCTGAATAAAATATAAATCAAAATATTAAAGATACATAGACATGTTTATATTAGAAAAAATATGAGATGCTCATAAATGTATTCAAGAAATAAGAAGGAATTCACTGATACAAATGAAAATAATGGCTCTCTCTTCAGAGCTCTTGCGTGTGTTCTGTCTGTCCACCTGGCTAGATTTTTAGAAGCTCATTCTTATCTTAGATGTCTGTTTCACCTCATCAATTACCTACTTATAGTAAGTGTAAGATAAAGAGTCTTTTGTTTTTTATTAGGGTAGAAATAAATTGACCTTAGGTAAATAAGGTAAGGTGATGTTCTATACTCACCATTTTGTGCCCCATCCACTTTTTCCCTTCTTCTCTCTTAATCCTCATCATCACTTCAGACTTTTCTTTCATATAGAGATTTAAAATATTAAAGCCCGGTTAAGCAGACTGTCCAGCCAGAAATATTAAAATTTTAACATAAATAAACCATTATGCTTGAAAGGTGAAGCTTGGAATATAAACACAAAGTTTTACCCAGAGTATAAACTCTAAAAGTGAATTAAGTTTTTCAAATGTTAAATTTTTAATTTATATGATTTTTTAGAAAAAGTTTGTTTTTTTTTTGTTGTTTTTACTTTGGGAGCAGGGTAAAACTCGGGATCTGTTTTTCTTCAGTAATTTTCATATGTCAGTCAGTCCTATTTTCTACCTAAACTTAATCCCTGTTCTGAGGTGGAATGAGAGTTGGGATAAATCCTCCAAAATGGTCCATGTATTCAACTTTTCTTTCCTTTCATCTGCACAGTTGTGCTGGATAATTCCCATTTGTTCCTCTGTCCTTCTCTATCTTTCTTTGTGCCCAGGAAAATGATCTCTACAGATAGTATAAAATTGTCCCCTCACTTTTGACATCCAGTTCCAACTGGATGGACCTGAATTTGAGCAAGCTCCAGGAGTTAGTGTTGGACAGGCAAGTCTGGCATGCTACAGTCCATGGGGTTGCAAAGAGTCAGACACAACTGAGTGACTGAACTGAACTGTGTATGGCCAGTGGATTTGGAGGATGGGAAAAATGGATGATTGTGATAGTTACTCATCTGAATTTTGTCAGATTGCTATGGTCTGTCCCCATTGCTCTACTAAGGGTCAGCCAATCTTCTTCTCCCTTATAGCCATTCATTCTGGGTTCTCGTAACTATTTTCTTTTCTTGTCAGTTTTTAGCAATTGGTTGTTGTTCAGTTGCCAAGTAGTGTCTGACTCTTTGCAGCCCCATGGACTGCAACACACCAGGCTTCTGTGTCCATTGCCATCTCCTCCAAGTTCATGACCATTAAATTGGTGATGCCATCCAACCGTCTCATTCTCTGTCGCCTTCTTCTCCTTCTGCCTTTGATCTTTCCCAGCAGCATCGTCTTTTCCAATGAGTCAGCTCTTCACATCAGGTGGCCAAAATATTGGAGCATCAGTTTCAGCATTAGTATTCCAAAGAGTACTCAGGGTTGATTTCTTTTAAGATTGACTGCTTTGATCTCCTTGCTTTCCAAGGGACTCTCAAGAATCTCCTCTAGCACCACAGTTCAAAGGCATCAATTCATCAGTGCTCTGCCTTCTTTAAGACTCCCTAACATTGTTAGCCTTGGGGTAGAGTGCTGTCTTTTGTTGGTTTCTTTTTTAATATTCTCCCTAACTTTGTAAATAAAAAAGTCCCTTTGTTCAACTCTCCTCCATTAAACTGCTTCACTGTGTCATCTCTTTTCTGTGAAGACCATAGCCAAAATACCTAATCTCTCAACTAGAGTGCATGTTCTTCGGTTCTTGGCCAAGATATCTGTGATGTATATAACAACAACAGCAGCAGTACTTACTTATTAACTGAAATTTGTTGATTCAATGTGCTTGGCACTGTCTTGAGAACATTATGTGCATTAATTAATTTTAAAGTTTATATTTCTTATAAAATTAGGTACTATAAGTAACCCCCCTTTGTGAATGTGCAAACTGAGGCATGGAGAGATTGAACAATAACCAGAAAGTGCTCGCAACCTTCTAACACTAATCCCTCTTCTCATCCCTCCTTTTGGCATGCCTACAACTATGGTCCTGAACATATTGCCTCTGTTCTAGGTGGGTTTTAATTGACATTTTACTTTTTTTAACAGTTTAGCTGATTGTTTACTGTGAGGTAAATTCTACACCTTTGTAAGGCTTTATGCAAATAAGTGTATAAATTATAAAAATACATATTATTTGGCCTGACTCTGTTCCTTGATACTTTAGAATGCTTGAGCAACAAGATTATCACCTTGGGATCTGTTGTTCTTGCCTGGAGCCTATTTCCTCCTTGCAGTAGATCCTCAGCTCATTGACAAACACTCCATTTCCCTGTTTTATCTCCCTTGTATTCATAAAAAGAATAAGCCAGGGAAGTTAATCTAAGGTTTTTATTTATTTATTTTTCTAACCAGTGTTGTGTGGAAGCTTGGATGGAAGGGGAGTTTGGAGGAGAATGGATACATGCATATGTATGTCTGAGTCCCTTTGCTGTCTGCCTGATGCTTTTACAGCATTGTTGATCGGCTATACTCTAATGTAAAATGATAAGTTAAAAAAATTGAAGTTTTTCAGTAAGGTAAAATCAAGCTAATTAAGTCACTTGACCTTATTAAAGTTATCACAAATAATAATTTATTTCTTAAAAAAGGTCTCCTTTTCCCCCATCAACCTATCATATTTATATAATATTTACTTTGTTAATGTAGTATAGAAGAGTGAGTTATGATGAGGACTTAAATTTCCCCTTGCACATATTTGGTAAGAGTCAAAATCAATGTGTTACTAGTTTGTAAATTACTCAGATATTCCTTCAAAAGTAAAAGCATAAATGCAAGTTAAATACAATCACCTAGGGAAGATCCTGTAGGATTCCATATAGAATAACTAAAAAAAAGAAAAGAAAAATAGTCAGGGAGTAACAAAAACACAGTTGATACCGTGTAAGTCTCAGTGATCAAAAGGGAGGACTATAATCTGTGAAAACTAGGCCTTAAACCACCTTCTGCTCACACCACGAAGAGAAGAGACAGTGCTGCAGGATTTCTTGCAGGTGAAAGGAAGGAATAATGCTATCGCAGGCCCCAAAATGTACACAGAGTCTTGCTCCTCTCTCAGATCCCATTGCTTGGATTCCTGCCTTTTTGCTTAGGATAGATTTGCTTTCAGCCTCTTCTTCGAGTCATTGAACTTTTACCTTGAGTATTTCTTCATCATAGTAGACATCATTTTCAGGCTAGGAAATATCTCAGAGATCCTTTAAATTGTTAATGTATCGATGAGGTTGTTGAAACTCAGAGAGACTGGATAGCCTTCCAAGGTCATACTAATCCTTGGTGGCAGAACTGTGTCATTTAACTTGAGATTAAGTCCCTTCCCTTTCCACAACACATTCATACTTCTACTTAGAAGCAATAGGTTTACTCTCTGAGAATTCCTGTGATCACACATTATTTATAGTCTACGCAGACTACAAAATTTTCTGGGAAATGTGTGTCTTATTAGTAATATATTCTCCAGCTTTGCCAATTCTGTACTTTTACTTTCTTTGTTGTATCCACTCTGCCTCCCCATACTCTTGCTTGGTAGCTTCTATCCCATATGGGATACTTGGCTTTTTGGCCCCATACTCTTTTTTTTAAAGGTATTTACACCAGCATTTATTTGTCAGAGAAGGTATGAAGTGTTGGGATGGAATATATCACAACTTTCAGACAAATCTACAACATGTAAAGTATCAGTAGTATACACAATTTCTACATAAAAGACATCCTTTTCCAATTAACAGTAATAATGAATACAAGTCAAATTAGTTTTGAAAATGCATTTCTTGAAAATATATTTCTTAGAGACTGTAAATTTAAATAGCAGGAAAAAATGATACATATGGAAAGACTCTAAAAAGAATATATATATATATATTGTATATCTAACTGAATCACTTTGCTGTATACCTGAAACTAGCACAACATTCAGAGACGGCGATCGCACCCACTCCAGTGCTCCTGCCTGGAAAATCCCATGGACAGAGGAGCCTGGTGGGCTGCTGTCTATGGGGCTGCACAGAGTCGGACACGACTGAGCGACTTCACTTTCACTTTTCACTTTCATGCATTGGAGAAGGAAATGGCAACCCACGCCAGTACTCTTGCCTGGAGAATCCCATGGACAAAGGAGCCTGGTGGGCTGATGTCTATGGGGTTGCACAGAGTTGGACACGACTGAGTGACTTCACTTTCACTTTTCACTTTCATGCACTGGAGAAGGCGATGGCACCCACTCCAGTACTCTTGCCTGGAAAATCCCATGGACGGAGGAGCCTGGTGCGCTGCCATCTATGGGGTCGCACAGAGTCAGACACAACTGAAGTGACTTAGCAGCAGCAGCAGCAGCACCACAACACTCTAAAACAAATATACGCCAATAAAAAAGGGTGCATATGGAATTAAAGGGGGAGATAGAGGTCCTTTACAGAGAGAAGCATTTATGCACCTTTGTTTCCAACCCCAAGAATTATTGTAATTAATTTAAAAAATTGCATTGTTTTGCTATATCTAATATAATGATCTCCTTATACCAAATGTATAGAGTAGTGGTCTATATCACTGTAATTTAATTAATATTAGTGTTGTGGTTGTTCAGTTGCTAAGTCTTGTCCAACTCTTTGCGACCTCATGGAGTACAGCAAGCGTCCCTGTATGTCACCAGTTTCCAGAGCTTCCTCAAACTCATGTCCATCAAGGTGGTGATGCCATCCAACCATCCTATACTCTGCCATCCCCTTCACTTCCTGCCTTCAGTCTTTCCCAGCATCATAACTGTTTTCATTGAGTTGGCTTTTCACATCAGGTGGCCAAAGTATTGGAGCATCAGCTTCAGCAATCAGTCTTTCCGAAGAATATTCAGGGCTGATTTCCTTTAGGAGTGACTGGTTTGATCTTACAGTCCAAGGGATTCTTTTTTTTTTCTTTTCAAGGGATTCTTAAGAGTCTTCTCCAGCACCACAATATGAAGGCATAAATTCTTTGGTACTCAGTCTCCTTTATGGTCCAACACTCATATTCATACATGACTACTGAAAAAAACCATCAGTTCAGTTCAGTTCAGTCACTCAGTCGTGTCCGACTCTTTGCGACCCCATGAATTACAGCACGCCAGGCCTCCCTGTCCGTCACCAACTCCCGGAGTTCACTCAGATTCACGTCCATCGAGTCAGTGATGCCATCCAGCCACCTCATCCTCTGTTGTCCCCTTCTCCTCCTTCCCCCAATCCCTCCCAGCAGCAGAGTCTTTTCCAATGAGTCAACTCTTTGCATGAGGTGGCCAAAGTACTGGAGTTTCAGCTTTAGCATCATTCCTTCCAAAGAAATCCCAGGTCTGATCTCCTTCAGAATGGACTGGTTGGATCTCCTTGCAGTCCAAGAGACTCTCAAGAGTCTTCTCCAATACCGCAGTTCAAAAGCATCAGTTCTTTGACTATATGGATCTTGAGAATAAAAATGATGTCTCTGGCTTTTAATAATTGCTGTCTAGGTTTGTCATAACTTTCCTTCCAAGAAGCAAGCGTCTTTAAATTTCATGGCTGTAGTCACCATCTGTAGTGATTTTGGAGTCCAAGAAAATAAAATCTGTCACTGCTTCCACTTTTTCCCCATCTCTTTGCCTTAAAGTGATGGGACCAGATGCCATGATCTTCATTTTTTGAATGTTCTGTTTTAAGCCAGGTTTTTCCACTCTCCTCATTCACCCTTGTCAAGAGGCTCTTTATTTCCTCTTCACTTTCTGCCACTGGAGTGGTATCATCTGCATATCTGAGGTTGTTAATATTTCCCCCCACAATCTTGATTCCAGCTTGGGATTCATCCAGCCTGGCATTTTGCATGATGTACTCTGCATAGAAGTTAAATAAGCAGGGTGACAACATACAGCCTTGTCTTATTCCTTTCCCAATTTTGAACCAGTAAGTTGTTCCATATAAGGTTCTAACTCTTGCTTCATGATCTGCACACAGGTTTCTCAGGAGACAACAAGTAAGGTGGTCTGGTATTCCCACTGCTTTAATAATTTTCCAGTTTATTGTGATCCACACAGTCAAAGGCTTTCATGTAGTCAATGAAGCAGAAATAGATGTTTTCCTGGATTTCCCTTGCTTTCTCTATGATGCAGTGAATGTTGGCAATTTGATCTCTAGTTCCTCTGTCTTTTCTAAACCCAGCTCGTACATCTGGAATTTCTTGGTTCACATAATGCTGAAACCTAGATTGATGGATTTTGAGCATAACCTTACTAGCAAAATGAGCACAATTGTAAGGTAGCTGAAACATTGTTTAGCACTGCCCTTCTTTGAGATAGGAATGAAAACTGACCTTTTCCAGTCCTGTGGCCACTGCTGAGTTTTCCAAATGTGCTGACATATTGAGTGTAGCATGCAATATTTATACTAGTCCATAATTTATTTTCAGTTTTAAGCATGCAATTGTATAAAATTCAGTTATTTTTTAAAATTAATGCAAATGTTGGTTTTTCTTAATATTTTGAAAGAAGCCAGCTTTGAATATGTGAAGCTAGTTATTCTGATTTCCTAGTTTCACAGTTCTCATCAGAGAAGATTTCAGCCCAAGTCCTGATACATAATTTCTCTAAACTCATTTAACTTATTTTCATGTAGTCACCCTACTTCAGTTATAATCTGTGTTGTTACTTTAACTGTATAAACATATTAAGGTACACTAAATTTAAAAAAAAAACAACTATGTTTTATTTAGGAAATGGTAACCCACTCCACCATTCTTGTCTGGAAAATTCTATAGACAGAGGAGCCTGGCAGACTACAGTCCATGGGGTCGCAGAGTCAGACACAACTGAATGATTGGGCACACATGGTAAACTAAATTTTTCTTTTAAATGATATGTTTTATTTAATAATAAAAATATACAGTGGCTCCATTTCCATATTTCTGATGCATCTTGCTTCTCTTCTCAGTCATTACTTGTTTCAATTTGTATATCTATTCTTTCTTTGCATACCAAACACATCACAAACAGGAATTAATTTTCCATCATTATTGACTTCCTAGATTTCAAACTTGTAGACTTGATGTATCTTCTCATGTAACTATCACCTCAGCAACCATAACTCTTTCTTTCATAGGTTTCATATTAGTCTTTTTGACACTATCATTCTCATGGGTTTTTCACAGACATTTACAGGACGGAGTAGAGACAGATGTTATCTAAAATTTTGATTGTAGTGGGGTAGAGTGCTTTACTGAATAGTCACTGATAGTAAATACATCTTGGAAGATTTCCAATGAAGTTTTAATTGGAAAAAGCTTACATTAGATAAAGTAACTGTGCCATATTGCAGTGTTAAAGTTCTGTCGTATATGAGTATGCATGCATATGCTAAGTCACTTCAGTTATGTCCAAATCTATGGAATGTAGCCCACCAGGCTCCTCTGTCCGTGGGATTCCCCAGGCAAACATACTGGAGTGGGTTGCTGTTTCCTCCTCCAGGGGATCTTCCAGACCCAGAGATCAAACCTGTGTCTTTTATGTCTCCTGCATTGGCAGGCAGGATTTTTACCACTAGCACCACCTGGTTATCAGAATCTTCTGTAAAATATTAAAATGTGATTAATCATTAATCAAAAATACATTTAAATCATGACAGGATAAAGGCATATATATGTGAAAGTGCATCAGGTAATGACTGTCAGTCTGTGTCTGTGTGTGCAGCAAGGGCAGTTCAGCTAGTATGATGATAACTGAGATCTGAGAAGCCAGTTATGCCTAGCTAGCTAACCAATCAGGAGAAGAGAGAACTTGCAGGCAGTGAGTTCCTTATTTGCAACTCAGAATATCCCCTTTAGTATGTTGCGCCAGCTGTGGGTCTTTGAGTAAACTGATGTACTCTTCAGTCTAATGCTCTCCTAACTGAGCTATTTTGGCCACTTGTAAAATACTCTTTAAGAAGGGGGATTTTCAGTATCCTCTCAGTATAAGGTCCCATCTGTGAACCATGTGAATAACAAAGTGGTAACCTTTATCCTACCCTCAAATATGGTAAAAACTAGAGATACAAAACTAATGATGATGAACAAATTAAAAAAGCGTCCTCCGAATGTAAAATTGCTGCTAGGAAGGTTGGATTTAGTAACTCCAATCCTTTAGAAATTTTCAGAAAAAACAATTATGGAGAAGGAAATTCAATGATAAAGGCAGAAAAATACCTTGATCCTGAATCAAACCCTAGAATGTTTCCTTCTCATGTTTCAGGTGAATCCTCTTGGAGCAATTGAACAGATTTAATTAACAAATCGATTTAAAGACATTTGAGAGCTAATACAGGATGAAGAAATATATGGAATAAAAAAATCAGAGAGACATATTCCTGTCCTCGGGGGGTGCCCACTTTTCCCTTGAGGACATTTATTGATTTCAAGCTGATTCCTGGCTAAAAGTCTGAGAATAAGAACAATGTTTTTGATAGCCTTACAAGGTTAAGAGAACAAAAATTGGAAAGGACTAAATTTTATAAAAAGAAGGATTTAAATTGATTATTATTTACTGTGTGTCTGCATGTAAAGTTGTTTAGCTGCTAAATCGTGTGCAACTCTTTGCAACTCCATGGACTGTAGTCCGCCTGGTTCCTCTGTCCATGGAATTTCCTGGGCAAGAATACTGGAATGAGTTGTATTTTCATTCTCCAGGGCATCTTTGGGACCCAGGAATCTAATCTGAAATCACACAGTCTAAAAAAACAATGGCTTCACCTCCACTTCCCAAACCCCAACCAAATAGCTGATTGCAAAGTCTCATAGTCTTTTTTTCTAAACAATTATTACTTAGTAATTGTCCCAAACTACTCTTAGTTCTCATAGAGAATGAACTTTTTAGTAGGACCAGAATACTAACTGATGTGAAACTGGAATAATGATTGTTATAATTATTTGTTTATAGATTGCTTATTTAAAAAATGTGACCAATGTTCTTCTTCAGTTCTAAATAATAGGAAATGAGATATTATATTTGACCTTACAAGCAAAACCAATTTGGATGATAAAAATTTTCTTGAAAAACACTGGTAGGATAGCTCAAGACTAATAGTATCTAACAAACCATTAGTGTTTAACATATTAGTCAGTTTATATTTAGAACAAATCTATTTTCACATTTTAAATAGAAAATAGAAAGTTAATCAGCATTTTAGGGTAAACAGAATATTCATATTTGAGTCATGGTGTGAAATCAAAATTATAGCCGTATTATGAAGATATGAGTTGGCAAATCTATTTTTTTAATGGAAGAAAAATTAGTCTGTTTTTTTTTTACTAGTTTTTATTTCAAGTTTATTTTCTCATTATTTAAAATTTTTAGTGATTTTGTTTCTTTCCCCTTATATAATGGATTTTGCCAATTAGGAAAGCTATGTTTTTCTTTCTTCTAGTTGTAAACAATGATTTTAGAACTTGCATATTTTAAAGATAAATTTTTATAAGAACTTTGAAGAGAAGGACGTTTATATAAGAACTGCATCAGAAGTAATGCAAATATAGTGTATCTTTTTATGGAACCTTCATCTAATCATCTGCTGCTGCTGCTGCTGCTAAGTCACTTCAGTCAGTCATGTCCGACATCTAATCATCTACCATATGCAAACTCTTGTAAACTCTCTTCCACTTCTGATATCTTTGTTACCCAAAGCTCAAGCCATTCTCTGCAACCTCTCTATCAACCTCCACATCTAGTCATTCACCAATTTTTAGCAATTTTTTATTGTTGGTACCCTTTAATTTGTTTCCTATTCCAACAGCTCCTATTAATATCTTACTACAGATCATCTGAACTATTTCAGAAACTTCTCTGTTCTGTCTGTGTCTCAGGATGCATCCTCTTTCATCCTTTCTTAGCCCGTAACCTTTCCAATAAACGATCTGATCATGTTATTTTCCTTTTTAAACACTTTCATTGGCTTCTGATCTACAAGATGATTTCATTTTTCTTTAGTTGGCTATACGAGGCCATTAAGCATCTCCTCAAATCTATTGTTTTAGTTTTGTCTTCTACCACTCCCAGCAGACTTCAGCTACACTCTCAACAGTCCGTGTTCGTCATCACTCAGATTCTTTGTACCTGCTTTTCCCTCTGGCATGAACATTCCTCCCTTTTTCTCCATCTAGCAATTCTTACTTAGCTTGTGTTACTTTTATCAAATATCATTGCCGTTTGAAGATTTCCCTTTGCTTTAAGAAGAAAAGTGTTTTACTATGAGAGGGATTGAGAAGAAAAGAGAAATGACCATGTGATTGGTGTTGGGGAAGAATTTTGGATTCTTAGAAGTTGATAGTCAGGGAGAGGAAAGGTTTGGTGATATATATTGGAAAATAGACTGCCTGTCACAGGCAAATGATTTTCGAAGATACTTTGAAATTTATTAACAATGTGCTTCTCAAGCAATAGTGTCTGCAGATTCAAAATCTATACCTTTCCACCGCTGATGCTCATTGCATAGCAGATGTCATATATGCATGTATATTTATACATATATATGTAAAATATACAGTGTAATAGACATGTTAAGTAACTATCAAACTGAATTTGTTGAGATTACAACTGATGTATAGAATTCCAACTGAAATCACCAAAATTCTTTGTGATGTTCCCTCTTGAACATAGTTCCTGATTTTAGTAAGAGTTGAATATTCTTTTTAAATGATTATCTGTGTAGTAGAAAATAAAAGTCAAGTTAACTTATGAACTTTTTTGAACGAGAAAACTTGGTTTAGAAAGCTTCAGTGAGGCCTTCTCAATGGGGCTTGCAGATGCTAATAAGAGCAATTAAAGATATCAATTTAAAAACTTGGAAAAAAACCAAAAAGTTCTATTATATCAATGAGGTAATTTTTTTCATTTTTAAAAAAGGAATTACTGCAAATAAATTTAAAAATTTTCATTATACGGATGAAATGAGGATAAATAAAATAGACATTTATGTGATTAAGACAAGATTTAATATTACTACTCTACCTAGCGCTGGAAAACTCAGCAGTGGCCACAGGACTGGAAAAGGTCAGTTCTCATTCCAATCCCAAAGAAAGGAAATGCCAAAGAATGTACAAACTATCCCACAATTGCACTCATCTCACACACTCCAGTGTTCTTGCTGGAGGATCCCAGGGATGGAGGAGCCTGGTAGGCTGCCGTCGATGGGATCACAAAGAGTCAGACACGACTGAAGCGACTTAGCAGCAGCAGCAGCGCACACTAGCAAAGTAATGCTCAAAATTCTCCAAGCGAGGCTTCAACAGTATGTGAAGTAAGAACTTCCAGATGATCAAGATGGATTTAGAAAAGGCAGAGGGACCAGAGATCAAATTGCCAACACCTGTTGCATTATAGAAAAAGCAAGAAAATTCCAGAGAAACATGGACTTCTTCTTCACTGACTACGCTAAAGCTTTGCGAATGGATCACAAAAAACAGTGAAACTTCTTAAAGAGATGGGAATACCACATCACCTACCTGCCTCCTGAGAAACTTGTATGCAGGTCAAGAAGCAACAGTTAGAATGGGACATGGAACAACGGACTGGTTCTAAATCGGGAAAGGAGTATATCAAAGCTGTATATGGTCACCCTGCTTATTTAACTTATATGCAGAGTACATCATGTGAAATGCTGGGCTGGATGAATCAGAAGCTGGAATCATGATGCTGGGAGAAACATCAATAACCTCAGATATGCAGATGACACCACCCTTATGGCAGAAAGCGAGAAGGAACTAAAGAGCCTCTTGATGAAAGTGAAAGAGGAGAGTGAAAAAGCTGGCTTAAAACTCAACATTCAAAAAACTAAGATCATGGCACCCAGTCCCATCATTTCATGACAAATAGATGGGAAACAATGGAAACAGTGACAGATTTTATTTTCTTGGGCTCCAAAATCACTGCAGATGGTGACTGCAGCCATGGAATTAAAAGACACTTGCTCCTTTGAAGAAAAGCTATGACCAACCTAGAGAGCATATTACAGAGCAGAGACATTACTTTGCCAAAAAAGGTCTATCTAGTTGTAGCTGTGGTTTTTCCAGTAGTCATATATGGATGTGAGAGTTGGACCATGAAGAAGTCTGCGTGCCGAAGAACTTATGCTTTGAACTGTGGTGTTGGAGAAGACTCTTGAGAGTCCCTTGAACAGCAAGGAGATCAAACCAATCAATCCTAAAGGAAATAAATCCTGAATATTCACTGAAGGACTGATGCTAAAATTGAAACTCCAATACTTTGGCCATCTAATTTGAAGAGTCAACTTATGACAAACGACCCTGAGGCTAGGAAAGATTGAAGGCAGGAGAAAGGGATGACAGAGGATGAGCTGGTTAAATGGCATCACCGACTTGGTGGACATGAGTTTGAGCAAGCTCTCCGAGATGGTGAAGGGCAGAGAAGCCTGGCATGCTGCAGTCCATGGGGTCACAAAGAGTCAGAGATGACTGAGCAACTGAACCACAACAATGTAAAGTTGGCTTCCCTTGTGGCTCAGACTGTAAACAATCTCCCTGCAAGTGCAAGAGACCCCGCTTTGATCCTTGGGTCTGAAAGATCCCCTGGAGAAGGGAATGGCAACCCACTCCAGTATTATTGCCTGGAGAATTCCATGGACAGAGGAGCCTGGCAGGCTACAGTCCGTGGGGTCACAAAGAAGAGGACAATACTGAGGGACTAATACTTTCACTTTCATCCATAGGAAAAGTGAAAGTGAAAGTCACTCAGCCGTGTCCCACTCTTTGTGATCCATGAACTATACAGTCCTGAATTCTTCAGGCCAGAATACTGGAGTGGGTAGCCTTTCCCTTCTCCAGAGGATCTTCCCAACCCAGGGATTGAACCCAGATCTCCCACATTGCAGGCAGATTCTTTATCTGCTGAGCCATAGGAGAACCCAAGAATGCAGAGTGGGTAGCCTATCCCTTCTTCAGCGGATCTTCCCAACCCAGAAATCGAACCGGGGTCTCCTATATTGCAGGCGGATTCTTTACCAACTGAGCTATGACGGAAGACCCTCATTTCATCCATATAGTATTTGAATAAATGTGGCCCTGCTATAAGAGATCTGCCCCTGTATTATAGTAAAGCTCAGAACTTCGATTCAAAGAAACTATACTCTTTGGGGCAATAGAGAAGAAAAAAAAATTTTCCTAAAGATTTCATACAGGAGAAAGAGAACAGAAAGAGGCCATAGTCTTCAACTCATAAAATTTCACCTTCCTAGCCTTGGAAAACTCCCATCTGACATCATTTTAATGGTCTCTCCTCTTACTCAGAAGCCATCGTATTTTTGTTTCTTTTCAGTCTCCCCTCCACTGGCCCCATTCAGCTGCCAGTCTACCCATGTCAGCTATCCTGTTCTAAGTCCTTCTGGATGTCTCCATTTCTTATTCAGGGCAACTTTACTGACTTATCATCTCTACTTTTATTTTTACATATTAATTAATTAATTAATATTATCTTCCACAGTACAATGTATTCTTGCCTGAGAAATCCTATGAACAAAGGAGCCTGGAGGGCTACAGTGCTTGGGGTCGAAAAAGAGTTGGGCACAACTTAGCAACTAAACACCAACCATCACCACCACAGCACACAGTATATTGAAATTACTGTTAGCTAAAAATTTGTCTCTGTGATCTGAATCTCCTTGTAAAAGACATATTGAAGATATATAAATTTTTTCCCTAATAATTTTTCTTTCTGTTACATATAGTATAGAAACTTAAAGGATTTAAATTATGTTTACTTAAATGAAAATAAAGAACCAGCTGTTTGGTTTCTTCCATTTCAAACTCTGAGGCTGCTGAAATCTGAAGAAAATCTGTATAATAAATATTAGAATGTTCATACCTCTCCATCCATTCTAGGAAAATCACATATAAGCTAACTTGATGAAACAGAGAAGGAAGGCAGACCTTAGTTTCTACATATAGTCAACATTTTCTTTCCTAAAAAAAAATCTCAATTGGAGAATAGTCATGAGAAGCAAAACAAAAATCTAGTCAGCCTTTGAACACATATCTTTGAGAACTAACTCTAAGGACTGTCTTTAATAGGAGTGGATTAATATATTAAATGGGCTTCCCTGGTGGCTCAGAGGTTAAAACGTCGGCATCCAATGCAGGAGACCTGGGTTTGATCCCTGGGCTGGGAAGATCCCCTGGAGAAGAAAATGGCAACCCATTCCAGTATTCTTGCCTGGAGAATGCCATGGACAGAGGAGCCTGGCAGGCTACAGTCCACGGGGTCGCAAAGAGTCGGACACAGTTGTAAGGATTTCCTTGTATATGCTTTTTGAAAGCCTTTCACTATTTTTCTTTTCTAAGGAAGAGTATTTTATAGGTGTGCTTTGGAGTTAGCCAAATTGGACTGAAGTGTGGTTGGCTTAGAATAAATCACAGTGACTCTAATTCAGTTGTAAAGCACATTTGAAGTAGATCTATGAGCTTTCTGTTTGAATTTAGCCTGCTTATTGACAAATTCCCACCAAAGATAACATCTTTTCCCCACCTTCATCTCTATAGGGCAAATTTCCATCATAATAACAAAATTCTCTGTTCTTGGAAAGTCTGGACTGGACCAGCTTGCTCACTTGGAAAAATGTCCAATTGTGAGAGTATCCATAAACCCTGGGCCCTACCTTTATCCCTAACGCTGAGTAGTTTGACAGTGACTTAGCATTATAGAAAAGAAATATTTTAAGGCATTATCATCATGTATATTGAGTAATGATTTCACTACATCAGCAATTTACAATTCTGATATGGTCTTTTATTTTTATGGAGAACCAATTAAAAATAGCTTTGATACCGTATGTCTCAGTACAGGGCTTTATCTGTCTGGATTATCATTTTCCCTGTAGACGTATCTGCTTTTGAACTTTTATTTCCCCTCTAGGTTTTACTTTTTGATTAATAGTATACTAAGAAGAATTGAGGTGAATCTATAGGCCAACTGATAATATTATTGCCAAAAATATTTTTTAAATGGTATTGTACTTCAAGGATCATCTTGTTTCCATCCTCCTTATTCAGCATAAGAAAGGAACAAGAGAAAGAAAATTTGCACTGAGGATTTTCTGCCAACCACTGTTAGATATTTTGATACAGATGATTCAATTTTTGGGGAAAAGTGAATTCTTACCTCTTGTTTTACAGATGAAGGAAAAATACCAATATAGGTTAATTTACTCAAGCTGGTAAAAATACCAAATCATAATTTCAAAGTACATTCATTTTCCAGTTGACCATGAAAAAATGTTTACACATCTTTTCCTTCATAAAGTGTTCCCTGAAGATGCAGTGCTTTTTTATTCTATCTAATTTATTGAATGCTCTACAAAAAGAGGAGGAGAAAGAACATTTCTTATTGCCTGCTCTGTGCCAGTCATGATTCTGAGTCTCTTATTATATAATTAATTAGGCAAACGCACACTGGTTGCCTCTAGTGGACCAGGCGCTAGCTACACTGGTCATTTTGATCTTGACTCCATGTCAGATCATTGACATCTCAGGACAGCTCCAGGATGGGCGTTCGTCTCAAAGGCAAGGAAACTGATAACAAACGTGAATTAATCAGCACAATTTCATTGTAGGAGGTGATGATACCTGAATTCACTCTTAGATGTTCATGTCCACTGCAGTCCCTATTCTTTTGGACACCCGGGCTCCTCCATTTTCAGAACAATTAAAGCTCATTGGCCTCTTCTGGACACAGATGGATGTGGCCCCCTTGTGAACTGCCACATGGTTGTAATCTTGTGCAAGTGGAAGTGTTAGTCATTCAGTCGTGTCCCACTCTCTGCGACACTATGGACTGTAGCCCGCCAGGCTCCTCTGTCCGTAGACTTCTCCATGCAAAAATGCTGGAGTAGGTTGCCATGCCCTTCTCCAGGGGATCTTCTTGACTCAGGGATTGAACTTGAGTCTCCTGCATTGCAGGCAGATTCTTTACCATCTGAGCTATCAAGGAAGCCCCTCTAATCTTATATTTGGTTTTAAAAAGTTTATAAGAAAGAAGTCTTTTTACCCTCTGGACTCTTTCCTTTACCACAGGCCCTGTCTGTAGAGATACTGAGCTTAACTTTTTTTCAGGGAAACTTTTCCCACAAAACTTTGCTTGAAGTTACCTGTGTGCTCATAACTAAGAACAGTTCTTCTCTGTCTGGGAAGGCCATTGTCAGCAAAGCAGATTACACTGGCAGCGTGGAAATGTTCATGGAGTAGTGGGGGAGCAAGAGGAGACTTGCTTAGTCCATCTAGGTATTAGAATCAGTTCTAGAAAATCATGGGTTAGCAAAGGTTAGACATATATTTTATCCATACCCTTGTTGATGTCTCTTGGACTAGAAGGTGAAATAAAACACCTTTGGGTCTGATGTAGTGTCATATATGAGGCAGAGAAGGAAGAGCCAATGAGAGCAGTCCATGCCTGCTGAAAAACTAAAAACAATAGATCTGACTTTGAAAGTCTTCCTATTCACCATGCACTAGCAACTCTCAACAACAGGAGGGTAAAATGTCTCCCAACCAAAGCCAGCCACTCCCACGCTCAGGAAGCCAGTGGAGATGTACACCGTCATTTTCTCCAACCCAATTACAGAAACCATTCAAACCGCCATCCTCCATAGCCCTGGGGTGAGGAGCCTGATCGAATGTTAGGGAATATTTATTGTGTATGGTAGCCATTGTCTCTTTTGCCTTATGTATTTCAAAGGATTCATGCAAACATGTTACCAAAATATCCCATGATAAAAGGGATCCTAAGGGTAATAAACAGCCCTACTTCCTCAACATGCACTTTTATAGGGCAACTCTGCTTTTACATTCATTATCTTAGTTTATCCTTGTAACAACTCAGAAGAAGTTCTATGATAATCGGACAGGTTTATTATTTCCCTATATCAGCCATTCAAACACACTTTGAAGGGCCAGTCCTTTTCTAGCCTCTGGATGAAACCTAGAGCAAGCCCCGCAGGTTTCCTTGTTACTCATAAATTTTAAAAATTCTAATTACTGTTCGTTATAATATGGTCACACGAATGTGAAGTTAGTATTATAATCCAAAATAAGATGAAAATAGCTTGTGTACTTCTTAATTCCAAGTCCAGAGTTTACTCAATCAGTTGGTTCAGGTCATTTCCATTGTTGTAGAAGAGAGGGAATCTAGGGAACAGGAAAAGCTTACATGTCTGGCAGGTACCCATTTGATGTTGATTTCCTCTGGTAATGGCAGATGCTTAAAGCTCATATTTTCTCTCATAGGGCACTTTTATGTGTGATTCACAGTTCCTCTAACTTGGGAAATTATCACTTTCAGTTTATATGAAGGAAGTGTATATTTCCACTCCAGTTGATGATTTATCATTCCTTTTTTGCATCTAGGTGTTCAGTATATACATCCTGACATTTTTTGCCGAGGTCTGTTCACCCTGGTAGATGAAATATTCTAAAGAGATTAGTAACCAAGTACCTTTGACTTCACCACCAGCCTTGTTTCATTTTGCAGCCTAAACAACTCCAACTATAGTCTTTTGCACTTCTGTCAGGAAGGAGCCAGATCCAAGTCAATAATATTCCCCCAAATTAGAGGGCACATGAGTCACACCCATTCTATAGTCTCCTTGAAGACCCTCTCAGTAACCTTGAAGTAAAATTAAAGTATTCATCCCATCCTACTTTCCATAGGAGTGCAGGAAATCCTCTCATATTAACAACTGCACCTAAGGAAACCCTTCCTCTAATCTCCAATACCTCTGGGGTGACCAACTTAATCCTTTATATCTTAAAAACTTTGGTAAAGATTTCAAGAGGGCAGATGGATTCAGTTCAGTTCACTCACTCAGTCGTGTCCAACTCTTTGCAACCCCACGAACTGCAGCACACCAGGCCTCCCTGTCCATCACCAGTTCCCGGAGTCCACTCAATCCATGTCCAGTGAGTCACTGATGCCATCCAACCATCTCATTCTCTGTCATTCCTTCTCCTCCTGCCCTCAATCTTTCCCAGCAAAAGGGTCTTTTCAAATGAGTCAGCTCTTCGTATCAGGTAGCCAAATAA
Organism: Capra hircus; assembly: GCF_001704415.2. Classification (NCBI taxonomy): domain Eukaryota; kingdom Metazoa; phylum Chordata; class Mammalia; order Artiodactyla; family Bovidae; genus Capra; species Capra hircus. The sequence goes on along the minus strand of NC_030815.1, from coordinate 50,078,522 downwards.
TTGGAGCTTCAGCTTTAACATCAGTCCTACCAATGAACACCCAGGACTTATCTCCTCTAAGATGGACTGGTTGGATCTCCTTGCAGTCCAAGGGACTCTCAAGAGTCTTCTCCAACACCACAGTTCAAAACCATCAATTCTTCGGTGCTCAGCTTTCTTCATAGTCCAACTCTCACATCCATCCATGATCACTGGAACAACCATAACCTTGACTAGACAGACCTTTGTTGGCAAAGTAATGTCTCTGCTTTTTAATATGCTATCTAGGTTGGTCACAACTTTCCTTCCAAGGAATCTTAAATTTCATGGCTGCAGTCACCATCTGCAGTGATTTTGGAGCCCCACAAGATAAAGTCTGACACTGTTTCCACTGTTGCCCCATCTATTTGCCATGAAATGATGGGACCGGGTGCCATGATCTTCGTTTTCTGAATGTTGAGCTTTAAGCCAACTTTTTCACTCTCCTCTTTCAGTTTCATCAAGAGGCTCTTTAGTTCTTCACTTTCTGCTATAAGGGTGGTATCCTCTGCATATCTGAGGTTATTGATATTTCTCCCAGCAATCTTGATTCCAGCTTGTGCTTCTTCCAGTCCAGCGTTTCTCATGATGTACTCTGCATGCAAGTTAAATAAGCAGAGGGACAGTATACAGCCTTGAAGTTCTCCTTTTCCTATTTGGAACCAGTCTGTTGTTCCATGTCTGGTTCTAACTGTAACTTCCTGACCTGCATACAGATTTCTCAAGAAGCAGGTCAGGTGGTCTGGTATTCCCATCTCTTTCAGAATTTTCCACAGTTTATTGTGATCCACACAGTCAAAGGCTTTGGCATAGTCAATAAAGCAGAAGTAGATGCTTTTCTGGAACTCTCTTTCTTTTTGATGATCCAGTGGATGTTGGCAATTTGATCTGGTTCCTCTGCCTTTTCTAAACCAGCTTGAACATCTGGAAGTTCACAGTTCATGTATTGCTGAAGCCTGGCTTGGAGAACTTTGAGCATTATTTTACTAGCATGTGAGATGAGTGCAATTGTGATGTAGATTGAGTATTCTTTGGCATTGCCTTTCTTTGGGATTGGAATGAAAACCTTTTCCAGTCCTGTGGCCACTGCTGAGTTTTCCAAATTTGTTGGCATATTGAGTGCAGCACTTTCACAGCATCATCTTTCAGGATTTGAAATAGCTCAACTGGAATTCCATCACTTCTACTAGCTTTGTTCGTAGTGATGCTTTTTAAGTCCCACTTGACTTCACATTCCAGGATGTCTGACTCTAGGTAAGTGATCACACCATCATGATTATCTTGGTCGTGAAGATATTTTTTGTACAGTTCTTCTGTGTATTCATGCCACCTCTGCTTAATATCTTCTGCTTCTGTTAGGTTACTACCATTTCTGTCCTTTATTGAGCCCATCTTTGCATGAAATGTTCCCTTGGTATCTCTAATTTTCTTGAAGAGATCTCTAGTCTTTCCCATTCTCCTGTTTTCCTCTATTTCTTTGCCTTGATCGTTGAGGACGGCTTTCTTATCTCTCCTTGATATTCTTTGGAACTCTGCATTCACATGGGTATATCTTTCCTTTTCTCCTTTGCTTTACGCTTCCCTTCTTTTCACAGCTACTTGTAAAGTCTCCTCTGACAGCCATTTTGCATTTTAGCATTTCTTTTTCTTGGGGATAGTCTTTATTCCTGTCTCCTGTACAATGTCACGAACCTCCGTCCATAGTTCATCAGGCAGTCTGTCTATCAGATCTAGTCCCTTAAATCTATTTCTCACTTCTACTGTATAGTCATAAGGGATTTGATTTAGGTCATACCTGAGTGGTCTAGTGGTTTTCTCCACTTTCTTCAATTTAAATCTGAATTTGGCAATAAGGCGTTCATGATCTGAGGCACAGTCAGCTCCTGGCCTTGTTTTTGCTGACTGTATAGAGTTTCTCCATCTATGGCTGCAAAGAATATAATAAGTCTGATTTTGCTGTTGACCATTTGGTGATGTTCATGGGTAGAGTCTTCTCTTGTGTTGTTGGAAGAGGGTGTTTAATATGACCCATGTGTTCTCTTGGCAGAACTCTATAAGCCTTTGCCCTGCTTCATTCTGTACTCCAAGGCCAAATTTGCCTGTTACTCCAGGTGTTTCTTGACTTCCTACTTTTGCATTCCAGTCCCCTATAATGAGAAGAACATTGTTTTGGGGCATTAGTTATAATAGGTCTTGTAGATCTTCATAGAACTGTTCAACTTCAGCTTCTTCAGCATTACTGTTTGGGGCATAGACTTGGATTACCATGATATTGAATCGTTTTCCTTGGAAATGAACAGAAATCATTCTGTTGCTTTTGAGATTGCATCCAAGTACTGCATTTCAGACTCTTTTGTTGACCATGATGGCTATGCCATTTCTTCTAAGGGATTCCTGCTCAGAGTAGTAGATATAATGGTCATCTGAGTTAAATTCACCCATTCCAGTCCATCTTAGTTCACTGATTCCTAGAATGCCGATGTTCACTCTTGCCATCTCCTGTTGACAACTTCCGATTTGCCTTGATTCATGGATTAACATTACAGGTTCCTATGCAATATTGCTCTTTACAGCATTGAACCTTGCTTCTATTACCAGTCTCATCCACAACTGGGTGTTGTTTTTGCTTTGGCTGCATCTCTTCATTCTTTCTGCAGTTATTTCTCCACTGATCTTCAGTAGCATATTGGGCAGATGGACTGGGACACCACACTGTCTGTCCCTACTGCTTTAAGTCCCATCTAGGTGTTTTAGCATCTCATTTTGAAAGGTTAGGAGTCTTTGGGCCTCAACCCAGTTTGAAAAAATAATCCATTTTAACTTATAGTGAAAATTATTATCCACATTTTCATTAAAAAAAAAAAAGCAAACAAAACCCCCCAGATGTTCAGCAAGATTGTCATTAGGATGGTGACTGCAGCCATGAAATTAAACGATGCTTACTCCTTGGAAGAAAAGTTATGACCAACCTAGATAGCATATTCAAAAGCTGAGACATTACTTTGCTGACTAAGGTCCGTCTAGTCAAGGCTATGGTTTTTCCAGTAGTCACGTATGGATGTGAGAGTTGGACCGTGAAGAAGGCTGAGCGCTGAAGAATTGATGCTTTTGAACCGTGGTGTTGGAGAAGACTCTTGAGAATCCCTTGGACTACAAGGAGATCCAACCAGTCCATTCTGAAGGAGATCAGCCCTGGGATTTCTTTGGAAGGAATGGTGCTAAAGCTGAAACTCCAATACTTTGGCCACCTCATGCGAAGAGTTGACTCAGTGGAAAAGACTCTGATGCTGGGAGGGATTGGGGGCAGGAAGAGAAGGGGACGACCGAGGATGAGATGGCTGGATGGCATCACTGACTTGGTGAATGTGCATCTGAGTGGACTCCGGGAGTTGGTGATGGACAGGGAGGCCTGGTGTGCTGCGATTCATGGGGTTGCAAAGAGTCGGACACGACTAAGCGACTGAACTGAACTGAACTGAAGGAAGGGAAGAATTATCACTAGATTCCCAGGCCAGTGTCAGCTTCACCAGACTTCACTGTGTCAGTAGCAACATGACAACCCACTCTCCAAATTTAATGCTTGAGGAAATAATTCAGATTTAGAGCAAAATCTCCAAGTCTGCCTAATTTTCAGATTCAGACCACTGAGTTAACACCAGCTTAATGTTAAATCAGTTTAAGATTAACTATAATATATGGAGTCTGGAATTCAGCCATCCCAGGTTGATATCTTTCTATTTTAGACATCCATCTGACGGAAGATACCACTATACTCCAACTTCACAAGGCCACAGAAAATTCTCAGTTTCAAGTTTCTGGGTGTCTGAATTCCTTGGAGATCAGAAATAACAGATCTCAGCATTAGTTTATGGATTGTTTTAGAGGCATATATTTAATCTGATTCTGCATTCTTATTGGGAGTTAGAGATTTCATAGCACTTTGAGGAAGGGAGGAGCTAATGCTCCTGGGTTCTAGGCCATATTCCTCTCTCGACAAAGTAGGCTATTTCCCAGGCTGATGGGAACCATTATGTGTGTATACTTGCTCACTTTTCAGAGTTCTGTGCATCAGCCACTTAAATTCTGATTCTGAAGATAGATGGATAGGTGATAGATGGATCATGGCTCCTTTGATTTCAGAGTCACTGCATTATGACTATTTAATTCATCCCTTTCTAAAGTTCTCTGAGATGACTGAATTGTGGAAGGCAGCCTGTACTAGAAATGGCCTATCCCAGTTTGATCTTTTGCCTCTTCTCTTTTCAAAGATTCCACAAGAGACTAGCAATGTACCATCATGTAGTGCTCTTTGTCCCAAATGTGTATAGTCTCAAAAATGAATGACCCATTAGGCAAGCCTTGAACTGAAACAAAACCAGTCAAAATAATGTGAAACACACTACTGGAAGGGTAAGATGAGATTCTTCGCTGAGTTCCTTAACAGAGTGTGGTAAATACCTTCCAAACTCTTGTATTTTTAACTTACAAAAAGAAACAAAAAATAAAAGACTAAAAAAAAAGGGAGAAGAAAAGCATTTTGCTTAAAAGCAAAGTTTAATTAAAAGAAAGTGTAATAAAAAAGAAATAAGCCCCAAAACAAGAAAGTATAAAATGCAAATGCATTTTCTTGTGCATATAGCTTTCTTCTACAGGAGCATATTAAAATTAGTATTCAGATCTATGGGATAGAGATTCTATTACTAAAGCAACTGAAGAGTTTTAATATTATAAATATGTATGACTTTGTGAAACTGTAAGAAATATATTCTGCTCAAAGTTCTACTAATGCTGAATATTTTAATGAAACTTAATGCATTTTTATACAAGTGGTATAAATTATCCACTTTAAAATTAGATAAAAACTATTTGAGAAATAATTATGAGTATGTGTTCATTAGATTGGAGTTGGAGGACTGCAGGATAAGGGCATTGGGTCAAATCCTTCATCTGCCTCCATGCACTCAACTCCACAATAATGCCCTTAAGCATATTATGACAATTGAATCTCAATATTTAGAGAATTCTAATTCATTTTTACTCCTCCTTCAGAGCACCAAGCCATTCATGGAAAGTACTTTTTTTTTTTTTCAGTATAATTTTTTTTTTCCTTTCTTCTACTTGGCCTGTGATCTAGCACTCTATGTGTCTCAACCAGCGCCAGTCTTAGCTCTCCAACCAGAGTCAGTCAGTAGGCTAGCCTTTTCTAGTTGACAGAAACGTTGTTCAGATTCTAACATGTACTTAACAGAGGCCTAGCTTTATCTTTGCTTTAAGTTAATCACAAACAACACTCCTCTCTGTCCTTACCAGCAAGCTTTCTGTGAGACCACTATAAATTGTCAGTACAGTCTGTGTAAACAGCAATCTGTTCAAATCTTATTTGACCAAACCTTCACTAACGCTGATTGCTAGAGGCACAATTAACATCTTTGTTGCACTGCTTTTATTTCTCTTAGAATGTGCCTTTTTCTCTTTGCCCTTCACTGTCCTCGTTTCTATACAACATTGACCCTTACTTCCTTCTTCCAGATCCTGATGCCAGTGTGAGTGAAGGATGGACCATGTACGCCAGAGATGATGTGCATTCTGTGCAGATGTAATTATTGAGTTGTGATATATTTATGGGGCTTTCCTGGTGGTTTAGGCAGTAAAGAATGCTTGCAATGCAAGAGACTGCTTGCAGTGCAGGAAACCTAGGTTCAATCCCTGGGTTGGGACTATCCAGTACAGAAGGAAATGGCAACTCATTCCAGTATTCTTGCCTGGGAATGTCATGGACAGAGGAGCCTAGCAGGATACAGTCCACAGGGTCGCAAAGAGTCGAATACGACTGAGCTACTAACACACAATAAATTTACACTTCAATATATTTTTATTTCCAAAAAAGGTACACACTGCTTACCTCTCTTTCTATCTATATCTGTCTATCTATCTATTTGTCTATCTAGCTAACGGGTTAGATTATCCTCTAGAGAAGAGATTTATTTCATTTAAATTTGTTTCTGTGTTGAAGGACTCCTAGTGTGAACTCAAAGTTGAATCTCTACTATGACTTTGAATTGGGTTAAAAAAAAAAAAAAACCAAAAAACCCAAAAAAACACTTGCACTTTAGACTATGGAACTTATTATTGTTTCCTTGGTTATTAATGATTTTAGCTGGAAAACCCAGGCTGCTACATTAAAATATGTGAATCTTTTGCTGTCACTTTCTTGCCTTCTGCCGATGTGTAAGGAATTTTGACCTCTATTTATATCACCCAAATATCAGGTGTAATGATAGTGACTAGGATTATATTTTATTTATATTGCAGGTCAGTTTTAATTCCAACCCCAAAGAAAGGCAATGCAAAAGAATGCTCAAACTACCGCACAGTTGCACTCATTTCACATGCTAGTAAAGTCATGCTCAAAATTCTCCAAGCCAGGCTTCAGCAATACCTGAACCGTGAACTCCCTGATGTTCAAGCTGGTTTTAGAAAAGGCAGAGGAACCAGAGATCAAATTGCCAACATCCGCTGGATCATGGAAAAAGCAAGAGGGTTCCAGAAAAACATCTATTTCTGGTTTATTGACTATGCCAAAGCCTTTGACTGTGTGGATCACAATAAACTGTGGAAAATTCTGAAAAAGATGGGAATTCCAGACCACCTGACCTGCCTCTTGAGAAATCTGTATGCAGGTCAGGAAGCAACAATTAGAACTGGACATGGAACAACAGACTGGTTCCAAATAGGAAAAGGAGTATGTCAAGGTTGTATATTGTCACCCTGCTTATTTAACTTATATGCAGAGTACATCATGAGAAATGCTGGACTGGAAGAAGCACAAGCTAAAATCAAGATTGCCGGGAGAAATATCAATAACCTCAGATATGCAGATGACACCACCCTTATGGCAGAAAGTGAAGAAGAGCTAAAAAGCCTCTTGATGAAAGTAAAAGAGGAGAGTGAAAAAGTTGGCTTAAAGCTCAACATTCAGAAAACGAAGATCATGGCATCCGGTCCCATCACTTCATGGGAAATAGATGGGGAAACAGTGGAAACAGTGTCAGACTTTATTTTTTTGGGCTCCCAAATCACTGCAGATGGTGACTGCAGCCATGAAATTAAAAGACTCTTACTCCCTGGAAGAAAAGTTATGACCAACCTAGATAGTATATTCAAAAGCAGAGACATTACCTTGCCGACTATGGTCCGTCTAGTCAAGGCTATGGTTTTTCCTGTGGTCATGCATGGATGCGAGAGTTGGACTGTGAAGAAGGCTGAGCGCCGAAGAATTGATGCTTTTGAACCGTGGTGTTGGAGAAGACTCTTGAGAGTCCCTTGGACTGCAAGGAGATCCAACCAGTCCATTCTGAAGGAGATCAACCCTGGGATTTCTTTGGAAGGAATGATGCTAAAGCTGAAGCTCCAGTACTTTGGCCACCTCATGCAAAGAGTTGACTCATTGGAAAAGACTCTGATGCTGGGAGGGATTGGGGGCAGGAGGAGAAGGGGACGACAGAGGATGAGATGGCTGGATGGCATCACGGACTCGATGGACGTGAGTCTGAGTGAACTCCTGGAGTTGGTGATGGACAGGGAGGCCTGGCGTGCTGCTATTCATGGGGTCTCAGAGTCGGACACGACTGAGCGACTGAACTGAACTGAACTAATATTGGCAGTGTACATTATCTCTAATTCTCATAATAGCCTTCTGTAAAATGCTTCATTAGTTCCATTTTATAGCTGAAAAAAGTAAGCTTTACAAGGTTGAAAGACTTTCCCAAGGCTATTCCTCTAGTAAGTGGCAGAGACCAAAACACAGATCTTTTGACAAAGAAACAAAGTTTTAGTCACAATGGAAATTTTAAAATTTAGATTCTATGAAAATATGATGAAACTATTTTTGAAGTACCAAATCTTAGTGTCTTAGCTATCTTTCATCTGATTATCTTTGGGGAAATTTAGGCAATCTATATCTCTCTCTCCTTAGGTTCCTGGATAACTTTAGTCCAGGAAGATACATGTATTTCACATTACTTTAACATTTCTGTAACACTGTTACAACGATATCACTTGGTAAGGGTTTCTTTATTCTCCCAATGAGCAGGTTTAGGTAATGCACCTGCTTGCCATTTAAATAGCAAAAATTTATGCAATAACCTAATGAAGAAATGGGTGGGCTTCCCAGGTGGTGCAGTGGTAAAGAATCCCCCTGCCAATGCAGGAGACAAAAGAGACACAGGTTCAATGCCTGGGTTGGAAAGATTCCCCTGGCAACTCACTCTAGTATTCCTGCCTGAAAAATCCCATGGATAGAGGAGTCTGGTAGGCTATACTGTCCAGGGGCTTACAAAGACTCAAACATGACTGAGAACACATGCACAATGAAGAAATAGAAAAAAGAAGTAATATTTATAGCTACAGTTATTCTGATAACTTTTGTTTGTTCCTGTTAGTTCCCATAAAATATCTCAAGGCCTCTCATTTGCTCACTGAAGCTGAACTTCACCTTGTCTCTAAAGCATTAAAACTTGAAAGAAAATCCATGCTGCCTAAAGATATCAGTAAAACACACTTCATTTTAACCATTTCAAAAGTAATTAGGTTCACACCTGAGCCATGACCCATCCAAAAGAAAAGACACATGATGACAGATTGGCTGATTTGACAATGAAGTGCTAATTCTGCTGTGCTGCGTGCTCAGTGGTGTCCAACTCTTTGTAACCCCATGGACTATAGCCTGTCAGGCTCCTCTGTCCCTGGAAGTTTCCAGGCAAGAATACTGGAACTTGTTCCCATTTCCTACATCAAGGGATCCTCCTGACCCAGGGATCTAACCCACATCTTTTGCATTGGCAGACGGATTCTTTACCATTGTGCCACCTGGGAAGCTCGCAAAGTGCTAACAGCTTAGAATAACTTCCATGGTATGTTCTATGTTGCTGGAAAGATCCTGTTTAGGACTCAAAATCACCTATAATCTCAAGCTCTACCCCATGGCAGAGAAACACCTGGCCTAGAATAGTGTGGTGACTGAAAATAGAGCTGAGGGGCTTTCCTAATATATGTTCTTTTTCTGTTTAAAGAAAGGTTGTTCATTTTGAAAAGAGCCTCACAAAAGCTATATTCCAGCATTTATCAAAATGTCATTTCAAGATTTTTGGACTTTACCCCAGACCCATATAATCCGGATTCCTATTGGTTGGTCCTAAGAATCTGAATCTTTAACAGGCATCCTGCTTGATTCTAACACATGCTAAAATCTGAGAACCGCTAGTCTAGATCAGCCTTTGCTTTAGATATGAGGGAACTGATGTTCTAAAACAATTTCTGGGCCAAGGCAGTGCACACAGACAGGCTCTGAGGTGGTCTAGTTATTCAGCTACCTAGTTCAGCCAGTTATACGCAAGTCTACACATTTTGGTTTCTCCTCTTTGATGCTTTCTTGGCTGATTAGGAGAAATCAATTAAAAATTAAATGCCCTGCTCTAGGAACTAGATTTTATTTTTTATTCTGAGGTTAGTATTCATATTTTAATAGGCTTCTAGAACCCTTCAGAATAGCGAATTCATAAATATCTTGAGCAAAGCTATTTTAAGTTTGGGGTATCACTGTGAAAGTTTTAGACCTTCTCAGTTATTACAGGTGAGCAATTTGTGTGTGCAAAAGGCAAAGAATTCAAGCCAAGTATACACAGAAAAATGAGACAACCCTTAGGAGTTGCTTCTTCTTTTATTTTCTAATAATTATGGTCAATTCAGCCTTGTAGGGGAGATCCTAAAAGAAGAGGGTAAAAACTCAAAAACAATGCAGCCCAAGACTTAAGCTTGGGATGGTCATTCCAAGGATTGACATTTTAGTTCAACCAGATGTATTGAGACTGGCTTGATCAGTAAGATAGCCTTGGGATTAGAGTGGTACTATAGAGGTAGAAGAGAGTGGAAGGTAGGGACCTTTTCAAACTTTGTGATTGGTTTCTTGAACATAAGCTTTTCACTACCTGAACTATCTGCATGCATGCCTTCCTTAATATATTCTGTCATAAAATGTTAGACCTCTGAAAGCTCAGATCCACATGCAGAAGACATTTAATCAACAATAAGATATATCCTGCTGTCATTAAATTCTGGCATTTTCTGAAAATGAAAAGATCATCAAGATGGTTTTGCACAGACTGGTGATTTATTGTCACTACAATCAATCATGCTATTAATAGTTGCTTTGAGACATCACATTCAAGTTTACTTATAATCTTTAACTTGCAAGCTGACATCCTTCCATTTGGCTTTATGATACAGTATCTGCATTGATTTAATGTTACAGTTGAAAACAAATATTCTTTTACAAGGAAAATCCATGTGGGTGACCGAAACTTCTATAAATGTGTGGTCTTGTATGATTCTGTAAAATGCGAGGATTCATCTTCATTTAAGGGCTTGACTGGGACAATGAAACAAATGCTTGTGATAACATCATGGTTATGATCAAGGTTATAATATCAAGGAAACAACTGTGTGTAGTAGAATAGTTACCTTCAGCTAGTGTCTTTCAGATACAAGTTGCTTTGGAAGATACATGAGTAGGTCTCAGAGACTTTCAGAAAAGGTAGTCACTGAGCAATCCCACTGCTGGGCATACACACCAAGGAAACCAGAATTGAAAGAGACACGTGTACCCCAATGTTAATCTCAGCACTGTTTATAATAGCCAGGACATGGAAGCAACCTAGATGTCCATCAGCAGATGAATGGATAAGAAAGCTGTGGTACATATACACAGTGGAGTATTACTCAGCCATTAAAAAGAATACATTTGAATCAGTTCTAATGAGGTGGATGAAACTGGAGCCGATTATACAGAGTGAAGTAAGCCAGAAAGAAAAACACCAATACAGTATACTAATGCATATATATGGAATTTAGAAAGATGGTAACGATAACCCTGTATGCGAGTCAGCAAGAGACACAGATGTATAGAACAGTCTTTTGGACTCTGTGGGAGAGGGCGAGGGTGGGGTGATTTGGGAGAATGGCATTGAAACATGTATAATATCATATATGAAATGAATCACCAGTCCAGGTTTGATGCATGATGCAGGATGCTCAGGGCTGGTGCACTGGAATGACCCAGAGGGATGGTATGGGGAAGGAGGTGGGAGGGGGGTTCAGGATGGGGAACACGTGTATACCCATGGCGGATTCTTGTTGATGTATGGCAAAACCAATACAATATTGTAAAGTAATTAGCCTCCAATTAAAATAAATAAATTTATTTTTTTAAAAAAAGAAAAGAAACTCTCAGTGCATGGCCTTACTTGATGACAGTATCCATGAAAAACAAACTACATAAAATTACCCAAGTAAGGAAAAGCGTCAATTCTCATTGCCTCTTTCCATCTCTTCTTTAAACTGCGGCTGAAACTTTTTATATTGAAATCTATATACTACTAGTAAAAGGGATTTTTCCCTGAATTTATAATTGCCTTTGCTATTAATCTTTGGACCTATTGCTCACCTTTATGACACATTAATGAGAACAAGAAACAGGATACCAAAATGAAATTCTTTTAACACTCTGTTAAGAACTGGGACCAAAACTCAGATAGTAAAGTTCAAAAACTGTGGTTAACATTTTCCTTTCAACTTTCCATTCCTGGAATATGGCCAGGACTAGTAGCAGCAATGTTGAAATGCTATGGAAAAAAATGTTTCCTCTCTGTTGCTAGTCTGATTGAAAAGAGAAAGTACATGAACTTTAAGAAGATTTTGTCCAGATGAGATTCTGGCACAATTTTATGGACTCCTAACATTGAACTAAACTGGGAATCAGAACTTGAGTTTCCCACTTGGATTTATGTAATAAATCATTTATTGTAGTATGCTTTCTTTTGCACTGTGATGTACCTTTCATTGTATTGGTTTCTTCCTTGGGCTGTAGAATTATAGTATTATCAAAAGATTCCTTACTTTCCTTAATTTCCTGCTGATCTCTGACCATTTTACAGAGGATAGTTTTAAAAGTTTAACTTGTAAAAATTTTGCTGGCCATTATGTTAGAAATTTATTTATTGGAATATAGTTATTAGCAGAAACAGGGGCCAAGAAAGAATAGGCAACTGACTTAACTCAACAGTGTATAGAAAATGTAGTGGCTGAAAATATTTGCTGTATTATGAGATAATGCCTGTGACTGAAAGAGTTCAGTACTGTCTTCAAATGCTAGCTGTCATTTGGCTAACCACATACAATAGTTCTCAAGGTAAATGGGACATTAGATTGCATGCAATATTTATTTCTACTAGATATCTTTGCTCAGATTTGTTCTATTCAGTTTCATGTTGTGTTAGTTATATACTACTACACAAAACTTTTTCTCAAAGCTTAGTACCTTAAAGTACTAAGTACCTTCCTTCCTGTTTAATATCAACATTTTCTTTTTTCATCTCAGAGAGTTTTTCTAACAGTCAAGATTTTAAGAATAGCTAAGACAGCTCGTTTTGACTCAGGGTCGCTCATGAAGTTCTATTCAAACCTTTTGGCTTGAACAAAAGTCATCAATCAGAACCTTTGTCCAATGCTGAAGTGTCTGTTTCCAAACTTACTTGTGGCTGTTGGCAGTTGCTATCTCAGTTCTTTGCCATATGAGTCTCTGTGTAGGACAGATTATAATATCACATCTGGCTTCCTTTAAAAGTGAACCATTTGAAAGAGAGTGACATCATTCTGTCTTTTATAATCTAGTCTCTGAGTCACACACTGTCACCATCACCATATATTCATTACAAATAAGTAATTAAGGCAGTTAACACTTGAGTAGAGTAGCAAGAATTGTTAGAGGCCATTAGAGTGGCTGTCTGTACAATGTTATGAACCTCTGTCCATAGTTCTTCAGGCACTCTATCAGATCTAATCCCTTGAATCTATTTGTCACTTCCACTATATAATCATAAGGGATTTGCTTTAGATCATACCTGAATGGTCTGTCTGGATCACAACAAACTGTGAAAAATTCGCTTTAGATCATACCTGAATGGTCTGTCTGGATCACAACAAACTGTGAAAAATTCCTAGAGAGATGGGACTATCAGACCACCTCACCTGCCTCCTAAGAAATCTGTATGCAAGTCAAAACGCAACAGTTAGAACTGGACATGGAACAACAGACTGGTTCCAAATCGGGAAAGGAGTACATCAAGGCTGTATATTGTCTCCCTGCTTATTTAGCTTATATACAGAGTATATCATGTGAAATGCCAGGCCAGATGAAGCAGAAACTGGAATCACGATTGCTGGGAGAAATGTTAATAATCTCAGATACACAGATGATATGGCCCTTATGGCAGAAAGCTAAGAATAATTAAAGAGCTTCTTGATGAGAGTGAAAGAAGAAAGTGGAAAAAGTTGGCTTAAAACTCAACATTCAGAAAACTAAGATCATGGCATCTGGTCCCATCACTTCATGGTAAATAGATGGGGAAACAATGGAAGCAGTGAGAGACTTTATTTTTGGGGGCTTCTAAATCACTGCAGATGGTGACTGCAGCCATGAAATTAAAAGACACTTGCTCCTTGGAAGGAAAGCTATGCCCCAGCTAGACAGCCTATTAAAAGGCAGAGACACTACTTTGCTGGCTAAGGTCCATCTAGTCAAAGCTATGATTTTTCCAGTGGTCATGTGTGGATGTAGAATCAGTCTATGTAGAAAACTGAGCACCAAAGAGTTGATGCTTTTGAACTGTGCTGTTGGAGACTCTTGAGAGTCCCTTGGACTGCAAGGAGACCAAATCAGTCAATCCTAAAGGAAATCAGTCCTGAATATTCATTGGAAAGACTGATGCTGAAGCTGAAGCTTCAATTCTTTGACCCCCGATTTGAAGAACTAATTCATTGGAAAAGACCCTGATGCTGGGAAAGATTGAAGGCAGGAGGGAAGGGGATGACATAGGGTGAAATGAGTGGATGGCATCACCGACTCGATGGACATGAGTTTGAGCAAGCTCCAGGAGCTGCGGATGGACAGGAAAGCCTGGCATGCTGTAGGCCATGGGGTTGCAAAGAGTTGGACACGACTGAGTGACTAAACTGATACCTGAATAGTCTAGTGGTTTTCCCTACTTTCTTCAATTTAAGTCTGAATTTTGCCACACCGAATTCATGATCTAAGTCACAGTCAGCTTCCCAGGGTATATGCCCAGTAGTGGGATTACGGGTCATATGGTAGTTTTATTCCTAGTTTTTTAAGGAATGTCCGTATTATTCTCCACAGTGGTTGTATGAGTTTGCATCCCCACAATGTAAGAGCATTCCCCTTTTCCAGACCCTCTCCAGCATTTGTTGTTTGTAGATTTTTTGATGGTGGCCATTCTGACCAGTGTGAGGCAGTGCCACATTGTAGTTTTGATTTGCATTTCTCTAATAATAAGCAATTTTGAGCATCTTTTCATGTGTTTATTAGCCATCTGTATATCTTCTTTGGAGACATGTCTGTTTAGGTCTTCTGCCCACTTTTTGATTGGGTTGTTTGTTTTTCTGGTATTGAAATGCATGAGCTGCTTGTATGCTTGTATATTTTGGAGATTAATTATTTTTCAGTTGTTTAATTTGCTATTATTTTCTCACATTCTAACGGTTGTGTTTTCACCTTGCTTATAGTTACCTTTGTTATGCAAGAGCTTAAAGCCTTCTCTGACTTGGGCTTCTGCTAAAGAATAATACATTTAAAACCAAGCTTCCTAAATCTTGATTGATTGAGATCTGTTAGTTATACTGTTAGAAAGCTTCTTATTTAAAAGAATGGAGTCTAAGGTGTCACGTTTGATATTTCTAAAGTCTTAACAAAGGATTTATAGTCACAACTTCAATATCATCTTTAGACCATGATATCCTGAGAGTTTTCTGAATTTGACCTCCACTCAGAAGACCTTTCTTGATTTTAACATTGTTTGCCATCTGCAGAGACAGAATTTTCAAAATGAGCCAGGGCTGGCTTCTTTTTGTTTAACAGTTCTTCCTTTAGCTTCTGCATTGCCTCTTACATTTCACCGTTAGCAGCAAGAAGAAACCAGATGGCAACATCAACAGTGTCTGGTTGAAAGTCTCCTTAGCAAGATCATCTGCCCCCTGGTTCATAATTCTATGAACGGTTGTGTCCAAGGCACTTTAAGCTTTCACAGACCCTCTTTTGAAAACCTTTCTAGTTTCTGACCACTGCTTAGTTCAAAGCCACGTCCATATTTATATGTATCTTTGTGTATATATATGTATATATATTATTTTCTCAGCAGCATTGGGTACCAAGATCTGCATTAATAATCTATTGCCATATAACAAATTAATCTAACATTTAGCAGCTTAAAAACACAAGAATTTATTATTTAATGAAGTTCATGAATATAAGAAATCCAAGTTGTCTTAGCTGAATGGTTCTGCTTTAAGAGTATCTCATGAAGTTGCACCCAAGATATTGGTTGAGGTTTCAGGCACTTTTAACTTTTCCTGGGGCTGCTGCTGCTGCTAAGTTGCTTCAGTTGTGTCTGACTCTGTGCGACCCCATAGATGGCACCCACCAGGCTCCCCCGTCCCTGGGATTCTCCAGGCAAGAAAACTGGAGTGGGTTGCCATTTCCTTCTCCAATGCATGAAAGTGAAAAGTGAAAGTCGCTCAGTCATGTCTGACTCTTTGCCATCCCTTGGACTGCAGCCTACCAGGCTCCTCCATCCACGGGATTTTCCAGGCAAGAGTACTGGAGTGGGGTGCCACTGCCTTCTCTGGCTAGAGAATCTTAATTCCAAGTCCACTCAAATTGTTATTGGCAGAAATTCTCAGCTCCTTGTCATATGGACCTCTCCATAAGGCAGTAAATGACTTGGCAGCTGACTTCCTGCAGAAGACATATCAAGGAACAAGTGAGAATTATACCACGCTGCCTCTTATGATATTTTATGGGTCACTCTGAGTTTTCTGTTTCTTGCACATTCACTCAACTTGGGCTGGAGCATGTGGCAAGCCAGTCATGGGTAATAGGATAGCTGCTAGAACAGATATCTCCCTTCCCTTCCTTAGGGTATAGTCAGCACAACTGTGCCCCTCATGAGCGGAGACCAGCTTCTCCAGTCTTCCCATCTGACCCAGAAGACCACCAACTAGCCAGGGTGGCTTGCCCTCCACATAGGGTCCCAGGTCTGGGGTGCCCACTCGCTGGCTTGATCCACCACTCACTCTCCATGGTGGGTGTCCACTTTTATAATCTCTTTTTCTCTGAGTCCCCTCCTAGGGGCACATGCCCTCACCTGACCACTTTTTTCCCTTCTTAACAGTAAAGCATCTGCCTGCAATGTGGGAGACCTGGGTTCAATCCCTGGGTTGGGAAGATCCCCTGGAGAAGGAAATGGCAACCCACTTGCCTGGAAAATCCCATGGACAGAGGAGCCTGGTAGGCTACAGTCCATGGGGTCACAAAGAGTCAGACACGACTGAGTGACTTCACTTTCTTTCTTTCTTTCTATCCAATTATGTGTGTATTTTCCTTACAGCTTTGGATGTATAGTAATCCTCCTGCCAGTTTCCAGTTAGTTTTCAGTTTTCATTGGGGATTATTCCTCATGTAAATGTACTTTTGATATGTTCTTTGGGGAAGGTGAGTGCCACGTCCTCTTACTCTACCATCTTCATTCCCAAATTCCCCCTTTTTACATTTAATTCACTTAAAAAAATTATAGTTGACTTACAATATTGAGTTAGTTTCATACAGTGAAGTCACTCAGTTATGTGTGTATATATATTATGTATAATATATATATGTATATATATATATATGTATATTTATGGGGTCCATGAAGTTGCAAAGATTCGGACTTGACTGAGTGACTAAGCATAGCACAGCACAGCACATGTATATATTTTTTGTATATTTTAGCTTATTTTCCATTATAGATTATTGAAAATATTGAATATGTTTTCCTGCATTATATAATAAATCCTTGTTTCTTATGTATAGTAATTTCTATCTGTGAATTCCATACTTCTAATTTTTCCCTCCCCCACTCCCTTCTGCTTTTGGTAACCGGAAACTTGTTTTCTATGTCTGTGTCACTCACTATTTTTTTAAAAAAATGTTTTCTGAATCAGTGATTCTTAACTATGGCATGTTTTCATTAATATGCCAAGGGGAATTTATTATTGTCATTAATATAATTATCATCAGGCCTATAGATATGAGTTTAAAGTAAATTATGGGGCATTTGAGATTATTTTTCTAATAATGCTAGCTTGATTTATTGGCATTCTGATATAGATAGATAGTTAGAGTTCAAATTATAATTAGAATAGTATATACCATGAAAATCACATATGTGTTGCAGACTGTATTATTTATACTACCATTCATAACAAGTGATCATTACTAATACATTATCAGTGAAATGCATTAAGCTATGTGAAAGATAAAAAATTATGCTTCACAATTCTTTAAGTAGCCAATAAAGGACATTATATGTGTCATACACAAATCTTTGTTGAGTCGAACAAAGTTAGACTTTACTATAAGAAATAGATTCATGGTTCTAATTAGTGTGTGTGTGTGTGTGTGTGTTTACAACTGACCAGTGGAGTCTTCTTTAGCCTGATGGGAGGTTCATACTTGGTGCAGTTGGCAGAGTGGCAGGGTGGCTAGTGGTGTGATGGTAATCAAGTCATAGGTGCATAGGGACAGCAAACTCATACTTCTTTACTCTGAGGTCTGTGTGGGCCAAATGTAGGCAGAAATTTATAACTGTATATTTTTTTGTTTTGCTTTTTGTTTCTGTTTTTTTTTTTTTCGTTTTGCTCAGCAGATAGTTGTATCAGCATATGTTCACTGAATATATGATGTAAATGCTTTGTATCATTAGCTGTGGTGTTGATTGCAAATATTACAGTTTTTAAATTCAGTGCAAAATTCATTTCAGATTTTCTTAACATATGAATAAGTCTGTGGGAAACATGGCAAGCCTCTGAATATTACCTGTTACATGTGTGGTTGCTGTAAAACAAAACAAAACAAAAAACTGCTGGTACTATTAGGAGCTGCTGGTACTATTAGGTGCTGCTGGTACTACAAGAAGTTACCGTTGACTTTGATGGTGTGGTCCTTTGCGACTTTTGTCAGCAAAGTGATGTCTTTGCTTTTTAATATGCTGTCTAGGTTTGTCACAGCTTTATTTCCAAGGAGCATACATCTTTTAAATTCATGACTGCAGTCACTGTTCACAATAATTTTGGAGCCCAAGAAAATAAAATCTGTCATTGTTCCCACTTTTCCCCCTTCTATTTGCCATGAAGTGATGGGAGCGGATGTCATGATCTTAGCTTTTTGAATGTTGAGTTTTAAGTCAGCTTTTTTACTCTCCTGTTTTACTCTCATCATGAGGCTCTTTAGTTCATCTTCACTTTCTGTCATTGGATGGGATGCATATCTGAGGCTGTTGATATTTCTCTCAACAATCTTGATTCCAGCTTGTGATTCATCCAGCCTGGAATTTTTAATGCTGTAATCTACACAGAAGATAAATAAATAGGGTTATGTATACAGCCTTGTCATGTTCCTTTCCCAATTTTGAACCATGTTCAATTCTTTATCATGATTAGTGAACAATAAAATGAACAGAGAAAAGCAGGCTTTACTAAAATTCTAAGTTAAATCTTCACGTAGTTTTAAAACCCTCTCTTTAAAGAGAGTTCTGTTGAACTGAGAATTTTGTTCCAGGAGATGCAAGCAACTGAGCATCTGTGCATGTAAAATTCTTAGGGTAAGAGAAAAAGTAGATTCACCTGAGAAGTGCATCACATGATTTTACCTTTTATATTTTATGTCTCTAGTTTATGTCAAATGCACATATCCATCTTAAATATTCTATGGCTTCCCTAGTGGCTCAGCTGTAAAGAATCTGCCTGCAATGAAGGAAACCTGGGTTCATTCCTTGGGTTGGGAAGATCCCCTGGAGAAGGGAATGGCTACCTACTCCAGTATTCTGGCCTGGAGAATTCCATGGACTGTATAGTCTATGGGGTCACAAAGAGTCAGACATGACTGAGCAACCTTCACTTCACTTTCACTTTCATCTTGTGTTTTAGCTTTTATAATGTTTCCTTATAAGTTATATACTTAGAGTAATATATTAATATATTTTATGTTATATATTTGTTTTATAAATTTAAATATGTAAATCTACATATGTATATATAGCACTTTCCAGGTAGTGCTAGTGGCAAAGAACCCACCTGCTAATGCAGGAGTCAGAAGAGGTACCTGTTCAATCCCTGGGTTGGAAAAATCCCCTAGAGGAGGGCCCGGCAACCCATTCCAGTATTCTTACCTAGAGAATCCCATGGACAGAGAAGCCTCGTGGGCTATCGTCCATGGGGTTGCAAAGAGTCCAACATGGCTAAGTCGCTTCAGTCGTGTCCGAGTTAGACCATTAAGAAAGCTTAGTGTCGAAGAATTGATGCTTTCGAACTGTGGTGTTGGAGAAAACTCTTGAGAATCCCTTGGACTGCAAGAAGATCAAACCGTTCGATCCTAAAGGAAATCAGTCCTGAATGTTCATTGGAAGGACTGATGCTGAAGCTGAAACTCCAATACTTTGGCCACCTGGTGCGAAGAACAGACTCCTTGGAAAAGACCCTGATGATGGGAAAGATTGAAGGCAGGAGAAGAAGGGGACAACAGAGGATGTCATGGTTGAATGACATCACCGACTGGGTGGACATGAGTTTGAGCAAGCTCTGGGAGTTGGTGATGGACAGGGAAGCCTGGCACGCTGCAGTCCACAGGGTTGCAAAGAGTTGGACACGACTGAGCAGCGGAACTGAACCTAACTGATATGATATATAGTCATGAAAGTTCATGAATGTTCATGAAAGTTCAAAAATGCAATAAATTAAAATGTTGCAAAAAGTATATATGATTTGAATAAATACATATGGCTCCTCTATCTTTTCTATATGTCTTAAATTCTTTGAGCTTCATTTACTTAATCTAGGTTTTACAAAAATTTACTAAGAAAACAATATGTTTTTTCCACAAGTATCATTTCCTTGTGTTGTTTGCTTTGCTTTGCTTTTCTCTGAGTACCCACAGATTTCCTACAGTGTTTTATGGAGAAAATTAGTTGTTTATATTTTTGTTTTTTTTTTTTTAAGAGGAACTTCATGCATAAAGAAGTGCTAAATGCTAGATTAAATTAAGCTCTACCAGCTTATTTCAGGACTTCCCAGATAATTTGCTAACTAATATGCATAGTGAATTATTAAATGGGAGTTATAGCATTTTGAAATTTTTTTAACTCAGAAAATCCTCTCATTTTACCCCCTCTTTTTTCCAGAAGTGTTTTTCAGTATTCTTTTTCCATGGAAAACATTGTTTTTCTTTCAGAGTTCATTTACTCACAGCCTCTGAGACCCTCAGCTTGAGATATTTGAAGATTCTACTACAGATTGAGCATATTTCAAAATCATTTGATGTACATCACCATCAGTGCTGTATATCCCTTCCATAAAATATATACTAAAGCCAGTTAATGGTACAATGAAATACAAGTAGTTATAGTAAAAATTTGCATAGCATCAATTCCAAAAATTATCTTATTTAAATCTCCCTTAGATAAGATCAGTGGTAATATCTGTACTATATCAATATAAGAAGTTGGATGATTTGTTCAAAGTCACAGCTAATAAGTGGCAGAGCCAGGATGTGAACTAAATGTTGTGTTTCCATGTTCAATGATCTGCCCACTTATCAAATACATTTAAATGTTTTACATAAAGCATGCAAGCACATATGTACATTGCCTACTTTATCATTGTCCCTGATTATTTTTGTGAGGTAGGATGCCAAAAATATTTTAATGAAATTAATATTATAAAAAATACTGCTCTCAGATATGCTTAACAAAAATGCCACATTTGTTTGGTAATTTTGTCATGCATTCATATAGCAGATTTCTAGGATAGCACTTCATTCAGTACTGAAATATAATTTTCTGGTGTTAAATAGAGCAACAGGTCAACAACACATACACTATCATAACATGATTGTTGACAAGGTGTGAGAAAAATAAATTCACAAGAAGAAACTAGAAAAATTCTGCAAATGCCAGTTAGAATGAAAACAGCACTGGTAAAATAAAATGTAACATATCCTGAGGCATTGCCAAACTATAAATTTTTCATTTAGCAAACGACATAGTCTTCTCAAAGTCAGCAAAATTATATAACAGAGTAGCTTTGGAACTTTGAGTTAGACTCATTTGATGCCAGTATTACCCTAATACCAAACCCAGAAAATGAAAGAGATGAATGTCTCCCATGAGATTAATTTTTAAAATGTCAGCAAAGTATTAGGAAATTAAATCCAGCAAAGTATAAAAAGACTTTCACATCAAGACCAAGAGAGATTTATCCCAGGTATGCAAGGATGTGGTGCTCAAAAATTATTAATCAGTGTAGCCCATCATTTCATTGGTCTAAAGAAGAAAAATTAATATAACTGATACAAAAAATAATTTGACAAAATTCAGCATCCATTCATTATGAAAACTCTCAGTTAAATAAAAGAACTTCCTCAAATTGATTAAAAGATGTTAAAAGAAAAAACTGAAGTAATTTCCATACTTAAGGTTGAAATGCTGAAAACTTTCCCTTGATCATGAGGAAGAAGATGGGGAAATCTACATTGACCACACTTACTTGGCATAGTATAGAAATTATAACACAATAGAAAAAAGAAATAAAAGGCACATTGGAAAGGAAGAAATAAAAGTGTGCCAAATTACAGGTGCCATGGTTGTGTACGCAAAAATTGGAATCTATAAAAGATTTCCTAGGATTAATAAGTGAGTTTAGTAAAATTGATTTCAGAAGGACAAGCACTACATGATTCCTCTCATATCAAATGCATAGAAATAGACAATAGGATGGTAGGATGGTGTTTACCAGAGCATGGGAGGGAGGAAGGTATAGGAAGTTGTTGAAATGGTATAGAGTTAATACAACATGAGTGAGTTCTAGAGATCTGCTGTACAACGAAGTGCCTGTACTTAACAATGTAGTTAACAATTAAGTATTATGCACTTAAAATTTTGTTAAGAAGTTAAATATCCTGCTAAATATTTTTTATCACAGGTCAAACAGAAAACAAAGGGACATAAGGAAACTTTTGGAAGTGAAGGAGATATTTATTACCTTCATTGTGGTGGTAGTAACATTTATGTATGCATATGTCCAAACACATCAAATTGTGTACATTAATTATGTGCAGATAGTTTTTCTAATTATATCTCAATAAAGCTGGAAAAAATACCCTTAAAGCCAGTACAGAAGGTATCAATTGAGTTTCTGCATACTAATAATGAACATTGTTACTTAGGTTAATAACTGAAGTTAAAAATACACATGCTCCAAATAAAGAGACATACTTTAATTAGATATAACAAAACAGATTAAGAATCTCTCTGCTAAAAATTACAAAATGCTCATGAAGGAAACTAAAGTCTGAAATGAAGAGACATAGTGGGCTCATCAGCTTGAAAACTCACATTAGCAAAGATATCAATACTCCCCAAATTAATCTTTCAAATAAGTGCAAAAGTAATTCAGTGGAAGAACAGCCTTTTAACAAATGGTGCTAGAGCAATTGGACAACTATAAGCAGAAAAAAAATTCAAAAAAGTAACTTGATCTAAACTTCACATCTTACATAAAAATTAACTCAAAACGGATCACAGTGAAAATGTAAGACTACAAAACTTTTAGAAGGAAACATAAGAGAAAATCTTTGCTGTCTAGGATTAGGTAAATAGTTCTTAAACCTATCATTAAAAGCCTGATACTCAAAGGGAAAAATTAATAAATTGGACCTCACAGAAGTTAAAATTTGCTTTTTTAAAAGGATAAACTGCAAGCAAGAGAGATGAGGTAAAAATATTTTCAAACCACATATTTGACAAAGACTTGCATCTAGAATAAACTGAATTCTCAAAACTGAACAATTAAAAAAATCCAGTTAGAAAATGATCAACAGTTTTCAACAGGCATTTCACTGAAGGAGATATACAAAAAAGCACATGAAAAGAAACTCAACATAGTTAGTCAATAGGGAAATTAAAATTAAAAACAAAATGAAACTTTAGGTGTAATGATAATCATACCTAGTCATAATGATATTAGAATGACTGAAATTCTGTTTAAAATAAAAAATATTAAAAACATCAAATGCTGGTGAGGATGATGAAAAACTGAATCATTCATACATTACTGGCAAGAATTTAAGATGTTACAGCTACGCTGGAAAATAATTTGGCAGTTTCCTATAAAACTAAACATGCAAATTCTATACATTCCAGCAATTACACACTTGGGAATTTATCCCAGAGAAATGAAAACTTATGTTTATACAAAAACCTGTATACAAATGTTTATGGAAGCTTTATTTGGAATAGCCAAAAATTGGAAATGCAAATGTTCTTCACTGGATGAATGATTAAAGAAAATGTGTTATATGAGTACTCTGGAATATTACTCAGCAGTAAAAACAAAGAGATTAGTGATATATTCAACGACTTGGATCTGCAGGTATTATGCTGAGTGAAAAAGGCACCTATTAAAGATTATATACTATATCATTACTTTTACATAACATTCTTGAAATAAAGCAAAATCATGGAGATAGAGAAGAGAGTAATGGTTTTTCAGGGGTTAGGGATGAGGTGGGGACACACAATGAGAGATTTGTGTATTGAAGCAAGAGTGAAATAACATTTTTTTTTCTTTCGCATTGAGAAGATTAAAAAGCCTTTCCTATTGAGTGTTGGCCAGGGCACATTGAATAGACACATCACTAAGGAGAATAAATCAAAGCAATCATTTTTAGAGGGGGCAGTGGTTAGCTTTACTTAAGCACTATGGCCCTGGAAAACAACAATGGCCCCAAACTCCCCCTGCCATCCTTTTGCATTCCCAGAAATGGCTTTTTGCAAAATCCACTCTTTCCCTCATGACTTAGACAAGACCTAAAGATGACCACTCTATTTACCACAAGACATAGGTCGTCCAGATTCTTGTTTTGCTTTGTTTTTTATTTTTGATCTCATAAATAAGTGGCTGGACTCTTTGTCTCCAATCACCAATCTGTACAAAAATACCTGCTAACTCAACTTGACCAGGCTTTAGCCAGGTTGCCTTCCTTCTCCAGGCCCCTGAACTTTGGCCCACCCTTTAGCACTGGAGCTTAAGTGGAACAACCTGTCCTTAAGGCCTCTCTCAAGAATCATCTGACCTCAGGGAAAAACTTTTCCTGATCAACTGTCCCATTACATCACCTGTTCAGCCCACTCCCAAGCGCCTGATTCTTAATAGTTTTGTTTATTCCTCTCTGTAAAATAAAACTGCCTTTCTGTCCAACCTTTGAGATGCTGGCAGTTCTTATAGTTGCAGTGATCTTCCTACTATAATAGGCCGCTTCACTCCGCCGCCCCAGTCTTTCTGATTAGAGCCTCTCCTTACTTCTGTTAGGATTTGTTTTTATTTGACAGAGAGAAATTTAGCAGTGTCTACAAAAACTTAAAATGGGTATACTCTTTTACTTAGTAACTCATCTCGGATTGTTTTTGCAAAAATACTCATCCAAGTATGCCAGAAAAATGTGTATAAAGAACATTCACTTCAGTCTTACTTAAAACAGTAAAACAAACACAAAATAACACATTTAGAAAAAATCTAAATGCTTATCAACAAGGCACACCTAAATAAATCATGTCATCTGTGCATTAGAATATCATGTAGTTGTAAAAATAAAACAATGTTACTTCTGACTATGTTGATATGACAAGATGACTGTGAAGCTGTGTTTTTAAAAGAGCAAATTACGTAACAATACTGCATGATACCATTTGTCCAGATTTTTTGTATATATGGAGATTCATAGATTATAGACATGCATTTCTATATACATATATCTAGCTAGCTAGCTAGCTAGCTATAGAGAGAGACAGAGACACTCAAGAATGCATATACCTTGGAACTTTTTCTGGAACTATTTAATCTCATTAACAGCTACCAACTGAAAGCAGAATTTAGAGGAAGGAAGAGGCTTTTAGATTTTCCTTTATATGTATCTCTTTCTCCTATTTGGATGTTTTGCAACACACGCATAATGTATGTTTATATAGTTAATTTTTATTTAAGAAATTATATAATATATTTTCCTTTGTACAGTTTTATTAATTTTGACACATGTCTAGATTCGTGTAACCACACTGTACTATACAATAATATATTCCTATTGACTGTGCATATTTTTTATAAGCCATGAGCTAATTAATATACCATGGAATATGTGGCCATTAATATTTTCATGAGACATCTAGTTTTTTTTTTTCTTTTTGAGACATTTGGTTTTTGAGGATGTTCATGTCCTGGGGGGCTCTGAATTCTTCAGGACATTTGAAACACTTAATTCTGGAATCAGCTGGATTGCCAGAAAGGCAGGAAGTTAAATTAGAATATTTACATAATATTACTTGAGGTGTTGACATTCTGTGGGTTCTGTATTGAAAAACATGCTGAGATTTTTAGCAATTTGGGACTGGCAGAGAGGAGTAATTCAGAGTTCCCCTGTCTAAAGTCAAGTTAGAATAACACGAACAGAAACTTAGAAGCAAAAACTGGGCTTAGTAAGGGCAGCTGGGTGGTCTAATGTTGAAGTGCTTTGCAGACTCAGGCAGAATTGTGGCGAGATCTGGGGTGAAGATGGGGGAGAGTTGTAATCCAATATTTAGAGAACTATTATAAGACTTTCCCAGCAGCTCTCTTACTTGGCAGTTAGGCAGGGCATCAGCAAGCAGTCCTTAAACTGTATTATTATTATATTTTATCCCTAAACTCATTAGAGGGTTTCCTTTGTTTGTTTTCCCAAAATAACTTTTCTCATTGTGCTTCGCATACTTATTTAAGGTCTGGATGTTCTCACTTGTAGCTCAGTGGATCTTTAGCCTCTTTCTAACTTAGAATTCATTTATTTATTTATTCAGACTGTTTCCTAAGTGTTTACTGCATTTAAGATATGCACCAGTCAATAGAACAGACAAAAAGCCTCACTCCTATGAGATAAAAATCCACTAAGTGGAGAGAGACCAAGCACATTTTTTCTATGATAAATGCTAGGCAGAGGTGACATGATAGAAAATGATCTGGTTATCACATTTGTCCATTGGGTAGTCATGGAAGGTTGATCTAAATAGGATAAGTGAATTGAGATCTGAATAACTCGAAGGAGCAGCTCTAGGAGTACTGAGATGAAAAACATCAAGACATGAAGAACAGGCGGTACGAAGGCCCTGATGCGGTGTGAACCGGCTGAGAGAAGGGGAAAGGAGACCAGTGTGGGTAACAGAGTGAGTAAGCCGGCAATATGATGTAGGAGTTGAATTGAATACCACCACGCAAGCCAAGATAAGAAGTTTGTGTTCCACTTGAAGTGTGCAGGGGAATTTAAAGAGATTTTTAAGTAGTGGAGGATGGTAATGTTATCTGATTTCTGTGTTTCAGAGATCAGTGTGGATGCTGTGTAGGAGAAGCAGAGGAAGAACAGGAAAGAGTTCAGAAAATACCCCAGCGATCCAGAGGAGAGATGATGCAGATTCGAACTAGGTAGGAGTAGATAAGGGAAGATATGGATAAAATTGGGACATAGTGAAGATATTATAAATTAGAAGGTTTTTCTCCCTCCTGTATATTTCCATCTAGGCATTCTGTAACTTAGCTGCTCACCTTATTTTATGCATGACTGTTGAAATTGGAGGCAACAGAGGTTTGTGTCTATTGTTGTGCCTAGTGCCATATGTTGGGAAAATGAGATGTATTTGGAAATCTTTCAACCCTAATTGAATCATGAAATGTCAGAATCTCATAGTGTTTATACAGGTACCAGCTGGGACCCTTTTCTCCATGGATAAACATCAACAGAACTTTATTCTTGCAGACCCTCTGTAATAGAAGCCTGCTTAGTAAGGGGTGAGAGGTGTTATGGTGATGTGCAGAAGAGTTCAGTTAAAAGATGTGAAATCAATAGATACAACAATAAAGAAATCAATAGATGTAACAATGAAGCATTTGTAAAATGTTTCTTCTCTGACTTGGGTAATAGATGCCTCCACATGGCTGTTAGCATCAATCCAACCCAGTGATCCTATGAGTTTCTATTGCTGTTGTCTGAAATTCAGTAATATGAAACATTAGGGAGACATTATGACTGTCTCATAATATGAGACATTATGGTTGTCTGAGGAGGCCTCACAAATAGCTGTGAAAAGAAGAGAAGCGAAAAGCAAAGGAGAAAAGGAAAGATATAAGCAGCGGAATGAAGAGTTCCAAAGAATAGCAGAGAGACAAGAAAGCCTTCCTCAGCGATCAAGGCAAATAAATAGAGGAAAACAATAGAATGGGGAAGACTAGAGATCTCTTCAAGAAAATTAGAGATACCAAGGGAACAATTCATGCAAAGATGGTCTCAATAAAGGACAGAAATTGTATGGACCTAACAGAAGCAGAAGATATTAAGAAGAGGTGGCAAGAATACACAGAAGAACAGTACAAAAAAAATCTTCACGATCCAGATAATCACAATGGTGTGATCACTCACATAGAGCCAAACACCCTGGAATGTGAAGTCAAGTGGGCCTTAGGAAGCATCACTACAAACAAAGCTAGTGGAGATGATGGAATTCCAGTGGAGCTATTTCAAATCCAGAAAGACAATGTTATGAAAGTGCTACACTCAATATGTCAGCAAATTTGGAAAACTCAGCAGTGGCCACAGAACTGGAAAATGTCCGTCTTCATTCCAATCCCAAAGAACGGAAATGCCGAAGAATGCTCAAACTACTGCACAATTGCACTCATCTCACATGCTAGCAAAGTAGTGCTCAAAATTCTCCAAGTGAGGCTTCAGCAATATGTGAACTGTGAACATTCAAATGTTCAAGCTGGTTTTAGAAAAGTCAGAGGAACCAGAGATCAAATTGCCAGCATCCGCTGGATCATCAAAAAAGCAAGACAGTTCCAGAAAAACATCTACTTCTGCTTTATTGACTATGCCAAAGCCTTTGACTGTGTGGATCACAATAAACTGTGGAAAATTCTGAAAGAGATGGGAATACCAGACCATCTGACCTGATTCTTGAGAAACCTGTATGCAGGTCAGGAAGCAACAGTTAGAACTGGACATGCAACAACAGACTGGTTCCAAATCAGGAAAGGAGTACGTCAAGGCTATATATCGTCACCCTGCTTATTTAACTTATATGCACAGTACATCATGAGAAACACTGGGCTGGATGAAGCACAAGCTGGAATCGAGATTGTCGGGGGAAATATCAATAACCACAGATATGCAGATGACACCACTCTTATGGCAGAAAGTGAAGAACTAAAGAGCCTCTTAATGAAAGTGAAAGAGGAGAGTGAAAAAGTTGGCTTAAAGCTCAACATTCAGAAAACGAAGATCATGGCATCCAGTCCCTTCACTTCATGGGAAATAGATGGGGAAACAGTGGAAACAGTGTCAGACTTTATTTTTTGGGCTCCAAAATCACTGCAGATGGTGACTGCAGCCATGAAATTAAAAGACGCTTACTCCTTAGAAGGAAAGTTATGACTAACGTAGACAGCATATTAAAAAGCAAAAGACATTACTTTGTCAACAAGGGTCCATCTAGTCAAGGCTATGATTTTTCCAGTAGTCATGTACAGATGTGAGAGTTGGACTGAGCACCAAAGAACTGATGCTTTTGAACTGTGGTGTTGGAGAAGACTCTTGAGAGTCCCTTGGACTGCAAGGAGATCCAACCAGTCCATCCTAAAGGAGATCAGTTCTGGGTGTTCATTGGAAGGACTGATGTTGAAGCTGATTCTCCAGTACTTTGGCCACCTGATGCAAAAAGCTGACTCATTTGAAAAGACCCTGTTGCTGGGAAAGATTGAGGGCAGGACAAGAAGGGGACGACAGAGGATGAGATGGTTGGATGTCAACACTGACTCAATGGACATGGGTTTGGGTGAACTCCGGGAGTTGGTGATGGACAGGGAGGCCTGGTGTGCTGTGATTCATGTGGCTGCAAAGGGTTGGACACGACTGAACGACTGAACTGAACTGGCATTATGTTGAATGGACATATTAAATACAGGGATAAAGGATTTATCATAATGCTGACATACTTTGGAGCATGTCCTCATATATTTAGAGCATTTCTTCATATATTTAGAGCATTTTTTCCTACTAATAAATATAAAGAGAGGGAAGAATCCAGCCCATAAATGAAGAGTGAACAAGAATTAGGAAAGGTACTCAGAATTTAACTAGAGTTGACTCAGGATGTAGAGTAAAACAATGCACTTAACAATCACAAGAAGAAATAAATGAAACTAATATAGGGGAAATGAAGAGTTTTGAACCAGTGAATTTTCCCAGATGATGGGCTATATCTGTGATATAGTATCTGAGTCTGATTGGCAGAGAGACTGGTTTTGAAGCATGGCTGGTATTTCCTGTGAAAAAAATTAATTGCTGAGACACCAGACCTTGCCTCTGGAAAGTATGATTGAGTTTTTTGTTTTAAAAAAATCCTTCTTTCTTTTTTACTGGCAAGTACTGAAGCTTGAGGGTGTTAACTGTTTAAGATTATTTAGGAACTGGGCAGGATTATTCTTGAAGAGGTGGGGCATCTGAATCCCCAGCTGAGAGAAGGATAGAGACGAAGATACAAGGTGTCTCTGGGCAGTGGACACTGATTCTGAGACATGACCACGTGATCTCTGTCTTGAACCTTGAATCTGAGAAGTCTCCCTGGAGGGAAGACAGTAGAGGAGGAACCCCCTGCCTCATTGAAATCATTTCATTCCACTTCTCCCCCATGTCTATCGCAGAGAAGGGGTGCAGCAGGGTAAGATTTTAGAGTCTCCTCAGCTTTTCTGTTGTGAGCTAGAGTTTACCATTTTACCTCAGAACTTTAAGAGAAGAACTGGAGATTCCCATAGCAACTTGTTCTCTGTATCCCTGCTCATCCCTTCATAGACCTTACAGGAAAAAGTAAACTACCTTCATTTATAGCCTACTTTCAGAAATGAAAAGCCTTGTGAGGCGAGAATTCTTCAAGGAAACAATCATTACTGCTGTGTCATCTTCCTCAAATTAATTATAGCATAGTTATAATAAATGCATTTCCCTTCATCTTTACTACCTTTTTCAGCTTAACAAAAAGACCAGATGTTACTAAATGGCGATCTTCTTTGTAGTACAATGCTGTGGTCTCTTGAGTTTAAGGCTCATATGCACAGGCCTTTCCACAGTCACATGCCTAGGGAATAAGGCTGTGTTTGGGGTTAGTAAATCCAAAGACCTTAATTTTATTTAGCATTTCTTCAGCAATAGCTCTGCATTCACTAATGGCACCTTGCATCCCTTGGGATAGTCACACATTAAACCAGAAATACACAAATTGTCATAATTGCAAAAGCATGAGAAAAATTTAACTCCTGAGTAACCATCATTTTTTCATGGGAGGAAACTGTCTGATGTACAGTTGAAAACTAATTTTGAATTAGGTGCTTAGTCGCTCAGTCATGTCCAGCTCTTTGTGACCCGATGGACTGTAGCCTTCCAGGGTCCTCTGTCCACAAGGATTCTCCAGGCAAGGATAATGGAGTGGGTTGCCATTCCCTCCTCCAGGGGATCTTCTCAACCCAGAGATAGAATCCAGGTCTCCCACATTGCATGCAGATTCTCTATTGTCTGACCCACCAGGGATGCCTTTAAGAGATGTTTAGATAAAAATAAATGATAAATGAAATCACTTGGCATTTGGCTTATTATTGGCCCCAAATAAATGTGATCCCATCTTTGACCTCGGTATACATGAGATTATACCAAGTAGAGATAATGGAAAAATTCTTTAGATTGGAAAATTTTTTGACAATGTCTAAGTTTTATATTCTCAAACAGAAAAAAAAAATGAGGTGCAGAGAAGGCAAATAGTTAAGACGTCATAAAATGAGGAATGATGTAGGAGAAATCAGTGAGTATTGAAGCCAGAAGATGGCCATTTGAATTTTTTGTCTCTCTCACATCTTTGTGTGACTTTGGGCAAGTTCGTGAACTTCTTTGAGCTTCAGTGTAAAATGAATATATTAATACATGGCTCATTAATTTTTTGTTTGGAGGTCAAGTGAAATATGTTTTGAAGAATTATGAACTACAGAAAACTAAAATGTGCTTATTGTTATTAAATGAAGGAAAAAGTAACATATACTGAGTTTGTATAATGTTACAGAGCCTTTTTCTGAGAGCTTCACATAGCTACAACATATTTTATGAAGAGCGCATTATTTTGTTATTTTCACAACTGGGCAAACAGTGGCTTAGAATTGTGAGTGTCTGACCTAAGGTCACAGTTAATAAATGGTGTATCAGTATAACAAAACTTCAAGGTTGGGTTTAGCTCTTGTCTCCTCCTTTCATTTTATCTTTTCCCAGTTGGTTCTTCTAACATAAACTCTCCTTTGGATCCATTTCACTGGATTATCCATTTCAAAGATATTTTAATAAAGCTGATAAAAATGAGTTTAGTGTTTAACTTCTATGATCACTTAGAAAATAAATAAATATTCCTTTTAACTGCAGTCCATGGGGTCGCTAACAGTCGGACACGACTGAGCGACTTCCCTTTCACTTTTCACTTTCATGCATTGGAGAAGGAAATGGCAACCCACTCCAGTTTTCTTGCCTGGAGAATCCCAGGGACGGGGGAGACTGGTGGGTGCCATCTATGGGGTCGCACAGAGTCAGACACAACTGAAGCAACTTAACAGCAGCAGCAGTGAGACCACTATAATAGGAGAAAGTGCCAAAAAGGTCACACTACATTGGATGGAGATAGTATTGGTTGTTCAAGGAAAAAGTAGTCAGTCTGTATGACCATGCAAAACATGTCTGAAAGAGCCCCCTCAAACATTAATTCCGAACAGGTCCTCTTCTTAGGTAGGTGTTTGTTTACCATGTGTGTGTCAGTGACATCTGTAGACACTAGATGTTTTATGTCTGAATTTTTAGTTCTTGAACATGTATATAATGTTTTCAAGCAATGGGAAAATCTTCCCTGCACACCACCCCTCAGAAGACATTCGGCAATTTGCCGTTCTCTTTATCACAACCTAGGGATGGGACTGCAACTGGCTTCTAGTGGGTACAGGCCATTGATGCTGCTATATATCCTATAAGGCACAGAACAGACCCACAGCGAAGAATGATCTGGCCCAAAATATCAACTTTTTAAAAATAATACTTTTGATTAGAATAGGGTTGCATCATTTTCAAAACATTATGCATATGCATTATCTTACTGATCCCCACAAAATGACTGTGAGGTAGAATGTTTCTTTCATTTATAGATGAAGAGATTTAGGTTTGAAAGGGATAAGCAGTTTTACCAAAGCCATGTGACTAGGAAAGAGAAAGTGTTAGAACATGAAAATTCATCTTCTGTCTCTTCACATCCTACTTTCCATGTTTTTCCTTGAAATCTTGTGGTCAGAGATGAATACCCTAGTATCTTTCTTCTCAAGCCTAGCATGATACCTCCTACCTGCTAGAGCTTCAAACATACATATTGATTGACTGACTAATTGTAAAGGACCTCAGGGGCAGCTACCCATATTATTCCATTCTAGTTTTTATAAGAAGTGTCAACTCAGATCCTTGGGTAATATTTCTGTGTAAATTTCATATGCATTTTATTTCCTATAAATAAACTTTATTTTATTTCTATGTTCTTGATTTTGCTCCATTGTAAATCTTAGACCATGTCAAAGTGCAAAAACTTAAAACTTCCAGTGAGCAATAGAATGTAGCAACTTGGTATCTGCCTCTTTAGCTGAGATATTCACATAGGAACATGAAGGCAGAGACAGGATGAGGAACCAGCTTTTTGAGTGACAGCACATTTCAATGGCAGGTAAAGGACAAAGGAAACGGAATTGAGGCAGTATACTTAAAAACAACAATAACAACAGTTTCAACAAAAGCAGTAATCTGTATGGTTTTCTTCCAGGATTTCCATCCCAAAACTAATTTATTAAGGTGGTATGTTAACAGTGCACAACAATAGTAAGGCTGACTTAGTTTTATATTTAGCTCAAGAAGCAATTAAAGTCTGAAAGAGAAAGAACACCCAGTCTGCACATGATGGACAAATTGCAAGATGTTCAACACATTTGTTTAGCAGACAGTAGAAACAATCCACCTGCAAATTTGAAACTTTCTCCATCCTTGGGTTGAAATTTTGTAAATGAAAGCCATCAGTTAATTTGGTCAATTCAGTAGGAAAAAAAACATAGTTATTTGGCAATATGTCAAAATATGTTCTGAGGGAGGAAAAAAAAAAAACAAAAAATGTACTCTTAAACTGATGATTTGGCTGAAATGTTAACTTTTTAATTGGTGCTTCTGTTCTGAGGCAAGCTTTTTTTTTTTTTTTTAGCATTCTTTACCTTCTTCCATATTTATAGCTTCATTTCACTCTCACATTTTATCTCACAAAAAATTCAAGTTACTGGTACCAAATAGTACATTTACCCAGTTTTCTACCTTATGTTTAAGTGTGTGTTGAAAATTTTTCTTAAAGTTGAGAGCAAAATTAACTGTGTTTATTTGTTGTCTTTGATTTTAACATTGAAATAGTGAATAGAAGCTGAGAAGCAGGTCTGTGGTTAACATGAGAGATCATGAACTTTGGTTTTATTTAATTTCCACTTTAATTTTGGACTTTTCGGTATGTACAAAAATAAAGGAGGAAGTGGGGTTTAGGGGGAAAACTTTTTCTTCAAACAACATCTTTTAAATTAATAATTAAAAAGCATTTTGTGCTGCTCTGACATAAAGTTAGTGAAAATATTCCTTCTCCCTCTTTTTCTTGCCTTTTATGATCTAATAATCTTAAAAATACATCTCAACTTTGTTTTAAATGAATCAATGGCATTTGATTAAAAATATCTGACATGGTAAAGTAATGCTGTAAGAAAGTAAGTCAGACTTTCTTCATTATTACTTTAAAGCTGATGATATACTTTTTCAGATGGAAAGTCTCAAATCAAAACCAATTTTTCTCTGAACAGTGTTACTTATGCTTTCTTCCTTTCTCTTCCCTCTGCACAAGCTCAAACTCCTAGAAAGTAAGAGGCTTACCTCTCTTCAAGAAAGGACCCTGTCCTTCACCTCACAGATGGACTCATGCAACCCGATTTCATAAGCAATATCTTTCCATTGAGGTTAATTTATAAGGCTAAGAAAATTCTGAGATTATGGTTCATTCTCATTTATATGAGTTACACTTTACGTAAAATGAAAAGACATGAACATGGTTGAGAGTACAAGTATGGGGGAATTATTTCCCAGTTGCTTGATTTCAAAGGATTGTTCTGATTTACACTCTTGTCACCATGTAGAGTTACCAAGATATTGATACCGTGCTGTCTTAGCGTCCACTAAAAACACAAAATCATTTGATTCTGTCTTGTAGCATCCTTTTCTCACACCCCATTCCACTCTTGCCTGCCTCCCAGAAGATGACTGTGACATCACCTTTTTTTTCCACATGGGCCAGACTAGCTGATGTGTGCTGCTTGAGTGCTGATGAGCGGGGAAGCAGCACATCCTGGGCAGTGACCTTGTCATGTGACATGTAACACAGCTATATGACACTAGGCGACAGCAGTGGCAGTCCACCCGAGCTTGCAGCCATCCAGAATGGCCTGATTCATTTTGACCAGAGAATCAAGATGACTTGCAGACTAAGAGAAAGAGCTGGACAATATTTCTATTAAAACCCTATAAAGTGACACATTCTGTATATGCATATTCACATACATTTCAAAAAAATATAGTTGTCGCATCCCTTCCATTTTTAAATACAAAAAAAGATGATGCATGAATATCTGTACATATCATTATCTTTCATTTTCCCTGAGTCAGTTAAAAAATTTTGTAACTTAAGGACTATTTATTCTCACAAGTAATGTGTGTCTTTATTGTAGGGGACAGAGCTCTCAGCTCCTTTAGAGGCCCAGAAAAAATTAGGACTTCTTCCTGGATAAGAAAAATGGATATATCATCAGCTTCAAATTTACAACAGTAGTTTCTTGTCAAAAGTTTTCAAGAAGTAAAGAATTAGGAGAAAAAGAGATGAACGTAAGTTTTTTATTAATAAAAGACTAGACATAAGCTTGAGAAAGTAAAAATTTTATACTTACTTTTTGCTTGATTTTCCTGTCCTTTTGTTTGCAATATATTTTTGTTGTTGCTGTTTGATAGGATTTAATTATTTTCCTTTTAAAATATCTATCTAAGGATCTTCCTTCCCTCTCCTCCTTTCTTCCCCCCTTTCTTTCCCCCTTTTTTCCCCTTCACTCATTTCTTTATTTCTTTCTTGTTTTTTAAACAATCAGTTTTGGTGATCTTCTAAATTTATCTGGGATTGGAAATAAGGTGACTCTATTTGCATATACTATCTTTGAGAAAGTGAAGAGAGGACAGAGGAAAGCACTGTTTTGTTATGTCTTGAATTTAAAAACTTCAATTTAACTTAAATGACTGCAGCTACAAAATTGAAGTGTAATAATCACATTTTTTTTTTTCAGTTTAAAATGTTATTTCTCCAGTTATACAATGAACTAATTTCCTTATCTTAATTCTAGCCCATCAAGTTAGATTCTCCATCATCTAACCTCTTTCTTAACTGATAATTGCATACCTGCTTCATGTTTCTCATCTTAGTATGCAGAACACATTCTCTTAACTCAAAACTTTCTCCTATGTTCCAAGCACCACCATTTGGGAAAAATGTATTATCCAAGTTGGCAATGTCTATAGTAATCTTGAAATTCTTCCAGATTTATTTAAAGTGCTTACTTTTAGGTGTTTTGATACTTAATGTTTTGTGAATCCACAGAAGTTAATTGCAAAGAAAAATGGAAGTAGGGTGTACAGTGCTGTAGATGAAAGACTATGCCTGAATTTGGCAAAATGACTTTAAATTAGGTCAATCTTGATTGGTTTCCCATTATTTTGTTCCATTAGCTTGGTTTTAGAGAAAACTTTCAAACACTGACCTCTGAAAAATCTTCCATACCCATAGGATTGTCTCCTTAACGGAAAATGAGAGAAGAAAAATATCAGAAAGAACAGGGAATATTTTACTCTTGTACTATACTGATCAGAACCCCACTCTAAGTCAGTCAAGATAAAACTTGCCAGAATAACCTAATGATTCATTTTTGCAGAATGCTAATCTTCAGAATCAGGGTCAAGAACAGCAAGAGGATTAAAGATGTGTCCTCCTAATGAGCGTTGGTGTCCTTATAATGAGAGTCAGCATTAAGGCCATCCACATTTCACTGACACAAGTCAGTAAAAACATTCAGAAAGCATTCAGTTACTTTAGGAGTCACTTTAATATCAGAAATTATGAAGAACTATTCCATCGTGATACCTTTACCCATTACTTCCATATGCCTCTAATTTTTACTCTTATGAACTTATAAAAAACTTCTTTAAATAAAGACACTTTGACCATGGTGTTTTTCCTTATGGAGAATAGGTTTATTAATTGTTTGAACAATCTGTTTGCATAGATTCAGATTATTCAGCACATGCCTTTTCTTTTTGTCATATTAACCAAGAAAATTATGTTGAGTAGGAAGAGAGTCATTCTCAAAAAGCATCCATTGTCAATAAATTCTCACCTAAAACAGAAATAGAATCAAACCAAAATTTTTAGTGCAGATATTGTTTTAAAAATAGCACTTTTGTCATCAGTTAATAGAACAGTTAATTTATTTGTTGGGCGTAGGACACAACATGATTAATTAGCTTAATGTATGTGTGCTGGATGCAAATACAGAGACAGTGGTGCCAAATTATGCAGGCTTCATGTTCACTGGGTTGAGCAAGAAAATACAGTCTGAAAGCACACAGATTTCTACTGAGTCCTTCCTTTATCCTCAAGGGACTAATTCTCGTATCAACCACACAGCATTTTATTTTTATCATTTAAACTGGGAAACAAGTTGGCAAAATTGTCTGAATTTTAATTAAGCTGTTTAAAAACATTTCTTCACAGCCCACTTTAAATGTATTAATATGCCTAAAATGTATATTATATTTAAGCAATATTAGTTTTGTGGGACTCTAATAACCACCCTTCTCTTATATTAAAAAAAAAAATTAACCACCACAATGCTGTATGTATTTAGGGGGAAAATGCACTTCCTGTTACTGAGGTGAGTCAAGAGGAAAACATTGGTGACATTTAAGAAAATAGCATTTTATATACTCTACATTTCAAATAGCATGATTAAGGTAACTGTAAAGAGGTGTGCGTGTTGGGAGGACAGCAGGAGCACAACATGGTGTTTTTCTAGGAACTGAGGTGCATTCTGGGTTGGAGGTTGATAAACTAACAAAAGTATAGCCTATTAATTCTAATTCTAATGTGTTTTAAGGCCTGACTCTACTCTGGTGTGTTACACTGCAATTCTGGATTTATTACTGCTACATAATTGTAATTATAGTAATTTTGTACTATTACCTTTGCTTTCAGTCTCCCCTTTTCTCTCTGCCTCTCTCTTAAAACCTCCCTCAGAGGCATTAAAGCAAGGGAGCTAATAAAAAAAAATGACTAGATGCTGTCACATAGATGCCACCTGACAGGTCTGAAAGCCTCGGTCACACACACACCACAGGACTGTATGACCTTTCTGATATGCAATGGTTATGCCAATTTGTCCTGAGTTACCTTGAACTAGAATATTTAAAATAGATATTAGTCTGCCAATGAACTGAAGAAATGGAAAAAAAAAAAACCCAAAAAACCATTTCATTGTTTTTTGGACATTATGTTTGCGGGACCCCATTTGAAAGAAAGGAAATTCTTCCCTGATATCTAAGAGAGTTATCTATAAATAATTTATAAATGTGTATCAGTTAGGAGGTGTAGAGTCAAATGGAAACGCTTCTGACGGCCTCTGCCAAAGAGTCTTCATGCAAAGCATCGGAGTCTTCCTGTAATGTCATAATTATCAGCTGGAAGCCCTCCATACAAAATGTAAAAATAACCATGTGCCAGCTGGTAATTGGTTTTCCCAGCAAATACATATGCAAAAGGGAATCAAGAGCGACAACAAAATTGAAAATCCAGTGCACAGGAATGCTGTGTGACGGCCGGAGTCTT
The DNA here is from genome assembly GCF_001704415.2 of Capra hircus. Lineage (NCBI taxonomy): Eukaryota > Metazoa > Chordata > Mammalia > Artiodactyla > Bovidae > Capra > Capra hircus. Next base: position 50,040,210 of record NC_030815.1, on the reverse strand, counting down.
AATAAGCCACTTGCTGTGAAATCAGTTTTACAATCCCATAGCGTGATAATATAAAGCATTATAAGGTATATACATAAGCATGAAAGTTCCATTATATTTATGGATACGGGCAAAGCTGTTGCACTTAACATTTGGTCTTTCCATATTGACAGACATTGTTTTTAGGAGATTTTTACTTGTAGTTAAATAGTAGCTAATGAAAGTAAGCTCAAATCACCATGACATGTAGTCACAACTACAGTTTATTTACCTAGGTTTACTTCTCATGACTAGGTTTGCGGCTGCATTGTTTTCTGTTATGAAGAAGTTTAAGTCTCTTTACAAAATAGCATGTAGGTTTTCATAATACTATTAGTGATGCAAAAAAGAAAGTCCTATCAATGTGAAACTGTTCAATTCTATATTAAAATTGTTGGGTCAATACAGAAAAATGTGAAATTACTTTGACATAAAGGATTGGCTCAATTTTCTTTGTAACCTTGTACTTGACTGCCTTGCTTGCCCTTAGAATCATTATCTATGAAATATTTCATGTCCCTCAATGGCAAACAAGAGGAGGCTAAGGCAAAAGAAAATAAGTGGGTAGCTATACATTCACCACTGGCATCATTCAGCATAAAAAAAAATCATAAATTTAAGCATTAGGATCAATGGCAACTCTGGACTGGGGCATCAGCTGTCTTCTTTTACAGATCTCAAAGCACGTATTGCTGCTGCTGCTGCTAAGTCGCTTCACTCGTGTCCAACTCTGTGCGACCCCATAGACAGCAGCCCACTGGGCTCCCCCGTCCCTAGGATTCTCCAGGCAAGAGTACTGGAGTGGGGTGCCATTGTCTTCTCTGAAAGCAAGTATTAGTGGCTGTTTAATTGAGTTCCATTTATATCCTTTTGAGGGGCAAGGGGATTAAAGATGGCATTCCAGTGAATTCCTTATGAAATGCAAAGTTCTTCCTCTCCTTCCCTGTTCCATCATCCTCAGAGCATGAATCACTGGTATTTGTTCTCACATTAGGATCCAAGTCTTTCATCCAATTTTGCTTGTCCAGAGTTTGATACTAAAAGAATCTAAGAAAACTGAACTTTTAGGGCACACAGATAACTTCACATAATCTAGAGATGCTGAATGATCTCTAGCAGTAGTCTCATACGTAAAGTTTCATCTGAAATAGATAATTGGAAAATATTCACTAGTGAAATTCTTGAGTCCACTTTGTAGTATTTTTAATTATTTAGTATATACTTAAGACCAGTCCTTTTTTTTTTTTTTTTTAACTTTTTACCTCATGTAGCCAGGACACACTCAGAAATAGGTATATTGTCAGTTTGGTGTATATGAGGCCAGACTTATTTTTACGATGGCCATGTGACACTTGAATTAATATTAGTTTGATTGTTTGGGCAGAGGACAGGACCCCTGCTTTTACCTTACTGAGAAACTGAGGCAAAGAGATACAAAATAACTTCTCCATTGACGCAAAGGTAATACATTATACAACTTAGTGGCTAGGAATTAATGAAACTCCAGCCCCATGGTAAGGAAGGTGACAAATGAATTTGTATTGCAGTGTACAGGATGCTTGGGGCTGGTGCACTGGGATGACCCAGAGGGATGGTACTAGGAGGGAAGTGGGAGGGGGGTTCAGGATGGGGAACACGTGTACACCCGTGGCGGATTCATGTTGATGTATGGCAAAACCAATACAATATTGTAAGGTAATTAACCTCCAATTAAAATAAATAAATAAATAAATAAATAAATAAATATATATATATATGTATTTTTAAAAAGAGTGTATCCTTTGGGTTCAGTCTCCTTCCTGGCACAATTAACCCTGTGACCTTAGGCAAATCTCTTCCCTTCTCTAAGCTCAGTTATTTTCATCTGCAAACTTCTGATAATAGTAGTACAACAGCATTGGAAAGGAGGCAGTGTAAGATAATGGTCAAGAGAGTCATATTGGAAATAATATTGCCTGGATTTGTATCCCAGCTTTAGAGTTTACAACTGTGTCATCTTGGGCAAGTTTGTCAACACTCTTCTGCCCTAGTTTCTTCATTTGTAAATGGGGATATCAGAAATGGAAACCTTAAGGAGTTTCTGTGAGTTGTATGTAGCCTGCTTAGGATAGTTTCTGTCAATTCAGGTAAGCTGTAGACAAACCATTACTATCATTATCATGATCTTACCATGATATGCTAAAGTGCTAAGATGTATAAATAAAGTAAAAATTGAGTAGTGTGAAACTATCTTTTAAATTTTCAAAGATCTATGAAGTATTGTATGTGTTTTTCTGTGTATACAGTTCTGTGCAGGAGCCTGGTGGGCTATAGTCCATGAGGTTGCAAAGTCAGACACGACTTAGTGACTAAAAAGCAACAACAACAATGTGTGTGTGTGTGTGTGTGTGTGTGTGTATTTTTGTTTAGTTGCCTGGTCATATCTCTTTGTATGTGTATCAGTTCAGTTCAGTTCAGTCGCCCAGTCATGTCCGACTCTTTGCGACCCCATGAATCTCAGCACGCCAGGCCTCCCTGTCCATCACCAACTCCTGGAGTTCAGTCAGACTCACGTCCATCGAGTCAGTGATGCCATCCAGCCATCTCATCCTTCGTTGCCCCCTTCTCCTCCTGCCCCCAATCCCTCCTACATCAGAGTCTTTTCCAATGAGTCAACTCTTTGCATGAGGTGGCCAAAGTACTGGAGCTTCAGCTTTAGCATCATTCCTTCCAAAGAAATCCCAGGGCTGATCTCCATCAGAATGGACTGATTGGATCTCCTTGCAGTCCAAGGGACTCTCAAGAGTCTTCTCCAACACCACAGTTCAAAAGCATCAATTCTTCGGTGCTCAAATTTCTTCACAGTCCAACTCTCACTTCCATACATAACACATATATCTCATCTTCTCCGTTGTTTCATTTGTTGAATCCTGCTGCAATGAACATGGAAGTGCAGATATCTTTTTGAGTTAGTGTTTTTATTGTCATGAAGTTGCTCAGTCGTGTCCGACTCTTTGTGACCCCATGGACTGTAGCCCACCAGGCTCCTCCATCCATGGAATTTTCTAGTCAAGAGTACTGGAGTGGGTTGCCATTTCCTCACGCAGAAATGGAAGTGCTGAATCATGTGGTATGATGGATGTGGGAAGAGTGTTTTAATTTACATTCCCCACCAATAATTTAGGAGAGTTCCTTTTTCCCACATCCTCATCAAAACTTATTTCTTATCATTTGATAAAGTCATTCCAAAAGGTGTGAGGTGATATATCGTTGTTTAGAATCGCATTTCCCAGATTCACGGGCTTATTTCAGGGCTCTCTATTCTTTTCCACTTACCTATGTGTCTCTTTTATACTAATACCATAGCGTTTTAATTACCATAGATTTGTATAGTGTTTTGAGTACTATGGAAATTTTAACAATATTCATTCTTCTAGTGCATGGGCATGGAATATCTTTCCATTTATTTGTGTTTTCTTCAATGTCTTGTATTAACATCTTGCAGTTTTCAATAAACAGGTCTTTCATCTCCTTGGCTAAATTTATTCCTAGATATTTTATTATATTGAATAATATAGTGATATTTTATTATAATGAATAATATTTTATTCATTTTAAGGCAGTTTTAAATGGGATTATTAATTTTTCATTTTGATATTTATTACAGTATATCAAAACAATAGATTTTTACACATTTATTTTGTTATATAATTTTATTGAATTTGTTTCTTAGTTCTAACAGTTTTTAATGAAATTTTAAGATTTTCTGTATATAATATACTATACTGACAATTTTACTTTTCCCTTTCCAATCTGGATGCCTTTTATTTCTTTTTCTTGCCTAATTTCACTGGCTAGGACTTCCAATACTATGTTGAATAGAAGTGGCAGGAGTGGGTATTTTTGATTTGTTCCTGGTCTGGGAGGAAAAGCTTTCAGCTCTTTGCAATTGAGCATGATGTTAGCTGTGGGATTGTCATATATGGCCTTTATTATGTTAAGGTGTATTCCCTTATGCTTGTTTTGTTGAGAGTCTTTATCTTAAATGAATGATTAATTTTGTTGAATGCTTTTCCTGGATCTGTGGAGATAATCATATGATTTTATCCTTCATTTTATTAATTTGAAGTATCATATTGACTGGTTTGTGGCTGTTGAATCATGCTTGCATCTCCGAATTAAGTCCCACTTGATAATGTGTATGAACCTTTTTATGTATTGTTGAATTCAGTTTACTAATATTTTGTTGAGGATTTTTAAATCTATTCATCAGGGATATGTCTTTGTCTTGTTTTGGTATCAGGGTAAAGTTAGCCTCATGAAACGAGTTTGCAAGAGTTTCCTTCTTTTCTATTTTTTGTAAGAGTAAGAAACATATCGCTATTCTCTTTTGAATGTTTGGAAAAATTTACCAGTGAATCAATGTGGTATTGAACTTTTGTTTGTTGAGAGGTTTTGATTATTGCTTTCAACCTCTTTACTGGTTACTGGTTTATTCAGATTTTCTGTGTTATCATGATTCAGTCTTGATAGGTTGTGTGTTTCTATAAATGTATCCATTTCCTCTAGGTTGTTCAATTTGTTGTCATAGTTGTATGTAGATTTATACATCAGAATATTGTATAGGATAGTAGGTGCTAGAATGATGTTTTAAGTTTTTAAAGCATAAAAGCCTTATAAATAAATAGTAAGACCTATCATATAAAAAACCAGATGAATTTTGGATTTCTTTTAAACACATCAAAAATAGTCTTTACATAAATACAAACTTTTTATAAAAGATAATTTTGGGATTGGTTATGTAACCAAGAGAATTAGGCTATTTTTATGAATGTAATTGAAAAAGATAGCACTTCTTTTTTTTAAAAAAATTGATGTTGATTTACAATGTGTTAATTTCAGGTGTACAGCGGAGTGATTAATTCATGTGTACATATATATATACATATGTGTGTATGTATATACATACATATAAAGAATCTGAAAAAGAATATATATACATACATTTATATGTATGCACACATGTGTATGTGTGCTATAGAATAGGTAAGATAGCACTTCTTAATACTGCTTCTTATTTCTAGTCCAACTAACCATCTGATGATTTTCTCTTTACATTTATTGAAATATGCTACAGATTGATGTACCAATGACCACTTCTTTCTATTTAAACAACAGATGGAATGTTGGGATTGAAACCAGACTTGGGCATTCTGTTTTCATATGGCAGTGCCTGGTATTTATAAAATATGACAACAAACCATTCTCATAAGTTACTTACTGGCATTATCAGCATTCAGTTAAATCACCAGGAAGGGATAAAGGGTCAGAGAGAAAAGAACAAGGTGTAGGGTACAATATTTAAACAATCAAAAACAAAGAAAAATATATTGTTGCTTAGTGTACTGCTGTCCTCAAATAAATATGCTTACATTCAATTATATTCTTTTGTTTTCCTAGTTGTAGTACTATATAACTAGAAAATAATCTCTTTAAAAAGAAGTGGTGTAGTAATACATTCCTGTTGAGAGTTAATGCACCATTTCAGCTTGATTTGATGTTTCATTTTAACGTGGAAAAGTAATCATAGTTTCTGTTGTGTAGTATTTTTATAATATTCTTTAATGTATCTTTGAAGAGATAGTGATGGAAGTCTACATTTTGTTTACTAGATTCCAAAATTTAGATGCATTTAATATATAACCTTGACTTCCCACTTTGTTACAGGATTCCTAATATTCTTACTAAAATGATGTGTTTTTACAGATATACTCTTAGTTTATTTCAGTGAGAATTAAGAAATGAGATTGGTCATACAGGTGGAATGTTTTTCTTCAGTCTCTCAGAAGTAAGAAACAAGTTGTGTCTTCAAAATATTGGGGATGGCCTGCCTTTTCTTAATTCATTTTCAAGTAAAAGTTCAGGACATAGATCTATTTTTAGACTTTTTAAACCAAATTTGTTGGATTGCTTCTCTCTAAATTGCTCACATATGCAAGCAAATAACGTATAGGTTTCCTTGATTCTATAAAGAAAGTTACACTCTAAAAAAGCAAACAGCATTACAAGGCATAGGTACAAATACCTGGGTCTCCTCTCCTTGTTCTCTCAGAAAGTAAGGTTACCTGGCAACAGTGACAACAGCCACAACAATAAGGTTATCTAATGTTTATGAAGCATTTTCTGTGTATGAGGAACCATTAAAATTATTTCTGTCTCATTGTATTTACTCTTCACAACAGTCTCAAAAGGAAGAGCTGTTAGCTAGAGCAGGGATAGGTTCAGGAACTTGACCAAGGTCACAGAGCTAATACGTGGTTGAGCCCTAAATTGATTCTAGCCTGACTCCAGATCCCATATTCTTGATCATACCTACAAATATGTAATTCAAGTAACTTATAATCTACCTTTTTTCCCTCTATACAAAGGAACATACATGAGCATGCACACAAATCTTGTGTAATTTACAGAAATAAGCAAGAGTACATCAAAGGCAGACACCAATTTATGAATGGATTATATATATGTACAAGTCAATTATTCTAACCTGATCTTTCCCCCAAAGCAATTAGGGTAGATTCCCAGCCAGATAGCAAAAGCTTGTTTAAAATGTGTTACACCTAAAAGATAGCACCAATTCATCAAACTGTAAACTTAAAAAGAGTGAATTTAATATATGTAAATTTTTCCTTAACAAATATAACTTAAAAATAAACAAATAAATAAAAGATAGCACCCTATTACTGTGCTAATGGTGTTATAGAATTTACCCACCACATTACACCATGTTACTGTAGGAACTTCAGAAATTCAAATGTCCCCAAACAATGTTGGTGAGATTAGGACTTCTGTTCCTCTTTTACCACTGTTTCTTGCTTCTATCTGCTGGAAAAGGGAGTGAAGGCTCTCTGAGCTATGGACCATTGGCAATGCTTTAGGGCAGGAGCTCCAGGAGGGTCTGATATAAAATAAGTAAAAGTCCCAAACTTTGGAGTCAGACAGAACATAGTCTTTCTGACAAATGTGATTTTAAGCATTTGTTAAAATATTGTTAATCTCTTTTAGTCTTATTTTACTTTTTAAAGAGTGGTCACAGCAATAGTTTTCATTTCATAAATCTGTTATGAAAATTAAGTTAGGATATGTATATGGAGAACATTACATGTTGATAGAACATTTAGCAGTTATTATGGAAAACTTTTGGGAGATAGGATCCCTTTCTAATGTATTTTTGGGGATGCTTTATATTTCAGAATGGTCTTCAATCTTACAACTCTTAATTTTTTTGAAGACATAAAGGTAACATGAAAAACATAAACATAAAATATAAAAATGGTATATACTAATATGATGGTAACTTTGAGGAGGTAGAGAATGAATTTGTCTTGAAAATTCCATAAACTAACCTATTAACAGGCAAATAACTAGCCAGGAGAAATGTGTCCTGAGCAGATAGAATGAGCTCTTTCATCACTGCATTTTATAAGAAAATTATTTTTGACATATAGGTTATTAAAGAACCCACTAAAGTATTTAAAATAGTGCTTAATTACATAATAGGGTGCTGGGAGAGTATTTTCCTATCATCTTAGAATTACAGGTAGACTCAAAGTTAAGAAGAGCAAGGATCTAGGTTTCCACCAGCAAGATCTGTGTGTTTGTGGGAGATGGTCCAAAAGATTCATTTATAAAGATTAATATACTCTTTGCTAGTTGGACTTCAAGGTAGTAGAGCTCTTTACATTCCCCTATGCATACTTGAGTGAAAATAAAAGAGAAAGGAAAGATAGAGATCAAAAATAGGAAGTAGCTGTGGAGTAGCATGTATTCTCCAAGTTCTAGTTAGTGAAGAGAGTTGAATTCCTGTTGACAAAATAGATACTTGAGGAAGAATTTGAGCCTGAAGTGTCTTGCTAGATTCCACCTAAGAGCTCTTTCCACCAGGGATGATAGCCCAGCAGTAATAAGCTATAGTGCCTTCTGCTGGTAGAAGAGGGTAGGAAGTAGTAAACCAGAGCTGCTGCTGCTGCCGCTAAGTCGCTTCGGTCGTGTCTGATTGTGTGACCCCACAGACGGCAGCCCACCAGGCTCCCCCATCCCTGGGATTCTCCAGGCAAGAACACTGGAGTGGGTTGCCATTTCCTTCTCCAATGCATGAAAGTGAAAAGTTGGATCTCCCAAATTAAGAAACTATTCAGGATACTACTAGAAACAACTCATGTTCTTAACAAGAGCCACTCGATCAAGCTGACCAGCCTAAGAAACAGAGAGACTAAACAAGAAAAGAGTTCCAATTCTGGCCTTCCTCCTTGCCTCAGTGTGCTTGAGAACTAGACAGAACTTTGAAATTGACATGAGAAGTTTTAAATTTGGATGTATTATTCATTCTAATAACTGGAGCTCACCACCAAGTTAGGGTTTCTGGCTCATCCTGTTGTTGTTGTTCAGTCACTCAGCTGTGTCTGACTTTGTGACCCTGTGGACTGCAGCATGCCAATCTTCCCTGTCCATTACTATCTCCTAGAGTTTGCTCAAACTCGTGTGCATTGAGTTGGTGATACCATCCAATCGTCTCACCCTCTGTTGCCCCCTTCTCCTTCTGCTATCAATCTTTCCCAGCATCAGGGCCTTTTCCAATGAATCAATTCTTCACATCAGGTAGCCAGAGTATTGGAGGTTCAGCTTCAGCATCAGTCCTTCCAATGAATATTCAGGGTTGATTACCTTTAGGATTTTGAGAAGGAAATGGGATACTCTTGCTTGGAAAATTCCATGGATGGGTTAGGCTACAGTCCATGGAGTCTCAAAGAGTCGGACATGACTGAGCAACTTCACTTTCTTTCTTTCTATAGTTTCTTTTGGAGAAGGAAATAGCAACCCACTCCTGGAGAATCCCATGGACAGAGGGGCCTGGTGGGCTGCAGTCTGTGGGGCTGCAAAGAGTCGGACATGACTAAGCAACTAACACACATACACACACCTTTAGGATTGACTAGTTTGATCTCCTTGCTGTCTAAGGGCCTCTCAAGAGTCTACTATAGCACCACTGTTTGAAAGCTTCAGTTCTTCAGTGCTCAACCTTCTTTATGGTCCAACTCTCACATCCACACATGACTACTGGAAAAATCATAGCTTTGACTAGATGGACCTTTGTCAACACAGTGATGTCTGTGCTTTTGAATGCTCTATGTTTGTCATAGATTTTCTTCCAAGGAGCAAGTGTCTTTTAAGTTCATGGCTGCAGTCACTGTCTGCAGTGGTTTTGGAGCCCAAGAAGATAAAAATCTGTCACTGCTTCCATTTTTCCCCCAGTTGTTTGCTATTAAGTGATGGGACTGGATGCCATGATCTTAGTTTTCTGAATATTGAGTTTTAAACCAGGTTGGTCACTCTCTTTCACCTTCATTGAGACACAATTAAGGAATAGAAAAGAAGTAGTTACATAGAAGATTTGATGACAAAGACTGAAATAAAAATCATTTTACGTTTAGTCATACCTTGGTATCTAGGGGGTTGAGCAGGGCGATTGTTTCTAGGGGAATTTCCCACCCCTACCTCCTTGAGAATACTGAAAGCTGTAAATTCTCCAGTCCCTTATATAACATGGCTCATTATAGTCAGCCCTCCATATAGGCAAGTTTGGTGTCTCAGAAAATGGAGCGCTGTCTGTATAACTTCCTGAATTAAAATTTCACAATTTATGCTAAAATTCTTCAGAAAAACAGAGTGTAGGGATTAAAAGTAAGTTATGCTAATTTGTGTTATTGATAAAAAATATTTATCAACTATTTGCTGTTTTTATTTACTTGGAACACAATAAATATACAATGTTTAGTTTTGGGCATCATGTTTTAACAGAAATCTGAGTATCCAAATGGTTGAAATGTGGAAATACTGACAGAAACAATAATGAAGAATCTGAGAAGATAGATAAATTTACAGACATTTTCAGTTGCTTAAAAAGGATCATCATATATTTGCCTGTTTGTTTCAGAAGCCACAAATTAAACCACTAATGAGATGTTACATAAAAATAGATTGACTTGGTGTATTGAAGATATTTATTTAAATTAACAAAGCTATTTTTTCCAATTGTAACTTCTGTGCATGCTTACGTATGTAGAAAAATTGGAAAATACAAAATAATAAAAAAGATAATAAAAATTAATAAGCAGAATTATGTCCTCACCAAAGTGAAGACAGAAATGTATGATATAAATCTATTCTAGCTTAGGATAATTCTCCCCCTGCAATGGGGACATCCATGTTTGGGATTAAAGAAAAGGCTAATTTGAGACAGACAGATGAAAGATTTATAATTTGTAGAAGTTTGACAATATAAACATCAACTTCATTTTGGAACCCTAAAGGCTATGATTAAAAATATAAAACTGTGTCTAATTATTCACATGCTTGCGTCCATATTTTTGCATGGCTAGTTGACATCGCTAGTTGACAAGCTGGAATCAAGATTGCTGGGAGAAATATCAATAACCTCAGACATGCAGATGACACCACCCTTATGGCAGAAAGTGAAGAGGAACTCAAAAGCCTCTTGATGAAATTGAAAGAGGAGAGTGAAAAAGTTGCCTTAAAGCTCAACATTCAGAAAACGAAGATCATGGCATCTGGTCCCATCGCTTCATGGGAAGTAGATGGGGAAACAGTGGAAACAGTGTCAGACTTTATTTTTTTGGGCTCCCAAATCACTGCAGATGGTGACTGCAGCCATGAAATTAAAAGACACTTACTCCTTGGAAGAAAAGTTATGACCAACCTAGATAGTATATTCAAAAGCAGAGACATTACTTTGCCGACTAAGGTCCGTCTAGTCAAGGCTATGGTTTTTCCTGTGGTCGTGTATGGATGTGAGAGTTGGACTGTGAAGAAAGCTGAGTGCCGAAGAATTGATGCGTTTGAACTGTGGTGTTCGAGAAGACTCTTGAGGGTCCCTTGGACTGTAAGGAGATCCAACCAGTCCATTCTGAAGGAGATCAACCCTGGGATTTCTTTGGAAGGAATGATGCTAAAGCTGAAGGTCCAGTACTTTGGCCACCTCATGCAAAGAGTTGCCTCATTGGAAAAGAGTCTGATGCTGGGAGAGATTGTGGGCAGGAGGAGAAAGGGACGACCCAGGATGAGAATGGCTGGATGGCATCACGGACTCGATGGACGTGAGTCTGAGTAAACTCAGGGAGTTGGTGATGGACAGGGAGGCCTGTTGTGCTGCGATTCATGGGGTCGCAAAGAGTCCCACACGACTGAGCAATTCAACTGAACTGAACTGAGTTGACATGGTTTTGGAATTAACATTCATACCTTTAGAAACATCACATGAATTAATTTCAGAATAACATTATTCAAAGTATTCATTGAAATATTCATGGTTACCACTGATAATAATCAATTGGTTGTCATGTGACATGCTACTTAATATTCAGGTGATGTAAGGTAAAACTCTGTTAATTCAAATGTTTCTTGAGTTTTTTTTTTTTAAGATTTTAGGTAAAGCTAGAAAAGTTCAACTAACATATTTAGCGAGGCTTCTGATGAGGAACTAGTGAAAGGTGATTGCCTTAAAAGTCAAAATAGAGGTTATACATAGGGTTGCCAGATAAAATATGGAGTGCCAAATATGTCCAAAATGTTTCATGGGACATACTTTTACTGAAGACCTATTCTAGTTTATTGGAAATACAAGTATAACTGGATAGCCTATATTTTCATGTACTGAAAACCTTCCTTGCCTTTGAAAAGCAAAAAGATTACCAACATTGTCCCATGTGTTACCTTCTATAAGTTATAGTAAGAACAATACACAACAAGTAACAAGTAAGAATGTAAGAAAAATTCCTTACATCAATATTTCTATAATGTTAAGGATGGAGAAAGAGGTAATTAATGGTTATAATCCACTATTTGACTCCTTTGAACTCTGTCAGTGACCTTTTTGATTCATTTCATGAATAAATATTTCGTTCCATTTTCTGAAGACTTTCATGTTGATTTTAAATGAAATACAACAAAAAAGATGTTTTAGCTTGTGCTCATGTGTGCTCTGTTATGTCTGACTCTTTGCGACCCCATGGATAGAACAGTCCTTTTTCTCAACATACTAGAATACAGCATGGTCTGCTTTCCCTCTTTTTTATAATAAAATTCTTTTAGGTTTAAGTTTATTTTGCATTACTAGCCATTTTCCAAGACCTGACTTCATTTAAATTGAGAACAATTGCATTTCAATATTACCCAATAATAGAAACAAGTGACAACTCTCTCACTAAGATTTGCTCCTTTTGGGTCTCACAGAAGATGCTTTCCCTGGATTTGTAATAGCAACATATGGTGAACCTTCTTGTTTATTTTTGTTATCCCCTGGTCATCTTTTACCTCTCATGTTCACATAGCAAATGCCATATACATTTGTCCATCTGGGGGCAAAATCATGCCTTCTGCCCCGAACTACTCATACTCCAAACTAACCCCAACACTTTCAGAAATCAAGGCATTCTGATAGGTAAACCCTCTTTGACATACAACTAATGGCATGTAAATTTTACTCAATTTAGAAAACTTGATATATCAGTTTGCTAGGGCTGCCATAATAAAGTACCACAGACTGCTTAACTTAAGAGTTCTGGAGACTGGAAGCCTGAGATCAAGGTTGAGAGCTATGAGGGGAGGATCTGTTCCTTGGGATATTAACTGCCATCTTCTCCCCGATTTTGACATATTATCTTTCTATGCATGCCTATGTCCACATTTCTTCTTCTTATGAGAACTCTGGTCATAGTGGGGTAAGTGCTTACTCTAATGACCTCATTTTAACTTTAAGACTTATAAAGACCTTATCTGCAAACAAAGATGTATTATGAGGTAGTGAGGGTTAGGACTTTAACATGTGAATTTTATGGGGACATAGTTCAGTCTGTAACATTTGATAACATAAAAAAATTTATAAAATTACCTTAAAATAATGAAGTAAGGAGAAGTGAGGTCACAGGCTAATGCCTGAAAAGTGATTCAAACAAACAGGCCGAATGTCTTTGATAAACAAGGGCTTGGAGAGAGCCGTAATGTTTGGTTAGTATCAGAGTGACAGAAGCATTGTTTCTTATTCACATTTCCTTCTATTCTCTTGCAGATTATTCCCCCTACTAGAATCTAGCCCTCCTGGGCCATCTGTCTTCGGATTCATAGTTCCTCTTTCTCCTGCTCATATCTTAGTCCTGATTCTGCTGCTTCTTCAATTTTAAGAAAAGTGCATTTATCAAGGGGATTATTTAAGACTTTTCAGTGCTACCTGAGGTGATCCAGATATCTTTTAAGAATGTAGAGAGCACTCAGTATCATCTCTTCATTGATAAGAAAATTATGGATTCAGTGTTGTCATCTTTGAGCCAGTGAAGATGAAACCCCACTTATCTATTGAAGAATTCATCACACATAGCTCAGTATTTAAAGATTTATAAAATCTAACTTTTCTTCCTGTTTTAATTAGTATGTCTGTCTTTATGTGAATACTTTTTTGTAGACTTTATTTGATACTACAGTATCCATTAAAATTAAGAGAGTTTGCCTTTATTGGCTCTCAAGAATATATATTTTGCTTTGGGAAGTTTGGAAAAGAAATGGTGATGTTTTTGAAAGTAAAAAAGTGTGGACCACATATTTAGGAACTGAAGGATATTCTCTCTCTTTCTTTTTTTTCTTTTTTTTAACTCTGTAGTATTTAAAGGCAAAGTTGAAATTTTGGATTAGCTACTAATAAGCATGAGATAACACTCTATGAGGGAAGATGCCTTGTGCTTTTTACAATTTTTTCCTCTTATACCACGTGTAGATACACTTAAGTAAGTACACAGAAGTTTGTGCAGGAAACCACTTCCATTACAGGGGCTTCTAATAAGACAGAGTTTCAGAGTAGTATATTGTGGATGAAAAAGTACTAAATTAAGCAAAAAAATCCTTTAATTTTTAAGAATGCTGCTCTAGAGCATCTTGCTTTTGAAAATATTATGTAAATGAAGCAACTGATAAGAGATTATCCTCCAAAATATAAAAATAGCTCGTGTAGCATAATGTTAAAAAAGAATCCAATCAAAAAATGAGCAAAAGGCCTAATCAGACATTTCTCCAAAGAAGACTTCAGACGGCCAACAAACACATCAAAAGACATTTAATGTCACTTATTATTAGAGAAATGCAAATCAAAACTATAATGAGATAACACCTCACACCAGTCAGAATGGCTATCATCAAAAAATCTACAAACAATAATACTAGAGAGGATGTGGAGAAAAAGGAACCAGCCCTCTTACACTGTTATTGGAAATGTAAGTTGATATAGCCACTATGGAGAACAGCATGGAGGTTCATTAAAAAACTAAAAATAGAACTACCATATGACCCAGCAATCCCACACCTGGACATAAACCCAGAGAAAACCATAATTTCCATAGATACATGCACTCCAAAGTTCACTGAAGTTTTATTTACAATAGCCAGAACATGGCAGAAACCTAAATGTCCAGCAACAGAAGAATGGATAAAAGTGTGGTACATATGTACAATGGGATATCACTCGGTCATAAAAAGGAATGCAACTGCGGTTTGCAGAGATGTGGATAGACCTAGAGACGGCAATACAGAGTGAAATGAGTCAGAAAGAGAAAAACACATGTATAAAATAACTTATATGTGAAATCTAGAAAAATGATGCTGATGAACTCATTTGCAAAGCAGAAATAGAGACACAGACATAGAGAACAGATGTATAGATAGCAGGGGAGGAAAAGAGGTGGGATGAATTGGGAAAACGGGATTGACATGTGCACACTACTATGTATAAACTAGATACCTAATGAGAACCTACTGTATAGCACAGAGAACTCTATTGAGTGCTCTGTGGTGACCTAAATGGGAAGGAAATCCGAAAAAGAGAGTATATATATATATATATATATATATATATATATATATACACACATATATATATACACACACATATATATAGCTGATTCAGTTTGCTGCATGTCAGAAACTAATACAAAATTGTAAAACAATTGTATGCCAATAAAAACTAATAAAAAAATTCTATAAATTTGTTGCTTTTTTAAAACAGAAAAAAACTATGTAGGAAACATTAATTTCTCTTTATGCATATATATAAATATGTGTATGTATATATATGTATACATACATACACATATATTTATATTTCTACACATACACAGTCATTTGTATATATATTATTAAAGAGAAATCAATAAATTAGGATATATTTTATATGAAACATTCCTTGTATTTTATGTATCAGTTCAGTTCAGCCGCTCAGTAGTGTCTGACTCTTTGTGACCCCATGGACTGCAGCATGCCAGGCTTCCCTGTTCATCAGCAACTCCCAGATATTCCTCAAACACAAAAGCTATCACCATTTTCTAACTTAAAATGGTATAGGAAAGAGTATTTTATTTAAATGAGAAGATTCTTTTCATCTCTGTGTCAGAAAGTAAAGGCTGAAATAAAAATGATTTATAAATTAGCCTTGGAATTTCCTCTTTCCTACAGTATGGCAAGCTAAATACATTCCACTGAAAACAACGAAAAAATGCTAGATGGTTTTAAAAATTCTATCTTTTGTTTGTCCAAATATATAATTCATCCACAGTTTGAAAACAAAAAATGTAGGCTGGTACACATAGAGACCTTTCTCTTACCTCTGCCTGCTCCATCTACTCCCACTGTGCTCCATCCTGTCTCCTTCAGCTTATCATTTGTATCTGTTTCTTGTGTATCCTTCCTAGCTATTTGACCATGGGCCTGTTACATAGACCTTTTCTATGCTTCACTTTCTTCATTTGCAAAAGTGGGTTTAATAGTATCTGCCTAGGAGCCTGGTGGGCCGCAGTCCATGGGGTCGCTGAGTCAGACACGACTGAGCGACTTCCCTTTCACTTTTCACTTTCATGCATTGGAGAAGGAAACGGCAACCCACTTCAGTGTTCTTGCTTGGAGAATCCCAGGGATGGGGGAGCCTCATGTGCTGCCGTCTATGGGGTCGCACAGAGTCGGACACGACTGAAATGACTTAGCAGCAGCAGCAGCAGCAGCAGCAGCAAAGGGCCTTAAGTGAGAATGAATTGGTTTGATATTCATTAAAATACTTAGAAGAGTTCCTGACAATTGAAAGTACCAGGTACATATTTGTTAAGTAAAGAAATCAGTCAGTCAGTTCAGTTTCTCAGTTGTGTCTGACAGAGTGCCATGGACTGCAGCATGCCAGGTTTCCCTGTCCATCACCAACTCCCAGAATCGGTGATGCCATCCAACCATCTCATCCTCTGTCATCCCACCATCTCATTCTCTGTCATCCCCTTCTCCTGCCTTCAATCTTTCCCCAGCATCAGGGTCTTTTCCAGTGAGTCAATTCTTCGTATCAAAGTATTGGAGGTTCAGCTTCAGCATCAGTCATCCCTTTCAATGAATATTCAGTGCTGATTTCCTTTAGAATTGACTGGTTTGATCTCCTTGCAGTCCAACGGACTCTCAAGAGTCTTCTCCAAAACCACTGTTCAAAAGCATCAATTCTTTGGCACTCAGCTTTCTTTATGGCCCAATTCTCACATCCATACATGACTACTGAGAAAACCATAGCTTTGACTAGATGAACCTTAGTCAGCAAAGTAATGTCTCTGCTTTTTAATATGCTGTCTAGGTTGGTCATAACTTTTCTTCCAAGGAGCAAGCGTCTTTTAATTTCATGGCTGCAGTCACCATCTGCAGTGATTTTGGAGCCCAAGAAAATAAAGTCTGTTGCTATTTCCATTGTTTCTCCATCTGTTTGCCTTGAAGTGATGGGATTGGATGCCATGATCTTCGTTTTTTGAATGTTGAGTTTTAAGTCAGCTTTTTCACTTTCCTCTTTCACTTTCATCAAGAGGCTCTTTAGTTCCTTTTCACTTTCTACCATTATAGTGGAGTCATCTACATGTCTGAGGTTGTTGATATTTTTCTCAGAAATCTTGATTCCAAGTTTTGGTTCTTGAATCTTGATTTTATGTATACACACACACACACACACATGTATATATATACATATATATTTAATAGTGCATTATATGTAAATATATATTTATATATTCCAAAAAATTGTTTTAATTTTTCTATATTTGTACTGTGATTATAAAAGTGAAAATAAAATGAGATTTTTTATAGGTTCAGAACTACATGCCAATGTCTGCCATTCTTGTAAAAATAGGCCCTTTTCTTCTGGTGCAATACACATTTTTTAAAGGTGATATTAGAAAACTAATTATATCAATATACAAATATTGTTTGAAAATTCAGCATTTGACTTTTGACCATTTTTAAAAATTAGGACTGTTTTAATTTTTCCCAGTCATCCAAGTTACATGCTCTAAGTAGTGAAATGTAAAAAGTACTTGAAAGAAAGGAAAAAGTCAGTTTTATTACTCAAAGATAGCAATTTTGATACATTTTTTCACTATTGAATAATATTTCAGTACAAATACAGCCAAAATATTTTATGCATCTGGTGCTGTTTGTAGTAAAAGGAAAATTAAAAGGATCTAAGGCTATGAGTAGCAGACAGCTATTAGCAAACTAACTAATGTCTAGTGAGCTATTTGTTGTTTTACAGTGAAGAATCATTATTTGCTTAGCTTAGAACCTGGGCTTTGCTGAGAAATTTGTTATATGAAATATTGAGAATAGTGCTATGTTTGCTTGCCCATTTTATTCAGGTAGAGAATCATTATCAGTAAGTGAAAGAAGTAAGTGAAAGTAGTTAGAGGGAAGCAAGGAAATCTTGCTTTGTAGTTTATATAAGTAATAATAATCAATAAAGAGTTAATCATTCCATTATTAGTTTTCAGATAAAGAGAACTGAGTTCTTCTTGTTAAGTTAAACAAGGGGGAATAAGAGCCAGAATACAAGTTAAGGAAAATAAAATGGGACTCTCCAAAGATAATCTGGCTTATCAAATCTTTGCAGTGGGGGCAGATTCAATATTTAAGAAAAATGTCAAGAGCACAGACTATCAGAATAAGCTTTCTCATCAGCATCTGAAAAAATGACATATTTAGGCCCTAAAGAACAAAAGACTGGAAAGCCTTCAGGACAGTTACAGTACATATCTTTTACCCCACTGGGTATGCCTTTCAAGGTTTTGTTGTTTTCTAATAGTTCCAGTCTATGAGGAGTAGTAACTCCTCAGTGCAGCTCAGGGACCTGCCTCACCATTAATGTCTACCTGTGCATGGACTTTTCTAGTGGATAAAGTAATTTTTGTCTTGTCCACCTTTCCTCATCCATCACTGTGTAGCAAAGGTAAATCTAAACATTTTCAAGCTAACATTAGCCAAATATGTTATATACAGCCATTAAATAGAGAAGACACAGGTTTATTGAAAAGCAGGTAGCTAATGTAGCTAAAAGAGAAGCTAATGTGCCCAGTTGCTAAGTCGTGTCCGACTCTTTGTGACCCTATGGGCTGTAACCCAGTAGGCTCAGACTCTGTCCATGGGATTTCCTAAGGAAGAATGCTGGAGTGGGTTGCCGTAGAGGACTATAATTAAGATTCCTGTAATGATGCAATGGGTTTTGGTTTGGATTTGGAGAAAAGAGAATATGCAAACACGAGGGAGATTGATGAGGTGATTTAGAGTTTTTCAAGTCCTTTTTCTTGAAATTCAATTTTTTCTTTAATGTTTCCATTTCTGATTTTTTTTTTTTGCTTTTGTTTGTTTGTAGAACAGCTGACAGTGTTTTTTTGAATACCAGTGGTGTATTTCACCCTAGCACACAAATTGGGAACTCAGTTTTTTTCACTGCATTAGACAAGAATAGATCCTTACTCTGTCTACTGAGAGCTGAGAAGATTGTTTTCCTCTGATTGATATTCGCCTAAGACTAGAGGTTGGCAAACTTGTCTGTGAGCTGGCTGTAGTTTTTGGAAATAAAATTTATTTTAACACAGCCACACTCATTCAATTTTTGTTTTGTCTACTGCTGCTTTTGTGTTACAAAGGCAGAATTGGACAGTTGTGACAAAAACCAAAAGGTCTGCAAGCCAAATATGTGTACTTTCTGACCTTTACAGAAAAAAATTTCTAACTTCTGTTGTAGACCAGTACTGTACAGTAGAACTTTCAGTTATGGTGAAATGATTTATATCTGAGTTGTCCAATATAGAAGCCGCTAGTCATATGAAGTTATTTAAATTTAATTTTAAAATAATTAAATTCAAATTAGATTAAAACTTTAGTTTCTTAGTTGCTGGTGGCTGGAAAGGGAAAGAAACCATATTGTACAATGAATTTTACTTTAATTCATTTAAAATTGAATCTACATAGCTGCATTTGGTTAGTAACTATCGTATTGCCCAAAATGGTTGTAAACATAGGTGAATTGCTTACCAAAATTATTTATTAACAAAGCTTGGTTATATTTTATACTGAATAGGCCTTTTCTATATTTATATGATAAAATCAACCAGAATTTTATTACAGTTATCTTCTCTTCTTACTATCAGTCCTTAGAATGGAATATCTTGGAGAGGTAATAAAAAAAAAAATTCCCTACCTTTTGTCATTTGGTTTAGCCTGCAAAGAATTCATATGCACTTTGAGTGAGAAAACTCAAAGTATGACTTGCCTTTGTTAATTCTTACACTAACTCTGAGTTGGCCTTTTCTATTATAATCATTTGAGTATACATTAGAAAATATAAAATTCCCTATATAATTTCCCAAGACCTCATCATATATGTATTGATATAAAGTATTTTCAATTTAAAATATTTGCAGTTTTTCATTATAATTTTCTCTTTGACCTTTCAGTTTTTTGGAAGTATGTTTTGTACATTTCCAAATAGATTCTGTTTTCCAAGCTTTTTGTTTTTGAATAAATGTACCTAACCTAGTTTGACTAATTTCAAGTCTCTGAAATTTGCTAAGGATAGCTTTAAGTCAAATACACACTTAATTTTTGCAATGTCCTTGGAGATAATGTTTATTCTCCAACTGGTAAGTTCAGTACTTATTATGGGCATGTTGACTTTTAAACTGTGTGCTTCAAATAATATCATTATGGAATTTTGGTTAACCTGCTCTGTGGTATACATAGAGATATATGCTTGAAATTTTACATGGACTGTAACTTTGTCAGTTTAGCTTTAGTGTTAATATTTTTTAAATACATTTTGTAGCTATGTTATTAGATAATTACAAGCTCATAATTGCCATATTGCATATTCAGTTGCAATCTATCTTCATGGATTGGCCTTTTAATTTTCAATATTGATTTTTACCTGAAAATATACATATATTTTCCAGTGACATCAAAAAAACTATGATAGCTTTCTTGTGGATACATATTTCCACTATCTTTTTCAATCCTTTGGATTTCAGATTTTCTTCTTAATTGATTTTAAGTGTAAATAGCATACATGGTATATGCTAAGAATTTTTTTTTTTAATTTCATTCTAAAAATCTATCTTTCAACTGGAGAATTTAGCCCATTTACATTTAATGGATATTTGGACTGATCACTTCTATTGTATTATGTGCTTTCAACTAATTTTAATCTTTTTTTTCTATTTTTTCACTAAGTCATGAATTTATTTCTTCCATTCCATTTTCCCCTGTTTATTTTGAAGTTAGTACATGCCATTAATTTACGGTTTAGTTGTTTTTTACATATGTACTCAAACAAATCTGAAGTTAAACAATATCTGTCTTCTTCTTAATAATCAAAGATCTTACAATACTTTAATACCTATTTGCCCCTATTATACTAAATATTATTATATGCTCTTATTGCAAGTAAAGTTTTATCCTGATTCTTAACTCCTATATATATTAAAAGTTGTTTTTTTTTTTTTTTTAATTGGAGTCAGTATTTGTTTAGAGTTATGGCTCAAACGGTAAAGCATCTGCCTGCAATGCAGGAGACCCGGGTTTGATCCCCGGCTCGGGAAGATCCCCTGGAGAAGGAAATGGCAACCCACTCCAGTACTCTTGCTTAGAAAATTCCATGGATGGAGGAGCCTGGTGGGCTACAGTCCATGGGGTCGCAAAGAATCTGACATGACTGAGCAACTTCACTTTCACTTTCTGTATTAGCCAAAGTCTTTGTTCCATGTTCTTTTCTATCAAATATCCAGTTTCTGGACTGAAGTATATTCTTTAGTCTTTATTTTGTCCCTACTGAAAATTTATTTTTCTCTGTATAAAATTCTATATTTATAAATATTTTCTCTCATCACATGGAAGCTTATTACATTGTCTTATGGTTTTAATTATTGTTACTGAGATACCTGCCATCTGTTTAATTCTCATTCCTTTGTAAGTTGATCGCTCATTTCTCTTTGGCTGACTTGAAATTTTTTCTTCAACATCTGTAATATGTTTTCTTGTGATTTCTTGGAAGTCTTAGAGCTAAAGATTGTTTTCTTTTAGCAATTGTTAAAAAAAATCAGCCTCTTTCTTTTTGAATAGAGCCTCTTCTCTATACTTTTTTATCACTGTAATTTTAAGTATCTTATGTATCATATTCTCTTTTCATCATCTCTGTCTCTTAACTTCCCTTTAGTATACAGTCCATCTCTTTGTGTTACATGCAGGGTAGTTTCTTTTACTCTCTCTTCCAATTAACAAATTCTTTATGTAGATGAGGCTAATTGTGTTTAATTCAAGAGTCAGCAAATTTTTTCTTAAAGGGCCAGGTTATAAATCTTCTGGATTTTGGGGCCATATGGTTTCAGTGGCAATCATTTTATTCTACCATTGGAACTTGAAAGTAACTAGAGGTGATACTAAACAAGTTGGCCTAACTGCATTCCAATAAAATTTATTTATCAAAATAGGCAGCTGGCCAATGGACCATAGTTTGTTGATTCCAACTTTAGTCTATTAATTGAGTTTTTAAAATTATTTTCCAGTTTTAGAGGTACCATTTTCTTCTCATTTTTCAAGTCTTCTTTTATATTTCTAATGGTCTCTTGTAGCTTGTAGATATTGTCAGTAATTTTTGGTATATTTTAGGCATATTACATGCAATTATTTTATATCTTATTTTTTGATATTCTAATATCTTAATTTTCTTTCAATACTTTTTTTCTAATGAGTGTTGCTTCTTCTTACACTCATAGTTCCTTGCTCACCTGTGTGCTTTGTGATTTTTTTCTGTGTTTCTCATTTTTCTCCCTAAGATTCAATAGGAATTGGAATAAAATTATATCATTCTGCAGAAAATTAAGGTTTTCTTCTAGTAAATTCTCAGGATGATAATCTGGAATATTTAAAATTTGGAAATATTTAAAGCTTCTCCTAAGCAGTTTATTTCACCACCCATGTTAATTACACAGTGTTAATTCAGACTGAACTCATGGATTATTGTAGCTACTCAATTACAGGAAATACAATTATTCCACATTCATCACAATGCTTCTGTAGTAGCCATGAAAATGTCCCACTTATATTTCCTGCTACAGGGAGCATAATTGATTGATGGTCCCCTTGCTAAGATTTTGAATACATGGCTGCTTTGGAACTAAGGATATACACCCAATCAGTGTCTGAGCACAGCGAAAATACTAATACAGGCCAATTTATGCAAGATCTGAGACCCCTTCAACTGGGGACTTTGGTTCTTTGATTTTCCATTGACCTGACCAAAGTTGCTGTCTTGTACTGTGCTTTAGTCTAAAATTCTTCCTACCTAATCTTCATGTGTTATCTCCACTGCACCTGTGCTAGATCTGTGTCATTCTGAAGGCTCTCTATGCCTTCTTGACTTCCACTATTTTCTCCATAAGTGACGTTTCTTCCAGTACACCTTATACGCATCTGATCCTGCCTTGGCATCTACTTGTCAATAGCAAGTACTTGTATCAAACTAACATACTCCCATATTTTAGTCCGGTAAAAATAAGACCCTAGATTATTTTATAAATAAATACTTGTATAGTTATAGCCATTATATATAGCTGCTTAAAGTTAGCAGCTAAGTTAGCAGCTAAGGATAAGATATTGTTAAATTAGACTGTTTTCAAAAAAGGATGTTGATCTAACCTAACTCAATATAGAATAATATATCATCTCTGACACTTGTCCAAAAATAGAACTGATCTTAATAGTCTACGAAATCTAGTTGATTACCTAGGGAGTATAATATATAATTCTTCCTCTAGAAGCATTAAAATGTGGCTTTATATTAAACTGTACTAGCCCTCTGCTGCCTATGTGGACCTCATTGTTTATTTCTCTCACTACATCAAATACCAGGTCTCTTTTCCCACCACTTTTAATACTCTTTACTGAATTGTGCTTGGCATATATTGAGGAAACTTGGAAAATTTTTCATATAAAATATATCCTTGTATTTAAAAATTGTATGCTATTGAGGGTATTCTTGGATTTTTAATGGAATATCAAATATAACCCAAAGGCAAATTTTTTCTCTTGTCCCAATTTTAGGATTAGCAGTTCTCTTAAGAAACTAATTTGTTATGTCTGATGCATACACTGAGTTGTGGAACTGATCACGTTTACAGTTTATACTGCCTGCTAAAAACTTTAGAGGCTGAAGTATAATTTTGTGTATTAATCAAACTTCTGGTTTCATTTTATTTATCAGCTTTCTTTCTCCATAGTCCCATATGTATGAATATATGTATGTTCTTATGTATTGCTGAGCAATACTACAGAGTATGGCTGTAAGCGCAATTTGTTTATTCATTCACCTGTCATGGACATTTTTAAACCTAACACTACATATGTATTCATTTATTTTACAGTACTTTTCTTGGCAAAATTTTTGATTTAAAAATCTGTGATTTTTTTCAGTTGACATTATTCCATAAATATTTATCAGTATGGTTTTATAGTCATCATTTTTATTGATTTAATGTCAGATACTATTCCTTCAAATGTGTAAACTATAACTTGATTTATTATTTACATTAATGTGACATAATAAAAATATTAAGCTATAAATATCCAAAAGCATTCCCCTTCTCTGTTTGTCTCTGATATTTTTGTTTGATGACTTTTAAATCTTTCTATGACTATCTGAGTATATAGTGAGGGGGTAACTGGGACAGGTAAGAGAGTAGAACTAGAAAGAGAAAGGAAAGCAAAACAGGAGAGTTGTTTGAGACTAGAGTTTTATCCTGGTAGAGAGAGAGTGAATACTGAGGGCAGCAGCTTGTGATATAAGATTTGGCAAGATTTGTTATTTGTTGTGTAAAATAATTCTTTCTTCCTCACTTCTCAAGAATACATTCAGAATATATACATGATTCAGAAAAGCCTTTGTAATCCAATCTGAATTTCTTCAGGAAATAAAAAAAATCATATAAAAAACACATCTATATTTGTTTTACTCTTAGTTTTTTTCCCCTTATTAGCTTACAAGTATAGGAAAATCTTTAATAAAACTAAGTGATATGTTTTTAATACTTTTATTTGTGCCTTTATTACTACCTTTAGGTAGTAAAGTTGAAAATGCTATTTGTAAGTTGAATATGAAGAAGTTTGGTGTGGTTGTATTATCTGATATAGAGAAATTAAAAATGACCTAACCAATAATGGAATAGAAATAAACCCAATAGGGATAAATTTAATATATTTAGAAATAGGAACAACCAAAAAAAGAGTCACTGAATAAAATGGAGAGATACTGCTTAGATAAATGTGCCATGAAAAACATGTGACATGTATTTATAAAGCAATATGATTTTAAGAATAATAGTAAGTATCAGGTATAGGTAATTTATATGTATCATTTATACATTCTGTATGTTGTTAAATCTGCAGTTTAAAGGGAAAAGATAGTGAAAGAAAAGCAAAAAATAACGATCATTTGAAATACAACTTTCAGAGGGCAAAAAAAACTTAAAAAAAATTTTCAGTAAGTGCTCTTGGTTTTGCCTTATTTTAACAGGTGAGGAATGTTTTCAGAGGTCTCTAATCAATACCAGGGCAGATGTAGACAAATAGGCTTAAATATTAGCAAGAGAAAGTGGAGGTAAGAGGTGGAATCTATTTTTGGCCATAGGTGTGATCAAGATGAAAATGAGCCTGGAAGAAAGATCATGGACTGAAGATATGTTGAATGTGAAGAGCCATAGTTTCCTTGGATGGATAGACTGTAGCCTGCCTGAATAGATAAGTCCACATCAGATGATCTTCTGAGGTCCCTAGCAGCTTTAGAAACCTCCAACTCATTTCAGTGATTAGGTTAAAAATGAAATAATATTTATATTAATTCTGATTAGGCAATCCATCAGCATGTTCAGGACAAGTATATTTGTGATCAGTGAAGGTAGAGCTGATAAGTATTCTTATCAGTTCCATATTCCAAGCATTCTTAGATTTTGTATACATGTATGAAGCTTCCATTAATGTTTAATGAAATAATCTAGGAATATAAAATATATTTGCAAGTATAGACACCTTCATTTAAAATCCTAGCCAGATTGGTTATAAACTCATCTAGTCTCAGTATTTTCCAGTAAATCCTTATTATCAGGAAGGTGCTTACTAAACACTTAACAATGTAAGAATGACTAACACACTTTGGAGAAACAGATTGGGGTGATAAGATTTTACTTTTCACTGCATATACTGCTTCACTTATTTACTTTTTTTAAAGAACAATAGTATTTTTAATAAAGATGAAATTAAGCTATAAAATTAAAACAAAGGCAGGCATTTAATATTAAGTGACTGGCAGTATGTCTGTTGAATACTTAAATGACTAGAAGTGTATAATTCTTTGCTGGCATCCACTGTTTCTTACTCTAAATAAAGGCCATGTCTCTACACATCTGTAGTATAGTTATTTAGTATAACTATTCTGTGAATAGTTAGTATACACAGAAGAGGTGCTTACTAAATGTTGGATAAATGAAAAAAATGGTTTCATTAGACATGTACTTACCAAATTAGCATAAAACACACAAACATACTCAAAAACAAATACTTGCTCTGACATATGATAGCTGGAAGTCAATCGTATTTATTTCTATTTTTATGGTTGCTGATCAATATTCAGTGTTTCTTTTTAAAGGATATGAACTCTGACACAAGTTAGACCCAGCCTTTAAAATTGTACTTCTTCAATTTAAAGCCTCCATATATTTTTTAGCAAATGAGATGTCTAGATTAGGAAAGTATGGCATCAGATTTCAGGTTAACCCTAGAGTTTAAAAACTAAACTAGGCATGGATCAGTGTTTTCCAGAAATTAGTGACACCCTTTTGTAATTCAGTTTTCCAACTGATATGGAGTGACTATCTCAGATACTGTTTCTGCATTTAAGCCCATAAGAATTATTGTGAAAGCAAGCAGAACTCATGAGAGACCAGGGGGTTAGAGAGAAGGAACCCTTGCAGTGAAAAGAATCAAGGATTGTCTTTAGAACCCATGCTACCTTGAGCAACCAGGTCAAAAACGCTTCCTGTAATGAAGATCCATCCATTACCATGACATGCAAGCTCTAGCTGTAGATCACTTTCATGGTCTCCAAAGAAGCTAAGCAGTTATCAGTAACATTCAAAAATCCACTGGAAAGTCATTCATTTCACTTTATGGTCCTAATTAGCCATTTGTATAGTTCTATAATTAAATATGTTCCTTTCTCATCAAGTTTTTCACTTTAGTAATGATACCACTGTGCCACAAACAGGCCCCATGCTGCTGGGTTTGGGACTTATTCATAGCATTTAATTGGTCACCCAGTGGTTAGCCAATAACCCCTTCTATGGGAAGCAACACTCTGAATGCTGTTAATGGGCTAGAGGCACAGTGATTGCCTCCTGGTACCCAGCAGTACTGGGAATAAAGCAATTTCCTCCACTGTGTTGTGTGCCCAATAGCTAATCCTCTCCACTCCTGAAATGCACACTATTTGGTTATAAGTATTTGTGCTGGCTTACTTACCGCTGGGTTGTTAATAGGCAGTGATTCTTCAATGCTCCTTCAGTGAAGTTACAGTCTGCTTGCTGACTGCTAATTAAAACAAGTTTGCTCTCTAAGACTGCAACTAAAAGGTAGCAAGGTCATTTTATTTAATGCAGTAACCTTTTATTTAACAATGTTGATACACTATACATACGTGCACATTTTGTAAACTGGCAAGTCTATTATTGATTGCTTCAAAAGAACAAAAATTGAGCTACTGACTAGTCTGCTTTCCTTTGAAGTGAAATTGTTAAAATTCCTGAGTCTAGGCCTCTGTTATACAGTTGAAACACAGCTTGCTGCAGGATTCTATTTACAGTATTTAAGCTTCTGAAAACAAAAAGGAAAATATCAACTGTACTAACCATAAACGTTCAAGCCATTGAAGTAATACTTAGCTTTGTTTCCCATGTGCTTTGTTTTAATTATCGTTTGATGTATGAAAGGGCATTATAGAGGCTCCAACTTAGAAAGTGAAGTGATCGGTAGATGGCACTTCCTAACCATCTGCTTGGTATAAATACATATAATTAAGTCTTAGAAATGGGGTTCTGGGAAATAAAATTTTAAAAAATCAAGTGACTGCTAACAAGTCAAAGATGATCATACTTTTGCTTGTATATTGCCCTGATTTTTTTTTTTTTATGTCACATCTCATTGAGATCTCAGGAAAAAAAAATTCTAATTTGCAAAATTTTTGTTGTGTACTTCTTTCGTAACATTCTAGAGATTCATCTCTAGTGATGACAAAGAAAACAATGCAGTATACTCTGTAAGACAATATGGTACCTCTTCCTGCCCTCGGCACTTTTCAGAGAGCCAGGAATGTCAGAGTGAATTACTCAAGGCTCTCAAAGTTACTCTGCCTCAAAGTTAAACGTTATTGCTTTAGAAAATCTACTTCTCACTCTCAACCATTAAAAAAAAAAATAGAGGTAAATTTAAAATTCTTTTACTCACAACCAGAAAAACAGACATTTTAAAGACAAAATAGGAAAAAACAGTGTCTCCTGGGGCAAGGTGACGTCACAAGCAATTTTTCTCTAGTGTGTAAAGCAAAACACATTATAGGAGGTTTTAATATCAAGAATTTAAATGCCATTTTGGAGTTGGAGTTTCCTGTATTGTATACTCTGTAAAAGATGTTTATATGTAGCTGTAATTATGCAGGTACAAGTGCCTGTAGTTAACAAAAAAAACAATTCACTTAAATGTTTTTCATATTGTATCATGGTAAATCAATACTATTTCCTTACTGCTTCTGGAATAATAGACAAAAAAGATGTATATACATTTAAGTTGTGTAATAAATTGTGTAAACTGAAGTGTAATAAATATGTTCTAAAACCAACATCCAATAAATTATCTTTAAAATTCCTGTTTGATGATACTTCTTCAGACCATTCATTGAGTTATAGTAGAAACAACTTATAATCAGTTCAAATTGAATGAATGTATATATGCATACAACAGATATAAATCTTCATTAGTAGTGATGACTCACTGATAATGAAGAAATAACAAAATACTTGTAAGTTGGAAATCTTTTTCTGCCATTAGCAAGTTACCTGATCTTAGACATATTATTTTCTCTCTTTAGTCTTTACTAATATGGAAAATAGTAGTAAATAGATTTATCTACTATTAGTCATTATCTCCTAAAATATTTTGAAATGCTTATTCATCTACATCCATATTACTATCCTTAAATTATATATATGATATGTAGTATATATAGAGAGGTATTTATAAGCTCATCCGATTTGTGATAAGGATAATTCTGAAAGTATTACTTATCTAGTATTTTGTGTGCATGTGTGCTAAGTCTCTTCAGTTGTGTCCAACTCTTTGCAACCCCATGGGCTGTAACCCACCAGGCTTCTCTGTCCATAAGTCCTCCAGGCAAGAATATTGGATTGGGCCTCCCACAAAGGATCTTCCCAACCCAGGGATTGTACCCACTACTCTTACGTCATCTCCTACATTGTTTTTTTAACCACTAATGCCGACCTGGAAAGTCCATAGTATTTTGTGAAGTAGAACACTAAATACTAAGGTCAGGAAATAGTCTAGTGTAGACAGTTAAGAGTAGAAACTCCATAGTGAGGCTCTCTGTTTGTCACCCACTGTCTGTGTGATATAGGACAGTTGACTTAACTTGTATGTACCATAGCTTCTTTATTTTTGCAGCAGAGGAAATTACAATATCCTCCATAGAGTTAATAATAACCTCCATAGAGTTACTGGGTGGACTAAATGAGATAATGCAAAAAGTCCTTCTAATATAGCGTTGGAATGTTAATCATCATTCCAACTCAGTAATCATCAATTAACATTATCACTATCTGCAAAAATCTCATTTGATTCTTGCCACAACCCTTACTAGATTCATTCATTTATTCAACAAATATATGTGATATATATATATATATATATATGTATAAATGTAATTTTAGTATCCGTGTCTGATATCATAAGATGTATTGGTGTCTACAGACAGTGTAGTCAACATCATTTCTGTCTTCATGGGCTTTAAAATTTTTGAAGCCATTAAATTTGAGTAAATGTGAAAACAAGTTATTCCTGCTGATGTGATTGCTGAAAAGGAAGGAAGTGTATATTACTAACAAAAGAGCGTAGATTTGAACATGAGCTCTGGAACAAGAGATTTTATGTATGTGATTGCTCTGTGGTAAACATCACCAATGAGTGATGGATGCTGGGCTGCATCAGCATGCATGCTGCGTGTGGAGTACTATAGGGAGTAGACTCGGCTTCTGCAGGATGTAGGCAGTTACTTCCAGCACATGGTAAAGGAAAATCAGGAGAGGGAGAGAAGAGCAGTGAAGAACATGCAAGATAAAACCAGTCAGTTCCGATGTGCTGAGCCTAGATTCAGTTATAGGAACCATTTGAAGTTTAAGGTGTCTGAAGCAAATAGGGACTAGATTAAGGAAAAGAAATATAAAAATGAAGAAGAAAAGAAGAGAATTGAAAGACAGGAAGAGGAAAAGGAAAAAGAGAGCCTTTACAATAGGATTGGATAAAGAAGAGAATAAGAAAATAAATGAGAAAATATTAAGAAAAAGATATTATGTTGTAGCGTTCTTGATTCAGGTGGGAAGATAAGTCAAGGGATATATTTGAGTCCATTTAAATTTCAAGAGTTAGGGATCCCACACCATGTTTCATTCAGGTCAGCGGAGGGACTAATTTTATCTGGTGACTGAATAAGAGACAGAAAACCAAAGCTACTTAAAGAACTTGGAGATAATTCCACTTTGCAGGCTAAATGGTCTGTGAATTTTATCTAGGTATGGTCTGGCGCCTAAAGATGCTGTGGTGAGCTTACAATGCGAAGAACAAAATGTATTGGGCTTTAAAGGACAGTAATAAGGTTGAGAGACACCTGAGGTGAGAGAGAATGAACTTATATTACTCTCAGAATTTTCTCATTTATGATTAGGGAAGGTTATTATTGGGACCTGAGACAAAGACAAATCTATTAAAAGATTTAAGAAATAATGTATAGTGTGTATAATGTGTCACCAGAAGCAGTGTTCTGGATGTAAACAAAGAATATTAAAAAAATACAATTTATTATGATATTTCACTCTTTTAGGAATCTGTTCCACATAAAGAAAGTCTTCATTTACTTTTTGAGAACTTTCACACCTGTAAGCATTCATGGACATTTATTTTTGTATTTACTCATTTATTTGCAATTTGAAATTTATTGATTTTAATGCTCCCTGATGGATTCAGGTGCCCAAGGGATGAATACATTTGACTTTTTGCTAAGATATACCATTTAACCATAAGTACTGCCAGGCTGTCGTATGGATAGTCACTGATCTAAGGAGTGGTTATTCCTATTTGGTTGCCTTTAATGACACTTCTAAATGCCGTAGCTGTTGGTTATTATCCTTGCCACTATAGTGTTGCAATTTTTGAGATTTAAATCCTGTTTCCTTGAATAAATTGGCTCCAGAAGGAAAGAAAGTCAACATCCAGTATGATAAGAGTAATGTGGATAAGACTTTGTGTAATTAAGATAAGGTAAGCTAAGACTTTGTGTGCAATAGTCTAATAGATTATCTGACAAAGACCTTTGGAAACTATGGATTTACTGAAAAAAATGCTTTGTTGTACTTATGAGAAGAGCAGTAGTTATTCTGGTGGAGCACAGAGAAATGCTCTATTAACATGTCCAGAAGAGGCAGAGAAAGTTTCATTAAAGACATAACTCTTGAACTGTGATACGAGGGTTGAGTAGATAAGAAGGCTGCATCCTTTGGCTGGAATGCATTGTGTACCTGTTGCCAGATATAGTAGCCTACTCCAGTGTTGTGGTAGTAACAACTGAAATGTTTGGGCAGACCTGAGCTATTTCAGAGGTGGAAATGCAATGTTTGATGACTGAATATGGTGGAAGTGGGAAATGAAGGATCTAAGAGGACCAAAATTAGGTTTAGGCAATTGGTTCATTAGGGATATAGGAAACAAAGGTAGAATAAAGGAGAAAAGACAAGTCAGAGGTAAAGGTAAAGTCGCTCAGTCGTGTCCGACTCTTTGCGACCCCATGGGCTGAAGCCTACCAGGCTCCTCTGTCCATAGGATTTTCCAGGCAATAGTACTGGAGTGAATTGCCATTTCCTTCTCCAGGGGATCTTCCTGACCCAGGGATTGAACCCAGATCTCCCACATTGTAGATAGACGCTTTACCATCTGAGCCACCAGGGAAGTCGAGGGGAAAATCAATATGTTTAAAATGAGGATAATGATAACATATATCTCATAGGTTTGTCATGAGCAATAATTGAGTTAATAAGCACAGAGTTTAAGGAACAATGTTTATGCAATGTACCCCAGAGAAGGGAACAGCTACCCACTCCAGTATTCTGGCCAAGAGAATTCCATGGACAGAGGAGCCTGGTGGACTACAGTCCATGGGGTCGCTCTGAGTCAGACACAACTGAGCAACTTTCACTTTGCTTATGCAATGTAATTACTTAATAAACGTTAACAGTTATCATTAAGAGATATAATAAGTAAATTAATGTATAACAAATTGATAGACCATTATGGTAAATACCATGCCACACAGTAAAAAAATTCAAGGTAGCATAAAGAAATAAAAGCATACGCCTTAATTAAGAGAACACTCTGACTAATATCATGTGAAATATTGAGTCAAAGTTGTAGAAAGATGCTCAGAAGTGAAATCTGCTGAGTTAGGTTGGTAGGCTCTGGAAATTTTCACATTAAAAATTTTCTCTATAAACATTAATATTGAATTTGTCTATAAATTCTGAGGTGAAAATGGGCTATATACAAATTGCTTATGAACATGTTGTATTAAAAGAGACGCTGAATTAAAGAAACAAGAAGGGGGACAATTGAGTTTGTAATTCAGTTCAGAGAAACTCTATGAAATTCTCTCACTGAAAGAGCAATGGTTTTATAAAGAGCTGGTGCTAAGTTTGGAATGAGGGGTGAGAGGAAAGCTAAGAGAAGAACAAGGAACCAAAGGAGAAACAATATGGAGAAGTTGGCTGTCACAGAGGAAAGGAGAAAGAGAACACATGGAAAACCAAGCTTTGCTTGGAAATATAAAAGATCAGTGGTGCTTCAAAACTCATGGAGAAAGTAGGACCAATGTTTTTGACCAAACACTAAAAGAAAGAAAACAGTTGAAAAATGTAATCAACCCAGACCTGATGTTACAGGAAAAGGGATG
Organism: Capra hircus; assembly: GCF_001704415.2. NCBI lineage: Eukaryota > Metazoa > Chordata > Mammalia > Artiodactyla > Bovidae > Capra > Capra hircus. The sequence continues at coordinate 50,007,482 of NC_030815.1, read as the reverse complement.
GAAGCATGTAATTTATGAAAGCATTAACAAAATAACAGATCACATGAATCTCAGCAGTTTAAAATGAAAAAAAAAATTAAAAGACTATAATGGAAATAAGGGTTTTACTGTGGTGTGTTCTAAAAAGCTGAAGTTAGGCATGCTGCTGCTGCTGCTGCTAAGTCACTTCAGTCGTGTCTGACTCTGTGCGACCCCAGAGACAGCAGCCTACCAGGCTCCCCCATCCCTGGGATTCTCCAGGTAAGAACACTGGAGTGGGTTGCCATTTCTTTCTCCAATGCATGAAAGTGAAAAGTGAAAGTGAAGTCGCTCAATAAGTATACTTTAGCGTAAATAATTTGGCTGGCTTTAAATATTATAGAAACATTTACTGCAAATCCTTAGGACTGAGATTGGGGGATTGTAACTGATTGTATCAGTTAACAGTGAATGAGAACTGTATAAGAGTGATATTTATGTTAATATATATAAGATAAATTTGTGAAATGTTCTGAGTATGTTGGAATACATGAGATCATACATAAGACGTTGTAAGGTTTAAAGATGAAATGTATAACAATCTTTTAAAAATCTCTGAAAGGAATGTAAAAAATAAAACCATTTAAATTTATGCTTATACTTTGCAGATAACATGAAAGATAATATTGGAAAGGGATTTCAGTGTTCATAAAAAACATGCAAGTAAATTATAACTAAAACTTATCTCTGAAACCAAATATTTATTTGACATATAGAAATGGAGATACAAAAATCACCTTTTAAAATGCACATGCCAACAGTTTTTGAGTATTTAATCGAAACGGATAGAAATATATCAGCAAATCTTTTTTTCTTAAAGCTACAAATAAGGATCACTTTTATGTCTTCTTCTGGTGATTCTATGGTGTTAGACAAAAAGAATCATCCCTGAAGTGAATAGTTTGGCAGCTATGAGTATGAGTAAATTCCTATTGAAATAGAAATAAATTGAATGGTAAGAATGATCAAGTGTATGGGAGCTGACCCCTTTCTAAGATGTCAGAGAAGTTTGAAGGATCATTAGTAATGATCTTTACACCTAATTTGGTTGTCCTCCTTGGACCCTTTAGTTCCCACTGCTGCCATGCTCAGTCATCAAACATTGCCATTTCCATTTCTGAAATAGCTCATGTCTGCCCGGACATTTCAGTTGCCACTACCATTATGCTATTATAGGACACCATACTTGAGCAGATAAAGAGTACACCAACCAGAAGATATAGCCCTCTAATCTACTCAACTCTCCATCTCAGATTAAAAATTATGTTTTTTAATTAAGTTTTCTTTGCCAGCTTTGGACATTTTAATGGAGGATTTCTCCATGCTCCAATCAGAATAAGTACTGCTTTCATATAAACACAATGTATTTTTTTCAGTAAATCCATAGTTTCCCAAGGCCTATATCAGAAGACCTTTTAGAGTATTGCTCTTGAAAGAAGAGATAAATCTGAAAAATTTAAATACCTAATTAAATATTCCTAGTTGCAAAAGTATTGATAGTTTAGATAAAAGTAAAATAAGAAAAAAACAATAGTAACATAGAAAATTTAATAAATTGCTTTTTTGCAAGAAAGAAAGAGGAAAACTAACATGAAGGAAATAATGACTAAAAGTTAGATGTTTGAACTGATATTACAAAAGCCCTGAGATGTTTTATTTTTCCTGATACCCCAAGGGCTCTGTTTAATTCTGACACTTGGACAGCAAAAGTGGCTGAGGGTCTATAGGAAGCAGAGACTCAGAGTGGAACATCAGCATCAAGAAAGGGCTTAAAAACAAACACCGTACTCTCCTATAAAGGTTGACCAGGACACATTCCACTATTGGCACAGGGAGAAGACAATGATTTTGATTCTCACTAACTTGATATAAATAAATATATATACATATCCATATATATGTGTATATATATATATATATATATCTGAAGTTATTGATATTTCTGCCAGCAATCTTGATTCCAGCTTGTGTTTCTTCCAGTCCAGGGTTTCTCATGATGTACTCTGCGTATAAGTTAAATAAGCAGGGTGACAATATACAGCCTTGACGTACTCCTTTTCCTATTTGGAACCAGTCTGTTGTTCTATGTCCAATTCTAACTGTTGCTTCTTGACCTGCATACAGATTTCTCAAGAGGCAGGTTAGGTGGTCTGGTATTCCCATCTCTTTCAGAATTTTTCACAGTTTTTTGTGGTCCACACAGTCAAAGGCTTTGGCATAGTCAATAAAGCAGAAATAGATGTTTTTCTGGAACTGTCTTGCTTTTTCCATGATCCAGCAGATGCTGGCAATTTGATCTCTGGTTCCTCTGCCTTTTCTAAAACCAGCTTGAACATATGGCTGAAAGTGAAAAGGACCTAAAAAGCCTCTTGATGAAAGTGAAACAGGAGAGTGAAAAAGTTGGCTTAAAGCTCACCATTCAGAAAACAAAGATCATGGCATCTGGTCCCATCACTTCATGGGAAATAGATGGGGAAACAGTGGAAACAATGTCAGACTTTATTTTTGGGGACTCCAAAATCACTGCAGATGGTGACTGCAGCCATGAAATTAAAAGACGCTTACTGCCTGGAAGAAAAGTTATGACCAACCTAGATAGCATATTCAAAAGCAGAGACATTACTTTGCCGACTAAGGTCCGTCTAGTCAAGGCTATGGTTTTTCCTGTGGTCATGTATGGATGTGAGAGTTGGACTGTGAAGAGGGCTGAGTGCCGAAGAATTGATGCTTTTGAACTGTGGTTTTGGAGAAGACTCTTGAGAGTCCCTTGGACTGCAAGGAGATCCAACCAGTCCATTCTGAAGGAGATCAACCCTGGGATTTCTTTGGAAGGAATGATGCTAATGCTGAAGGTCCAGTACTTTGGCCACCTCATGTGAAGAGTTGACTCATTGGAAAAGACTCTGATGCTGGGAGGGATTGGACAGGAGGAGAAGGGGACGACCCAGGATGAGATGGCTGGATGGCATCACTCACTCGATGGACGTGAGTCTGAGTGAACTCTGGGAGTTGGTGATGGACAGTGAGGCCTGGGTGCTGCGATTCATCGCAAAGAGTTGGACACGACTGAGCGACTGAACTGAACTGAACTGAACTGAACTGAACTAATATATACATATATATATATATATCAAATTTTATCTAAAAATGTAAACTCCAATTCTGTTCTTTCAATTTGTGTGTGATTCAAATTAATTTTACCTGTATATCAGAAAATATCAAAATGAAGAAAGTAATACAAAACTTGGTCTCAGGGTTGTGATTCATTCAAGTTCTATCAGAGCAAATACAAATTCCTTTGGGAAAACAATCCAACAGTTAGTGCTCCACAGGATACATATTATAAATCATATTACCCACATTTAAAATTGCTCAAGTTACAGTTCACCAAAAGCAAGATTTTAGGGGAATAAGGAAAAATTTCAGTTGGAGAACTCCAGATACTAAGAAAATATTTTTTAAAGTTATTAAATAAATATGTCTAAAATAATGATTGAAGTAATTGGGCTTTAAAGAAAATCATAATGCAGTGTGGGTAAAATATTGGCTTGTTGAGGTAATTTAAATGCAGTTTTATATCTGAAAAATATATTATTGTAGTTAATATAATAAGTGTATAATGGAGGTTTAGATGCAGATGAAGAGAGAATATATAAATGGAAATGCTGATGTGGGAAAATTACCCAAAGTACAGCACAAAGACATAAAAATTATAAAGCAGAGGTTATGAGAAAAAAAGAGTAAATTGAGAAAGTCTAATTTGCATATAATATGGGTGATGATAGGAAGATTAGAGAAAATATGTTTAGAAATAATGAATAAAATTTTATCAGAACTTATGAAAGACTCCAAACTTCAGGAGGTAAATCTAGTTGAGAAAAAGAAAATCAATGTGATTCCACACCTAGAAACATGGTAGAGAAATTGTAGACTTCCAAAGACAAATTCCTAATAGCTACTAAAAAAGTAAAGACAGATTACCTACAGTGGAAGAATAATTATCCTTAAATGCCTTCTGAAAGTAAAAATAAGGTTCAGATGACATTGGATTATATTCACAGCACATAAAAAATATTATTAAACTAACAATGTATACCCACCTAAAAATAAGAAAATTATATATATTTGATATAAAATTAAGGAAATTTACCATTGAAAGATCTTCAAGTCAAAAGAAAAAAAAATTAAAGGTTTATTTTTGGAAGAGGTAAATTAAACTCAGAAGGAGGATTAATATGCAAGATGCAATGACAATATTTTGGACAACAGTAAGTACTTATGGTGTAAAATAATGATGATAAAATATTATTACTAATAGGAGTTTTTTTTGAGGTAGAAATAAAGATAAAGCTAATAATGTAGTAGAAAACAGTTTATATTCATTAAGGAAGAGAAGTTGAGTATGTTAGATTTTAGCATGTAAATTACTTTAGTATATTTTAAAGACAGTACCTAAATATGGAAACATCATATACAAACTTCAAAATTTTAAATAAGAAAAAGAAATTGAAGGATAACTTCATGGAACCAATCAGTCAGTTCAGTTGCTCAGTCATGTCCAACTCTGCGATCCCATGGACTGCAGCATGCCAGGCTTCCCTGCCCATCACCAACTCCTGAAACATGCTCAAACTCTAGTCCATTGCGTTGGTTATGCTATCCAGCTATCAAATCCTCTGTCATCTCCTCCTCCTGCCTTCAATCTTTCCCAGCATTGAGGCCTTTTCCAATGAGTCAGTTCTTTGCATCAGGTGGCCAAAGTATTGGAGTTTCAGCTTCAGCATCAGTCTTTCCAATGAACACCTAGGACTGATCTCCTTTAGGATGGACTGGTTGGATTTCTTTGCATTCCAAGGGACTCTCAAGAGTCTTCTCCAACACCACAGTTCAAAATCATCAATTCTTTGACACTCAGCTTTCTTTATGGCCCAATTCTCACATCCATATGTGACTACTGGAAAAACCATAGCTTTGACTATAAAGACCTTTGTCAGTAAAATAATGTCTCTGCTTTTTAACATGCTGTCTAGGTTTTTCATAACTTTCCTTCCAAGGAGCAAACATCTTTTAATTTCATGGCTGCCATCACCATCTGTAGTGATTTTTAGAGCCCAAGAAAATAAAGTCTGTTACTGTTTCCATTGTTTCCCCATCTATTTGCTATGAAGTGATGGGACTGGATGCCATGATATTCATTTTTTGAATGTTGAGTTTTAGGCCAACTTTTTCACTCTCCTCTTTCATTTTCATCAAGAGGCTCTTTAGTTCCTCTCTGCTTCCTGCCATAAGGGTGGTGTCATCTGCATATCTGAGATTATTGGTATTTCTCTCATCATATTGATTCCAGCTTGTGCTTCATCCAACCCAGCATTTCGCATGATGTACTCTGCATATAAGTTAAATAATCAAGGTGACAATATACAGCCTTGACCTACTCCTTTCCCAATTTGGAACCAGTTCATTGTTCCATATCTGGTTCTAACTGTTGCTTCTTTACCTGCATACAGGTTTCTCAGGAGGCAGGTAAGATGGTGTGGTATTCCCATCTCTTTAAGAATTTTCTACAGTTTGTTGTGATCCACACAGTGAAAGGCTTTAGCCTAGTGAATGAAGCAGAAGTAGATGTCTTTTCTGGAATCCTCTTTTTTTTTCTAGGATCCAGTGGATGTTGGCAATTTGATCTCTGGTTCCTCTACCTTTTCTAAATTCAGCCTGAATGTCTGGATGTTCTCACTTCACATACTGTTGAAGCCCGGCTTGGAGAATTTTAAGCATTACTTTACTAGCATGTGAGACGAGTGCAATTTTGTGGTAGTTTGAGCATTTTTTGGCATTGCCTTTCTTTGGGATTGGAATGACAACTGACCTTTTCCAGTCCTGTGGCCACTGCTGAGTTTTCCAATTTGCTGGCATATTGAGTGCAGCACTTTCACAGCACCATCTTTTAGGATTTGAAATAGCTCAGCTGGCATTCATCACCCCCATTAGCTTTGTTCTTAGTGATGCTTCGTAGAAGTCAAGAAAGAACAAGCAAAGAGGTTGTATCACAGTGAGCAGTCACAGAATAGAAGGATAAGATTAAAATAAAACAGATTAGTAATTACATTTTAAAAGATTAAATTCACCATTAGTTAATTATAGATTTTAGGACATTTTTCATTTTTTCCCAAATTTATGAATAAATTGCAGAGAATTATTGAAGGAAAACCTTGGTTACAAAATGTGGATTATTTTATACCATCAGAGTTCTCAGTATTTCTTAATGAACTTAAATACTCTTCCTCATCTCATTATTTTCCTTGGGTCTGATTATTTTGCCTAGGTAAAGTTGAGTCATGTTTCAACAAAGATAAATTAAGGTTAAAAAAAAAAGAGAGAGGAAAATGGCAGAAGGATAAGGCTTTAGAAAGGAGAATGAAGCTAAACTGATGGATACCAAAAATAAATAAGAAGAGAGAGATGGCAACATTAACAGAGAAATAAAGAGAAAATGAAAAATAAAAACAAAAATGAAAGGGAATGGCAAAAAGAAAGCAAGAATATAGTAATTAGATGTTTTAAGAAAAAGGCAGTATAAATATGCGCTCAGATATTTGACAGATATAAATAACTTTTGAAAAATTCTACCTTTAAACCATGAAATGAATTACCTAGCATTTAAAAAAAAATTGCCTTGACATTTTGCTGATAGAAATGCAACAATAAAAGTGAGTATGGCATCTTCTATTGAATTTTATAGATTTCTAAATGTCTCAATTCTATATTCTGAAATTATATGTGAAGTATATATACTTCACATATAATTCTTGAAGAAATACATATACATATTATTCTTGAAGATAAAATTAGTTTTACCTTGAAATTTAATAGTATTGTGTAAAGACTCTTCCCCTAAGTTATTCAAGATTATGATATAGGTTAAGAATAAAGTCTCATTTTATCAGTATATTATTCTAGAAAATATTGTCTTCCTGAAAAATTAGATCTGCAAGTACCTATTAAATAACATGAAATACAAATATATACTTTAATTAACTTCTATTTTTTTTATATTATAGGCAATTAGCATTTATTCTCCAAGGGATAATTTTCAAAGAACTGTTCTTTTATTTGTTATCCCTCCATTAATATGCACTGGTATTGCTACCAATTACATTTTTTCAGCTTTATAGAGACATAACTGACATATAAAATTATAAGATATTTAAATATATAATGTGATGGTTTGATTAACATATTCCTTATGAAAGTTTTCTCCTTATCTAATTAACACATCTATCACCTCACATATTTACCATTTTTGTTTGTTTTCTTGGTAATAATGGTTAAGTTCTAATCTCTCAGTAAATTTTAATTATACAATACACTTTTATCAGCTGCAGTCACCATGTGATACATTAGGACCTCAGATCTTAGTCATGTTAATTTGAAAGTGTTTACCCTTTCACCATCCTCTCCCTATTTCCCCCAACTCCCAGAGCCTGGCAACTACTTTTTTTCCTCTCTGTTTTTGTGAGTTTTATTTTTTTATTTTTTATTTTTTTTAAGATTCTGTGTGTAAATGATAACATGCAGTATTCACCTTTCTCTGATTTATTTTGTGGGGTCAGATGCTTAGGCAGGTCCAACTCTTTGCAACCCATGGACTGTAGGCCATCAGGCTCTGTCCATGGGTTTCTCCTGGCAAAGATATTGGAGTGGGTTGCTTTCTTCCTCCAGGGGATCTTCCCAACCCAAGGATTGAACCTGAACCTCTTATGTTTCCTGAATTGGCAAGTAGATTCTTTACCACTAGTGCCACCTGGAAAGTCCTGTCTTATTTTATGTAGCATAATAAATGCCCTTCATGTTCATCCATGTTCGTATAAATGAAAAAATTTATTTCTATCTTAAAGCTCAATAGTACTTTGTTGTATACATATGTTTATATATATGTAATACATCTTTATCCATTCATCCATGGACACTTAGGTTGTTTCCATATTTTAACTACTGTAAATTATGTTTTAGTGAACATGGGAGTGCATATATTTCTTCATTATTCTGTTTTCATATTTTTAATATGACAGAGAAATAGAATTGCTGAATCATACAGCAGTTCTACTTTTAATTTTTGGAGGAACTTCGGATGTACTTGTTTATATTCTTATCAACAGTGTACAAGAGTTTCCTTTACTCAACATCCTTGCCAGCATTTGTTATCTTTTGTCACTTTGATAATAGACATCTTGACAGATGTGAGATGATATCCTATTTTTTTTTGAATTTCATTTTTCTAATGATCAGTAGGCTTCCATGGCATCTCAGTAGGTGAGAATCCACCTTCCGTGCAGTAGATGCAGGAGACGTGGATTTGATTCCTGGGTTGGGTAGATCCCCTGAAGGAGGAAATGGCAATTGACTCTGGTATTCTTGCATGGAAAAATCCCATGGATGGAGGAGCCTGATGGGCTACAGCCCATGGAGTTGCAAAGAATCAGATCTTTTTCATATACCTACTGGCCATTTGTATCTCTTATTGATAAAATTTCTTTGCCCATATTTTAGTTGGATTTTTTTTTAAATTTTGAGTTGTAAATGTTTTGTGTATATTTTGGATAATAGCCACATACTGGATATGTCGTTTGCAAATATTTGTTTCCATTCCAAAGATTAACTTTTCCTTTTTTGGTTTTTTTGTTGACTTCTTTACTGTGGAGAAGTGTTTTCCTTTGATGTAGTCACACTTGTTTGTTTTTGCTTCTGTTCAAGTTTGTAAATATCAAAAAATCATTGCCAAAACCAATGTCAAAGAAATGAGTGATGTTTTCTTCTAGAAGTTGAGCTATTACAGGTCTTATGTTCAAGACTTTAATCCATTTTGAGTTGATTTTGTATATGATATATCATAAAAGTTACTTTCATTCTTTTGCATATTGTCATTCAAATTAGCTAGCACCATTTATTGATGAAGCCATCTTTTCCCCATTGTATATTCTTTGCTTCTTTATTGTAAATTAATTGACTATATATGTAAGGATTTATTTCTGGGCTTTTTATTCTTTTCCATGATCTATTTGTCTAAAGAATATTTACGAGCCAATCTTAAAAAAATTTCCAAGTTTAAATAACTCAAGACAAATAAAGATGAATTTATGAAATAGATGGGCATAGTAGATGTTAATTAATTTGATATAATATTTAGAATGAACCAGGAAATCATGTGCTTTTGCTTGTATTGCTTTTAATGTCAATTACATAAGGGAAATTGACATCCCCCAAGTATAAAATAATTTTAGTATCATATGATATCAAAATATTATTTACAGTTTCTTGAATAAAGGTAGTAGTTGACCCAAAGATACTATAAGTTAAATATCATTTACATAAGGGAAATTGACATCCCCCAAGTATAAAATAATTTTAGTATCATATGATATCATAATACTATTTAGAGTTTCTTGAATAAAGAGAATAGTTGACCCAGAGATACTATAAGTTAAATAAGCATTTCTGAGCTAAGCATCTCATCAGTACGAAATAAATATAGCTGATTTTGGACACTTACTGTGTTGAAAAATTTTCCAGGGGCATGGGGACCTTAGGTTCTTAGCTGCTTCTAAAGAAAATGGGAAGGTAAAGACCCAATGTTATAAATTTTAAACCAATTGTCTATGATTTTGTTTTGGATTCATATGCTTACAACTCTTTTAGATGGATTTGACTTCTTCAGACATTAATTATTAACTCTCCATAAGTGAACCCATAACTCCTTCCACGTCACCCAGACAAACAGCATCACAGGAGGCTCACTTGCTCACTTCAGTTACACAAAGCTTGTTATTGCCTAAGGTAGTCAAGAGTGATTGGTTTACTCCTGAAAGCTTTACCTAAACAGTTGCCGAATGAATGTTAACTTTGATCAATGTACTGTTCTGCAAAGAACATTCATGGGTCAGTCATGTTGGCACAGCCTTAAGGCAAATACTATCCTTTACACAGAAAAATCTGAAAGGGCATCTTGATGTAAATGTCTTTTGCTATGAATATATCCCTCGTATAATATATAATCAGATATGTTCCTGACTTGGAGGTTATTTATTATGTGAAGAGTAGCAGTGCTGATGGTGAAACTATTTGAAAATGAAAATAATCTTTTACACACGTGACTGAGATGTTCACTTTCAAAATATCATTGAAACATGATTATTGTGTGAAGAAGTTGCAAAGTGATTTAGCCAAGGGTGAAAATCACAGTTAATTCTTTTAAAAAAGAAGCACCGACATTTAAGGTTTTGTTTTTTTCTCAGGGGCAAATATAACACACATATATACTTCTCACATACACACATATACTTATATACATAAAAACACATACAAACCATAGACAGAAATATGTATATTGGTTTATATACACACAAACACAGAAAACCTTGAATTTTAATTGAGAAAAGAAGGCATTAAGCTACAAAGATGTTGAAGGATCTCTTTTTTAATTGTATCAAATAACCAAGTTGGGGAATTCTCTGAATTTTGTTTTTTGTTTTGATAGTTGTCTAAAATCTACTTTTTGGCCTTAATTTTGTTCTTAGCTTTATGAAGTTTGTACTACCAAATTCCTTTTTAAATATCACTTCTGATATCTAGTGATGAATAATCAATATAACCGTACTGGTAATAGAAACATATATAGGTCATTAGGATTTAGTGTTAAAACTAGAATATTTTTCCTGCAATTGGTTTGAATATATGTGCCCCCTTATCCCCAAGTTCATATGTTGACATCCTAATCCCAATTTTGTGGTATTTGGAGATGGAGCCTTTGGAAAGTAAAAGTAATAAGGGTGGAATCCTCATGTTTGGCAGTAAAGTTCTTATAAGAGACCAGAAAGCTATCAAAAGCTGACTTTTTCTGACTTACGAGGACACAGTTAAAAGACAGCTCTCTGTAAACCAGGAAGAGGTTAATCACTGAGAACATGAATGTGTTGGAAGCCTGATTTGAAACTTCCAGCCTCCAGAACTGTGCCAAAAAGAAAAAATAATTTGGTTGAAGCATCCAGTCTATGGTAGTTTGTTCTAGCAACCCAAAATGACTATGATATTCACATTGAAATATAGACAATCATTCTATATGTAAATTGGAGTGAAAATATCCTTACAGAATCTATAGTTTGAAATTCTTTTAGTAACTGAAATTTTTAAGATGCATGTATCATTGCAAGATGAAAATGTTTCACAAGTTGATGATTGTGTGTTTTACCTACAGATTGTTTAATAGCTTTCAAATAGTTAAGTAAAATTTAAATAAAATAGACACTTAAACTGTATGAATAATTTTCCCCTTTACTGTGGAGATTCTATTTAAAGTCTCAAAGTGATATTGGGATACTGGGAAAGCACATCAGCCAGATAACTTAGGAATGAGAATGTTACATGTTTTTCAAGCCAATAATTTTTAAAGTACTATTCTGAGAATTCCTCACAGAGAAATTATTTTTTGGGTGTTAATATATATAACCAAGTTTAAACATGATTTCTAAGCTATTTTAGCAATGAAATAGTAATGACAATTAATATTATAGTATTATGGGTTCATTTTTCATCCTTAAATTTTGTACTATGGTGGTGATTTTGGCTTTGATCTCTGCTTCAGCCAAGTATCCATTTCATACTACGCTAAGTAGTAAAGCTCCCCAGTAATAGTATCATCGATCTACCTATTTTTTTAAACCTCTCTTGATGAATTCTAAATGAGGATGCTAGTCCGAGGGTATAAGATTCGCACCATAATTCCTAAGCTCATTTTAATAATTTTTTTAGAAGAATCAGTGCTGAACATTTTAAAAGTCAGAATGTATGTGGCTATTAGCATTCAGAGTATTGAGGCTAGAAGGTTAGATTAAATTTTATTTGCTTCTCAGTTCACAATGAGCAGTCAAACAAATAAATAAAACAAAATACCAAGCTGAGAGAAACTAAGTCACATTATGTCAGGATGGTTAAAGTATTCAGAACACTGTTCCAGAATGTACTGTCAGATTCTCATATTGGGGCTCATGAAATGGTGAGACTTTACATGTTTCAAAAGTATGATCTTAAGTGTTATTCTTCATGGACCAAACACATATGTCTCTTAGATTTTGGTGGATATTACTAAAAGGAAAAAAGAAGTAAAATGCTATTGTTTTATGAAGTTATCAATGCCAGGGATCATCGTGGAGACCTGCCTTTCTGAATTTAGCGTTACTGTGTCAGAGTGGGCCTGACATGCATAGTTAAAGTGTGGGTACCCCTGTAGCTTACTAGTCTTATTGAACTCTTTTTCATGTCCATGGAGGAAAGTCAGGTAGAAAAAAAATAGCAGATGCCTGACATACTCTCATTTAAGAAACAGAGTTATAAGGTGAAGGTTGTCTAATGTTCAGTAGAAAGGAATTTATTGATCCCTCACTTTGGAGAAAACCAGTGCTTGCATACCCTGCTCATGAATGTGGTACATTTGAAAACAATGCAAAATCTACTGACATAAAGCACCTTGAAAGTAAATTGTTTTGCCTGAAGAAGTTTGCAAATAGGGGAAGCATTAATTAGTAAGAAGGCAGGGCAAGGCAACAGAGGGCCTCAAGAGAGACCTTTTCACCCCATGAGCCAAGGAACGCATCACCCTGCCGTTTTTATTTCAGGAAAAAAATGGCTAAATTTTCATGGCTGAAGGGTAGTCAGGCTAAAGGCTGTATGGCTGGGTTGCTATGCTTGAAATACATCTGAGCTGAATTCTTAAATTCTAGAAAATGAGGTTGCAGAATATATACACAGACAGGCCCATAAATACTGTATGTGTGTATACAAAATCAGTATTGCAGAGAACCCGTGTATTTGAAGGCTGACATTTTAACATATGTATATTTTTTCATGTGCAAGATATTAGAGTTGTTGAGATTTACATCCTTGGTTTTGACCTATCTTTTACATAGCAGCCAGGTACGCAGGTCCCATTATCTACAGAATAAAATAAAATGTCTTAATGTGACAGTGTTCATGTTTCAACCCTACCTTTTCTTTCAGACTTCATCTAGACATTGATGCTTTGTTCTTATCTCTCCCTTAGACTTAACTATCTGCCTCATCCTTTCCACCCATAGACTGTCTATAAATCCTTCAAGATTCAGAACAAGCATTTCTTCCTATAAGAAACATTCCCAAATACCTCCTGTCATAAATGAATACTCTTTCTTTTCCCAGATTAACAATGTGCTCATTTTTGTTTCTGCCCTGTGCTGTTGTGGGACAAGAATCATCTGAGTTTCAAGGTCAAATGACACTGCAACAGTTACCCAGGTTAAGATGACTGTTATCTGTTTCTGGTATCACTACATGATTATTCTTAACTAGCTCTCTTGGATGAAATGTGCTCCTTCTAACAATTCATTTTCTACCCTAGTAGTTCTCAACTGTTAGTCTATAGCATAAAGTATAATTCAAACTCTCCATAGGCTGTGTCACCAGATTTTAATGAATATGTGAGTTTTATTTTAACTAGAGCTTTATAAATAAACTGTTAAAATAGTTTGACAAGATGCTGAGCAGGGTAGGACACATAAAACTGGGGTGCAGCTTGCTCCAAGTCATAATATAATGTAGGATTTATTCTGGAGGAAAATCTAGTGTATACTAAAACATGTAAAAACAATTTGTCTTCGATAAAGTAGGAGAACTAAGTTTATTAAGAAGAGACACAGAAATGAAGGGCAGCTAATGAATCAAGTTCAGTCTGGATGCCTTTCTAGACACTTTAGGGCATTGTTATACCAGCCTAATGTCAGAGTCATAATTGTTACTCAGTTGTTTGTGTTGGTTTTCAGACTTACACTGTCTTCACGTGTGTCAGCGTTTTTGATGTATGTTCACAGTACCCCTCCATGCTCAAACTGTGAATTCAAGGTGCTCTTTCATCAAATGTTTCATCTTAATTCTTTTAGTGAGAAACCAGATCTGAACTGATTAGTTTCATTTAAGGTGAAACTTACACATTTCGATGGAGGAGATATCTTCATGTATTTGATTTGTAGTATGTTGCTTCAGATCCTTCTGAGAACCTTATATAATATCAAGGGCATTTACCTTATTACTTTTCCAGAAGTCCAACATATTCTGCATGCTAAATCATATCTGGTCCTAAGGATTTCCACTGAGACATTGTGGTCTTGTATTTTAAATTCGTCTCTCAAAACAAATGCTCAGAATGGCTGATGTTCAGTGAAATTTTCCAATAACCAAATCTGCCTCTGCCTCTCTGCTCCTTTAAACTCTTAGTATCTCTTCATAGCCCTCAAGATTCAAGCTCCTTAATCCAGCACAGGTGGTCGTTTATGATTTTGCCTCTGTTAACATCTCCATCTTCCACACCTACTCCAGTCATACTGAAGCTTTCAGAAATTGCCCACGCTCTTTTGTAACTACTGCTTCCACACATTTATTTCTCAGCCTCATGTATTTTTTCCACTGTACCCAGTTTGTTAACTCTACTAAATTTTGTGTCATCGGAGTAGGTTTTATACCTCTTAACACTTAGCATGTTCTCACTTTTATAGGCTCCATTCTATCTTGCATTTTCTCCAGCTGTACCATTATTCTATACTATACACTTTAATTTCCTTTTAACTGTACTCTACTTACTCCTGTTTTATTTATCTTTAAAGGATGGTGGCTTCCCTGTATTCTTAGTTCTTAGTAGAATAGACAAACACATATTTGTTCAATAACTGCATTCAAAAATGAATAAAACATAACTGTTTTTACTTGACTGTAGCTCTGAGGGGAGATAATATTTGTTGATTTTTGATGATATTGATTGGGATATGTAGAGAGATTTTATAAATCTAGCATCTTCAATGAACAGACTGTTTTTAGCTATTTCTCTAAAATTTCAAATGATCCAGTCTGTTTTTAATGAATCATATTTTAAAATTCCTATATTCAAATTATTGATGAGTACCTGAAATAAAAGCACCAGATATTGTTGATGAAAAATAGCTCATGTACTCAGAAATGTGGATGATGACATTGATGTTTGATAAGAAAATTAATGCCTGACAGTTTCTTCATAGTTATATTAATAGTTTAATCCTTTCTATTTTAATCAAATGGAATTTTTAAGTGGGTTTATTATTCATTAGTTATTGATAATTTACTAGTTTATCACTAATTTTTTAGAGGTGTATGAATAGGAAGATACTACTGATTAGACTTCTGTTTTATAATAGCTTGGAAGATGCAGTGTTAGAAAAAAAACCACATTTTTTAGAGGCAAATCATTTTCTTGATTATTCTTTTAATTAGATAGAATTTCAAACTTAAATTTATAATAACAGTAAAGAGTAGAAGGAATTCCACTCTACTTTTTACCCAGGTTCAGTAACTGTACTACATATACATACACACCTTTTTTTTTTCTCCTGGACCAAGTAAGTTGGAGACACCATGTGTCTTTTACCCTAAATAATTTTAAGTGAAATTCCTGCAAAAAAGGACATTTTCTCATAGAACTGCAATGCAGTTGACAAAATCAGGAAATTCCATGTTGATATATTATGATTATCTAATCCATACTCCATGGCTGCCAAGGTGGTTCAGTGGTAAAGAATCTGCCGGCAAGGCAGGAGATGTGGGTTCGATCCCTGGGTTGGCAAGATCCCATGGAGAAGGAAATGGCAACCCATTCCAGTATTCTTGCCTGGGAAATCCCATGGACAGAGGAGCCTGGTGGACTACAGTCCCTGGAGTCACAAAAAAAAAGAGTCAGACAGGGCTTTGCGGTTAAACAAACAAACAAAGCAATCCATACTTCATATTTGAACGTTAAAAGTCATCCTACTAGTGCTTTACAGCTGTTTTTTCCAGATCTAGGACCAAATCGAAGTTCGTGTGCACTCTTCAGTTGTCACATCTTTCTAGTCTCCTTTAATCTGGATTCATTTTCAACTTTCCTTTCTTTTATGACCTTAAAATTTTGAAGCGTAAAATCCATTTATTTTGTAGGATGTCTCTCAGTTTGGGATTTTTCTGATGTTTCCTCATGATTAGATTTATGGTTAGGTAATTTTGGCAAGAATACTGCAGATGTGATGTTGTCTCCTTCCCATTATGTCATATCCAGAGACGCATGCCATGGGTTTGTTTGAATATTGATAAGGCTCTACTAACAAAGTTAAGTAATTTCTCTCTCCAGTGAACATTTTTTGTAGACCCATATCTAGTTTGAGTAACATGCATATCTATGCATGTTCCTGTTTTCAAAATTTCACCTAATCAGATTTCAGTTGAGATTACAAATAATCGGGAAAAAGAAAAGACTTTTAAGAAGTTTCATGTATCAGTACAAAGAGAAACACTTAAAGCAAAAAAAAAATTTGAATAGAATTCAATAATTATTTTAAGCCTATATTCTTAAAGGTTTCCTAATGGCTCTTTCAGAAGAATTTTCTTCCTATTCTGCCCATCCATAGCAGCATAATGTCAAAGCGAGACTGCATGATTTGATGTCTGAAGTTCTGAATTCTAATCTATGCCCTCTAATCTGTAAGCAATGATAGCTTAATACAATGCATTCACTCCTGTCATATCTGTTAAATGACGATGATAATTGCATCCTTACTAAATAGGTCCTTATTTATAGAGAACATATTTGTGAAAACACTTGGAAATCTGTAAATACTACACTGACATAAGATGGTATTATATATTTTGGTAAATACAATACAGAAGTTTCAGTGGTCAAACAATACAGACAGTGGTACTAAATTCTCTGTAGGATGGTGATAAATATCAACTATATATTTGTGAAAGTGTGCTCAAATTGATAACTTACACATATAGACATCTTTATGATAATTTCATTGCCTTGTCAGTATTGTTAGTTTTGAGAAGAAACTATGTCATTTTTTGGTATGTCCTTCAGAGTGCCCTTCAGTGTATTATACTGAGTGATTTTGTTCATATTATTGATTACATGTTCAGAAAACTATGAGCTACAGTAGCTGCATGCATGAAATCTCATGTTAGCAAAATACATTTTAAATGTTTCTAGACTTCAACTTATGATATACTTCAATATTCCTCTTACTGTATTTGGACACAAAATGCATGTAAGGTAGAGGATCAGTGAGTGGGTGGAGGACCTGCCTTCCTACCCACTGTGTAGTCTTATAGAAGTCACTTCTCCTCTTTGGACTTAAGTTTTCCATGGGTATCTTTCCAAGTGGCACAGTGGTAAAGAATCTGCCTGCCAATGCAAGAGATGCAAATGAAGTGGGTTCAGTCCCTGGGTCAGGAAAATCCTCTGGAGAAGGAAATGGCTCCAGTATTCCTGCCTGAATAATGTTATGCAGGAAGAAGTCTGGTAGGCTACTGTCTACAGGGTTGCAAAACATGGCTGAGCATGTACACATGGTTTCTCTCTGTACATCATGTTATATGTTCTTTTAAAATATCTCAAATGCTTACTCTTGTCTCAGTGTTTGCCTCTGACTTAAATGAATTCAAGGAAAAGAGTATCTTGAAAATATGTTTAAAATATATGTTATTAACTTAAAAACTTAATAAGAAAACAAATGAAAGCAAGTACTCTGGCACATAACTGTTTTTGTTGTTTTACAAATTCATAAGCACAAATAAGGATGAAAAAGTTACATTCTCTAGGATGTTTGCCTTAGTCATCTTTTCATCTTTTCCCACTTATTCCTTTTAGGTCTCTCAAAACAATAGTTACCCATGTGTCACTGAAAAGATCTGAAATGTTCATAAATGATAGTAAATAGTCTTTACTAACTGTGACCACATCCAATTTAGCTTTGAGTAAGAGCATTTTAACCTTGGCAAACACTGAACACTATTTCCTGTTAGCTTCAAAAACCATATTTAAACCCAGTTCGTTAGATGGTTTCCTCAGCTTTCTTGGCTTCTGAAGAGAGTACAATTTATTGATGACTCTACCCATGACTACACATCCAGTGTCTGTGTTCTCAAAGACAACATTTTAGCTGTCCGAGTCTTTGGTAATCACACATAATAATCTTTTTTGAGTAATTTCTCAACAGCATGAGAGCACAGTCTATCTGATCTGTAGCATTTTATTAAGACCAATTTCTCCAGTCAGTCCTCTCTAGACCATTAGTACATGGTAAGTATTATTAAATCAACATTATCATGACAGTAAGACAATTTAAGAAAAGTGGTCAACAGGATAAAAAGCCAAATATCTCACACCCAGGGAGTACTGAAGGGTCCTGAGTGATATCTTATCCAGCTCTAAAGGAATGTATAACTCAAGATCAATTTGCCTTATTGAGTAAAAAGTATCCTTAACACTAAAGAACATGCTAGCATATAGTTATTTTTTATATTTGATTGGACAGGAAGACAAGCCATTGTGCTGTGTATTAAATATACCAAGAGGTGCGTCCATGGGATTTTCCAGGCAAGAATACTGGGTGGCCATTTCCTTCTCCACTTAAATGAGTTCAGTTCAGTTCAGTCGCTCAATCATGTCCGACTCTTTGTGACCCCATGAATTGCAGCATCCCAGGCCCCCCTGTCCATCACCAATTCCCGGAGTTCACTCAGATTCACGTCCATCGAGTCAGTGATGCCATCCAGCCATCTCATCCTTGGTCGTCCCCTTCTCTTCCTGACCCCAATCCCTCCCAGCATCAAAGTCTTTTCCAATGAGCCAACTCTTCGCATGAGGTGGCCAAAGTACTGGAGTTTCAGCTTTAGCATCATTCCTTCCGAAGAAATCCCAGGACTAATCTCCTTCAGAATGGACTAGTTGGATCTCCTTGCAGTCCAAGGGACTCTCAAGAATCTTCTCCAACACCACAGTTCAAAAGCATTAATTCTTCAGCACTCAGCCCTCTTCACAGTCCAACTCTCACATCCATACATGACTACTGGAAAAAGCATAGCCTTGACTAGACGGACCTTAGTCAGCAAGGTAATGTCTCTGCTTTTGAATATACTATCTAGGTTGGTCATAACTTTTCTTCCAAGGAGTAAGCGTCTTTTAATTTCATGGCTGCTGTCATCATATGCAGTGATTTGGGAGCCCAAAAAAATAAAGTCTGACACTGTTTCCACTGTTTCCCCATCTATTTCCCATGGAGTGATGGGACCAGATGCCATGATCTTTGTTTTCTGAATGTTGAGCTTTAAGCCAACTTTTTCACTCTCTTTCACTTTCATCAAGAGGCTTTTTAGTTCCTCTTCACTTTCTGCCATAAGGGTGGTATCATCTGCATATCTGAGGTTATTGATATTTCTCCCAGCAATCTTGATTCCAGCTTCTGTTTCTTCGAGTCCAGCGTTTCTCATGATGTACTCTGCATAGAAGTTAAATAAGCAGGGTGACAATATACAGCCTTGACACACTCCTTTTCCTATTTGGAACCAGTCTGTTGTTCCATGTCCAGTTCTAACTGAGTAATACCCTCTAAAGTCAAGAAGTATCTAATTCTGAAGAGGTAATTAGCCAATCACACACACACACGCAAACATACACAGCTGGTAGGTAATAAAGCTTATAATCAGAATTGGGATTATTTAGTTTAAATAAGTGTAGAGAGGTGATGCCTACATAAAAGGGTAAAAATGGCTTTATGGATTGGGTGGCAAATGAGATGTGTCTGAAAGGACAGTGTTATTGAGTCTATTTATTGCGGAATACTCAATACATTTAACATGTACTAGGTCTATGGCGTCACACAGAGTCAGACACGACTGAAGTGACTTAGCAGCAGCAGCAGGTCATGCATATATTTTCTATCTAATAATTATAATTCTATTGATAAGAAGTGTTATTATTTCTACTTTATAGGTGTTTATGTATGCTTAGTCATGTCTAACTCTTTTCATCCCCATCGACTGTAGCCCACCAGGTTCCTCTGTCTGTGGGATTTCCCAGGCAAAAATACTGGAGTGACTTGTCATTTCCTTCTCCAGAGGATTTTTCCAACTCAGGGATGAAACCCATGTCTCTTGTGTCTTTGACACTGGCAGGCAGATTCTTTACCACTAGTGCCACCTCGGAAGCCCTATTTTATAAGTGAAAAAACCTATTCAAATAGTACAGTTTAGTGCTTCTCAAACGTGAGCATGCATCAGACTTACATCCATCATGTTATTGTTCAAGCACAGATTTCTGGGCTCCACACCCAAAGACTGTTTACTTGATAGGTCTGAGGTGCCTCTGGAGACTTTGCATTTCTACCATGTTCTCTGGCGATGCTGATGTTGGTAGTCTGGGACTACACTTTGGGAATCACTGGTTTAATCACTGGTTTGACCCAGGTCTCATATGGCTCATATGCAGCAGAGTTAGGACTTGAATCACAGATCTGTCTGCCTGCATCAAAAGGCTGCACTTATTCTTGTCATTGAAACTATGCATCCTCTTAGTGAATGAATAAATATATTTGGTAAGTTAGTTCACTTTGTTCATTACTCTTCTTCTTTTGCCTCTTGATCCACATTTTTTTTTCTGTGACTTAGGCAAATCATTTACTCGTTTGCAGTTGTATATGTTATGCAACAGATCAAGAAAGAAACACCAGAGGAACGCACCATATTAGAGTGACATCTAAGAAATTACTTCCAATGAGAATTAATGATTACCATCTAAACTATAAATTAATCTTTGGAAATATCTGCATACAGTATCAATAAGAACATCCATTTTAATTCTTCTGTTTACCCTACATTTGTCCAGTGCTTTTTTAAAGTTTGAAAGCTCCTTATATACACTAGTGTACAATTAGTGTATACTAGCACTAATTTCTGTGATCCTCATAGAAACTCTGTTAGGGCAAGTTTATATCATTGTACCATAGGGAGGTCAGGATCAGAGAGCTTCTTCCAGTCCATGGGCTGGTCAGCCCTCTGAATCTCCACGTAGTACTTAACTCTGACAAGCATAAAAGGACTCAAGTGCCTTTAAAAGACAAATTTAAAGAAATAAGATTTTGTGATAGCAGATTGGTGTCTGTTTAAAGTATCAGTTCAGTTCAGTTCAGTCGCTCAGTCATGTCTAACTCTTTGCAACCCCATGAATCACAGGACGCCAGGCCTCCCTGTCCATCACCAACTCCCGGAGTTCACTCAGACTCACGTCCATCGAGTCAGTGATGCCATCCAGCCATCTCATCCTCGGTCGTCCCCTTCTCCTGCCCCCAATCCCTCCCAGCATCAGGGTCTTTGCCAGTGAGTCAACTCTTCGCATGAGGTATCCAAATTACTGGAGTTTCAGCTTCAGCATCATTCCCTCCAAAGAAATCCCAGGGCTGATCTCTTTCAGAATGGACTAGTTGGATCTCCTTAAAGTATGCTAAGTCACTTCAGTCGTGTCTGACTCTGTGAGACCCCATAGACGGCAGCCCACCAGGCTCCCCCGTCCCTGGGATTCTCCAGGCAAGAACACTGGAGTGGGTTGCCATTTCCTTCTCCAATGCATGCAAGTGAAAAGTGAAAGTGAAGTCGCTCAGTCGTGTCCAACTCCTAGTGACCCCATGGACTGCAGCCCACCAGGCTCCTCCGTTCATGGGATTTTCCAGGCAAGAATAGTGGAGTGGTTTGCCATTTCCTTCTCTAGGGAATCTTTCCAACCCAGGGATCAAACCCACCTCTCTTGTGTCTCCTGCATTTGCGAATCCTGCATTTGCAGGCAGATTCTTTACCAATGTGCCACTGAAATAATGATTTTCTACTCAAGAATAGAGAAGGAGAGTTTTCAGTAGTGGAAGAAGAGGAAATACAATTTTCAGTCCTAACTGTATTGCTAACATTAATAGAGAGTGTTAAATATGATTATACACTACATAAAGGTAAAGAAAGACAAAGGAAATCCAGTACTAATCCACTTTCTCAGTATACATATATCTCTGATAATTACACCTATATAACTAGAGATTCACTAGGTCTTTTGCCCAGAATGATAACGATTTCATAAAAGGGTTTAAAACACAAGTATTCTGAAAGATGGTTCTTTTCACTTATATTTGGTGGGGAAAAAAATTACTACGTGCAGAGCTTCAGCAGTATGAGGAATTGAGTTGGTAAAGTGATACTCCATCTATCTTATAGTAATTGAAGAAATCTCTGATGTAGAGACTTCCTAGACTTGACTAAATTACCCTAGAGCACTTAGGGAAAGAAGTCCCTAATGGAGCAGAGATCTTAAAAGTAGAACAAAAATTTCACAGTCTTTTACATCAAGAGGGACCTCTGTTTTGTGCCCGAGGTCCATTCAAATTGAAATCCACACGGCCTTCCTTTTACACTTATAAAAGCCAAGCTTTTTGAATATACTTTACTTTTCATATTTGCCTCTGAGGAACTATCACAAAATGAACCAAATGTTTAACATGGCAAATTATGTTACTTATATAATAGGATTCCTGAAAACCTGCAGCACTGCCTATTGAAGGAAATCACAGAGAAGGGGAACACTGTGGTCGAGTGTGTCCCTGAAGGTTTTCTAGCCAGAGCTTTAGGGAAGCAACAACAGTGGCATATCAAGTTCTTACTGCTTTGCAGCAAAGGCAGGTTAACTCAGTGTAGGAAAAGAGGTCAAACTTTTTTGTGACAAACAAAGTTGAAAGCAATAAAGGCCTTGTAAGTGGTGGTCGCAAGCACTAGCCAAAGAACAAGCTTCTGTGTACTCTGTGGAGAGGTCTGGGGTCACACGTTGGCTCTTTCAGCAACCTCCTGCATAGAGGAAAGAGCATGGGCACAGACTTCATCTTCAAATGCGGGGCTGATGACATACGTCTCCCAGGTCCTGCTTCTCACACTTGAACAGATGACAGGATTTGCCTTTCTTTTTTCACCACGTTGTTGATCTCTATGAGTGGTGCAGTGAGAGGCATCCTTTTTTGTTCTATACGAGGGGAAAATACATGACAATTGCTGAGCTTAGAGCATCCTAAAGATAAAAGTACGTCCCAAAGCTAAATTTAAACTCACCTTGTATCTGAAATTTAGGTGTTTAAATAACAGACACACATCATACAAAAATTCATTTTTCTGAAGTTCAATGAGACACTAATGACAACAGTTGCACATCTTAATAACTGCAGTTGCACAACACAGAAGCTTAGTATTTCATTTCCCCTTTTTTAGCCTTCCCAAAAGATGCTGAATATTCAGCATAATTATTTTAGGGCCAAAAAAATTGCCTTTGGTGCTAATGGTAATTGCACCCACTTTTGATGATAAGTCCTGAAAAAGTCTGGTGTTATTGTTCTGAATTTTTCTTTTACTGTACACTTAGGAACCTAGCGTTAATAAACTGCATATAAGATAGTTTAAGGAAAGTGTCAGAAGTTCAAGTTTCTGTAGTTTTTATTTTAAAAATGCAATTGTCCTAATGAAGCAATGGTTTGCTTTGGCTTTAATCTTAAAAATGTTTGCTGCTTATTGCCTATCCTAGACTCTGTTGGAAAACTAAAACTCTGTGATCCCTGATGTGAAGGAGCTTACCATCTAGTTAAAAATACTCATAGTAAACTTCCTGGTACAGAGACTTTGCCCAGATAATTGCCTGACACACTGTAAGGTATCAACAAATCTGTGATGAATGAATGGATTAATGAATAAGTAGCTATTTTAAATAAACTTGAAGACACAAAGGGGTAGATAGAACCACTGGCAAATAAAATGGTTGTGCCAATAAACATTAAGGACATAATGCCATCAATGTTAGAGAGATAGAGAGCAACCTGAATTCAAGTGGTTAAGGCAGACGTCTTGAGCCTCAAATTCCCTATCTGAAAAATGCCTGTTTATATCAGCTCAATTAAAATGAATTAGTTGAGATTGTGCATATTTGTTCCCAATAAAATAATATTGTATTTATAAGGAAAAGTAGAATTTAGCCTCAAATGATGGCTATGGTTTGCCTGGTCAGGAATGTAGCAAGTATACATTATTTCTATGACTGTAGAAAAGAGGAAGGAACATCAATGAGACAGCAAAAAACCAGTATACCTAACTAGATTTATATATGGAATATAAATTGGAGTTGGAGGGGCAGAATTTTGGGACTTCTGTCTTATTGAAGATGGAGTCTTGGTGAAGAGTTTCAAATTAGCAGCTAGCATGATGAACATTTGGAAAAGACCCTGATGTTGGGAAAGACTGAGGACAGGAGAAGAGGGAAACAGAGAATAAGATGGCTGAATGGCATCACTGACTGAATGGACATGAGTTTGAAAAACTTCTAGGAGATAGTGAAGGAA
Source organism: Capra hircus (assembly GCF_001704415.2). Taxonomy (NCBI): domain Eukaryota; kingdom Metazoa; phylum Chordata; class Mammalia; order Artiodactyla; family Bovidae; genus Capra; species Capra hircus. Next base: position 49,983,195 of record NC_030815.1, on the reverse strand, counting down.
AGGAAATCCTGGAATGCTGCAGTCCTTGGTCTCAGAGTAGACACAACTTAGCAACTGAAAAATGAACAAAAGAAAAAAAAATGTTGAACATGGTGTTTTAACAGGGTAATTTGAAGGATGGTAAATAGGCAGAAAAAACTGTGGAAAATTCTGAAAGAGATGGGAATACCAGACCACCTAACCTGCCTCTTGAGAAATCTGTATGCAGGTCAGGAAGCAACAGTTAGAACTGGACATGGAAAAACAGACTGGTTCCAAATAGGAAAAGGTGTATGTCAAGGCTGTATATTGTCACCCTGCTTATTTAACTTATATGCAGAGTACATCATGAGAAATGCTGGACTCGAAGAAACACAAGCTGGAATCAAGATTGCCGGGAGAAATATCACTAACCTCAGATATGCAGATGACACCACCCGTATGGCAGAAAGTGAAGAGGAGCTAAAAAGCCTCTTGATGAAAGTGAAAGAGGAGAGTGAAAAAGTTGGCTTAAAGCTCAACATTCAGAAAACAAAGATTATGGCATCTGGTCCCATCACTTCATGGCAAATATATGGGGAAACAGTGGAAACAGTGTCAGACTTTATTTTTGGGGGCTCCAAAATCACTGCAGATGGTGACTGCAGCCATGAAATTAAAAGAAGCTTACTCCTTGGAAGAAAAGTTATGATCAGCCTAGATAGCATATTCAAAAGCAGAGACATTACTTTGCCGACTAAGGTCCGTCTAGTCAAGGCTATGGTTTCTCCTGTGGTCATGTACGGATGTGAGAGTTGGACTGTGAAGAAGGCTGAGCGCAGAATTGATGCTTTTGAACTGTGGTGTTGGAGAAGACTCTTGAGAGTCCCTTGGACTGCAAGGAGATCCAACCAGTCCATTCTGAAGGAGATCAACCCTGGGATTTCTTTGGAAGGAATGATGCTAAAGCTGAAGGTCCAGTACTTTGGCCACCTCATGCGAAGAGTTGAGTCATTGGAAAAGACTCTGATGCTGGGAGGGATTGGGGGCAGGAGGAGAAGGGGACGACAGAGGATGAGGTGGCTGGATTGCATCACGGACTCAATGGATGTGAGTCTGAGTGAACTCCAGGAGATGGTGATGGGCAGGAGGGCCTGGCATGCTGAGATTCATGGGGTGGCAAAGAGTCGGACACGACTGAGTGACTGAACTGAACTGAAATAGGCAAAATTACAAATAAGAAGTGCTTAAAATCTCGGAAGCCACTGGTAGTATATAACTTTCAGTTCAGTTCGGTCATTCAGTTGTGTCCAACTCTTTGTGATGCCATGGACTGCAGCACACCAGGCTTCCCTGTCTATCACCAACACCTGGATCCTGCTCAAACTCATGTATGTCGACTTGGTGATGGCATCCAACCATATCATCCTCTGTTGTCCCCTTCTCCTCCTGCCTTCAGTCTTCCTCAGCATCAGGGTGTTTTCCAAGGAGTCAGTTGTTCACATAAGTAGCCAAAGTATTGGAGTTTCAGCTTCAGCATCACTCCTTTCAATGAATATTCAAGACTGATTTCCTTTAGGATGGACTGGTTGGATGTCCTTGCAGTCCAAGGGACTCTCAAGAGTCTTCTCCAACACCACAGTTCAAAAGCATCAATTCTTCAGTGCTCAGCTTTCTTTATGGTCCAACACTCACATCCATACATGACTACTGGAAAAAACCATAGCTTTGGCTATAAAAACCTTTGTCAGCAAAGTAATGTCTCTACTTTTTAATATGCTGGCTAGGTTAGTCATAGATTATCTTCCAAGGAGCAAGTTTCTTTTAATTTCATGGCTGCAGTGATTTTGAGCCAAAGAAAATAAAGTTTTTCACTGTTTCCATTGTTTCTCCATCTATTTGTCATGAAGTGATGGGACTGGATGCCATGATCTTTGTTTATTGAATGTTGAATTTTAAGCCAGTTTTTTCACTCTCCTCTTTCACTTTCATCAAGAAGCTCTTTAGTTCCTCTTTGCTTTCTGCCCTAAGGGCAGTGTCATCTGCATATCTGAGGTTATTTATATTTCTCCTGTCAATATTGATTGCAGTTTGTGCTTCATCCAGCCTGGCATTTCAAATGATGTACTCTGCATGTAAGTTAAATAAGCAAGGTGACAATATAACACTTTGACAAACTCCTTTCCCAGTTTGGAACCAGTCTGCTTTTCCATGTTCTGTTCTAACTATTGTTCTTGAGCTGCATACAGATTTTAAAGGAAGCAGGTAGATGTTCTGATATTTCCATCTCTTTTAGAATTTTCTACAGTTTGTTGTGATCCACACAGTCAAAGTCTTTAGTGTAGTCAATGAAACAGAAATAGATGTTTTTTCTGGAATACTTGTGCTTTTTCATTAACCCAACGGATGCTGGCAATTTGATCTCTGGTTCTTCTGCCTTTTCTAAATCCAATTGAACATTTGGAATGTCTTAGTTCATGTACTGTTAAAGCCTTGCTTGGATAATTTTGAGCATTATTTTGCTAGCGTGTGAGATGAGTGCAATCGTGTAGTAGTTTGAACATTCTTTGGCATTGTCTTTCTTTGGGATTGGAATGAAAACTGAACTTTTCCAGCCCTGTGGCCACTGCTGACTTTTCCAAATTTTCTAGCATATTGAGTGCAGCACTTTCACAGCATCATCTTTTAGAATTTGAAATAGCTCAACTGGAATTCTGTCACCTCCACTAGCTTTCTTTGCAGTGTTGCTTCCTAAGGCCCACTTGACTTCGCACTCCAGGATGTCTGGTTTTAGGTGAGTGATCACACCATTGTGGTTATCTGGGTCATTTGGATCTTTTTTGTATAGTTCTCCTGTGTATTCTTGCCACCTTTTCTTAATTACTTCTGCTTCTGTTAGGTCCATACCATTTCTGTCCTTTATTGTGCCTATCTTTGCATGAAATTTCCCTTGGTATCTCTAACACCAAAAAAAGATGTTCTTTTCATCATAGGGGACTGGAATGCAAAAGTCAGAAGTCAAGAGATACATGGAGTAACAGGCAATTTTGGCCTTTGAGTACAAAATGAATCAGGACAAAGGCTGATAGAGTTTTGCCAAGAGAATGCACTAGTCATAGCAAACACCTTCTTCCCGTGAGATGACTCTATCCATGACATCATCTAATGGTCAATTCCTTAATCAGATTGATCATATTCTTTGCAGCTAAAGATGGAGGAGCTCTCTTAAGTGAGCAAAAACAAGACTGGCAGCTTACTGTGGCTCAGATCATTAATTCCTTATTGCAAAATTCAGACTGAAATTGAAGAAAATAGGGAAAACCACTAGACCATCTATGTATGACCTAAATCAAATCCCTTATGATTATACAGTGAAAGTGAGAAATAGATTCAAAGGATTAGATCTGATAGACAGAGTGCCTGAAGAATTATGGATGGAGGTTCTTAATATTGTATAGAAACCAGTGATCGAAACCATCCCCAAGAAAAAAAAAATGCAAAAAGGCAAAATGGTTGTCTGAGGAGGCCTTACAAATAGTTGAGAAAAGAAGAGAAGCAAAAGGAGAAAGAGAAAAGGAAAGATATATCCATCTGAATGAGGAGTTTCAAAGAATAGCAAGGAGAGATAACACAGCTTTCCTCAGGGATCAGTGCAAAGAACTAGAAGAAAACAATAGAATGGGAAAGACTAGAGATCTCTTCAAGAAAATTAGAGATACCAAGGATACATTTCATGCAAAGATGGGGACAATACAGGACAGAAATCATATGGACCTAACAGATATTACTTTAGTCTAGATGATATTAACCTGGACCATGATGGATGGACCATGAAACAATGAAGAGATTAACACCTGATGGTGATCAGTAACTTCATTGTGATAAGATATAATATGGAGAAGGTATAGAAGCTCATCTGTCAATATTACTTAATATTTCAATTATATTTTTTGATAAACATTATTTCAAGACTCCATTCTACTCCATACAGATAGGCACTCCTGGTGGACTATTTATTTATTCTCTCCCCATTTCAGCCAGTTGAATCATTGTAGTGTTGGAGAAGGCTCTTGAGAGTCCCTTGGACTGCAAGGAGATTCAACCAGTCCATCCTAAAGGAGATCAGTCCTGGGTGTTCATTGGAAGGACTGATGCTGAAGCTGAAACTCCAATACTTTGGCCACCTCATGCGAAGAGTTGACTCACTGGAAAAGACCCTGATGCTGGGAGGGATTGGGGGCAGGAGGAGAAGGGGACAACAGAGGATGAGATGGCTGGATGGCATCATCGACTTGATGGACATGAGTTTGAGTGAACTCCGGGAGTTGGTGATGGACAAGGAGGCCTGGTGTGCTGTGATTCATGGGGTCGCAAAGAGTTGGACACAACTGAGCGACTTAACTGAACTGAACTGAATTCAACATTATTATCAAATACTTGCAGGAGATGTTTAATATTGATTGATTCAAAACTTTCAGATCAGCTTGTGTTCAGGCATAATTTTAAAAAGTGGTGGACAAAAGTCCTCACCAGGTTGTCTCTGATAATAGTCTAACATTCTCTATAAAATGTAAGATATGGAAAATAAAATGAATTTACCTTGTTTCTTAGCATGCAAATGTCACTAGGTGATAGATGAAATATCTGTAATTAGCAATAGGAAGCAATTTTTTGTAGTAATTTAGGACTATTTTTTCTATTTTTTATTCAGGAAGATTAATCACATGCATATCCAGTTATCAACACTTTTTATGTGAGAAAAAAAAATCCTTGAGAATGTGACCTTTATCAGACCTTTGTCATATTTTTGTTTCTGAAAACCTAGAGGAATAATGTAGAATGATATATATGTATATGAAAATTTTATCAAGTTGATTGGCTGAACTTGATTAAGAAAAGTGTGTGATTTGAAATACATTTTGTATCTTTGAGCTAACGTGCTATAGGGCTTCCTTAAAAAATAAGATAAAGTGCAGTTTCTTAAAAGTGACTCTCTAAAATGAATCCACAAACCAGAGTGTAAATATAGTTGAAAACAAATGCACTAAAATAATAGCATAGAGAAACTGCTAGTAATATTATGAGTTTATAGTACAGATCATCTCTAATATGAATATGGATGACTCTCTTCTAATAGTGATTATAAAACTGGAAAAGTATAAATACATAAAAATTATGAGGAACAAGGGAAGAGTAGAATTTAAATTTAGACATCTATTTGGAAGTCTTTTTAAAGTTCTCTTATAAAGAGAAGAGGCAGTATTCAGCAATTGTCTTCTGACATTTTTCTTTTTCAGAATTTTAGTCAGCAAATATGGAGAGCCTATACTTATTTCAAAAGAAGAGATTTTATTAATACATAAAACTATTAGAAATATTAAAAGAAATTGAACATCATTTTAGAGTTTAGTGAGCCAAGGAAGGAATATTGGGTAGGTGTAATTGTTTAGTTGTCTGCTACTAACTACTAGAAAGTGCTATTTGTTTGACAGCAAATTTTCTACTTAGCTGGTGGACACAACCTAAGAGATGTTATCTTACCTATGGAGATGATAATAGTAGTCACTGTATAAAATCTGTCCTGGATCTGAGCCCCTGTATGTTGGAGTGCCTTCCGTGAAGTTTTCTAGTTCTCCTTTGGTGCCTGGGACCAGCCAGCAGCGCCACACAAAGAAATGGCCTGACTCAATCACCTGTGTGTCGTGGTCACTGGAAGTGTCAGCTTCAACATTTTCGAGTTATTCTTTTGTACCTGGGATTAGCCAGGGTGGGTAATACCTTTATGACAGGGTGTCCTGGACCCGCTTTAGTCCCTCTCTCACCCCTCTTCTCTTTTACCACCCACCTGCCTCAACAAAATACCACACACTGGGTGGCCTTTAAACAGCAGACATTTACTGCCGCCAGTTGTGCTGACTGGAAATTTGAGGTCAGGATGCTTCCAAGCTGCAGACTTCTCATTGTATCTTCACATGACAGAGAAGGCTAGAACACACTCTGGAACCTCCTTTATAAAAGGACCAGTCTCATTTATGAGGGCTGCACCCTCATGACCTAATCGTCTCCCAAAGTCCCCATCTACTAATGCTCCCATACTAGGGAGTTAGGATTTCAACATATGCATTATTGGGGGAAGCAGGCATTCCATACACCACCAGATATCCTAAGAATTTCCAGGACTCACAGCTCTGGGGTCATTTTGAGCCCTATACTTGGGCCCTAGTTCTCAGATGTCATCCTTGGAAACAGATTGCTTTTTCATAGTATTATTGAGACTGGGTTGTTAGAATGTTGCATACACACCAATTTGGGTTATTCAAATTATTTATACAGGCATACCTCATCTTATTTGTGACTTGCATTACTGCACTTTCCAGATCCTGCACTTTTTTACAAATTTAAGGTTTGCGGCAACCCTCTGTTGAGCAAGTCTGTCAGTGCCATTTTTCCAGCAGCAGTTGCTCACTTCATGTCTCTGTTACATTTTGATCACTTTCACAGTATTTCAAATTTTTTTCATCGTTATTATATTTGTTGTGGTGATCTGTATCAGTGATCTTTGATGTTACTATGTTAATTGTTTTAGAGGCACAACAAACTGTGCCCTGCTAACAGGGCTCTCTCTCTGCCTTTCCTTTGTCATGCCTGTTCCCTGAGACAGAAGAATATTGAAATTAGATGTATTAATAATCTTACACAATGGCTTCTAAGTGTTCGACAGGAAGAGTCACATGTCTCTCACTTTAAATCAAAACAAGAAATGATTAAGCTTGGTGAGGAAGGCATGTCAAAAGTGAAAGGCTGAAAGCAAGTCCTCTTCATTAGTCAAGTTGTGAATGCAAAGGAAGAGCTCTTCAAAGACATTAAAAGTGCTACTCAAGTGAACACAGAAATGATAGAATAATAAGAAAGTGAAACAGTCTTATTGCTGTTATGGAGAACTTTGGTGGTCTGGATTGAATAGATCAGCCACATCATTCCCTTAAGCCAAAGCCTACTTCAGAGCAAGACTCTAACTCTCTCCCATTCTATAAATGTTAAGAGAGATGAGGAAGCTGCCAAAGGAAAGTCTGAAGCTAGCAGAGGTTGATGCATGAGGTCTATGGAGAGAAGCCATCTCCATAATATAGAAGTGCAAGGTATAGCAGCAAGTGCTGATGTCTAGGCCATAGCAAGTTTAGTAGAGTATCTAGCTAAGATAATTAATAAAGGTGGCTACATTAAACAACAGATTTTCAATGTAGATGAAATAGCTTCATACTAGAAGAAGCTGCCATCTAGTACTTTTGTAGCTAAAGAGGAGAAGTCAATGCTTGACTCCAAACATCAAAACATGGTCTGACTTTCTGTTTAGGAGCTGGTGACTACAGTTGAAATCAGTACTCATTATCATTTTGGAAATCTTAGGGCCCATTAGAATTATAATCAGTCTATTCTGCCTGTGCTCTATAAATGGAACAACAAAGCCTGGATGACAGCACATCTGTTTATATCATGGTTTACTGAATATTTCAAGCCCACCGTTAAGACCCACTCTTCAGAAAAAAAAAAAAGAAAAAAGAGGAGATTTATTTCAAAATATTGCTGCTCCTTGACAATGCACCTGGTCACCCAAGAGTACTAATGGAGATGTAGAACAATATTAATATGCTTTCATGCCTACTAACACAACATCTATTTTACAGCTCCTGAATCAAAGAATAATTTTGACTTTCAGGTCTAATTATTTAAGAAAAACATTTTGTAAGGCTATAGCCTCATAGTGACTCTTCTGATGGATCAGGGCAAACTGTTAGTCACCTGGTCGTCTGACTCTTTGCGACCTATGAACTATAGCCTTCCTCCTGCCCCCAGGCTCCTCTGTGCATGGGATTTCCCAGACAAGAGTACTGCAGTCTGTTGCCATATCAAGGCAAAGTCAATTACAGATCTCCTGGACAGGATTTTCCATTCTAGGTGTTAAGAACATTTGTGATTTGGGAAAGAGGTCAAAATACCAACATTAACAAGAATTTGAAAGAAGTTGGTTTCAGCCCCCATGGATAACATCCGTGCATATGTGGTAAAATAGCAAGAGAAATAGAAGTGGAGCCTGAAGGTATAACTGAATTGATGCAATCTCATGATAAACTTGAACAAATGAGGAGTTGCTTCATATGGCTAAGCAAAGAAAGTGGTTTTTTGAGATGAAAACTATTCCTGGTGAAGATGCTATGAAGATTGTTGAAATGATAACAAAAGTTTTAAAATAGTACAAAAAATTAGTTGATAAAGCAACATGAGGGTTTAAGAGTATTGACTCCAATTTTGAGAGAAGTTCTACTGTGGGTAAAAAGCTATCAAGCAACAGTGCACACCACAGAGAAATCATTCATGAAAAGAAGAGTCAATTGATGCAGCACTATGCAATGTTGTTTTATTTTAGGAAATTGCCACAGCCACCTCAACCTTCAGCAATTACCACCACCCTGATCCACCAGCAGCCTTCACAGATGAAGATAAGACCCTTCACCAGCAAAAAAAAAGCACAAAAAACCTGACTCACTGAAGGCCCTTATGATGGTTAGCATATTGTTAACAATGAAATATTTAAAAATGAGATATAAACATTGTATATGCTTCTGAACACTTAATAAATATAGTTTAAATGTAATTTTGATACACATTAGAAAACCAAAAGATTCACATGACTTCATTTACTACAGTATTCACTTATCGCAGTAGTCTAGAACCAAACTCAAAATATGCACCAGGTATGATTATATAGCCAGAAGTTCTGTTTGAAATATTTACATAAAATTGTCACAAAGCTGTTATCTACTTTATTATTATTCAGTGATAGAATATTAGGATCATCTAGAATAATGGTTGAATAAGTTTTGGTAATGATTTTGTTGTTGTTCACTCGCTAAGTAATGTCCTACTTTTTGCAACTGCAGCACACCAGGCTTCCCTGTCTTTCACTATCTCTCAGAGTTTGCTCAAACTCATGTCTGTTGAGTTGGTAATGCCATCCAACCATCTCATCCTCTGTCACCCCCTTCTCCTCCTGCCTCAGTGTTTTCCAGCCTCTGGGTCTTTTCCAGTGAATCCGCTCTGTGCATCAGGTGGTCAAACTATTGGAGATTCAACTTCAGCATCGTTTCTTCCAATGAATATTCAGGATTTATTTTCTTTAGGATGGACTGGTTTGCTCTCCTTGTAGTCTAAGGGACTCTCAAGAGTCTGCTCCAGTACCACAATTTGAAAGCATCAATTCTTCAGCCTTCAGCCTTCTTTATAGTCCAACTCTCACATCCATACATGAGTACTGGAGAAACCATAGCTTTGACTATACAGACCTTTGTGGGTAAAGTGATGTCTTTGCTTTTTAATACACAGTCTTTATTTGTTATAATAGTCATCTGTGAAATTTAATACTCTTGGGATTGACATTAGGCAACCAACTATAATTTCTTTGAAAGATATTTGAAAGTGACATTTTAGTGCAATTAGGAGGTAAAGGTGATGTCTCAAATCACCTTCCTTTCAATTAAATATAGTTTGCTTCATGAAAAATTTACTATTTTTCTTCTTTTTTTTTCCATGATTCTCCATCAACCAGCAAAATCTGTCATGGCTTAATTATACCTGCTCTTGGTAAAGCCTGATCTAAAGAATGTGTCTAGATTCATAGGGAAAATTCATGCTCAAAGAGGATAGAAACACAGAGCTTGCATCTGTAGAGAAGCCACAGCACCCACATACCTTAGCCCTTGAATATGAAGTAGAATTTGCACTTTTTACTCTGCACCAAGCCACCCCAGTACACCTGCCCCTCTTTTGCTTCCTTCCCACTTGCTACCCTCTTTGAGCAACAAGGAAGCATATTTACACTTTCAGAAGTCATAAGAAGAGAACACAGCTTTGTGTAATTGTGAGAACCTGGGGATTCCAGGTGCATATATAGTGTGCGTACGTGCGTGCTCAGTCACTTCAGTCGTGTCTGACTCTGCAACCCTATGGACTGAACCCCGCCAGGCTCCTCTGTCCATGGGATTCTCTAGGCAAGAATACTGGAGTAAGTTGCCATGGCCTCCTCCAGGGAGTCTTTCTGACTCAGGGATCAAACCTGTGTCTCCTGCGTCTCCAGAATTGCAGGCAGATTCTTTACCACTGAGCCTCCCAGGAAGCCCTTGTCCATACAATATATCAGGGCTATTTTGTTTGGTGACTGGGGTCAAAAAGTAAGAACTGATTTTAGTAGAGGAGATAATTTCCTCCCATGAATAACAAATATACTGAAAATGAGTTATATTTGAAAAGGAAAGAATGATTGGAAATGATTATACCAATTCATTATTAACTTAAATTAGTAATAAAACAGGAAGGAGAATTTGTTTTACTGAAAAATAAAACATGAATCAAAACTAGGTTATATTATTACTAAATCTAAAATGACTCAATTTTCTATCTTATTATATGGGCCTGGTTAATGGGTTTTTAGAAACATGTTTCATTTTTTTTGTTTTTGACATGAGATATCAATCTTGAAGTATGTTGAAAGGAAAAACTACTTAAAGACATATGAAATCGGCAGATTGGAATTGGCAGATGTTAATCAGTTTCTCCAATGCTATCAATGAAGAGAAAATTGCATACAAGATTAACGAAACTATGAATATCTTTATATTCACTAGAAAGTTTAGAGAAAAGGGATGGAAGCTCTGTATTTAAAATAGCATCAGTTTAGAACTCTGGCGACTACAAAAAAATGACCAAAATGTGATATTGAATAACATGAGTCCATCTGTGCACCAATCTCATCATTTATAGGATAAAGTGATTAAAGTAAATTATCTCTTGGATCTTTTCCAGTTGTAACACTTTACGCTTTAAGATCTCAATTTATGTCACTCTATCAGGTAAGATATGATGTTTTGGAAAGAAGTAATAAATTAGGGAGATAAATTGTATCATTACATTAATGTGCCAAGTATAGCAACATTTTTCCACTGTATTTTTAAACTAAACTTATAATAATAACTAAGAGAGTGCATTTTCAAAGAAAGAATATAGAAATCAGTTTTGAGATATAAGGGTTTCCTTCCACACAGATTTTTTAATTTCTTTGTTAAAAGCCTGCATGTATGTATGTGTCTCATTCAGTTTGTTAGAATTTGGAATAGTGTGTCTACTGTTGCTTTAAAATTACAAAATACAGGGAATACTCATCAGTTCAAATAATATGCATTGTTCTTAAAATAACAATATACCTAGCAGAACTGAATAAACCTTGGAAAGAATAATGTTATGGGAATTAAATAAAAATTGAGTGAAAAATCAATGAAACAGATACTCGGCTTACTGACGCTATATCAAAAGGAGCTAAGTTAGGGACAATGTAATTTAAAATTTGATAGAGTTTTTTGGATGCTTTCCAAATTGCACAGGTGTGATCTTTTGGACTCAGAGAGATAGTATGTTGGCAATGCAGAGAAACAGGTGGAAAAAATAACCCATCTTATGATAATGTGTGAAGACTAGAAAATATTGATGGCACATTGATATGATTAATAGGATGTAGGATTATTAGAAAAGAAACAGAACTGGCAGCGTTAGTACTTGAAATGGGAACAGCTGAAAGAAGTATTGAAGGAGCAGTTGGTGAGAAGAGAGAATAGACACTGTCTTAGAAACCTGAGTTGGAAAGAATCTGTCAGAAAATTTGGAAATTTACTATTTTAGTGGCTTCTAAGAAAAAAATTAAATTTACATTCCTGTAGCCAACAAGTTATGTTTTCCAATCATTAATCTTTTATTTCTCAAGTATTAATTTTAAGGTGAGGAAAAAGTATAAAAAATAGCTAAGTGGCTTTCTGAATTGCTACGTGCTAAGTCACTTCAGTCGTGTCTGACTCTGTGTGACCCCATAGGCGGCAGCCCACCAGGCTCCCCCGTCCCTGGGGTTCTCCAGGCAAGAACACTGGAGTGGGTTGCCATTTCCTTCTCCAATGCGTGAAAGTGAAGTCGCTCAGTCGTGTCCGACTCTTAGCGACCCCATGGACTGCAGCCCACCAGGCTCCTCCGCCCATGAGATTTTCCAGGCAAGAGTACTGGAGTGGGGTGCCATTGCCTTCTCCGTCTAAATTGCTATAGGTTACTGTAAAACTGAGATGCGGAAGCATGTATTCTTGTTTCATAGTGGGTTCACTGTACTACTATATTTAGAAGTCAGTCATTGGAAATCTTTGTAACTATAAAGATGTAAGATGGACTTAGGAAGTTATTTTTATTTAATAGTTTTAAAACTCCCAGGAGTACACTATTTGGCATCTGAGCCCTTTGTGATCTGTCTTCATTGTATTCAGTATCCTTTCTCATGATGTTTTTCAGAAACCTAAATCCCCTTCTAATTCTGGATTCAAAATGTTTTGTGAAACCTGGATTCTTCTTCTGAAAACAATATCACAGACAAATCTCATTTATTTATTCTGTTATCACTTCTTGTATACCATCTCCTAGCAGTAATTTCTTCATTCTCTGATCTTCTGTAACATGTGTTTAGATCTTCAACAAACCATCCGTTTTAATTTACTGAAATTTAGTTCATAGTGAATTTTACATTGCTTTTTTAACCCAGAAGCAGTGAGAGACTTCTTTTATTTTTAATTTTGTGTTTTAGTGTCTACATCAAGCAGTGTATTATGATTAGTACGGAATATGTATTGTGGAATAAATAAATAACTTCTTGGTTCTTGAATGAATCACACTATTCCTTGTGTTACAACATGTTTTATATTAAAGCACTTATTTTACAACATATTTGAAGCACTTGAAGAAAGAAAAAAATCTTTGTTTATGATTAAATTCTAAAAAAGAAAAAGATATTAAGGAAAAAAAGACAGTTGTTTGTATGAGTGTCCTCTCTCTTTTTTACACTGTTTTCCTGGTCAAACTAAACAACAGGACTGGTGGTGAAAGGTAAAGTATACAAAAGAGTTCTCCATCAGTTCAGTTCAGTTCAGTTCAGTCACACATTGATGTCCGACTCTGCAAACTCATGAATCACAGCACGCCAGGCCTTCCTGTCCATCACCAACTCCTAGAGTTCACTCAAACTCACATCCATCGAGTAAATGATGACATCCAGCCATCTCATCCTCTGTCGTCCCCTTCTCCTCCTGCCCCTAATCCCGCCCAGCATCAGAGTCTTTCCCAATAAGTCAACTCTTCACATGAGGTTGCCAAAGTATTGGAGTTTCTGCTTTGGCATCATTCCTTCCAAAGAATACCCAGGACTGATTTCCTTTAGGATGGACTGGTTGGATCTCCTTGCAGTCCAAGGGACTCTCAAGAGTCTTCTCCAACAGCGCAGTTCAAAAGCATCAATTCTTCGGCGCTCAGCCTTCTTCACAGTCCTACTGTCACATCCATACATGACCACAGGAAAAACCATAGCCTTGACTAGACAGACCTCTGTTGACAAAGTAATGTGTCTGCTTTTGAATATGTTATCTCGGTTGGTCATAACTTAGATGTTGGATAAAGAGAAGGTGATGGATTTTATTCTGCTAGATACTATGTAAGAGATGGTATAAGTAGCTTAGTGAATAGGCATACTTTTTATTGAGTTTTATTTTTTTATTTTTATTTTTTTATTGAGTTTTAATATAAAATAAAAGCATTCACACTCTAGTAAAGTAATGCTCAAAATTCTCCAAGCGAGGCTTCAGCAATACGTGAACTGTGAACTTCCTGATGTTCAAGCTGGTTTTAGAAAAGGCAGAGGAACCATAGATCAAATTCCCAACATCTGCTGGATCATCGAAAAAGCAAGAGAGTTCCAGAAAAACATCTATTTCTGCTTTATTGACTATGCCAAAGCCTTTGACTATGTGGATCACAATCAACTGTGGAAAATTCTGAAAGAGATGGGAATACCAGACCACCTGACCTGCCTCTTGAGAAATCTGTAGGCAGGCCAGAAGCAACAGTTAGAACTGGACATGGAACAACAGACTGGTTCCAAATAGGAAAAGGAGTACGTCAAGGCTGTATATTGTCACCCTGCTTATTTAACTTCTATGCAGAGTACATCATGAGAAATGCTGGACTGGAAGAAATACAAGCTGGAATCAAGATTGCCAGGAGAAATATCAATAACCTCAGATATGCAGATGACACCACCCTATGGCAGAAAGTGAAGAGGAACTAAAAAGGCTCTTGATGAAAGTAAAAGAGGAGAGTGAAAAACTTGACCTAAAGCTCAACATTCAGAAAACAAAGATCATGCATCCGGTCCCATCACTTCATGGGAAATAGGTGGGGAAACAGTGGAAACAGTGTCAGACTTTATTTTTGGGGGCTCCAGAATCCCTGCAGATGGTGACTGCAGCCATGAAATTAAAAGACGCTTACTCCTTGGAAGAAAAGTTATGACCACCCTAGATAGTATATTCAAAAGCAGAGACATTACTTTGCCGACTAAGGTCCGTCTAGTCAAGGCTATGGTTTTTCCAGTAGTCATGTATGGATGTGAGAGTTGGACTGTGAAGAAGGCTGAGCGCCGAAGAATTGATGTTTTTGAACTGTGGTGTTGGAGAAGACTCTTGAGAGTCCCTTGGACTACAAGAAGATCCAACCAGTCCATTCTGAAGGAGATCAACCCTGGGATTTCTTTGAAAGGAATGATGCTAAAGCTGAAGGTCCAGTACTTTGGCCACCTCATGTGAAGAGTTGACTCATTGGAAAAGACTCTGATGCTGGGAGGGATTGGGGGCAGGAGGAGAAGGAGACGACAGAGGATGAGATGGCTGGATGGCATCACGGACTCGATGGATGTGAGTCTGAGTGAATTCCGGGAGATGGTGATGGACAGGGAGGCCTGGTGTGCTGCAATTCATGGGATCGCAAAGAGTCGTACACGACTGAGTGACTGAACTGAACTGCACTGAAAAGCATGTGGGTTACATTATAACTCCTGATAATGAAGTTGGGAATGCAAAGAAAATAAAAAGGATTCTTTGATGAATCCAAGAAATAAGAATTAGATGAAGAGGAAATAAGTATAAACATACATAGTGATTAAATATAAGATGAGAAAAATAAAAACAAGTATATAAGACATCAGAGTAATTGCCAAAGAATTGAATTCCTCTACAGAAAAACAGGACAATGTTAGTAAGTATAAAAAACAGAAATCCAGCTATGATTTATTTACAAGAAGAATATCTAAAATAAAAGGACAATGGAAACTTTAAATTGGAAGAAAAGCTGTCTGGTGTATATCAAATGAAGAGAAGTGACAATATTAATATTAAAGTATAGCTCAATAACAAAGAATTAAGGGGAGTAAAAGTAAATTTATTTCAATAAGAAGCTAACTGAAGATACACTTAATACCAAAAGTATATAGAGATCAAGTTAAAGGTGGTATATATTAACAACTTCAAAAAAACATATTTTGAGCACTACCAATATGCAGATGCGTTTCTTGTGGGAAAATAGCAGTATATAACAAAAATAACAACAAAAATACCAGACAGAAAATTGAAACTCTCAAAGAGAAAATATACATTACTCTCATGGCTAAGAAATTAAAAAAAAAATTGATCTTGTAATGAGTCAAAATAAGTAGGGTCACAATATACAGCCATGACGTACTCCTTTTCCTATTTGGAACCAGTCTTTGTTCCATGTCTAGTTCTAACTGTTGCTTCTGGCCTGCATACAGATTTCTCAAGAGGCAGGTCAAGTGGTCTGATATGCCCATCTCTTTCATAATTTTCCACAGTTTATTGTGATCCACAGAGCCAAAGGCTTTGGCATAGTCAATGAAGCAAAATAGATGTTTTTCTGGAATTCTCTTGCTTTTTCAATGATCCAGTCGATGTTGGGAATTTGATGTCTGGTTCCTCTGCCTTTTCTAAAACCAGCTTGAACATCAGGAAGTTCACAGTTCACGTATTGCTGAAGCCTCGCTTGGACAATTTTGAGCATTACTTTACTTGCCTGGAGTGAGTGTGATTGTGTGGTAGTTTGAGCCTTCTTTGGCACTTCCTTTCTTTGGGATTGGAATGAAAACTGACCTTTTCCAGTCCTGTGGCCACTGCTGAGTTTTCCAAATTTGCTGGCATATTGAGTGCAGCACTTTCACAGCATCATCTTTCAGCATTTGAAATAGCTCCACTGGAATTCCATCACCTCCACTAGCTTTGTTCATAGTGATGCTTCCTAAGGCCCACTTGACTTCACATTCCTGGATGTCTGGCTCTAGGTGAGTGATCACAGCATCGTGATTATCTTGGCTGGAATTATGCTGGGCTAGAGGAAGCACAAGCTGGAATCAAGATTGCCGCCAGAAATATCGATAACCTCAGATATGCAGATGACACCACCC
The DNA here is from genome assembly GCF_001704415.2 of Capra hircus. Lineage (NCBI taxonomy): Eukaryota > Metazoa > Chordata > Mammalia > Artiodactyla > Bovidae > Capra > Capra hircus. Next base: position 49,966,856 of record NC_030815.1, on the reverse strand, counting down.
TTATGGCAAAAAGTGAAGAGGAACTAAAAAGCCTCTTGATGAAAATGAAAGAGGAGAGTGAAAAAGTTGGCTTAAAGCTCAACATTCAGAAAACTAAGATCATGGCACCTGGTCCCATCCCTTCATGGCAAATAGATGGGGAAGCAGTGGAAACAGTGTCAGACTTTATTTTTGGGGGCTCCAAAATCACTGCAGATGCTGATTTCAGCCATGAAATTAAAAGACGCTTAAAACCTAGACAGCATATTAAAAAGCAGAGACATTACTTTGCCAACAAAGGTCTGTCTAGTCAAGGCTATGGTTTTTCCAGTGGTCATGTATGGATGTAAGAGCTGGACTGTAAAGAAAGCTGAGCACCAAAGAACTGATGCTTTTGAACTGTGGTGTTGGATAAGACTCTTTAGAGTCCCTTGGACTGCAAGGAGATCCAACCAGTCCAGCCTAAAGGATATCAGCCCTGGGTGTTCATTGGAAGGACTGATGTTGAAGCTGAAACTCCAATACTTCGGCTACCTGATGCTAAGAGCTGACTCATTTGAAAAGACTCTGATGCTGAGAAAGATTGAGTGCAGGAGGAAAAGGGGATGACAGAGGTTGAGATGGTTGAATGGCATCTTTGACTATGGACTTGGGTTTGGGTGGACTCCAGGAGTTGGTAATGGACAGGGCTGCCTGGTGTGGTGTGGTTCATGGGGTCGCAAAGAGTGGGAACGACCTAGTGACTGAACTCAACTGAACTGAATGAGTCAAAAAGGAAAAGATTGCTAACATGGAATTACTAGCATTGCATAATTGTTAGTGTTAATTTCTATTGTTGATAGTATTATTGAATAAAGTATCAGAGAAAGTGTTATTTGCTTAGTCCTGTACGACTCGTTGCGACTCCATGTAGTGTAGCCTACCAGGCTCCTATGTCCATGGAATTCTTCAGGCAAGAATACTGGATTGGGTAGCTATTCCCTTCTCTAGGGGATCATCCCTAACTAGGGATAAAACCCAGAGCTTTTGATTACACACAGATTGTTTACCATCTGAGCCATCAAGGAAGACACTATTACTGAATATATGAACAAACAATTCAATGATTACTTGGTTCTTCATGACAAAGAACAGAAAAACTACTGCTTATAAAAAATAAAGTATAAATAAACTCTGGACAAAAAAATAAGGTCATAAATCGTGAAAATTAGTTAGATTTAATGAAGAGAAATTCAGTTCAGTACAGTTCAGTCACTTAGTCATGTCTGACTCTGTGACACCATGGACTGCAACAAGCCAGGCCTCCCAGTCCATCACCAACTCCAGGAGATTAGTCAAACTCATGTCTATTGAGTTGGTGATACAATCCAACCATCTCATCCTTTATTGTCCCCTTCTCCTCATGCCTTCAATCTTTTCCAGCATCAGGGTCTTTTCCAACGAGTCGGTTCTTTGCGTCAAGTGCCCAAAGTATTGGAATGTCAGCATCAGTCCTTCCAATGAATCTTCAGGACTGATTTCCTTTAGGATGGACTGGTTGAATTTCCTTGCAGTCCAAGGGACTCTCAAGAGTCTTCTCCAACAACACAGTTCAAAAGCATCAATTCTTAGGTGCTCTGCTTTCTTTATAGTCCAACTCTCACATCCATACATGACTACTGGAAAAACCACAGCTTTCACTAGATGGACTTTTGATGGCAAAGTAATGTCTCTGCTTTTTAATATGCTGTCTAGGTTGGTCATAACTTTTCTTCTGAAGAGCAAGCATCTTTTAATTTCATGGCTGCTATCATCATCTGCAGTGATTTTGGAGGCCCCCCAAATAAAGTTTCCATTGTTCCCACATCTATTTGCCATGAAGTGATAAGACCAGATGCTATGATCTTAGTTTTCTGAATATTGAGCTTTAAGCTAACTTTTTCACTCTTGTCTTTCACTTTCATCAAGAGGTTCTTTAGTTCTCTTTGCTTTCTGCCATAATGGTCGTGTCATCTGCATATCTGAGGTTATTGATATTTCTCCTTGCAATCTTGATTCCAGCTTGTGCTTCCTCCAGCCCAGCATTTCTCATTATGCACCCTGCATATAAGTTAAATAAGCAGGATGACAATATACAGCCTTGATGTACTCCTTTCCTGATTTGGGACCAATCTGTTGTTCCATGTCCAGTTCAAACTGTTATTCCTTAACCTGCATACAGATTTCCCATGAGGCACATCAGGTGTCCTGATGTTCCTATCTCTTTAAGAATTTTCCACAGTTTGTGGTGATCCACACAGTCAAAGGCTTTGGCATAGTCAATAAAGTAGAAGTAGATGTTTTTCTGAACTCTCTTGCTTTTTTGATGATTCAGTGGATGTTGGCAATTGGATCTCTGGTTTCTCTGGCTTTTCTAAAACCACCTTGAACACTTGGAAATTCATGGTTCATGTACGTTGAAGCCTGGCTTGGAGAATTTTGAGCATTACTTTGCTAGTGAGTGAGAGAAGTGCAATTGTGCAGTAGCTTGAAAATTCTTTGGCATTGTCAAAGATTGACAATTAGGTGTTGTCTTTCTTTGGGATTGGAATGAAAACTAACATTTTCTGGTCCTGTGGCCACTATTGAATTTTCCAAATTTGCTGGCATAGTGAGTGCAGCACTTTCACAGCATCATATTTTAGGATTTGAAATAGCTCCACTGGAATTCCATCACCTCCATTAGCTTTGTTTGTGTGATGCTTCCTAAGGCCCACTTGACTTTGCATTCCAAGATGTCTGTCTCTAGGTGAGTGATCACACTATCGTGATTACCTGGGTTGTGAAGATCTTTTCTGTATAGTTCTTCTGTGTATTCTTGCTACCTCTTAATATCTTCTGCTTCCGTTAGGTCCATACCATTTCTGTCCTTTATTGTGCCCATTTGCATGAAATGTTCCCTTGGTATCTCTAATTTTCTTGAAGAGATCTCTTGTCTTTCCCATTCTATTGTTTTCCTCTATTTCTTTGTATTGATCACTGAGGAAGGCTTTGCTATCTCTCCTTGTTATTCTTTGGGACTCTGCATTCAAATGGGTACATATTTTCTTTTCTCTTTTGCCTTTTACTTGTCTTCTTTACAAAGCTATTAGTAAGGCTTCCTCAGACAACCATTTTGCATTTTAAAATTTCTTTTTCTTGGGCTCAGTCTTGATCGCTGCCTCCTGTACAATGTCACAAACCTCCATCCATAGTTCTTCAGGCACTCTTTACATACTGTTCATGGGGTTCTCAAGGCAAGAATACTGAAGCGGCTTGCCATTCCCTTCTCCAGTGGGCCACATTTTGTCAGAACTCTCCACCCGTCTGTCTTGGGTGGCCCTACATGGCATGGCTCATAGTTTCATTGAATTAGACTAGACTTGGTCCATGTGATCAGATTGGTTAATTTTCTGTCATTGTAGTTTCCAGTCTGTCTGCCCTCTGATGGATAAGGATAAGAGGCTTATGGAAACTTCTTGATGGGAGAGACTGAAGGGGAGACTGGGTCTTGTTCTGATGGGGGAGGCCATGCTTAGTAAATCTTTAATCCAATTTCTGTTGATGGGTGGGGCTGTGTTCCCTTCCTGTTATTATTACTTGGAACCAAACTATGGTGCAGATAATGAAGATAATGACAACCTCTTTCAAAGGGTCCCATGCATGTAATGCTACACTCAGTGCCCACAGCCCTGCAGCAGGCCACTGCTGACCCACCCCTCTGCCAGAGACTCCTGGACACATATGGGCAAGTCTGGGTCACTCTCTGTGGGGTCATTGATCCTTTCTCCTGGGTCCTGGTGTGCACAAGGTTCTGTTTGTGCCCTCCAAGAATCTGTTTACTGGAACACAATTATAGCTGTACTTTTGAGGACAATACTAGGACTTCAGTACCCTTAAAACTTACAGGAAAGAATAATACTATATAAAATTATAATTAAAATCTAGAAGAAAATATAAAAATAGAATTAAACAAATAAGGCAGAGGAAGAAATTCATTAAGATAAAACTGAAATTGTAAAACAAAATAATAGTTAAGAAGTATAAACTAAAAGTTGATTCTATGGATAGATTTCTAAAATGGAAAATTTTTGGTAAGTCTGATTTGAAATAAAGGAGATGAATATAATAAAAAATATTAGAACTCCTACAGATGACAGAAAGCATGTAAGCATTATTGTTGTTTTTCAGTTGCTGTCATGTCCCACTCTTTGCAACTCTGTGGACTGCAGCATGCCAGGCCTCCCTGTTCTCCAGTATTTCCTGGAGTTTGTCCAAGTTCATGTCCATTGAGGAGGTGATGCCATTTATAGCAACCATAAATATACATTTGATTAAAATTTATATGCATTTTCCAATATTAATTTTAATACCTAATATGAATGAATAGTTTTTGGCAATATATAAACTAATAAAACTGACTCAAAGAGCCAAATAACTATAGAGAATTTGGAAAACTAAAGACCTACAATTAAAAATCTGTCATGTTTAAATGGTCTTATTATAATATTTTATTTAACTTCTAAAGTGCAGATAATCTCTTTACATAAGCTATCCCAGATAATATGAAATTTAAAAAGATGCATCAGTTTGTTTTATGAAGCTGTCATGCTCTATCATGAAAATCTGGGAAAATAATAAGAAAAGGCATTATATAATTAAGTAATGTTAGTAATATATGATAGAATTTTAATTAGACTAATAAAATGAATATAGCAATATGCTGAAAAAGTAACATGCCAACACTAAGTAGAATTTTCTTGAAAATGGGATGACATTGAAAATCATAAAATCCATCAATATAATTCATAATACTAATGATAAAAGCTTTAAAAATTTAATAATACTTAGCAAAATTTCAAGTAAAGCTTCTGAAAATTCCAAGTAAAATAGGCAAGATGGACACTAATGTTTTAAAGAGTGTTTCAGCTAGGAAACTGCATTAAAGGGTGAAATAATAAGTCTAGTTGTAGTATATTTGAAAGTATGTTATAACTGGTATCATTGAACACCATTTTGGAAGCACTAACTAATAAGACAAGACAGGAAAATGAAGTAATACATATAGATATTGAAAATAAAGAAGTAAAAATGTGTGCATTTTGAAGGATAGGCTTGCTTAGCTATGAAGCATGCAAGAGGAGTGAAAACAAGATAGTGTTGGTCGCTCAGTCATATCTGACTGCCAGGCTCTCCAATCCATGGGATTTTCCAGGCAAGAATATTGGAGTGGGTTGCCATTTCTTTCTCCAGGGGATCTTCATGACCCAGGGATTGATCCCCGGTCTCCTGCATTGTAGGCAGATTCTTTAGGGATTGAGCCACCAGAGAGCCCCAAAACAAGAGAGGATTACTTAAATAATTGATCAGTTGATAATGTATAAGGTAAAAGTTAGAAGTCAACATTCAGAAAACTAAGATCATGGCATCTAGTTCCATCACTTCATGCAAATAGATGGGGAAACAATGGAAACAGTGACAGACTTTATTTTTTGGGGCTCCAGAATCACTGCAGATGCTGACTGCAGCCATGAAATTGAAAGACGATTGCTCCTTGGAAGAAAAGTTATGACCAACATAGACAGCATATTAAAAAGCAGAGGCATTACTTTGCCATCAAAAGTCCATCTAGTCAAAGCTGTGGTTTTCCCAGTAGTCAGGTAAAGATGTGAGAGTTGTACCGCAAAGATAGTTGAACACCAAAGAATTGATGCTTTTGAACTGTGTTGTTGGAGAAGACTCTTGAGAGTCCCTTGGATTGCAAGGAGACCCAACCAGTCCATCCTATAGGAAATTAGTCCTGAATATTCATTGGAAATACTGATGCTGAAGCTGAAACTCCAATACTTTTGTCACCTGCTGCAAAGAACTGACTCTTTGGAAAAGAACCTGATGCTGGGAAGACTGAAGGTGGAAGCAGAAGGAGAGGACAGAGGCTGAGATGTTTGGATGGCATCACTGACTCAATGGACATGAATTTGTGTAAACTCCAGGAGTTGATGTTGGACAGGGAAACCTGGCGTCCTGCAGTCCATGGTGTCACAGAGTCAGACACGATTGAGTGACTGAACTGAACTGAACTGAACTGAAAAGTTAGAAACAACTTGTTCAAAATAAACAAAAATATTAGTATAAAAGTAAAATCATTGCAAAGTGGTAAGAAATAATTTTAAAATAGATATTCATAAGAAAATCTCTAAAGTTTTACTGAAGTACAAAAAAGGTAGAAAATGGGAGAGCCCATGACAAAATTCAAAGTTGTATCTAAAATATAAAAACTATACATTTACTATTTTCATTAAAATCAAAATGGAAAGAATTAAAATTATTCTACACATTGGGAAGAAAAATATTTCAGAAGAAAATCTGAAAATGGCAATGTGTTAGGAGTGGTTGCATTATTATTATATATGAAGTTTTAAATATCATAGTTACTAAAAAGGAATTGACATTATATTATTTTAAAAAGATTACTTTTAATAAAGTACTTTTTAAAGTGGCTGTTTATTCATAAGAAAATACCTATTGAGTTCTAATTTCAGGCAGATTGTTTACTGACTGAGCTACGAGGGAAGCCTTACATAATGAATGAAAATAAATTCTATATGGATAAATATCTAGAGGGAAAAATATAATGAAACCATAACATATAAAGACAAATAAAGCTAGTAATACCGATTATGTGAGAAACTTTATAAATTATATTTTAAATAGAAAGACAGCCCCATTATTCAGTTTCTTATAGATAAATGGGCACACTCAAGTAATTCAAGTAAATCAAAATGGTCAGTTAACAAAGATTATAGTTTATGGAAAAGGAACTAAAATAGTAATACAAGAAAATAATGATGTCACTTTCACCTGCTCATTAAACTGGCAGTATTTAAATAAATATGTATATATAAGGACCTAAAAGGTATTGTCACTAGCGTTCTTTTAATACATTACATTTGCTTAAAAGAACTGTTATGCAACTACTTTGATTTTTTTGATATCTTTATTTTACAATTCTCAAATAATGCCCTAAAAATTTAATGTGTATTTATATGTTGATACCTTTGAGATATAATTCTCTTGTGTCTACTAATAATTTGTACAAGCAGATATGTCCTTCCTGCATGACTCACTACTTTCAAATAAATGAAACAGAATGGAAGAAATTACTAATTTTTATGGCAAACTTGAGAGCTATTTTCATGAAACAGGTGTTTGGTCTGTAGATGGTTTATGAGGAAAACACTATTGAAGATAAACTGCTCATTCTTTCCCTTCAATAATGACTATGATCTGAAATAGAAATGAACAATTTTGTTGCACTTAAAAATTTATTTATGAACACAACATGATTTCTTACTTTTCTCTGGTCATATTGTGCTTTTCCCCATTTTAAATACCAATTACATTCTGATTATTGTATTGTCTGTATTGCCAGTCTGGGCCTTGCATGGCATCTCCAGGCTAATATCCAGCTGTACACAGCACATCTCTAACATCTCGCAGCCTCTCGATTTCCACATAGTAACTAAAGCTGAACTTATGGGAGAGGGAGTCCTGTGAAGGATTTAACAATGGGCTTATAACTTCTTATTTGATATTTGTCTGCTATGTGATCTTGGGCAGTTTTTTAAATGTCTTTATTTGTTAGTTTTTCTTAACTTATGAAATGTGTTATTTATGCATTAGGAAATCTCTAAATAAACTTGCCTCAAGAAGAGGAGAAATTCTTGGCCCTTTGCCATATAATAATGCTTCCTTCTGTGACTAGGTAGGCTTGAGAAGCTTTACTGGGAAATATTTTTCTGTATAATATATTTATTCCATTTCCATAAGACAATGCACATATTAATCAAAAGTACAGATAATAAAGGCAATAGATCTCATATGGCCTTTATAGAGTTTATGATATTATGAGAATTTTTGTGTGCTTGATACCTTATATTACTTCTCTAAGGGAAGACAGAATGATCGAACTAAAGCACTATAATTGAATAAATACAAATTATAATTGGATATGAGTAGTTGTTAGTCTTCTCAGGCCTTATCAAAGAAGGTGGCACACCATCAGGGAACAGGATCAACATGAGCGAATGACCTTCTTCCCTCTCCCCTAAGATGTGTGAATGGTGGAGCTGGGGACTGTGGGCATGGTGGTCCTCATTCTGTCTGAGCCTTTAAAACAATTTAAAAAATTATCATTATTTAACATTATCTTACTTAAAAGTAAAGGAATTTTGTTGAAAGGCATTTCTGATATCTCTTTTCTGGCATTTTAATTATTAATTTTGCAGGACTTCCTAAGGAAAAGAGACTCTCCACTCTGATCTGTGCTTAAATTTTGCCCTAACATAGATCATTTTTATGGTGCTAAGTGCAAACTAAATTCTCAGCAAACAATCGCTATGGTTGTATTCAGGGATTCTTTTGCCTCTCCTGACACATATACCATTGTTTGTACCTCAGTGAGAAATAATTACCATGTATTCCTTCCCATGTAGTAAACCTGAAAAATGACGTTACATTATAGTTTTCTCTTTTACGATCATCTCCTCATCATGTTCTGTCAATTTTACCTCCAGGTTGACACTTATTTTGTCTCCTCCTCTACTTTTTCATCATTGCTGCCCTAATTGGCATCTTCACTGCTTCCCTCCTAAACTTTACAATAAGCCACCTACTTCCAGTTTTTTACCATTCTATTCTCTATACTGTTAGAAAAATTCATCTTCAGTTCAGTTCAGTCGCTCAGTCGTCTCCGACTCTTCGCGACCCCATGAATCGCAGCACGCCAGGCTTCCCTGTCCATCACCAACTCCGGGAGTTCACTCAGACTCACGTCCATTGAGTCCGTGATGCCATCCAGCCATCTCATCCTCTGTTGCCTCCTTTTCCACCTGCCCCCAATCCCTCCCAGCATCAGAGTCTTTTCCAATGAGTCAACTCTTCACATGAGGTGGCCAAAATACTGGAGTTTCAGCTTTAGCATCATTCCTTCCAAAGAAACCCCAGGGCTGATCTCCTTCAGAATGGACTGGTTGGATCTCCTTGCTGTCCAAGGGACGCTCAAGACTCTTCTCCAACATCACAGTTCAAAAACATCAATTCTTCTGCGCTCAGCCTTCTTCTCAGTCCAACTCTCACATCCATACATGACCACAGGAAAAACCATAGCCTTAAAGAGACTTAAATCTGGTAAAATGCCAGTCTTGCAAGCATCTTTCCCAGATTGAAGTTATTCATTGAATCTCAAATGTTTTCAAAGATATTATTTCTCCAGTAACATTTTCAGGATTCATTGTGCTCAGAATTTAATTTACCTCACCAGCTCTTCTATTATTACTCAGCAATATTGGCTACTTATACTTTAAATAAATATTATTTCATGTTTCTGTGCTTTCTTATATATGGTTCATATTGCCCGAAACAGCAGTAAACATTATGCCTATCTTGCTTAGTTTAGCATGAATTCATTTGGAGTTGAGTACCTTTTGTCCTGAGAGGCGAGTTGAAGGAGGACCAGACATTATCCTCATGTAAATCATGGTTTATTCAGACTGATAGGGTAAAAAGACTTGGATAATTAATTCAGCTCTGATATAGTGATTGGAATATCAGTTTTGGGTTTTATGGTCTTCCCTTAAGTCATGATTTTTAAAGTACCAAAACACAGGCATTTCTGTGGTTATGACAGTGTTATTAAAGACACTTTTCATCACCTTGCCCATATGCAGTACCATTCTTGGATCTCTGATGGCCTCAAGCCTCCAAACCCCTTTTTTTAATTCTTAGAACTCATCCTATCTCCTGTTAACTTTCTGTTCATGTAGCCTGACTCACACTTACCACAACAGAGGCAAGAAGAATCCTCTGATACCTACTTTTGTCTTTAGTGGGGAAGAGGATTCATTTCATCATGGGCAGGACCATTCCTCCTGGATCAGTAAGGAGGAAAAATTCAAAATTGCAGTTTTCAGATGTGGTATCTTAGAAGCTTCATTTAAGAACACTGAACAGAACAGAAAGTTACCAAAACAAGGGAGATCCAAGAAGCACCAGGATCAGGACCAAAAAGTAGTTTATTTTATACTTGTAAAGAATTTTTATCTATTCTTATGAACTTTTATTTTTCCTGATTTTTGCATGTATAGTTTTATCTAAAATATAATATTTAACAGGACTACTTAATATGTATTCTAAATAATAAAAAAATAAAGCCCAAGTATTATTACCAGAAAGAAATCCTGAAAGAAGAACGCTGTAATTTTGCACTGAAATTACAACCATTAATTTGATCTGCAAAGTAATAGGATATCAGGCTTGAAAGTCAGATCATCAGGGCTAAATCAGGACAATGGAAATGAATGTATTGGTAGTACTCAGAAGATTTGGTATGTCAAGCTCAATAGAAGATAGATTGGTTTTTTTTTTTCTCATTCAGAGCTACATTGCCAAGGATTCAACCAAGAAATTTAGTAGTGAGAAAGAAAATAAGCCTCTCTGAATAATTTTATGTTGGAAAGGATGATGTGACTAAGGAAGCAAACAAATCAGAACTTGACCTTGGGTTTTGTTTTAGGGAAAAGAGGAGATCTTAGTATTGCTTCTGATAAAAATAATATTTGGCAGCTGTAGAGGTTTTTTAGAACAAGACCTAGATTTTTGTGTTCCTCCTACTGAATTTCTTGTGTATTTAGAACCTACAAATACTTAAGTTGGTGAGAAAGTGCAAAATTTTAGAGGCAAGAAAAAGAGTAAGAACATTAAGCAGGATCTGAAATCATTCTATACTAGATAATAAGAGAAATGATGAAAGAGACAAAAGTAGCTGCCAGTCTTATGTAAATGGAAGTACATCAGGATTATATTTCTTTTTCTTTTCTTTTTTTTTTTTTTTGGAGGAGGGGAGTATCAATCACATAAAGCCAACATAAGGAAGAGACCCAGAGGTACTTATTTGAAATATAAGCTCTTTGCTATTAAATGTCAGCCCACCCAAAGTAGGACCTTGCGGGCCCTGAAGGGTTAACACTCCTCCCAGAGCATCTTACATCCAGAGCCTGGTACAAGAGGGAATAGATTCAATTTCTAATATGATTCAGTCTAAAAATAATTAGCAGGCTTAGTTCAGTCCCTAAAACCCTTCCAGAGTTCACATGAGTTTGCTGGAGTGCTAATGGACTTGCCTCATCATGAATTCCAGCTTGAACTTGCTTATTCTGAATTATTTCAGTATTCACCAAAGAGAAGTTAGTGTAAAATGTTACTGCTTGGATTTCTTCTGTCTCCGGAACAGAGTGAATGATTGATCTAGTTAGTGATTCCGCCCCCAGTTAGCCACATTGGGGTCAGCCCCATAGATTTCCCTGAAGAGCAGCAAAATACTAATGAAAATAAGGTTTGAAAATAGGGCAAGAGAGAACAGAAAAAGAAACCCACTCAAATATTGATAGTTTAATTACTTTTTTAGAGAAACCTGAGGGACAAATAACCAACAGTCAAAAAGTTATTCTTAGTGTTACAAATGTTGGCATAAGAGAAACTCTTAATTTAACTGACTCACCTCTCTCCTTTTATAGAAAAGGGGAGATTATACAAAGTTCAGTGCCAACCACAGAAACAGCAAAAGGTATACACTGTATATTTTTTTTGTCCAGAGCATATTGTTGAGCACAATATTCAGCTCCATTTAGCCATCTCAATTTAACTAGATGCATAGATGCATTGTTCTTGGGGCAGCTATTTTTCCTCACAGAGCCTCAGTTTTCTTATAACTAAAACTCTGACATAAGAACATTGCCTGCTTTACTTTTTGGCCAAGATTATTATAAAATTTAAACACAAATATATGTATATATTTGTGCATATGTATATGTACTTCCCAGTTGGTGCTAGTGATAAAGAACCCACCTGTCAATGCAGGAGATATAGGAGACATGGGTTCTATCCCTGGGTCAGGAAGTGACCCTGGAGGAGGGCATGGCAACCCCCTCCAATATTCTTACCTGGAGAATCCCATGGATAATATATCTGAAACTGGCCTATATTAGAGTTGTAATCTTCAAGTTTTTACAAGATCATTTTTAAGATTGAGGGTACAGATAAAATGTTATGATTTAATTTATTCTCCCATCATTGTGATGTACTTACACTGAAGAGAAAGGGAAATGGGTTATGTTCTTTCATGTTGGGAATGTGGGCTGGCTTGGGAGCAGCAGTGACTTTGGGCAGAGATTCTCAGTGTGGCTTTGTAAGACACTTTCAGAAGTTCATGAGATCAAAATAATTTCATAATAATGGTAAGACATTATTTGTTTTTAAGTTTTATCTTTTCATGCACATATAGTGTAGTTTTCTAGAGAATATATGTCATGTGATATTGCAACAATCAGCACAGAAGGAGATTTGAAAACCCAGCTGTCTTCCAGTAAGCCAGGCATTAGACATTAAACATGTAAAGTGATGCCATTCTTCTCAAATTGTTATTGGTTATTGGAAGATACTTATTCTTTATAAAAATATGATGTTTAAGTTAACATGTAACATGTTTCTTTTAATAAACTAACAATACATAATTTAGATTTTTCTATTTTAAATTAAAGTATAGAAAATTTTGATATATATAGCCAATGTTAGACAAAAACTCCTAGGGGTTTTCACTAACTCTGAGTGTAAAATATTCCTGAAGTCCAAAACTTTTAAGAACCACTGACTTAGAAGTTAGCAGAGGATGGTCAATGGATTGTTAAATGCACTGATAATGAATTATGTTAATAAATAAAATGTTTATAATATTTTAGTAATAGCACTTTTCACCTCTTTGGATGACTTGAATCCATGCTGTTTTACATTATAGGATAGTAACCTTTTCTATCATTTCTCTAATCCTTCCATGCCCCCAGTTCTCAACTATGTGTCATATTGAAGTCATTGGTAAGGACCCTTTCCTCTGCCAAGTTCTTAGTATTAAATTGGTGTAACAGTGAAGTCCAGTTCTAAGAATGACAGTCAAGAGAAGTGCAAAGAGTAGGTCTTTACTTCAGGCTCAGTTCCCTTTTGTGAGCCAAAGAAGCCTTCTTTAGGTGAAATCTGGTGAATCTGCTTACACTCTTCCAGTCAGCTTAGAGTCAGCTTCTGCACTTGATTCTTCAGAGGCACTGAAGGTTTTTTTTTCCTGACTTTATTCATGGAGTTCTGCCAGACCCTCCAAGATTAAATAACTCTGATGAGTCAATTTTTTTTCTTTTATTCCATTATGTCTAGCTTTATTAAACCAATTGTTTCAAGCTGTATCCTCATTTCCTGTCTATCCTGTTGAGTTGTCAATATTTCTGTTTAATCCCCTGGGCTTCCCCAGTGGCTCAGCAATAAAGAATCTGCTTGCAATGCAGGAAACGCAGATGTGGGTTGGATCCCTGGGTCAGGAAGATCCTCTGGATGAGGGCATGGCAATCCACTCCATTATTCTTACTTGGAGAATCCCATGGACAGAGGAGCCTGGTGGGCTCCAGTCCATAGGATCACAAAGAGGCGGACAACTGAAGCAGCTGAGCACACACACACTGTTTACTCCCCTATCCTAAATTCTATCGTATTTCATTTCGTTTCTTATTTGTTTCTTTTCTTATTTAACACCTGGAGAATTTTACATTTATGTGAAGGAAGGACAGAATATGAGGGGAAGAAGAAAATTTCTTGTGATGTTGTATGCATGTACATACGTATATGTACATGTATGTACACATGTATATGTACATATAGGTACATACTCAGACCATATAGGAGAGAAATGAATCTGTGTCAGGTGTAAGGGGAAAGAAAAAAATACCACCCAGAGAAAAGAAGTTCAGATAGAAAGACCTGGTGGAAATTTAGATATGCTTTTTCTCTCAGTTACCCAGCTAAACTAAAAATCTAAACTCAGATGAAAAGTTACTATATTTGAATTGACATCTCTTAGAATGCTCAAAAGTTTGTGGAAATCATTATATGAAAGGTTTTGGCTGATTTGTTGACAGAATGGCTTATTGCTTACACAGGATTTAACTCTAGGACATTCTAAGTGATGGTAGATAGAGAAGAATACTGAAGACTGAAAAGATGGAGAAAGAAAGAGAAAAATATGGAAAAGGAGGAGGGAGGGAGAATTAAGGAGTATGGGATTAACAGATATGAGCTACTATATGTAAAACAGATAACCAACAAGGATATTCTTTATAGCTCAGGGCATTATATTCAATATCTTGAATGGAATATGATCTGTAAAAAAATCACTTTGCTGTGCAATATTATAAATCTACTATATTTCAATGATAATATTTTTTAAAAAGATGTAAAGTAAAACAAAACAAAAGCTAAGCAGACATTTGTGAGGATCATTGTAAGTTGTTGAAAATAGGGAATAAATTTAAAAATCCAAATACTTTTGCATGGGGAAAAGGCTCTAGAGAAATAGGGGGAAATAATTTTTCTAGTAACTTGATAAAATATTATTTACTCTTTTCTTCTTTCATCATTCCTATTGATTTTTAGTTGTTACATTGTCTCTTAAATAACATTTTGCAATCAAGTCCTAGAGAACTAATGGTTTAATAAATGATTAATTTGCCGGCTCTTAAACATGGTTTAAAAAATACCATCAACCTTGAGGAAAAAAATAACTAGCAGTTAAATAAACAATTATGTTGCAAATTGATGTGTCAACATAGACACTAATTAGTCTGCTGAGGTCACTTTTCATGAACTTTTGAAACAGATGTCATTTAGAGTGTTCATTTATATTCTAAAGAAAAATGTATAATTTCTTTTTCATCAGTTCAAAAACATTTCTCTTGAGGATTTGCCAGTCCAGCCAACCTAACCCCTCTGAGTCTTTGGGAAATACTATCAATTACTTTTAGGTTTGTGATTAAACAAAACAAATCAGAATAAACAACTTTTCTGAGGAGATTACTTGAAAAATCCTCAGTTCCGACAGAGACAAATGGTTTCAAGTTTTATTTTGCGTTTACAAAAATTTTGGTTCTATTGAATTGTTATTCTGGACACTTTAATATGAAGGAAGAATAATATGGACTTCAGAAAAATAATGGACTTTGATAAGAAAATATGTAGTTTTCAATTTGAAGAGGTGGGGGACAGGATAGCCATATATTCTGAGAATTTCTGGAAGAATCTGGAACAGAAGTGGTAAACCCCTGTAACGAGTCACCTACGGGTGATGCTTGGAAAGAAATAAACTAAAATAAATGAAGCCTTCCTTAATTTTGGCCTATTCATTTCTTTGGTCTTCTAACATTCAGAAAGCAATGTCACCTTTTTAGGTTTTCAAAATTTGGTATTAATATTTAGATTTTGGGTTAGAATGTGATACAGTCAGAAGAATCTTCCAGAAGTCTCATTGTTCTGTGTCTGCATTTCTTTTAAGATACTGAGCCACACTGTATGTGACTATTTGTTCATACACATGCATTGTCTTCATCAGCACATAATAAATTCTTTGAAGTAGTTTCAGTATCTATCCATCCATGTTTCCTTTTGTGATTATAGATGTATATTTCTAAAAGCAGGTAGTTAAGTTTTCTTGGGGAATGAATTAAAGGTACTGTCACTGGTTCTCATTTGTACTTGTATTTTCATTATTGTTAAAAAATTATTAGATAAATGTTTTCAGTCAACTCTTTTTATTGAGTATCTGTTGTATGCCAAAGCAAACATTGTCTTAATCCCTGAAGATATGCAAATGAACAAAAGATATTTCCTATTAAATAAATTTATACTCTCATTGCATGTTCCCTATAAAAGCACCAAAATCCATACAGCCTCTGGGTGATGACATAGATTTGTGTTTATGAAGCACAAAGGCTTTACGGTGACACTTAAGTGTTTGATTTTGTAAGTTAATGTGTCAGAATATATTTTGTTAAATAGAGGATGAGAATTAGCATTCACTTAAAGCAAAATATTTATATTCTATCATTTATAATTTTATAGTGCCTAGCAGAGTGACTGCCACATAGTAGGGACTTGGTAAATATAAGTTGACTTGCTTGAGTAAGTAATAAAAAGTTGTTTTAAAAGAAAACTTAGAAGAAAAGTTAGAGGTCACTGTATCTTTATTTTACTCAGAAAGAAGTTTAAGCCCAGAAATCGGAGCACTCCTGAACATACACATAACTAATTCGTGATGAATGGAATCTAGAAGTCTATTACTTTGACTTCTAGGGCAATGTTGAGTCCTTAGAACATGCTGCAGTGCCACTTCTTAAGTCATCTGAGTAAATTGAAAGTTAGAAGGGATAATGGTACTTTTTAATGTTTATGATCAGATTCAATGCTCCCCCTAAGTAATAGGGTAAGGATTAGGAAAGAACAACACGGAGGAGAAGCAGGTGGACGTGAAGTACATCTCTCTCCATGGATACATCAGGAATATACCTTCAGACAAAGAAGTGCATGCAGAACACCACCTGAGAGCAGATAGGAGTACCTGGCAAGCAGAAAATAATATATAAACCCACGCAAAACTTGGTAGGATGAAGGAACTAGGAGGAACAACGGGAGTGTTAGTGGGACTGGACCTGCCCTCAGTGGGTGGGGGAACTGAAGCAGGGGTTTGATCCCCATATCAGGGCAGCTGTCTGAGTCAGAGGAGAAACATTTAAGGCTGGGAGTGAAACAGCTGATCTTTGGCAGCCTAAATGGAATGAGAATCAGACAGTCCTGGCTGTAGCCGTACATACCCTGGACAGGGATGTAGATCCCCAGGAAGGTGCAGCAGCTGGGAGTTTGAGTTTAGGGACTGTGGAGCAATCCCAGGACAAGGGCTACTGTTGACTGCAGATGACAGATTGAAGGGGTATGAGGGAGGAGACTGTGGTGGGAAATGCCTGTGGAGGAAAGCTGGACAGCCATGGAAGCAAGGCATACTGCTGAGTCACACATAGCGGGTGTATGCGTGACTCTCCCACACACACATGCCATAATTGGCAGCTGAACAATAGAGAGGCTGGCCCATCAATCGCCTGATGCACTGAACTACAGAGTAGGACCCCACACAGGGTAACCCTTTAAGTGCCTGACACACCGATCTACAGAGTAGGACACCCTCTATGTGCCTGAACTGGCAGAGGTACGGAGAAAGACTGGCCAAAGAGGCCTTCTGATCGCCAGCTACAAGAGGCTTGAGAAAAGACTCTGATAGAGCCATAACTCCTGCAGCCAAGGCAGTCCGTGGCCCTGCACACTTGGCACTGCCAGGGTCCCCACAAGCCAAGCAGCTGCACCACCTTCACACTCAACTCTTACTGGGGCAGAGCTGTCAAAGGCAAAAAAGGTCACAGAGGGTCACATCAGTTGTGTCCGAAACTTTGCAACCCTGTAGACTGTGGGTTCACTTCCACTTTTCACTTTCATGCATTGGAGAAGGAAATGGCAACCCACTCCAGTGTTCTTGCCTGGAGAATCCCAGGGACAGCAGAGCCTGGTGGGCTGCCGTCTATGGGATCGCACAGAGTCGGAAACCACTGAAGCGGCTTAGCAGCAGCAGCAGCAGCAGGCTGTGCCAGGCTTCCCTGTCAGGGAGAGGAGTTATCCAAACAAGAATATTGGAGTGTATTGCCCAGTACTGGTTGCCATACCCTTCTAGAGCACTAAATTTCCTGCTGCCCTAGCCACAACTTCCCTGAGTACCTGGTGCTGTCAGAACCCCTGTGACCCAAGCACCTGCACCACCTCCACACCTGGCCTTCACAGGGACAAATCCAAGTCCTCCAGGGTAGCCTCAGGAGCAAACTGCAGTGGACAACCCCCATGCTTAGGTGGAAATAAAACCACAATTGAAACCCAGGTGCAGTGTGACTAAGGAAGAAGATCCAAAACCTTCCCACCAGCTGTACAAGCTGCAGATCAAAT
This sequence comes from Capra hircus, assembly GCF_001704415.2. Taxonomy (NCBI): domain Eukaryota; kingdom Metazoa; phylum Chordata; class Mammalia; order Artiodactyla; family Bovidae; genus Capra; species Capra hircus. The sequence continues at coordinate 49,948,973 of NC_030815.1, read as the reverse complement.
CCACACGATCAACTAGGCAGACTCTGTCTTTATGGAATATATAAAAGGTCATTGAATGCTCCCACAAAAGAAAATGCACTAGTTCCAACAGCTGTGGACATTGGAGGCAAGAACATAGAGGACCAGGGCCAGATTAGGATCTGAACTGCCTCCATAGCAGATCCAGAGTTCAGCAGAGTGTTGGAGAGCATCCTAAAGAGGTGAGTTGGACTGTGACTCCCAGCGAGGGAAAGAACTCTGACAGCTGTGACTCAAGAAAAATATTTATTATTCTTATGTTTTTACTTGTTCTGTAGATTCTTTTGAATTGTTTTTCTTTTTCCTTTTTATCCGCCTCTGTGGTAGTTGTCAGTTTTATTGGTCATGGCATCTGGTCCCATCAGTTCATGGGAAATAGATGAGGAAACAGTGGAAACAGTGTCAGACTTTATTTTTCTGGGCTCCAAAATCACTGCAGATGGTGATTGCAGCCATGAAATTAAAAGACGCTTACTCCTCGGAAGAAAAGTTATGACTAACCTAGATAGCATATTCAGAAGCAGAGACATTACTTTGCCGACTAAGGTCCGTCTAGCCAAGGCTATGGTTTCTCCTGTGGTCATGTATGGATGTGAGAGTTGGACTGAGAAGAAGGCTGAACGCTGAAGAATTGATGCTTTTTGATCTGTGGTGTTGAAGAGTCTTGAGAATCCCTTGGACTGCAAGGAGATCCAACCAGTCCATTCTGAAGATCAGCCCTGGGTGTTCATTGGAGGGAATGATGCTAAAGCTGAAACTCCAGTACTTTGGCCACCTCATGCAAAGAGTTGACTCATTGGAAAAGACTCTGATGCTGGGAGGGATTGGGGGCAGGAAGAAAAGGGGATGACAGAGGATGAGATGGCTGGATGGCATCACCGACTCGATGGACGTGAGTCTGAGTGAACTCCGGAGCTGGTGATGGACAGGGAGGCCTGGCGTGCTGCAGTTCATGGGGTCACAAAGAGTTGGACACGACTGAGCGACTGAACTGAACTGAACTGAAGAAATCCAATTAAGCTTTTAACCTTTTTTTTTTTGCCTCAGTTACATTTTATATTGTTGTTATAAATGTATGCTTCTACGTTGGTGTTTTGCATTTCTATGGATTTTTCCTCTTTTTTTCCATTTTTAATTTTTTAAACCTATTATTATTTTTTCTACATATATTCCTTTGCTTGCTTTTCCTACTGCTCTTTTCCCCTTGCAGTTAATCTTTAATGTATATAAATCTTCTTCATGTACCTCTATTTAACTTTGCATATCTATTCTTTCTTTCTTTTCTTTCTCTGCTTTCCTCTCAACATATTTGTTAGTTTTGTTTGCATTGCTTTATTCCCCAATTGGCACCTTGCTTTAGTTTTGTTTTCCAGTTTGTCCTGCAGTTAGTTTTGTTCTGGTAGACATAATTTTTGGTTTCCTTTGTTTGCCAGGTCAGTCTATTGTACTCTATTTTTGTTGAACTGTTTTGATTTTGCTTATGGGTGTATATGTATATGTGTATGACTTATCTGGTGGCTGAGATGGTAAAGCATCTGCCTATAATGCGTGAGACCCAGGTTTGATCCCTGGGTTGGGAAGATCTCCTGGAGAAGGAAATAGCAACCCACTCCAGTATCCTTGCCTGGAAAATCCCATGGGATTTTCCCAGAAACCTGGTAGGCTATAGTCCATGGGGTCGCAAAGAGTCAGACATGACTGAGCGACTTCACTTTCACATGTTCAGTCACACTTTTTATTGTTGTTTATAAACCTCTGTCTCTGTGGTGGGCTTTTGCATTTCTGTGGAGTTTTCCTTTTTTTCCACCTTTTTACTTTCTTCTTCTTTACTTTCTTACTTTTTTCTCTCTTTTTTATAATTTTAACTTTTTATTTTTTTAATTTTTTTAAATTTATTTATTTTTTTAATTTTAAAATCTTTAATTCTTACATGCGTTCCCAAACATGAACCCCCTCCCACCTCCCTCCCCATAACATCTCTCTGGGTCATCCGCATGCACCAGCCCCAAGCATGCTGTATCCTGCGTCAGACATAGACTGGCAATTCGATTCTTACATGATAGTATACATGTTAGAATGACATTCTCCCAAATCATCCCACCCTCTCCCTCTCCCTCTGAGTCCAAAAGTCCGTTATACACATCTGTGTCTTTTTTGCTGTCTTGCATACAGGGTCGTCATTGCCATCTTTCTAAATTCCATATATATGTGTTAGTATACTGTATTGGTGTTTTTCTTTCTGGCTTACTTCACTCTGTATAATCGGCTCCGGTTTCATCCATCTCATCAGAACTGATTCAAATGAATTCTTTTTAATGGCTGAGTAATACTCCATTGTGTATATGTACCACTGCTTTCTTATCCATTCATCTGCTGATGGACATCTAGGTTGTTTCCATGTCCTGGCAATTATAAACAGTGCTGCAATGAACATTGGGGTACATGTGTCTCTTTCAATTCTGGTTTCCTTGGTGTGTATGCCCAGCAGTGGGATTGCTGGGTCATAAGGTAGTTCTATTTGCAATTTTTTAAGGAATCTCCACACTGTTCTCCATAGTGGCTGTACTAGTTTGCATTCCCACCAACAGTGTAAGAGGGTTCCCTTTTCTCCACACCCTCTCCAGCATTTATTGCTTGCAGATTTTTGGATCGCAGCCATTCTGACTGGTGTGAAGTGGTACCTCATTGTGGTTTTGATTTGCATTTCTCTAATAATGAGTGATGTTGAGCATCTTTTCATGTGTTTGTTAGCCATCCGTATGTCTTCTTTGGAGAAATGTCTATTTAGTTCTTTGGCCCATTTTTTGATTGGGTCGTTTATTTTTCTGGAATTGAGCTGCATAAGTTGCCTGTATATTTTTGAGATTAGTTGTTTGTCAGTTGCTTCATTTGCTATTATTTTCTCCCATTCAGAAGGCTGTCTTTTCACCTTGCTTATATTTTCCTTTGTTGTGCAGAAGCTTTTATTTTTAATTAGATCCTATTTGTTTAGTTTTGCTTTTATTTCCAGAATTCTGGGAGGTGGATCATAGAGGATCCTGCTGTAATTTATGTCGGAGAGTGTTTTGCCTATGTCTTCCTCTAGGAGTTTTATAGTTTCTGGTCTTACATTTAGATCTTTAATCCATTTTGAGTTTATTTTTGTGTGCAGTGTTAGAAAGTGATGTAGTTTCATTCTTTTACAAGTGGTTAACCAGTTTTCCCAGCACCACTTGTTAAAGAGATTGTCTTTACTCCATTGTATATTCTTGCCTCCTTTGTCAAAGATAAGGTGTCCATATGTGTGTGGATTTCTCTCTGGGCTTTCTATTTTGTTCCATTGATCTATATGTCTGTCTCTGTGCCAGTACCATACTGTTTTGATACTGTGGCTTTGTAGTAGAGCCTGAAGTCAGGCAAGTTGATTCCTCCAGTTCCATTCTTCTTTCTCAAGGTTGCTTTGGCAATTCGAGGTTTTTTGTATTTCCGTACAAATCTTGAAATTATTTGTTCTAGTTCTGTGAAAAATATGGCTGGTAGCTTGATAGGGATTGCATTGAATCTGTAAATTGCTTTGGGTAGTATACTCATTTTCAGTATATTGATTCTTCCGATCCATGAACATGGTATATTTCTCCATCTATTAGTGTCTTCTTTGATTTCTTTCATCAGTGTTTTATAGTTTTTGATATATAGGTCTTTAGTTTCTTTAGGTAGATATATTCCTAAGTATTTTATTCTTTTCGTTGCAATGGTGAATGGAATTGTTTCCTTAATTTCTTTTTCTACTTTCTCATTATTCGTGTATAGGAATGCAAGGGATTTCTGTGTGTTGATTTTATATCCTGCAACTTTACTGTATTCATTGATTAGCTTTAGTAATTTTCTGGTGGAGTCTTTAGGGTTTTCTATGTAGAGGATCATGTCATCTGCAAACAGTGAGAGTTTTACTTCTTCTTTTCCAATTTGGATTCCTTTTATTTCTTTTTCTTCTCTGATTGCTGTGGCCAAAACTTCCAGAACTATGTTGAATAGTAGCGGTGAAAGTGGGCACCCTTGTCTTGTTCCTGACTTTAGGGGAAATGCTTTCAATTTTTCACCATTGAGGATAATGTTTGCTGTGGGTTTGTCATATATAGCTTTCATTATGTTGAGGTATGTTCCTTCTATTCCTGCTTTCTGAATAGTTTTTATCATAAATGGATGTTGAATTTTGTCAAAGGCCTTCTCTGCATCTATTGAGATAATCATATGGCTTTTATTTTTCAATTTGTTAATGTGGTGAATTACATTGATTGATTTGCAGATATTGAAGAATCCTTGCATCCCTGGGATAAAGCCCACTTGATCATGGTGTATGATCTTTTTAATGTGTTGTTGGATTCTGATTGCTAGAATTTTGTTGAGGATTTTTGCATCTATGTTCATCAGTGATATTGGCCTGTAGTTTTCTTTTTTTATAGTATCTTTGTCAGGTTTTGGTATTAGGGTGATGGTGGCCTCATAGAATGAGTTTGGAAGTTTACCTTCCTCTGCAATTTTCTGGAAGAGTTTGAGGAGGATAGGTGTTAGCTCTTCTTGAAATTTTTGGTAGAAATCAGCTGTGAAGCCATCTGGACCTTAACTTTTTAAACCTATTATATTTTTTCTACATTTATTCCTTTGTTTATCTTTCCTACTGTTCTTTTCCCCCTGTGGTTAAATCTCTAATGTATATAAATCTTCTTCATCTATCTCTATTTAACTTTGCATATGTATTTTTTCCTTCTTTTCTTTCTTTCCTTTCCTCTCAACATATTTGTTAGTTTTGTTTTCACTGCCTTATTCCCTACTTGGCACCTTCCTTTAGTTTTGCTTTTCACTTTGTGCTTTAGTTAGTTTTGTTCTTAACTAGTAAATATAATTTTTTATTTCCTTTGTTCGCCGGGTCAATCTACTGTACTTTATTTTTGTTGAACTGTCCTGACTTTGCATGGGTGTATATGTATGTGTGTACATTCCATTATTTTAATTTTTATTTGCCTGATTTTGCAACTGCCATTTGTCAGGGGTTCATCTTTAGTTTATCATTTTGGGATATTTGTTTTAATCTCACTTAATGCCATAACAAACCACTTGTGTAATCTTCATTCCTGACCAGAGATCAAACCCTGAGCCTTTGGAGTGGGAGCACTGACTCCAAGACCCTAGATTACCAGAGAACTTATCCTAGGGAGTATCAAATAGTGACAACTCACAAAAAGGAAACCACTTGAATACAAGGCCTGGCATCACCCAACCACCAGTATCACCCTGCGTGGAACACCTCATCTAAACAACAAACAAAACAAAAATGCAACTCAATCATCAGCAGACAGGATTACCACTTCATTAAGCCTTGCCCATAAAAGGAAAAACAAACAAAGACTAAGCACAAATCTCACCCTATAGGAAGCTTACACAAACCCCTGGACCAACCATAGGAAGGGAGAAACCAGAAGGAAGAAAGAATTCAACCTTGATGTCTGGGAAAAGGAAACCTCAAAAACCGTATGTTAAAAAAAAAAAAAAAGAAAGAAAGGTAGAGGAAATACTGCACAAATGAAGCAACATACTAGAAAACAGAAGTCCAAATAGATGAAAAGAAAAAGGCAAACTGCCTGAAAAAGAATTCAGAATAATGCTAGGAAACATGATCCAAAATCTTGAAAACAAAATGGAGAAAATGCAAGAATCAACTAACAAAGACCTAGAAGAATTAAAAAGAACAAACATACAGAGACAAACAACACAATTACTGAAATTAAAAATACTCTTGAAGGAATCAGTAGCAGAATATCTGAAGCAGAAGAACGAATCAGTGAGCTGGAAGATAAAATGGTGGAAATAAATCCTGAAAAGCAGAAGAAAGTAAAAAGAATGAAAAGAACTGAGTACAGTCTAAGAGACCTCTGGGGTAATATCAAACACACCAACATTTGAAATATAGGGGTCCCAGAAGAGGAAAAAAAAGAAAGGACATGAGAAAGTTTTTGAAGAGACTATAGTTGAAAATTTCCCCAACATGGAAAAGGAAACAGTCAAACAAGTCCAAGACTCAAGTCCAAAGAGTACTATACAGGATAAAACCAAGAAGAAACACACCAAGAAACATACTAATCAAACTAACAAAGACTAAGCACAAAGAAAGAATATTGAAAGCATCAAGGGAGAAGCAACAAGTAACATACAAGGGAAACCCCATATGCTTAACATATGATCTTTCAGCAGAAACTCTGCAGGCCAGAAGGGACTGGCAGGATATAGTTAAAGTAATGAAAGGCAAAAATCTACAGCCAAGATTACTGGACCTGGCAAGGATCTCATTCATAATTGAAGGAGAAATAAAAAGCTTTTCAGACAAGCAAAAGTAAGAGACTTCAGTACCACCAAATCAGCTTTAACAAATGTTAAAGGGGCTTATATAGTTAATAAATAATAGAGAAGAAAAAAGATCTACAAAATCAATGCCAAACAATTAAGAAAATGGCAATCGGAGCACATATATCAATAATTACTTTAAATGTAAATGCATTAAATGCTCCAACTGAAAGACACAGACTAGCTGAATGGATACAAAAACAAGACCCATATATATGTTGTCTACAAGAAACCCACTTCAGACCTAAAGACACATGTAGACTGAAAGCAAGAGGATGGAAAAATATATTCCATGGAAATGGGAAGCAAAAGAAAGCTGGAGTAGCAATCCTTATATCAGACAAAAAAGACCTTACAGTAAAGAAGATTACAAGAGATAAGGAAGGACAATACATAATGATCTAGCGATCAGTCCATGAGGAAGACATAACAATTGTAAATATCTATGCACGCAACAGAGGAGCACCTCAATACATAAGACAACCACTAACAGACATAAAAGGAGAAATTTACAGTAACACAATAATAGCAGGAGATTTTAACACCCCACTCACACCAATGGGCAGATCATCAAGACAGAAAATTAATAAGGAAACATAAGCCTTAAATGATACATTAGGTAAGATGTATTTTATTGATATCTTCAGGACATTCCATCCAAATACAGAAGAATACACCTTCTCAAGTGCAAATGGAACTTTTCTCCAGGATAGACCACATCTTGGGTCACAAATCAAACCTCAGTAAATTTAAGAAAATTGAAATTGTATTAAGCCTCTTCTCTGACCACAACACTGTGAGACTAAATATTAATTACAAGAAAAATACTGTAAGACACAAACACATGGAGATTAAACAACATGTTTCTAAATAACCAACAGATTGCTGAAGAAATGAAAAGGGAAATTAAAAAAATTTCTAGAAACAAATGCCAATGAAAGCATGACAACACAAAAACTATGGGATGCAACAAAAGCAGTTCTGAGAGGGAAGTTTATAGCAATGCAATCCTACCTCAAGAAACAAGAAAAACATCAAATAGACACCTAACTTTACACCTAGAACAACTGGAAAAAGAAGAACAAAATAACCCCAAAAATCACAGCAGGAAAGAAATCATACAGATCTGAGCAGAAATAAATGAAACGAAATGAGAGAAGCAGTAGTAAAGATTAATAAAATCAAAAGCTGGTTCTAGGAGGAGATGAACAAAATTAAGAAATATTTAGCCAGACTCATCAAGAAAAAAAGAGAGAAGAATCAAATCAACAATATTAGAAATGAAAAAGGAGAAGTTACAACAGACAATGCAGAAATATCCGCTGTCCCTGGAATTCTCCAGGCAAGAACACTGGAGTGGGTTGCCATTTCCTTCTCCAATACATGAAAGTGAAAAGTGAAAGTGAAATCGCTCAGTTCAGTTCAGTTCAGTTCAGTCACTCAGTCGTGTTCGACTCTTTGTGACCCCATGAATCACAGCATGCCAGGCCTCCCTGTCCATCACCAACACCCGGAGTTCACTCAGACTCACGTCCATCGAGTCAGTAATGCCATCCAGCCATCTCAGCCTCGGTCGTCCCCTTCTCCTCCTGCCCCCAATCCCAGCATCAGAGTCTTTTCCAATGAGTCAACTCTTTGCATGAGGTGGCCAAAGTACTGGAGTTTCAGCTTTAGCATCATTCCTTCCAAAGAAATCCCAGGGCTGATCTCCTTCAGAATGGACTGGTTGGATCTCCTTGCAGTCCAAGGGACTCTCAAGAGTTTTCTCCAACACCACAGTTCAAAAGCATCAACTCTTCAGCGCTCAGCCCTCTTCAAAGTCCAACTCTCACATCCATACATGACCACAGGAAAAACCATAGCCTTGACTAGATGGACCCTTGTTGGCAAAGTAAGGTCTCTGCTTTTGAATACGCTATCTAGGTTGGTCGTAACTTTTCTTCCAAGGAGTAAACGCCTTTTAATTTCATGGCTGCAGTCACCATCTGCAGTGATTTTGGAGCCCAAAAAGATAAAGTCTGACACTGTTTCCACTGTTTCCCTATCTATTTCTCATGAAGTGATGGGACTGCATGTCATGATGTTCGTTTTCTGAATGTTGCGCTTTAGGTCAACTTTTTCACTCTCCTCTTTCACTTTCATCAAGAGGCTTTTAAGTTCCTCTTCACTTTCTGCCATAAGGGTGGTGTCATCTGCATATCTGAGGTTATTGATATTTCTCCCGGCAATCTTGATTCCAGCTTGTGTTTCTTCGAGTCCAGCGTTTCTCATGATGTACTCTGCATATAAGTTAAATAAGCAGGGTGACAATATACAGCCTTGACATACTCCTTTTCCTATTTGGAACCAATCTGTTGTTCCATGTCCAGTTCTAACTGTTGCTTCCTAACCTGCATACAGATTTTTCAAGAGGCAGGTTAGGTGGTCTGGTATTCCCATCTCTTTCAGAATTTTCCACAGTTTGTTGTGCTCCATACAGTCAAAGGCTTTGGCATAGTCAATCAAGCAGAAATAGATGTTTTTCTGGAACTCTCTTGCTTTTTCCATGATCCAGCGGATGTTGGCAATTTGATCTCTGGTTCCTCTGCCTTTTCTAAAATCAGCTTGAACATCAGGGAGTACACGGTTCACGTATTGCTGAAGCCTGGCTTGGAGAATTTTGAGCATTGCTTTACTAGCACGTGAAATGAGTGCAATTGTGCAGTAGTTTGAGCATTCTTTGGCATTGCCTTTCTTTATTGGAATGAAAACTGACCTTTTCCAGTCCTATGGCCACCGCTGAGTTTTCCAAATTTGCTGGCATATTGAGTGCAGCACTTTCACAGCATCATCTTTCAGGATTTGAAACAGCTCAACTGGAATTCCATCACCTCCACTAGCTTTGTTCGTAGTGGCCCACTTGACTTCACATTGCAAGATGTCTGGCTCTAGATTAGTGATCACACCATCATGATTATCTGGGTCGTGAAGATCTTTTTTGTACAGTTCTGTGTATTCTTGCCACCTCTTCTTAATATCTTCTCCTTCTGTTAGGTCCATACCATTTCTGTCCTTTATCAAGCCCATCTTTGCATGAAATGTTCCCTTGGTATCTCTAATTTTCTTGAAGAGATCGCTAGTCTTTCCCATTCTGTTCTTTTCCTCTATTTCTTTGCATTGATCGCTGAAGTCGCTCAGTCGTGTCCAACTCTTAGCGACCCCATGGACTGCAGCACACCAACCTCCTCTGTCCGTGAGATTTTCCAGGCAGGAGTACTGGAGTGGGCATAAAGATTATAAGAGACTATTATAAACAAGTATCTGACAATAAAATGGATAACCTGGAAGAAATGGACAGATTCTTATAAATGTTCTATCTTCCAAGACTGAACCAGGAAGAAATAGAAATTATGAACAACCCAATTACAAGCACTGAAATTGAAGCTGTGAGCAAAAATCTCCCAAAAAACAAAAGTGCAGGACCAGATCGCTTCACAGGAGAATTCTATCAAACATTTAGAAAGAGCTAATGCATATCCTTCTAAAATTCTTTCAAAAATTGCAGAGGAAGCAACAGTTTCAAACTTATTCTATGAGGCCACCATTACCCTGATATCAAAACCAGACAAAAACAACCCAAAGAAAGAAAACTACAGGCCAATTTCACTGATGAACATAGATGCAAAAATCCTCAACAAAATTTTAGCCAGTGGAATTCAGCAACACATAAAAAGCTCATACACCATGATCAAGTTGGATTTTTCCCGGGAAAAGCAAAGATTCTTCAATATACCCAAATCAACCAATGTGATGCACCATATTAACGAATTGAAAGGTAATCAACCTTCCTGACTTCAGATTATACTATAAAAAGCTACAAAAAGCTACAGTCATCATGACAGTGTGATCCTGGCACAAAAACAGAAATATACACCAGTGGAACAAGATAGCAATCCCAGAAATAAGCCCATGCACCTATGGGTACCTTATTTTTGACAAAGGAGGCAAGAAGATACAATGAGGTAAAGATAGCCTCTTCAATAAATGATACTGGGAAAATTGGACAGCTACATGTAAAGAATGAAATTAGAACACTTCCTAACACTATACAGAAAAATAAATTCAAAATGGATTAAAGACCTAAACTTAAGACCAGAATCTGTAAAACTTAGGTGAAAAAATAGGCAGAACACTCGATGACATAAATCAAAGCAAGATCCTCTATGACTCACCTCCTAGAGTAATAGAAATTATAAACAAAAAGTAAACACGTTGGACCTGATTAAACCTAAAAGCTTTTGCACAGTAAAGGAAACAGTAAGGTGAAAAGACAAATGTTAGAATGGAAGAAAATAATAGCAAATGAAACAACTGGCAAAGGATTAATTTCCAAAATATACAAGCAGCGCATACAACTCAATGCCAGAAAAACAAACAACTCAATCAAAAAGTGGGGAAAAGACCTAAACAGACATTTTTCCAAAGAAGACATACAGATGGCTAACAAATACATGAAAAGATGTACAACATCGCTCATTATTAGAGAAATACTAATCAAAACCACAATGAGATATTACCCTACACCTGTCAGAATGATCATCATTAAAAAAATCTATAAACAATAAATGCTTGAGAGGGTGTGGAGAAAAGGAAACACTCTTGTTGCACTGTTGATATGAATGTAAATTGATACAGCCACTATGGAAGATGGTATGAAGATTCCTTAAAAACCTAGGAATAAAGCCACCATATGACCCAGCAATATCACTCCTAGGCAAATACCCTGAGGAGACCAAAATTGAAAAAGACACTTGCGTCCCATTGTTCATTGCAGCACTGTTTACAATAACTAGAACATGGAAGCAACCTAGATGTCCATTGACAGATGAATGAATACAGAAGTTGTGGTACATATACACAATGGACTATTACTCAGCCATAAAATGGAACATATTTGAGTCAGTTCTGATGAGGTGATGAACCTAGAACCTATTATACAGAGTGAAGTGAGTCAGAAAGAGAAAGATTAGGCACATAGATCGTATTCTAATGCACATATACAGAATCTAGAAAAATGGTACTGAAGGATTTATTTAGAGGGCAGGAATGGACAAACAGGCAAAAAAATAGACTTAGGGACATGGGGAGAGGGGAGGAGAGGGTGTGATGTATGGATAGAGTAATGTGGAAACTTACATTACCATATGTAAAATAGATAGCCAAGGGGAATTTGCTCTATGGCTCAGGAAACTCAAACAGGGGCTCTGTATCAATCTAGAGGGGTGGGGTGGGGAGGGAGATGGGGGCAGGTTCAAAAGGGAGGGAATATGTGTATACCAATGGCTGATTCATGCTGAGATTTGACAGAAAACAGCAAAATTCTTAAAGTAATTATCCTTCAATAAAAAAAATAAAAGAGAAAAATAAGGTAAGGATTAGCTAAGACTTATTAAGTCTTTTTATGGAACTGTATCTTCTATAAAATGATTATTTCCTTCACAAAATTAAATTGTTTAGCTTAATCAAAATCAGCTAGTACTCTATTATTTAATTAGTAACCAGCTTTGAAACTAAATATGTACTCCTATGAAGTTTTAATGGAGAAGGCAATGGCACCCCACTCCAGTACTCTTGCCTGGAAAATTCCATGGATGGAGGAGCCTGGTGGGCTGCAGTCCATGGGGTTGCTAAGAATCGGACATGACTGAAGCAACTTAGCAGCAGCAGCAATAGCATGAAGTTTTAAATGTAATCTGAGGTCATCATGTTTTGTTTAGTGTTAACATATGTTAAGAACTCACACTTCTATTTATGATCTAGTTTCTACTTTAATCATTTATTAATATAAAACATTTTGTTCTTGTCTTGAAGTAAATGTCTTTTATGGTAGACAGTATTAATATAATTATAATAATCAGGGTGTACTAATGATTGTTGGCTATATAATTTGTATTATAGAAAATTGTTCAATATTAGGACATTATTACTTTATTTATATACCTCTTTCCATAACCAATGTCCATTAATAATTTGTACTTCATTGAGTTACACATTGTTTATGAAAACATCTGAAGTAATTGCTTTTCATGATTAGAGTGAGGATAATGTTGATTGATAAAGTTCCAGAAAAGATCAGAATCCTTTCCTTGAGATGATCTACTACAAAATAATTGGTTCTGAATTATTTTTAAGACTGTCATCTGGTTTCTCTCAGATCTGAAGGTCAATTGAAACCCTTTTCAAAAAGTCCTTGAAATTTATATTGGTTATAAGAGTCTCCTGTCCCTGTTGAAAATTCATATTTTAATAAGATAAAGTTTCAAGTACAAGGATTTTTACTGTAGCATCAATTGTAAAAGAGGAAACTTGGAGATAGCTTAAATATTTCAATAGGAGAATGGGAAATTGTAGCAGTTAAAAAACTTTAATAAAGTGAGGCAAGTCTCACTTTAGATCTAATGTAAAAAGAAAAATTATCAAATTACAGAAATAATTAGTTACAATATACAGATGGTAGAAAATATGCAAAGTAATAGTGAATATTTATGGAATTTTTGATCATATACATTAAAACAAATTTAAGAGCAGTTTTAAGATCACAGGGAAATTGAGAGGAAAATGCAGAGATTTTCTATATACACACATGTATCCTTCCCCTAATCAACATCACTCATCAGAGTGGTGCATTTTTTACAGCTGGTCACGGTGGACATTAATGAACCTATATTGACACGTAATCCCCCAAAGTACATGGTTTATATTTTCGTTCACGCTTGGTTTGTTCATATTGTGGCTTAGGTGAATATATTAATATAATGACATATATTAATCATTATGATATCTTGCAGGTTATTTCTGCTGCCCTAAAAATCCTCTGTGCTTTGCCTATTCACCACTTCCAACCACCTGACAACCAGTGATCCTTCCATTGTCTCCATGTTATTGTTAGTTGCTAAATTGTGTCCAGCTCTTTTGTGATTGCATGGACCCCTCTGTCCAGGGGATTTTCCAGGCAAGAATACTGGAGTGGGTTGCCGTCTCTTTCTCCAAGGGATCTTCCCAACCCAGGGACGGAACCCACAGCTCCTGCATTGGTAGGTGGATTCTTTACAACTGAACCTCTAGGGAAGCCCTTATTGTCTCCATTAGAAAGTGTTAGCCATTCAGTCATGTCAGACTCTTTTGCAACCCCATGGACTATAGCCCACCAGGCTCCTTTGTCCATGGAATTCTCCAGGCAAGAATATTGGAGTGGGCAACCATTCCCTTCTCCAGATCTTCCTGTCCCAGGGGTCAAACCTGTGTCTTCTACATTGCAGGCAGATTCTTCACCTTCTGAGCCACCAAGGAAGCCTATAATTTTGCTTTTTGCAGAATGTAGTATAGTTGTAATTATACAGTATGTAACTTTTTCAGATTAGCTTATTTCATTTAGTACTATGTATTTGAGGTTTCTTTGTGTCTGGGGCATTTTTCCATATATTTTGTGTGCTTAGTCAATCAGTCATGTCCAAGTCTTGCAACCCCATGACTTTAGCCCCTACAGGCTCCTCTGTCCATTGGGATTGTCCCAGAAAGAATACTGGATTGGCTTGCCATTTCTTCTTCCAGGGGATCTTCTTGACCCAGATACCGAACCCATGTCTCCTGTATTGGCAGATGAAGTCTTTACTGCTGAGCTACCAGGGAAGTCTCTTTACATATTTAAATGTATGGAAAAAGTGTCTAAAGAGACTTACATCAAATTAGTCACAGTGGTACTTTCTGGGAAGAGAGTAGAGCAATATACTTGGTAATTTTTCTTATTGGTAATATTTTATTTACTTATAATGAGAGTGTATCCCTGTGCTGCATGTGTACATATCAGTTCAGTTCAATCACTCTGTGTGTGTGTGTGTGTGTGTGTGTGTGTGTATAATTTCAAAGTATTTTAAATGTAAATAAAGCGAAGTATTCTAATTTCTGCTTTGATATGTAAATGGGTTGGAAGTAATCACTCCAGTCATCACAAGGAAAAGCTGAAAAATTGCAAATCAAAAATTCTTCTCAGACCCATCAGAGAAATGAGATAAAAAGCTGCAAAAATGGTAAATACTAATTCAACTATACCAATAATCTCTGTAAATGTGAATAATTTTAATACACCAATAAAAATACAGTGGCTGTCAGAATGGATAAAAAAGCAAGACCCAATGATAATTTGTCTACAAGAAATTTGCTTTAAAGTTAAGACTCAGAGAGGTTACAATCAAAAGACTGGAGAAAGATACATTAACACTAAACAAAAGAAAGCTGAAGAACCTATATTAATTTCAAGCAATGTGCAGTTCAGAACAAAAGAAAATTAAAAGATAAAGAACACATTACATAACTCCACAGTGTTTATCCCCTTCTCTAAGATATCAGAGAAACCTTAAATTTAGCATGTGTTTACTGTATTTAGCACTGGAGTATAAAAGTACATGAGGTACAATGTATAGAACCACAAGGACAAATAAATCTATCATTATAGTTGGATATGCCAACATCCTTCTTTCAGTAATTGATACAGTCAGAAGATCTGTGTGGATATAGATGACCTGAATAGCACTGTCAATCAGCTCGATCTAATTGACATTTATAGACTACTCCATCCAATGACAACAGAATACACATTCCTCTCAAATTCATGTGGGACAGTAATGAAAGTAAACCACATTCTGAGCCATAAAACACACCTAAACAAATTTAAAATAATAGGCATCATACAAAGTATGCTTTTATATCCCAGTGAGATTAAACTAGAAAATAATAACATAATGAGAGCTGGAAAATTCCCAAATATTTGGAAATTACATGAAACACTTCCAAATAATATATTGATTAAAGAAGTCTTGAGATAAATTTCAAAATATTTGAACTAAATGAAAAAGAAAATACAATTTAGCAAGTTTGGGGGTGAAAATAATGTTTAAAGGGAAATTTATAGCATTAAAAGCATACATTAGAAAGTCAGAAAGCCTAAAATCAATAGCCTAAGCTTTCACCTTAATAGAAACAATAAAAATTAGAACAGAAATTGTCAAAATGGAAACTGTAAACAGTAGAGAAAATCAGCCAAATCGAAAGCTATTTCTTTGTGAAGATCAGTAAAACTGATAGATCTCTGGTCATTTTAACCAAAAATAAAAATAAAAAGAAGAGTCACATTACAAATATCAGAACTAGAGAAACAGTAATTACTACTGATCTTCTGTGCATGGAAAGGAAAATAAGGAAATATTACGAATTATTTTATGCCTACAGATTTGATAACTTAGATAAAATGGACCGATTATTTGAGGAACAAACCCCCACAAAACTCATACAAGGAGGAAGAAATGGCTTGAATAGTTCTAATACTATTACAAACTTGAATTAATAATAAATAGCTTTTTTATAAAGCACCAGATTCAAATGTTTTTATTTATGAAATTTGCCGAACATTTAATTAAGAAATGATACCAATTTTCCACAAACTAGTCCAAAAATAAAAGTAGAGAAAACATTTCCTAATTAATTCTATAAGGTTAGGATTATTTTAATCCTAAAATAAGATTAAGAGATTACAGGAAAGAAAATCTATAGACTGATCTCATTAATGAACAGGCATGCAAAATTTCTCAACAAAATACAAGCAAATCAAACCTAATGTGTAAAAAGAAAAGTGCACCTTAGGCAAGGATAATATATTCTAGCTATGATAGGCTATTTCAAAAATGAAATGATGTAATCTGAGAAAGAAAAATACCTAAATAGCATTTACAGAAATAAATCTGTATTAGTGGTTACTTTCTCATTGGTGGAAGAAATACAAATTATTTTCTTCATAATTTAAAAAAAATCAGTTTAACTGGAATAACTATTAATTGCTACTCTAAAAAAAAATTGAAAACACAAGTTAAACTTGTTGCTATTCAAGTTATTTGTATTGTCTTATTCAATAATGATGGTCTTCCTATGACTAGATATAGTATTGTTATATATATATATATTTATTATATATATATCGTTAACAAAGTGTTTCTGAATGGTTTCCAGTTCTGTCCAAAATGTCCATAAGATATTTGGTCCATAGGAGATTTGGTTCACTCCCAAAGGTCCTTGAAATTTGGTCCTATCGAAAAATGTCTGTGAGCATTTTTGTTCCATGCCAAATGGTTTTGGACAGTATCAAATATCAAGGACCTTTTGGTGTGGACTAACTGTCTAATGGACATTTGGGCAGGATAAATGTCCTACAAGGAAAGCTATAAATAAGATATATATGGCTCTGATTTTATCTAAAATGGAGTCGCTCAGTTGTGTCCAACTCTTTGTGACCCCATGGACTGCAGCCTCCCAGGCTCCTCCGTCCATGGGATTTTCCAGGCAAGAGTACTGAAGTGGGTTGCTATTTTTTTTCCAGGGGATCTTCCCAACTCAGAGATTGAACCTGGGTCTCCCGCATTGCAGGAGGATGCTTTACCCTCTAAGCCACCAGGGAAGTCCTGATTTTTATCTAAGGACTCTTACTTTACATTTTCTTTAATTTAGTAATCTACCTCACATAGATTTGGACATAATATAAATCTTGAATAAAAAAATTTATGAGCAAATAAGTGCTCAAAATTGGGCAGACTTTTGTATTACTTATTTATCATAACATCTCTTTTGTTTATAAATTGAAATGAGAACTGTAATTCTGTTTATTGAAAATCTTGTCAATTATAATTATATCTTAATTAAATGTCTGTGTGAAAGTATCAAAGTTTCAGCACTATTTGATTTATTCATGTTTGAAAACTAAGAGATTGCATATTCTAACCTTTGAAAAAGATGCCTGAAAAACTATAATTTTGAAAGCAACAAATATAACAAATATAACAAATATAACAAAATAATTTCCATCATACTTTTTGGGCAAGGAAGCCTGGTGTGCTGCGATTCATGGGGTTGCAAAGAGTCGGACATGACTGAGCGACTGAACTGAACTGATGAAAAACAAACAGTATTTTGTTAATCTGCAGCAAGAAAAAATATTTGGCAAATATGCACAGGGATTCCTATGTTAGAATGTCTTGGATATGTAATTGCATGAACAAGAATTTAAAAAAAAAAAAACAAACTATTTTTGGAATGACCTGATGTCAAAATGTTCATTTTGGAATTCAAGAGTAAAAAAGTAAACAGCTCATTGACATCCTTTTTACTCCTAAAGTCTTCAGTTTTATCTTTGTTTCATATTTCTTGTTTCCTTTCTCTTCAAACTTTTTGGTTCTTTTTTGCCTACTATTTGTTTTTAATCCCTTAGTTTTCTATCATTTTGTATGTTTTCTGTTTTATATTGCTCATAGTCTGTTTTCACATTTAATTTGTTTTTTAAATTTCAAACTGAGAGTCAAGTAAGCATTTTTAACCAGTTCATTTAACCTGTTTATATTTATTGTACTTTATAATATTTTTGTTTTTTATTTCTAACAGTTTATTTTTATTTTTATTTTCCATGATCTTTACTTTTCTATCTTTCAGATTATTGTTTTCACTAGATTTTTTTTAACATTTTTATTTCATAAGATTGGATTTTATTCTTTCAGTTCTATGTTTTAAATATAATTGGTATCTACTGTTATAAAGTTCATTGATTTAGTTGATTTCCTAGATAACCATTTTTTCTGATTGTTTTTAAGATGATCTTTCTTTAGTACAGATAATATCATAACAAAGTACTGCAGTACATCTATAATGCATTTACTTTATCCATTTCAAGAATTGCATTGGTTTACTACAAATATTCAGTCTTTCATCAGTTTTGATTTTTAGTTTCTTTTCATTTCTGACACTGGGGATATTTTTTAATGTGCTCAACAATGTATGTAAAAGAGTTTTGTTATATTTTTGCTGTCATTTCTAGGTGTTTATATGTCTTTGGAAGTTTGTCATTAACAGCTTATGTCATTCAATGGAATAAATTGGAAGACTCTGTAACTAAGCTCTTGCCTTGTTCATTTGTATGTGAATAATCCCAATTTGTACTCATTCAGTCATCACAGGAAGGCACAGAATTTCCATATGGCATAGTGAGCTGCTTTCTGTCCTTGTCACAAGGAGATGTATTTGTTCTATATCTATATAATAGATAATCTCTGGGATATGTCAGAATTCACTAAATTTGCCTTCAATTGTCTGGCTTTTTCATCTCCACACCATGCCCAATGCCCCAGTTTCATTTGTTGTTAACTTGCTTCCTTTGTTGTCTTACTTATTCTGCTCCACAGGTTTTTTTTCTGACTTCAAAATGGGCCTCAATCCTGCATACCTTTTTCTGATACATGTTAGAACATGAGTGAACCTCAAAACATTAGGATCAGTGAATGAAATGAAACAGAATAAATGCAGTATTGTATAATTTCATGTATTTAAAATGCTCAGAAAAGCAAATGTATAGATACAGAAAATATCACATTAGTGGGTGCCTGGGGTCTGGGAATGACAAGGAGGATTGTTTGAAAAAGCATGAAGGATCTTTCTGGAATTAAGTAAATGTTTTAAATGATTGTAGTGATGATTGAACAGTATTCCTTAGAGATACTGAATTCTACAATTACAGTGGTTAAGTTTTAAGGCATGTGTTATAAATTATAATTCAAAATATCTATCTAAGAAAAAATAGGAAAGAGTTCCCAAATATTCTCTTTTCTCTGACCTGAAATGTGGAGTTGAAACTTGGAACTGCAGCATCTAAGGGCTTCCCTGGTGGCTTATTGGTAAAGAATCTGCCTGCAATGCGGAAGTGCAGCATTTTTATAGCATCTTTGAAAAGAAAAACTGCATGCTAACTGGGATCAAAGAGAAGAGAAGGACTCTTGTTAATATTGGCATCGTCTCCATCAGGACTTTATGTGTAAAAACAAGTGTATATTTTTCATTTCATTTTCAAATATATATTGTTTGTGTATCCCTATTTCTTTTTAAATATCTGAGTAGTATTCCATTGCTTGCGTATCTCACAGTGTATCATTCACCAGTTGAAGAACAAGCTGTTTCCTCTTTTGGCAATTATGAACAAAGCCACTAGAAACATTTGCAAACAGATTTTCTGTGAATATAAATTTTAATTTCTCTTGAAGTGGGATTCCTACTAAATGTATTTTTAACTTTGCAAGAAACTGCTATTTTTTTTTTTTTGGAAGTAGTTGTTCAGTTTACCATTTCCCCAGCAGTGTATGAACATTCCAATTATCCTATATCCTTTCCACAACTTGGTATTTTTTTTTCAAGGCCATTTTATTAGATATGTGGTGGTATTTTAATGGAGTTTATTTCTAATTTTCTAGTAATAAATGATGTTGAGTGTCATTTCCAGTCTTTTGCAACTCTAAATGATGCTACAGTGTTGAGATAATATTCAAAATAGTTAACAAATACCAAAATACCGATATGACTTGAGCACCAACCAATAATGACAGACACAAGGCAGATCAATCATTTTAGTTATCTGTAAACAATAGTTTGGGGATAATTGGCTCTACTAGTCAGCACCAGCCCAGCATATATCATTTCATAGGGTTGTGAACATAATTATGGAATAATTTCTAGATGTAGAATTGAGAGGGAAATGACAATTGCATTTATTATTGGCTACTGTGTTTTGCTAAATTTCATTTTATGGTTAAATCAAATTAAATTAAATTATCAGTTAAACTCAGATTTCACAGAAGAGACTGTCTGCTCCCTCACATGCTTGGCATCACAGTGAGATCAAACTTTTGATTCTTTTACAATCTGTCAGGTGAAGATTAATCAGAGAAATTTTAATTTGTATTTTTCTTACTATGATTAAGATTTCCTTCACATACAATTAGGATCATTTAAATTATCTTTTTTGAAAGTTATCAGTTCATTTTTTGTCTGTTTTTTCTCTAATGAATTCATAGTATTTACGTTAGGGATTGTAACAAGTCTATAATACATGTATAAAAATGTCATAGTGATGTGATTTATAAGCTGTTGTTTATTGTGAATTTTCCATGAAAACTTTAAAAAATGCAGTCAAGTTAGTCACTTTTTTTCTTTTGTAGCTTCTGGAGTTATATTAATTAGAAAAATTTTCCACATTCTGAGATTAAAATTTTAATCACCCTAAATTTTCATTAAATGCTGTTATGGTTTCTTTTATTATCCTTTTTGATATTTAAATACCTAATTCATATAAAATTTATCCTTATGTAAGTGTGAAGTGTGGATTAAACTATTTTGCCCATAGAGATATTATGAAACACTCTTCTCTCACTACATTGAGGTATCATCTTTATCATAATAAGAAACATAATCATTATATGTATTTAACTCAGTTGGACTATTGATTTTGTTCCATTGCTCTTTTATCTACAAATGTGGTGATAATGCACGATTAACTATTGTAGCTTTAAATATATATTTGACTGATAGGAAAATTTCCTCTCATTTCTTTCTGTCTCTTTCTCTCTCTCAAACACACACACACACACACACACACACACACACATTTTTCTGGCTATTCTTATATGCCTTCATAATCAGCTTTTCCAGTTCTGAAACCAATCATCATTGATTTTCATTAGGATACCATTAAATTTGTTGTTTAAATTATGGTGAATTGGCATCTTTATAAGATTGAGGTTTTCTGCCAAGAAAATGATGTAACTTTCAATTTGTTCAAAGCTTCTTTTGTCTCTTAGACACTGTCTATTTTTTATTTATGTGAATTTCTACCAGTTTATTCCTAAGAATTTTATGTTTTTCTATATTATAAATTAGCTCATTGCTTATTGTATTACTTCTTCAGGGTTGATGGTTTTTCTGTTCGTGAAGTTTATTATTTTCTGTGTCCTGGCATTATATTGTCACCTCATTGAATAAATTTTTATTTATGATGCTTTTGAAGTTGGTTTTATTGGGTATCCAAAGTAGCTGGAATTTTGTCTGTAAGTAATTTACTTTCCTCTTCCTTTTCAACTAATTTTCTGTGTTGTTTCTTTTACTAATTTAATTGTATTAGTTAGATCACTCACAGCAACTTTAAACAGTGGCCATTTTAATGGAGGTTCTTGTACAAATGAGTATACAGCTTAGTCAGTTCAGACGCTCAGTTGTGTCTGACTTTTTGTGACCCCATGAATTGCAGCACACCAGGCCTCCCTGTCCATCACATCTCCCAGCGTTCACTCAGACTCATGTCCATTGAGTCGGTGATGCCATCCAGCCATCTCGTTCTCTATTGTCCCCTTCTCCTGCCCCCAATCCCTCCCAGCATCAGAGTCTTTTCCCAATTAGTCAACTCTTTGCATGAGGTGGCCAAAGTACTGGAGTTTCAGCTTTAGCATCATTCCTTCCAAAGAAATCCCAGGGTTGATCTCCTTCAGAATGGACTGGTTGGATCTCCTTGCAGTCCAGGGGACTCTCAAGACTCTTCTCCAACACCACAGTTCAAAAGCATCAATTCTACGGCACTGAGCCTTCTTCACAGTCCAACTTTCACATCCATACATGACCCACTGGAAAAACCATAGCCTTGACTAGACGGACCTTAGTTGGCAAAGTAATGTCTCTGCTTTTGAATATGCTATCTAGGTTGGTCATAACTTTTCTTCCAAGGAGTAAGCGTCTTTTAATTTCATGGCTGCAATCACCATCTGCAGTGATTTTGAAGTATACAGCTAGTGTTTTCCTGTTTAAGAATGATGATGTCTTTGGAATTTTATTCACTGTTAAATAATATGTATATTTCTATTTATTAATAAATTATTATTTGTAAAAATGTGGACTTTTATCAAGTGGTTATTTAACATTAATGGACATGAATAAACAGTTATTTTTTTTCCTTAGATGTAGTCATATTGTAATTTATATTAATAGGTATTCTATTATAATATTGAATCATGTTTGATTTATGGAATATGTTTCTATTGATCATAGCAGATTATTATTATTTTAATGTGCTCTGTGTTTCTTTGTCAATGTTTTATTTAGTTTACATTTTCATTGATATTCATGTGTAGCATCAGTTTTGCATTTTCATATTTTTTGCCAGGCTTTGGTAACAATATTATATTTTACTTATAATAATCCTTTAGAAAAAAATTATTTTCTGTGGTATTAAGCATTTAAAATGAGGTTAACTCTTATTTTATGATTTAGTAGAATTCTGTTGTGAATCTTCTTTGACCTGATGTTTTCTATGATTTGTTTTCTGAAAACCTTATTTGTTTCTGTTCACCCCTACTCCCATGCTCAATGTTAATTGGATTGTTTAGATCTTCCATTACTCTAGAGTCTGTTTTGATGCATTTTGAATTATTTTTCATATTAATTTGCATCCAAGTTTTTTAATTAATTTGCATAGATTAATCATTTATTCTATGGCTCTTTTAATTTCCTCAGTTTCTTTAGTTATTTTCTGTTTGGTGTTTTCTATTCTTTCACTTGCCTCTATATTCTCTAATAATTTGCATATTAAAATTCAATTATAATTTAAATAATTTTTACCTTTAAAATAACTAGCTTTAAGATTTAAGGTTTTTAACGTTTTATGCTTTTTGCTGAGTAGTTTTGTTTTTATTACATTTTGTATGTTTTGTTTCATTTTTATGTTAAATAGCTGCATAACTTACTTTCATTATTTAATAACATGAATATTTAGCACTATGAATTTTCCTCTGAGCATAGCTTCATGTATAGTAGTGACAGGTTTCTTTTTTTTTTTTTTACAATACTTGTTTAAAGACATATGTGGACAATTTCCAAGTGACAGAGATTTAAGCTTCTAGTGTCTAAATTTTCTATCTTGTAATTGTCAGCACATAATGTCATTTGTACTCTTTTATATTTATTTCATGACCCAATGTAAGTCAGTTTTTATGAATGTTTCATGAGTCCTTGTATAATATATCTACAACATATCTATATCTCAATAAAATACACTTCACTGATTATATTGTAGTTTTAATGCCATTTACAAAATTTTCTGAGTTGCCCTGTGTCTGGACACATTGTAGAATTGCATTTCTCTGCCCCCACCTTGTGGTTGACTGGGTGATGAAATGAATTGTAAGCAAAAGTGACATGTGTCATGAAATTGCTGCCAAGATATTCCAGATTGTTCTTTTCTCTTCAAACACAGTAATTGGCAATGTTAGAGACCATTGCTAATCTGCTGTCCTGTGTCCCTTAGGGAGTACTCTGAGCGGAGACCTATTCTAATCCTTGAACACATGTGATGAAAGCAAGAAATAACTATTTATTGTTTTAAGATATTGAGACTGGGGTACTGCTTGCTAAATCAAGCCAATATTGGTTGAATCATCTTGCATAATGGTACTTGCTTTTAAAAAAATTATTGCATATAGATGGCATCTAGAAAATGGTATTTCATAATAAACCTGTTTGCAGAGAAAGAATAGAAACTCATATATATAGAGAGAATGGGCTTGTGGTCACCGTGGGGGAAGGATAAGTAGCATTGACATATATATACTATCATGGATGGCACTTACTTTTTTTCACTTGTTTGATCATTGTTAGAATTGCAGTCTTTGTCTACTGATGTGTTTCTGTCAGTTTTCACTTGAATCTTGAATCGCCTATAGTTTTTGTTTTATTAAGATTGATGCCAAAGTAACTAGCATCTAAGTCTTAATAATTGCTATATTGTCATAATTAATTGCACTGTTTAGCATTATGAAATTACCTCTTTTGTTTCACTTAATGTCTCTTTGCATGATTTTAAACTTCATTAAGATAGAAACACATAATTTATATTTGTTTTTATTTGTTAGATTTTTTGGCCCTCTTTGTTTTCATCATTATTAGGTCACAAATACCTTAGGTATTTTTTTTTGTGTGTAATGCAAAGGATATTGGGAATTTAGAGCATTTTTTTTGTATACACGTCCAAAAGAGCAATATTACTTTTAGTTCAGTCTTATGATATTTTGAGATTTCCATGTTTTTAAACTGATTTTAAAGTATTGTTCAATGTACGGCCATTCTGTTTTTTTTTCCTGATAGTTAAGAAAGTTTTTTAAGAAAGTTTTTATATTCTTTTAGTTGCTAACTTTATATTATATTCTTAAGAATATACACACACACATACACAAAATACAAGATGTGTGTGTGTATATATATATAGTTTTTGTTTTACTTTTCCATGAGATGTTTATTGAATTTGCATTTTTTCCTTCTCACCTTCTTTTTCTCCTCCACCATCTATTTCTTGTTTGTTATATTTTCTTTCACAGTAATTTAGTGTTTAACTTTATAATTACATAAAAACATAATTCTATTACTTTGTAGTTTTGCAAATTTTGTTTTGACTTTTAGTAGCATACTATCACTATGTCCATACCTTGACTCCCAGTTTTTCTCAGTGTATTTCTTAGCATAACTTCTCTTTTAATTAGTGTTAAACTTAAACAGATGTTCACTAACATCGACTTGAAAATGTTTTGAGTTCTTTCATAGTGGGCTATATTCTGTCCCTTAAGAAGAGTTCATGAGAATATTGCCCCCTCAGTTCTTGCATGTGTGTATTTAAGACTGTTGATTTGTATTAGAATGAAAATTAGCCAAGAGGAAATTCTTTTTTTAAAATTGTAGATATTGCCTCAATGACTTCTGGCTTTTAATGTTGCTGTCTTTAATTCATAGGACAGACTGATATTTGTCTTATGAATGCCTTTATTGTTATTATATTTAGAATCCTTAAAATATAAAAGATTGCTTCATTGAATGTGACAAATTTATTAGGCTAGGGGAAAATCCATTAATTCTGATCATTCTGGATTAATTTTCTCAGTGTCATGGTGACCTCTGCAAATATAATCAGTTCTTCTTTTGAAGATCATTTTCTTTTCCATTTTGTTTGTTTGTTTGTTTCCAGCCAAGCTACATAGCTTGCTGAAGCATAGTTACCTGACTAGGGATTGAACCTGGGCCCATGGTAGTGAAGTGCTGAATCCTAACCAATAGTGCTGTGCTTAGTCACTCAGTCATATCCAACTCTTTGGTACCCCATGGATTGTAGCGCCAGGCTCCTCTGTCCATGGGATTCTCCAGGCAAGAATATTGGAGTGGATTGCCATTTCCTTCTCCAAGGGATCTTCCAGACCTGGGATAGAACCTACATTGCAGGCAGAGTCTTTGTCATCAGAGCCATCAGGGAAGCCCCCTAACCACTGGACCACCAAGGAATTCACAGATCATTTTCTTGAATTACATCTTTAAACATTTGGTTATTATTCCCATTTTTTGTGTGTGTGAATTCTAATTATCCACTTGAAGATTCTACTTTGGTATCTTTCATGCCTATCATTTTATCTCATTTTTAGATTCTCTATTTTTGTTTCATTTTCAAAACCCATTTTCTTTATTATGCATCATTATACTGTTAAAACTATTCTTTTGCTTTTACTAATTTAATCTTAAAATCTGACATTTCATTTTTCCATTATTTCTCAAAGTCTACTAGTTATAATTTTATCATTATGTTGTATTCTATATCTTCCTTGAGTTCTTTTAACTCTGATTTCTGCTTTCTGTTCTTGTTCCATAGTGACTATCATTATTACAAATTATTTGTTTTCTCCGTTAATGGCAAAAGCCTTCTCTGAAAATTCTTCACTAGGTGAAGAATTTGATTTTACTCTTTTCTTTTTTTATGAAGAAAACCTTTTCTGAAGGCATTAAGTTGTTTCACACCAGCCATTTTTAAAGGTATTTGTGTAGAAAGAGACTAGGGGCAAATGAAATTTTCTTTGAGATCTGGATTGCTGTGTTGGTTCTTTTAGTCTTTCCTTTCCCGCTAATTCTGAGGGTGAGTAGCTAGTGGATTTCATGCACTTAAAAAAAAATCAATAAGCTATTTTTAAAAGTTAACAGCAAAATGGAACAGAAACTACAAGGAGTTCCCAGATATTCCCTGTCTCCACACCTGCACAGCCTCTCCCACCATTATCAGCAACCTCACTAGAACATTTGTTACCACTGATGAACCCACATTCAGTTCATTATCATCAAAAGTCTATAGTTTATAATAGGGTTCACTCTTGGTGTTGTACATTTTGTGAGTTTTGAATGGATAATGACATATATCTATCATTTCAGTATAATACAGAATAGTTTCAGCACCCTAAAAATCCTCTGTGCTCCGTCTGTCTCTCCCTCTCTCAAACCGCTCAGAACCACCCATCTTTTTACCAATCTATTTACTGTCTCCATAGTTTTGCTTTTCCAGATTGGCTTCTTTCATTTAGTAATACACATTTAAGTTTCCTCCATGTTTTTTCCATAGCTTTGTAGTTCATTTCTTTGGGGCAGTGAATAATATTCCATTTTCTGAATGTACACAGTTTATTCTTTCACCTAATGAAGGACATCTTGGTTGCTTCTAAGTTTTGCCAATTTTGAATAAAATTCCTATATACATTTATATCCAGATTTTCATATGAACATAAGTTCTTAACTCCTGGGACTGAACACCAAGGAATGCAAGTGCAGAATTGATAATAAGAGTATGTACAGCTTTCTAACAAACTGTCAAACTGACTTCCAAAGTGGCTGAAAAATAATGAATTCAATAAAAAAAAAGACTCTCAAAATGTATTTGCAAGCTATAGAAAAATATCCATTATTCAAAGAAGAATAGTATTTATTCATATTTCATCCTATTTTTTGAAACACTCAGAAAGATAAATTATTTATCCTTCATACTCAGTCTGTGGGAGAAATTAATTTGAAAATTGAAGAACAGAGAGACACAAACATTTAGTTCCATTTTAAGGGTAATTTATTTGTAGAGATTTAGCTTTTCCAAACATTAGTATTAATTAATCTTTTTATATTTTAAAAGTACTTCATCACTTTTTATAACTTATTTCTCATCCAAAACATATGGACCACCCAAAAACAACTGGAAAAAAAAAACAACCCTCCTTTTATTTTAGGCTTTATCTGTGCCAGTTCTGCAAATAATTTTGTAAGGCTAACAAGACTCCCATAATTCTGTTAGGCATGTACTATTGTATTAAACCTCTCCACATTTAATAATGTCAAAATTCCATTGAAATGTTTAACTCTTACTTAATCTCATGGCACCAAGCTGATGGAAAACTTGCAAACCTATATGGAGAGGAATGAATGTAAGCTTTGAAAATTGAAGAACAGAGAGACACAAACATTTAGTTCCATTTTAAGGGTAATTTATTTGTATTCTATTCTATTCTACTACCTGTTTCACTTTACTTCCCTTCTAACACATTTTCATGATGCCACGATTAGTTTATCTCTTGTTATTAAACTTCTCAAACTACTACACAATTGCACTCATTTCACATGCTAGCAAGGTAATGTTCAAAATCCTTCAAGTGAGGCTTCAACAGTACATGAATAGAGAAATTCCAGATGTACAAGGTGGATTTAGAAAAGAGAGAGGAAGCAGAGATCACATTTCCAACATCCATTGGATCACAGAAAAAGCAAGAGAATTCCAGAAAAACATCTACTTCTGCTTCATTACTATTCTAAAGCCTTTGACTGTGTGGATCACAACAAATTGTAGAAAATTCTTAAAGAGATGGGAATACCAGACCACCTTATCGGCCTCCTGAGAGACATGTACGCAGGCCAAGAAGCAACAGTTCAAACTGGACATGGAACAATGGACTGGTTCCAAACTGGAAAGTAGTACATCAAGGCTGTATATTGTCACCCTGTTTCTTTAACTTATATACAAGAGTACATCATGCAAAATGCCAGGCTGGATGAAACACAAACTAGAATCAGTATTTCCAGGAGAAATATCAACAACCTCAGCTATTCATATGACACCATTCTTATGACATAAAGAGAAGAGGAACTAAAGAGTCTTTTGATTAAGGTGAAAGATGAGAGTGAAAAAGCTGGCTTAAAACTTTACCTTCAAAAACTGAATATCATGGCATCTGGTCCCATCACTTCATGGCAAATAGAAGGGGAAAAAGTGTAAGCAGTAACAGAATTTATTTTCCTGGGCACCAAAATCACTGTGGATGTTGACTGCAGCCATGAAATTAAAAGACTTGCTCTTTGGAAGGACAGCTATGATAAATCTAGACAGAGTGTTAAAAGGCAGAGACTTCACATTGCCAACAAAGGTCCATATAGTCAAAACTATTTTTCCAGTAGTCATGCATGGATATGAGAGTTGGAACATAAAGAAGACTTGAGCACCAAAGAATTTATGCTTTTGAACTGTGGTTTTGGAGAAGACTTGAGAGTCCCTTGGGCAACAAGATTAAACCAGTCAATCCTAAAGGAAATCAACCCCAAATATTCATTGGAAAAACTGATGCTGAAGCTGAAGCTCCAATACTTTGGCCACATGAATCAAAGAACTGACTCCTTAGAAAAGACCCTGATACTGGGAAAAAATGAAGGCAGAAGGAAGGGGATGGCATAGGATGAGATGGTTGGAGGGCATCACCGACTCAGTGTATATGAGAAGCTCCAGGAGATGGTGAAGGGCAGGAAAGCCTGGCATGCTGAAGTCCACAGAGTTGGACCTGACTGAGTGACTGAACAACAATTCAAGGGGCCATTTTTTACTCCCAGGAACAGTTCCTTTTTACTTTCTTTACCCCTAGCCTATTTTTTTGAAGTCAAAAGATGAGAGAACCAGTGAATTAGCTGTGCTCTGTGTCCCTCATATTGAATTTATAAATTTTTCTTTTAGCTATTTTATTAAATGGGATTTCATGATATTTTGTTTGAGTAAAGAGCTCTTTAACCAAGACACAAACAACAAACATACTCTTTGTCAAATCTTCTTTTTTTATGGTTACATAAAATGTGGACCAGTGAAAATGGCACCCAAATATAGAAACTATGGCCCAGGGTCATACAGAATCAGGCCTGAGGTGTCTTTATGTCTAAGAAATTTCAGTTGTATTTTAATCCAAATTTTTGATATAGAGTTGGATCAGTTATAATAATAGGCTTGAATGGTAAATAAGTTGTTTTTCCTGTTTACCCACTAAATGTCTTCCCTACAATAACTGAAACTGCTGAAATTTGAGAAATATATTTATGAACTACCTCTCTTTGAAAATTCAAATCCTCTGTAGGAATAATCAAAGTTGTGAATGAAATCATAAAATTAATATCAGATTGTTTTCCTCTTATAACCACTCTGGAGGAAATGGATCTTCAATTGAATAAGGTCAGAAGTGGTAAAGGTAAAGTTGAAGTACATAGTGTAGGAGACAATTTTAGATGGATCCTTACATTGAGACTCTCTAAAACATTAGAGAGCAGCCAGTGACACTAGGGCCTTTGTCTAGGTTTGAGGAAAGATGCTGAGTAGCAAACAGAAAGTCAAAGATGAAATTCTTTCACTGAAGTTTGAGCACCAAAAAATTGATGCTTTCAAACTGTGTGCTAGAGAAGACTCTTGAGAGTCTCTTGGACAGCAAGAAGATCGAACCAGTCAATCCTAAAGAGACTCAACCCTGAATATTCATTAGAAGGACTGATGCTGAAGCTGAGGCTCCAATTCTTTGGCCACCTGATACAAAGAGCTGACCTATTGGAAAATAGCCTGAAGCTGGGAAAGATTGAGGGTAGGAGGAGAAGGGGACAAAAGAGGATGAAATGGATGGATGGCGTTACCAACTGTATAGACATGAGTTTGGGCAGACTTCAGGAGATAGTGGAAGATGGGGAAATCTGGAATGCTGTAGTCCATGGGGTCTGAAAGAGTTGGACACAACTGAGTGACTGAACAACAACAATGATGAATTAGAGAAGTACTTTCCTGGAAAGTGTGTTAGACTCAGTTCTTGGGCCCAACCTATGGAGATGTAGATGTGATTGTAGGTGATGTAAATGACCACCCCCTGAGTACCAGTGAGTTAGAACATAAGCAGAAAACTCTAGAAGTGTACTTCTCAAAACTGGGTATGTATTAGAATCACCCAGGGAGCTTAGAAAACATCTGACCCCTTAATCAGAGATTCTGATTTAACTATTCATGATGGATGATGGAAATTCATACTTTGAAAAGTTCCACCAGATAATTAGCATGTGCACCAAGTTTGAAAACTACTGAAAGGACAATACCAGAATGGCACATAGTGTTTCAGTATAAATGACTGAAGTTGGCCCTTTAGAGTGAAACTAACTGTATAGTGCTAACACACAAGTAGGCACTATCTTATTCCAGCTGATTATTTCTGTGAGAGTAGGTAGACCCTGTGCTGATCTTTATATTGTTTTGAAAAGAGATTAAAATCAATTATTTTGAGAAATCTTTAAGTATTTGTGTATTGACAGTCATTTCAAATAAACTGTAAACTACCATATGGGTAAAAAATAAAATATTTATGGCCAAATATAGCCCACTGGACACAAGTTGTAAACTTGTGATTCAGAAAATTTTCAAGAAAATGATCTGATGGTTCTCACTAGTGTACAGTGTGGGTTTTTTTTTTTTTCCATGTAGAGTGACTTCTAGTTCTTAAAAACAAATTATAGTTACAATTGAGAAAATGTTCACTTCTATATTTGATTGAAGGAGGTAACCTAGATTAAAATGGCTTGAAAATATTAAATGACTATCCAATTGTGGTGAATTATTTTGAAATAGTTCATTCCAATATTTGAAAAATATTTGAAAATAAAACATTTTCCTAATGATTTAGGCTCTAACATTATATCTCACCAGTATAGTTAAAGCTTTATTAAATCAGATCATTCAATAACTTATTTTGCCTTTAAATCTATCCAAAATTTTAGATTGTACTCTAACTGTAGGATATATTCTGTACCACAACTGATCAATTCATGGATAACTGTGCCCTGAAATACTATACACTTCATAATTATAAAAATTTCATGCTGTGTGTGTTTAAGTTTGTAGTGCTATAAATGATGATAACTCAACAAAAATATTATTAAAATTAAATATGTAAAGTTAAAAAGAACTCTAAACAAAACATTTTGTTTATACTGTTAGAGCATCTGTTAGTCTAACAGACCCTTCTGTGTAATTATTGATGAGGTCTATATAACAGCTCTCTTACTACTAAATTAACTGCATTTTTAAAAAATACAGCAAATCTGTAATTGAAATATGTTTCAGAATTATCGCACACATGTAATGCAAAATGAATGTATCATTCAAACATAAGCATAAAATGAAGATGAGTCAGAAGTTATTCCATATCATAATGAATACATCAAAAATATCTTCTTCCTTTTTACCTAGAATCATGATGATTCTAATAGAGTAGGTGAAATGGAGACTCAAGTATTTCCGAGGTTGATGGATTATAAAATGAGTTTACATAGCATTAAAACACATTTTATACTATTTTTATACATTTTACATATCCTCTAGAACCCTTGGTTTAAATAGGGACATTATAACAGAGACTCCATTTCTTTAATCAGCAGACATATGATCCCGACAGTTATCATACTTTTATCTACATTCTCAAACTGCAAATCAAAACAAAAAGGAAGCTACAACTACCAACAGTGACTTAATAGCAGGGGTCAAAAAGTCAAATGCCTACCGGGCACAAGCAGGTGACAGAAGTGAGGGGAGCAGGCGGGAACCAAATGCCCAGTCTGTAGGTAGAGCAGCTCTTCAGGTATAACTAACGACTGTCATGATAAATTGTAGGTCCTGTGTTGTAATATCAGATTATTCAACAGAAGCCAGAAATATGGACTTCAGAGAAATATCTTGTTTTTTGAATGTTTCCAATCTATAGAAATGCCTTTATGACCTTGTGTAAACCAAGCAAAATATGTGTGTGCAACATCAAACTCTGGTATAAAGGGGCAGAGGTGAACAACTAAGAAAACTGAGATAAAATTCTTACCATGGTTGTATTACAGAAAACACATGTTGGAAAAGTAGTATACACACAAGTGCCTGTGTGCACAGACATAGGTTCCTTGCTAAAAATTTGTCAGCAAAAGGTTGCTTAAATGAAAATGAGTATTGGGGACTGAGGGCATCAGAGGGTAGACACACTGAAACCATACTCACAGAAAACTAGTCAATCTAATCACACTAGGACCACAGCCTTGTCTAACTCAATGAAACCAAGCCATGCCTGCAGGGCAACTCAAGATGGGTGGGTCATGGTGGAGAGATCTGACAGAATGTGGTCCACTGGAGAAGAGAACGGCAAGCTACTTCAGTATTCTTCCCTTGAGAACCCCATGAACAGTATGAAAAGGCAAAATGATAGGATACCGAAAGAGAAACTCCCCAGGTCATTAGGTGCCCAATATGCTACTGGAGATCAGTGGAGAAATAACTCCAGAAAGAATGAAGGGATGGAGCCAAAGCAAAAACAATACCCAGTTGAGGATGTGACTGGTGATAGAAGCAAGATCCAATGCTGTAAAGAGCAATATTGCGTAGGAACCTGGAATGCCAGGTCCATGAATCAAGGCAAATTGGAAGTGGTCAAACAAGAAATGGCAAGGGTGAACGTCGACATTCTAGGAATCAGCGAACTAAAATGGACTGAAATGGGTGAATTTAACTCAGATGACCATTATTATATCTACTACTGTGGGCAGGAATCCCTCAGAAGAAATGGAGTAACCATCATGGTCAACAAGATAGTCCAAAATGCAGTACTTGGATGGATGCAATCTCAAAAACGACAGAATGATCTCTGTTCATCTCCAAGGCAAACCATTCAATATCACAGTTATCCAAGTCTATGCCCCAACCAGTAGCGCTGAAGAAACTGAAGTTGAACGGTTTTATGAAGACCTACAAGACCTTTTAGAACCAACACCCAAAAAAGATATCCCTTTCATTATAGGGGAGAGGAATGCAAAAGTAGGAAGTCAAGAAACGCCTGGAGTAACAGGCAAATTTGGCATTGGAATATGGAATGAAGCAGGGTAAAGACTAATAGAGTTTTGCCAAGAAAATGCACTGGTCATAGCAAACACCCTCTTCCAACAACACAAAAGAAGACTCTACACATGGACATCACCAGATGGTCAACACCGAAATCAGATTGATTATATTCTTTGCAGCCAAAGATGGAGAAGCTCTACACAGTCAACAAAAACAAGACCAGGAGCTGACTGCGGCTCAGATCATGACTCCTTATTACCAAATTCAGACTTAAATTGAAGAAAATAGGGAAAACCGCTTGACCATTCAGGTATGACCTAAATCAAATCCCTTATGATTATACAGTGGAAGTGAGGAATAGATTTAAGGGCCTAGATCTGATAGAGTGCCTGATGAACTATGGAATGAGGTTCATGACATTGTACAGGAGACAGGGATCAAGACCATCCCCATGGAAAAGAAATGCAAAAAAGCAAAATGGCTGTCTGGGGAGGCCTTACAAATAGCTGTGAAAAGAAGAGAGGTGAAAAGCAAAGGAGAAAAGGAAAGATACAAGCATCTGAATGGAGAGTTCCAAAGAATAGCAAGAAGAGATAAGAAAGCCTTCCTCAGCGATCAAGGCAAAGAAATAGAGGAAAACAACAGAATGGGAAAGACTAGAGATCTCTTCAAGAAAACTAGAGATAAGAAGGGAACATTTCATGCAAAGATGGGCTTGATAAAGGACAGAAATGGTCTGGACCTAACAGAAGCAGAAGATATTAAGAAGAGGTGGCAAGAATACACGGAAGAACTGCACAAAAAAGATCGTCACAACCCAGATAGTCATGATGATGTGATCACTAATCTAGAGCCAGACATCTTGGAATGTGAAGTCAAGTGGGCCTTAGAAAGCATCACTACAAGCAAAGCTAGTGGAGGTGATGGAATTCCAGTTGAGCTGTTTCAAATCCTGAAAGATGATGCTGTGAAAGTGCTGCACTCAATATGCCAGCAAATTTGGAAAACTCAGCAGTGGCCACAGGACTGGAAAAGGTCAGTTTTCATTCCAATCCCAAAGAAAGCCAATGCAAAAGAATGCTCAAACTACTGCACAATTGCACTCATCTCACATGCTAGTAAAGTAATGCTCAAAATTCTCCAAGCCAGGCTTCAGCAATACGTGAACCGTGAACTCCCTAATGTTCAAGCTGGTTTTAGAAAAGGCAGAGGGACCAGAGATCAAATTGCCAACATCTGCTGGATCATAGGGAAAGCAAGAGAGTTCCAGAAAAACATCTATTTCTGCTTTATTAACTATGCCAAAGCCTTTGACTATGTGGATCTCAATAAACTGTGGAAAATTCTGAAAGAGATGGGAATACCAGACCACCTGACCTGCCTCTTGAGAAATCTGTATGCAGGTCAGGAAGCAACAGTTAGAACTGGACGTGGAACAACAGACTGGTTCCAAATAGGAAAAGGAGTACATCAAGGCTGTATATTGTCACCCTGCTTATTTAGCTTATATGCAGAGTACATCATGAGAAATGCTGGACTGGAAGAAACACAAGCTGGAATCAAGATTGCTGGAAGAAACATGAATAACCTCAGATATGCAGATGACACCACCCTTATGGCAGAAATTAAAGAGGAACTCAAAAGCCTCTTGATGAACGTGAAAGAGGAGAGCGACAAATTTGGCTTAAAGCTCAACATTCAGAAAACGAAGATCATGGCATCCGGTCCCATCACTTCATGGGAAATTGATGGGGAAACAGTGGAAACAGTGTCAGATTTTATTTTTGGGGGCTCCAGAATCACTGCAGATGGTGACTGCAGCCATGAAATTAAAAGACACTTACTCCTTGGAAGAAAAGTTATGACCAACTTAGATAGCATATTGAAAAGCAGAGACATTACTTTGCCGACTAAGGTCCATCTAGTCAAGGCTATGGTTTTTCCAGTGGTCATGTATGGATGTGAGAGTTGGACTGTAAAGAAGGCAGAGTGCCAAAGAATTGATGTGTTTGAACTGTGGTGTTGGAGAAGACTCTTGAGAGTGCTTTGGACTGCAAGGAGATCCAACCAGTACATTCTGTAGGAGATCAACCCTGGGATTTCTTTGGAAGGAATGATGCTAAAGCTGGAACTCCAGTACTTTGGCCACCTCATGCGAAGAGTTGACTCATTGGAAAAGAGTCTGATGCTGGGAGGGATTGGGGGCAGGAGGAGAAGGAGACGACAGAGGATGAGATTCCTGGATGGCATCACGGACTCAATGGACGTGAGTCTGAGTGAACTCTGGGAGATGGTGATGGACAGGGAGGTCTGGTGTGCTGCAATTCATGGGGTTGCAAAGAGTCGGACATGACTGAGTGACTGCACTGAATTGAACTAAACTGATTGGGGACTGGGAGCTGTGACAATAAGGAACTTTTCTTTCATTCATTCTGCTAATATTTACCTGGTTCTTTGTTGTGCTGGAAATATGGTGTTAAAAACATGGTCTTTTTTCCTTGAAGTTTATACCCCAGGGAGGATATAGCCAAACAAATAAATATATGATAAGTATTAAAACTAAACCATGATGCAGTAAGTGCTAAAAACACTATTTAGCTATGTAAGTTATAGGATTTTCGTTTGTATGATTTATGAAAAAGAATGTTTAGTTCTTCTTCCCCTACTTTAGTGAAAAAAAAAAGACAAAAAGAATTCTTAATTATTTTAGCCTATTTCATAAGTAAAAAATAGACTTATTTAATCATACAGACAAAGTAGAATGGGGAATTATTGTTTAATGTCTAGTATTTCAGTTTTCTAAGATGAAAAAAGTTCTTGAGATGGATGATGGTAATGGTTATACAACATCATAAATGTGCTTAAATTCACTAAACTATAAATTTAAAAATAGTTAACATGATAAGCTTTATATGTATTTTACCACAGTTGAAAAAAAAAAAGAAAGAAAGGAGAACAAATCAAGAAAACAGGTGAGGGCTAGAATTTGACCTTCAGGCTGTAGTTACTAAGCTCTGACTTACTGAATGCCCTTCTGAGTTATCTGATTCTGATCTGGCATAGCTTTTGAGCTATTTTACAGTCCGTAAGTTATAAATAATTGATAACAGTGCAAAAGAATTATTTTCCAAACACAGAAAATAAATTATGTCCAATGGAGATTCAGTTGATTTCCTGCCCTGCCCCGCCCCGCCATGGGTACATTCATTTTCATGTCCATTTGCAAATTTCAATATTCTTTTACTTCTATATGCTTGCATTTCTTTAACTTTTCATTTGATTTTCTTATAATGTCTAAACCAGCCCCTTCACTTAATCATTTAAAAATCTTTAATACATGTTATATTTTAAAAAATAGCTGTATGAGTCTTATGCCTGGTGGCTCAGACTGTAAAGCATCGACCTACAGTGCAGGAGACCTGGGTTCAATCCCTGGTTCGGCAAGATCTACTGGAGAAGGAAATGGCAACCCACTTCAGTACTCTTGCCTGGAAAATCCCATGGAGGGAGGAGCCTGGTAGGCTACAGTCCATGGAGCTGCAAAGAGCTGGACATGGCTGAGCGACTTCACTCTCGCTTTTCACTTGCACGTGTCTTATGATTTTACCATTTTTGGAAAATTACCCACTAATACTGTGCATATTGTTAATACCTGTTTCTTTGAAATAGAAGGAGTTGTATTGCTATGAAGTTATATAATTATGCTGTTCTCAATTCTGTTTGTGTTGTCTGCAGGTGCTGTGATTGGTGTAATCTCAACGACAAACCTCAGTTCAGTTCAGTCACTCAGTCATGTCCGACTCTTGTGACCCCATGAATCGCAGCACACCAGGCCTCCCTGTCCATCACCAACTCCCCGAGTTCACTCAGATTCACGTCCATAGAGTCAGTGATGCCATCCAGCCATCTCATCCTCTGTCATCCCCTTTTCCTCCTGCCCCTATCCCTCCCAGCATCAGAGTCTTTTCCAATGAGTCAACTCTTCGCATGAGGTGGCCAAAGTACTGGAGAATCAGCTTTAGCATCATTCCTTCCAAAGAACACCCAGAGCTGACTTCCTTTAGAATAGACTGGTTGGATCTCCTTGCAGTCCAAGGCACTCTCAAGAGTCTTCTCCAACACCACAGTTCAAAAGCATCAATTCTTTGGAACTCAGCCTTCTTCACAGTCCAACTCTCACATCCATACATGACCACTGGAAAAACCATAGCCTTGACCAGACAGACCTTTCTTGGCAAAGTAATGTCTCTGCTTTTCAGTGTGCTATCTAGGTTGGTCATAACTTTTCTTCCAAGGAGTAAGCGTTGTTTAATTTCATGGCTGCAGTCACCATCTGCAGTGATTTTGGAGCCCCCCCAAATAAAGTCTGACACTGTTTCCAATTTCCCCTCTATTTCCCATGAAATGATGGGACCAGATGCCATGATCTTCGTTTTCTGAATGTTGAGCTTTAAGCCAACCTTTTCACTCTCCACTTTCACTTTCATCAAGAGGCTTTTTAGCTCCTCTTTAATTTCTGCCATAAGGGTGGTGTCATCTGCATATCTGAGGTTATTGATATTTCTCCCAGCAATCTTGATTCCAGCCCAGCGTTTCTCATGATGTGCTCTGCATAGAAGTTAAATAAGCAGGGTGACAATAGACAGCCTTGACATATTCCTTTTCCTATTTGGAACCAGTCTGTTCCATGTCCAGTTCTAACTGTAGCTTCCTGACCTGCATATAGGTTTCTTAAGAGGCAGGTCAGGTAGTCTGGTATTCCTATCTCTTTCAGAATTTTCCACAGTTTATTGTGATTCATACAGTCAAAGGTTTGGCATAGTCAATAAAGCAGAAATAGATGTTTTTCTGGAACTCTCTTGCTTTTCGCATGATCCAGCAGATGTTGAAAATTTGATCTCTGGTCCCTCTGCCTTTTCTAAAACCAGCTTAAACATCTGGAAGTTCACGGTTCAAGTATTTGCTGAAGCCTGGCTTGGAGAATTTTGAGCATTACTTTACTAGCATGTGAGATGAGTGCAATTGTGCAGTAGTTTGAGCATTCTTTTTCCTTTCTTTGGGATTGGAATGAAAACTGACCTTTTCCAGTCCTGTGGCCACTGCTGAGTTTTCCAAATTTGCTGGCATATTGAGTGCAGCAGTTTCACACCATCATCTTTCAGGATTTGAAATAGCTCAACTGGAATTCCATCACCTCCAGTAGCTTTGTTCGTAGTGATGCTTCCTAAGGGCCACTTGACTTCACATTCCAGGATGTCTGGCTCTAGGTGAGTGATCCTGCCATCTTGATTATCTTAGTCATGAAGGCCTTTTTGGTATAGTTCTTCCGTGTATTCTTGCCACCTCTTCTTAATATCTTCTGCTTCTGTTAGGTCCATACCATTTCTGTCCTTTATCGAGCCCATCTTTGCATGAAATGTTCCCTTGGTATCTCTAATTTTCTTGAAGAGATCTCTAGTCCTCCCCATTCTGTTGTTTTCCTCTATATCTTTGCCTTGATCGCTGAGGAAGGCTTTCTTATCTCTTGCTATTCTTTGGAATTCTGCATTCAGATGCTTATAATCTTTCCTTTTCTCCTTTGCTTTTCACTTCTTTTCTTTTCACAGCTATTGTAAGGCCTCCCCAGACAGCCATTTTGCTTCCTTATTGCCAAATTCAGAATTACATTGAAGAAAGTTGGGAAAACTAGACCATTCAGGTGTGACCTAAATAAAATCCCTTATTATTATACCGTGGCAGTGTGAAATAGATTTAAGGGGCTAGATCTGATAGATAGAGTGCCTGACGAACTATGGACTGAGGTTGGTGACATTTTACAGGAGACAGAGATCCCCATGGGAAAGAAATGCAAAAAACGACAAACCTAGGTCTAAAGAAATCTGGGAAAGGTATCTTGTGACTCTCTGTCTCTGTGACACAGGAAATCACCGGGATGACTCCAGAATATGTAGTGAGGGAGTTAACGTGTTTAATTTTCCCTGCAAATTATTGACTCAGAATGGCGCTCATTCCAAATCTTCCTGTTTTCTGCTGCTGCTGTTGCTGCTGCTAAGTCACTTCAGTCATGTCTGACTCTGTGCGACGCTATAGACAGCAGCCCATGAGGCTCCTCTGTCCCTGGGATTCTCCAGGCAAGAATACTGGAGTGGTTTGCCATTTCCTTTCCAGTGCACACATACGTACTAAGTTGCTTCAGTCATCTCCGACTCTGCGAGACCCCATAGACGGCAGCCCACCAGGCTCCTCTGTCCAAGGAATTCTCTAGACAGGAGTACTGGAGTGAGTTGCCATTTCCTTCTCCTATTCTCTAGCTGTTCTGAAAAGCTATTGCAAAGAGTAACAAGAGTCTGCCCTCTTGAGCCTATGCCTCCTGGCTCTTTTAATGACACATGGTGTTTATAATTTGAAGTTGTCATGACTTATGAATAAAGCTGGTATAAACATTAAAATACAGGGTTTTGTGAGCACATGAGGTTTCATTTTGCTCCGATAAATACTTACGAATGGCATGCTGAGATGAGTGGAAAGTGTATGTTTAACTTCATTAGAAATTGCTAAACTGTTTTTTAATGTGGCTGTACTGTAATGTTGCTTCCCTATCAGTAGGTTAATGAAGAAGAATATTGCTTCATTCTTCTTAAGTTATTTTGAGAGTTATAGTAAACTCTCATCTACTATGAAAGTTTCAGATTATTCCATACCATCGTCACCATTTAGTATTGCTATAATACTTTTGGTTTTGGTTTAGCCTTTCTAATAATTGTGCAGTGGTAACTCCAGTACTTTTGCCTGGAGAATCCCAGGGACAGGGGAGCCTGATGGGCTGCCATCTATGGGATGGCACAGAGTCAGACATGACTGGAGTGACTTAGCAGCAGCAGCAGCAGTAACTGATTGTGATTTTAATTTGCAGTTGCGTTTAAATGATGAATGGTGTTGGCAGGTTTTCATGTGCCTTTTTTTTTGCCGTCCATGCATTTGTTTTGGTAAAACTCTACAATACTTTTCACATATACTATTGAGTTGTTTGTTTTTCTGTTAATGAGTTGTAGGAATCCTTGATATAGACTGAAAACAAGGAATATTTTTAAAGAAGGAAATATATTTTTAATCATTTTTAATTCAAGTATAGATG
The DNA here is from genome assembly GCF_001704415.2 of Capra hircus. Taxonomy (NCBI): domain Eukaryota; kingdom Metazoa; phylum Chordata; class Mammalia; order Artiodactyla; family Bovidae; genus Capra; species Capra hircus. The sequence goes on along the minus strand of NC_030815.1, from coordinate 49,908,561 downwards.
TTATACAATGTAAGTTTCAGGTTTACAGTATAGTGATTTATAAGTTTTAACAGTTGAATTTCATTTATAGTTATTTTAAAACATGTGTTGTATTTCCTGTGTTGTAAAATTATTCTTATAGCTTATTTTATTTCTAATAGCTTATACCTCTTAATCCCCTTCCCTTATATTGCTCCTCTACCTTTTCTTTTCTCTCCCCACTGGTAACCACTAATTTGTTCTCTGTATCTGTGAGTCTACTTCATGTTTTGAATACAGGTGTTTTTTAAGATATGTGCCTTGCAAAAATCCCAATCTGTGGCTTGTCATATATATGTATATGTAGATTAAAAGAGCACAAAACTCAAAAAACAAACAAAAAAGAGCAGATATTATGATAGCATTCTGTATCATTAATGTAGTACATTCTTTACAATTAATTAATCCATCTTGGTGCACTACTATTAACTAAATTCCATAGTTTTAAAGTTCCCTCTCTGTGTTGTATAGTTTTATGAGTTTAGACAAGTGAAAAATATCATATCTATCTTTATGGTATCATACAGACTAGTTTAACTGTTCTCAAAGCCCACTGTGCTTCATTTATTCACACCACCTTCAAAAACCCTGAGCCCCTGTCAAGGGAGCGGGAGAAGGACTAGGAATGGAAAAGTACAAAGTACAGAGTGAGAGTAGAGAAAATGTTTTTAAGGTTCCTCCTGTGCCCCTATAATGATGTTTTGGCTGAGGTACCTGAGGAAGGCTTTGGCCAAAGCTCCAGATAAAGAGACCTTCAGAATGAAGGCACCAGGCTCGGAATGCAAATATCCATAAGAGCATGGCTGCCCGGTAGAGTCTAAATCCTTGACTAAAACTCCCTTCCAAGTTGGTAGTGAAAGGATGGGAAAGGGAAGTTCTCTGTGCACCCTCTTAGGTAAAGCCTTTGTCATTATCTATGGTTGTACTTGAAAAATCTCACTTGGTTTTTTAGTCAAAAGCCAGTGTCTTCAGTAGATTTTATTGTTGTTTCAATATGAATACCCTTATAACATATGATGTTGGGTATCTTTTCCTATACTTGTATGCCACCTGTAAATCTTCAGACACCTTTGTCAATTTTTAAACTGAGTTGTTTTCTTATTATTGAGTTTAAAGAGTCTTTGTGAATTTTAGATACAAGTTCTTTATTAGAAATGTGTTTTGCTGACATTTTCATCTAGTCTGTGTCTTGTCTTCTCATTCTCTTAGCAGAGTTTTGGCAGAACAGATTTTTTAAAAAAATTTTACTGAAATTCAACATACAGATTTTTAAAATTTATTTCATAATTTGTGCTTTGGATGTTGTAACTAGAATCTTACCTCCAAAACCAAAGTCACATAGAATTTTTCTTATATTATCCTCTAAAATTATTATAGTTTTATATTTTGTCATTGGGTATATAATCCATTTAAATTAATTTTTATAAATGACATAATAAGATATATTCTTTCTCATCTGAAAAACTTTCTTTTTCTCCATTGATTTGCCTTTGCTCTTTTGGCAAAGATTAGCTGATATGGGTGTGCTTCTGGCCCTCTATTCTTTTTCATTACTTTATTTTTCTATTCTTTAACCAGTTTCATGGGATCTTCATTATTGTAGCTTTGTGAGTACTGAAGTTGGTTAATGTTAATACTTTAATTTGTTCTTCCATACGAAGAATGTTGTGTTGGCTATTTTGGTTGGTGTTGTTGTTCTGAGATACATTTTAGAATCAGTTTGTTGGTATTCATAAAACATATGGGATTTCTTTGAATCTTTAGACGAAGATAAGGAGAACTAACATTATAACAATGTTGAGTCTTCTATTAATGAACATGAAATATCTCTCCGTTTACTTAGATCTTCCTTGATCTATTTTAGCAGAAATTTTTGTTGTTGTTGTTAAGTCACTCACTTGTGTCTAACTCTTTATGACCTCATGGACTGCAGCATGCCAGGCTTCCCTGTCATTTACCATCTCCCAGAGTTTTCTCAAACTCATGTCCATTGAGTCAGTGATGCCATTCAACCATCTCATTCTCTTTCATCTCCTTCTCCTCTTACCTTCAGTCTTTCCCAGCTTCAGGGTCTTTTCCAATGAGTCCTCTCTTCTCATCAGGTAGCCAAAATATTGGAGCTTTTGCTTCAGCATCAGCCCTTCCAATGAATATTCAGGCTTGATTTCCTTTAGGATTGACTAGTTTGATCTCCTTGCTGTCCAAGGGACTCTCAAGGGAGTTCTAAAAGAAATTTATAGTTTTTCTTGTATTGATCTGTACATATTTTCTCAGATTTATGCATAACTATTTGATGTTTGTCTTTTTAACCAGAGATGCATTTGTTATAATAACACCCTTTTTCAACAACACGAGAGATGACTTTACACATGGACGTCACAAAATGGTCAATAGTGAAATAAAATTGATTGCATTCTTTGCAGCTGAAGATGGAGATGCTCTGTACAGTCAGCAGAAATAAGACCTGGAGCTGACTGTGGCTCAGATCATCAACTTCGCATAGCAAAATTCAGGCTTAAACTGAAGAGAGCAGGGAAAAACACTTTGCCAGCCAGGTATGACTTAAATCAAATCCTCTATGAATGTGCAATAGAGGCGATGAATAGATTCAAGGGGTTAGATCTAGTAAAGCAGTGTGTCTAAAGAACTATGGAAAGAGTCCATAATATTGTACAGGAGGCAACAACAACAACAACAACAACAAAAATCCCAAAGAAGAAGAAAAGCAAGAAGGCAAAGTGGTTATCTGAGGAGGCATTACAAATAGCTGAAGAAAGCAGAGACGTGAAAAGCAAGGGAGAAAGGTAAAGGTAAATCCAACTGAACACAGAGCTCCAAAGAACAGCAAGGAGAGACAAGAAGGCCTTCTTCAATGAATGGTGTGTAAAAATAGAGGAAAACAACAGAAGGGGAAAGACTAGGGAATCTCTTCAGGAAAATTGAAAATATCAAGGGAATATTTTACCTAAAGATGGGCACAATAAAGGACAGAAAGTGTAGCGATCTAGTAGATAATGATAAGTTCAAGAAGAGATGGAAAGAATACACAGAACTGTACAAAAAAGATCTTAATGCATCAGATAACTGTGATGGTGTGCTCAGTCATGCAGAGCCAGATATTCTGCAATGTGAAGTCAGTTGGGCCTCTAGGAAGCACTGTTGTTAATAAAGCTAGTGAGTGCGATGGAATTCCAGTACAGCTGTTCAAAACCCTAAGGATGATGCTATCAAAGTATTGCCCTAAATATGTTAGCAAGTCTGGAAGACCCAGCAGTGGCCACAGGACTGGAAAACATGAACCCTTATCCTAGTTTCCAGGAAAGGTAGTACTAAAGAATGTTCTAACCGACAGACAATTACACTCCCCTCCCATGCTAGGAACGTCATGCTTAAAATATTGCATGCTAGGCTTCAGCATTATGTGAAACAAGAACTTCCAGATGTCCAAGTTGGATTCAGAAAAGGCAGCCAACATTTGCTGGATCATAGAGAAAGCAAAGGAATTCCAGAAAAACAACTACTTCTGTTTCATTGACTACACTAAAGCCTTTGACTGTGTGGATCATAACAAACTGTGGAAAGCTCTTAAAGAGATGGGAATACCATACCATTTTACCTGTCTCCTGAGAAACCTGTATGGGTCAAGAAACAACAGTTAGAACCCTGTATGGAACAAATGACTGCTTCAGGAATGACAAAGGAGTATGTCAAGGCTGTCTGCTGTTATCCTGATTGTTTAAACTATACACTGAGCACATCATAAGAAATGCTGGGCTGGATGGGTTACAAGCTGGAATCAAGGTAGGTGGGAGAAACATTAACAGCTTTACATATGTCAATGATACCATGCTAGTGGCAGAAAGCAAAGAGGAACTGAAGAGTCTCTTGATGAGACTGAAGAAGGTCAAGTGAAAGAGCCAGCTTAAAACTAAATATTGAAAAAAAAAACAAAACACTAAAATCATGGCATCTGGTCCCATTACTCTATGGCAAATAGAAAAGAAAAATATGGAAGTAGTGACAGATTTCCTTTTCTTTGTCTCTAAAATCACTGTGGATAGTGACTACAGCCATGAAATCAGAATACAATCGCTTCTTGGCAGGAAAGCTATGACGTCTAGACAATGTGTTGAAAACCAGAGACGTTACTCTACGAACAAAGGTCCAAATAGTCAAGGCTATGGTCTTGCCAGGGGTCATGTATGATTGTGAGAGCTGGACCTTAAAGAAAGCAGAACACCAAAGAATTGATTTCTTCAAACTGTGATGCTGGAGAAGACTCTTGAGAGTCCCTTGGCCAGCAAAGAGATCAAACTAGTCAATCTTAATGGAAATCAACCCTGAACACTCATCGGAAAGACTGATGTTGAAGCTGAAGCTCTAGTATTTTGGTCACCTGATGAGAACAGCTGACTCAGTGGAAAAGTCACCGATGCCATGGACATGAACTTTGGCAAACTTCAGGAGATGGTGAAGGACAGGGAAGCCTGGTGTGCTGCACTCCATGGGGCTGCAAAGAGTTAGACACAACTGGGTGACTGAACAACGACATTTGATTTTTAGAAGGTAATGGAATTGTTCCATTTTTCTAAGTTTTATTTCTGAGCAGAGTTGTTCATAACATTTCCTTATTATTCTTTTAATATCCATGGGATCAGTGGTGACAACCCCTTTTTTCATTTCTGATACTAGTAATTTGTTTCTTCTTTTTCTCTTAGTAACCCTGTCTAGAACTATATAAATTTATTGATCTTTTTAAAGATTAAGTTTTTGGTTTCATTGATTTTCTCTATTGATTTCTTGTTTTCAATTTAATTGATTTTTATATTAATTTTGTTTTCTGTTTGCTTAGTCTTAAATTTAATATATTTTTCTCTAGATTCCTAAGGTAAACACTTAGATTATTGATTTTAGGTCTCTTACTTTCTTAGCATATGTATTAAATGTTATACAGCTTCTTGTCTTTTAAATTCTGTATATAAATGCTATTTGGATTTTGATAGAGGTTATGGGGAATATGTAGGTCACTGAGTAGTATGGACATCCAAATAGTTTTATATTTTTCAACCCATGAACACTGGATGTTTTTCCATCTGTGTCTTCTTTAATTTCTTTCAGCAATGTTTTGTAATTTTCAGGGTACAAGTCTCTCACCTCATTAGTTAGGATTATTTTGATATGTTTTATTCTTTTTGGTGTTATATAAATTGAATTATTTTCTTAAAATCATTTTTGGATTGTTTATTGTTAGTGTATGCAATTACAAGTGTTTTTTTGTGTATTAATATAATTTATCAATCCTATGAAATAGTTTTTAATAGCATCACCATTTTCACGTGAAAAAAGAAAAAAAATGGAGATATTTACATGAAGGAATCAGAGTTTAGAACCATATCTCAACCGATTAAAATTGTGTCAAGACATACGAGATCCATTTAACAGAAAAGATTATGATTTTTCCCTTATAGACTCAAAATACATGCTCAGTCTTTGCATATATGTATAACTGAGGTGACAGATTAACAGCAGTTCTGGAAAAAATAGCATTTCATTTTCATTGTGTGAGATGCCTTCTAAAAGAAAATAAAGGCAATGGAGAGTGCCTTTTTATCAAAACCACAATGAGGTACCACTTCACACCAGTCAGAATGGCTGCGATCCAAAAATCTGCAAGCAATAAATGCTGGAGAGGGTGTGGAGAAAAGGGAACCCTCCTACACTGTTGGTGGGAATGCAAACTAGTACAGCCACTATGGAGAACAGTGTGGAGATTCCTTAAAAAATTGCAAATAGAACTACCTTATGACCCAGCAATCCCACTGCTAGGCATACACACCGAGGAAACCAGAATTGAAAGAGACACATGTACCCCAATGTTCATCGCAGCACTGTTTATAATAGCCAGGACATGGAAACAACCTAGATGTCCATCAGCAGATGAATGGATAAGAAAGCTGTGGTACATATACACAATGGAGTATTACTCAGCCATTAAAAAAAATTCATTTGAATCAGTTCTGATGAGATGGATGAAACTGGAGCCAATTATACAGAGTGAAGTAAGCCAGAAAGAAAAACACCAATACAGTATACTAACACATATATATGGAATTTAGGAAGATGGCAAAGACGACCCTGTATGCAAGACAGGAAAAAGGACACAGATGTGTATAACAGACTTTTGGACTCAGAGGGAGAGGGAGAGGATGGGATGATTTGGGAGAATGGCATTCTAACATGTATACTATCATGTAAGAATTGAATTGCCAGTCTATGTCTGACGCAGGGTGCAGCATGCTTGGGGCTGGTGCATGGGGATGACCCAGAGAGATGTTGTGGGGAGGGAGGTGGGAGGGGGGTTCATGTTTGGGAACGCATGTAAGAATTAAAGATTTTAAAATTAAAAAAAAAATAAAAGTAAGGCAAACATTAATTTAGGATAAAATATGTATGCCGTTCTACACATTGGCAAGACCACTTTCGGAATATTTCATTCAGTTCTGAGACTTGTGTTTTAAGAAGGATCATAATAAACTGTGGGAAGTCTTCTCGGGTTGAGGGTAGAGGGTAGAGTTGAGGGTAGAGGGGATGAAAAGAGTGGGAGGTCTACCATCTGTATCTTGCAACTGTAATACAATAGGCAAAAGTCATGCTGAACAAAACAGACGTGTATGAATTGTCCCTCAGTGTGTGAATAGTCTGTGCTTTAATGATTTTAAAGAAGAGCCTTCTGAGCTGAAGTTCATGTTGAACTAGATCAGCTCTAAGAAATTCTAACCAATTTTTTGCCCTTTTAACAAATATTGTCCCTTTAATTTGTTAAATTGGACAATATAAGATAAAACATTTCCATTATATGATTAAATAATTTATTTAAAATGCTATAACAGTTTAAAATAGAATAAAATATATCCATATCTTTTATAGAGGTATGAAAAGACTTAGAAGTTCTCAAGAAAATTAAGAAAGACGACAATAGAACTTTAGAGGAAGGAAGGTAATGTGAAAACTTGGAATCATTTATGTAAAGATATAACTCAGAAAAGGAAGAAAATATATAACTCAAGAGAAAATACAGTCTATAAAATTTAGTCACAGAAACCAATTCTGAAAACATTGTCTCTGAACTTGAATGACAAAAATATGATAAATTTATAATTTATAAAAATTTAAAATTGACATCAAACTTAAAAGTAATAACATCTATATTAGAATTCTGTTTATTTTTGCTTAGTTCATTTTTCTAATTAAATCCTGGTACTAGTTATGTTGATATACATTTTAATTCATGTGTCTCACACATAAATGTATTAGAGTTATTATGTACGTTACATCAAAATTGACATTTTGGATTTTTAAAAATGCAATGATTCTGTGATGACTGGACATTTATTTTCAATTATAAGAAATTTGTAGAGACCACTCTGAACTTTGTAGAATTAGATAGAAAAGAGACTCAAAATGTGTGTATGTGTCTGTGTGTGCACACTTTTTTTATTTCACCCATCAGTAGTTACCCAGCATCACTTTGATTCTTTCTTCTTTGTATTGAAGCACAGCTCAAAGCACCAAACCCATTCTCCAGTGATTGGGACAAAAGTAGGTTAGTAGAGTGGGTTGCTAGGAGACCAATGTCAGCGTCATCTATGACCTTGCAGGATGGAAAAAATAAGTATAGATTTATCGAACTCAGTGGCACGTTGTTTGAGTTCTCTGCTCTGGCTGTCTTGTTTCATTTCTGTCTACCTCAGTGTTTTCTCCTTTCTCTTTTCTCTCTTTTTCTCAAACACAAATGTGAACATATAGAGCCATACAACTCCCTTTCTTGATACCTCCTAATTCCTCAAAGTTATTGCTATGCTGCGTTTAACCACAGCATTGTCTCTCAGCTAACAAGGCACTCCAACAGCAGCGTCAGCAAATTCTGATCTTTTTAAAAGGCTGATTCTTCGTACTATCGCTGTAAGAAATGTAGAAATCAGTTCTATTGGGAACAGTATTATGAAAAATGTATAAACATCACAAAGTAATTTTGCTGTCACATTCAAAATGTTTTCTCAAAGTTGCATCCACAGTTTTCACAGTTGAGGTGGCTTAGGTTAAATAATCGCATGCAGGCGAGAACTCTAACATTCTTGTCATCTTCTTGGCACATCTTTTTAAAAAATATTGTTTACAATATGGATTTACAGAGAAAAGAATGCCTATAGACAAAGCTAAATTTAAAAAAAAAAAATCTCAGATCCCAAACCATTTTTGTTTTCATATTTTTGGATCTAATTCTTTTTAAGAAAATTATAAAGTATACTATAAATAAATGGTTGAAAGTGGGGGAGCTGTGTGCATGCACACACTTGTATATACATGATTCTTTTCACCAGAGATGGAATCTTAACTGAATTCTTTTGAGAAAGCAGCCCTCAAAAGTCCTGTAGTTTAGACTTCATATTATTATACATTTATATAGTTTAATCAGAAAAAAACTGAAATAAATCAGATGTACAGATATATACTACCAGTACAAATATTTAGACTTTTGTTAACTATTGACTAGAAAAAATTAGTTCAGTTAAGCTAAAGTACACTGTATTTCCAAAATCAGTTGAATAGCTGTTATTAAATAGAGCCAGGCTACTCAAATGAATTGTAAAATTTTATTTCAGAGTGTGATTACCTTGTGATCGCACAAAGAATTTTATGCATATCTTAATATATGTGATGGTCTAGATAATGGAATTTGAAATAATTTTTTTGTATTTTATTTTTTAACATTTTAATAATGATCAGAAAATAGAAAATAGTTACTTAAAGATGTTGTGTACATACTTACTGGATATCTAAAAAACAAAACAGAATTCACCAAATTTTTGAAATATGAGAGGACAGAAAAATGTTCATAATTAACTATTATTCTATCAGTGTATAAACTAGTCCTTAGAAATGCATCAGTCTATTTTTTCTGTGTTTAAGGCTTTAATGATTTTTATAACCACTGATGTATCACTTAGATAGCAAAATTTTACTGTTCTATATAAAAATAGAGTGATTTATCCATGAGTTTGGCAAAATGTATTTAGAGATTATTAGAAGAAATTAATACATTGAGAATACTAATATATTAACTAAAAATGGTGAGGTATAAGAGCTAAAACAAAAACCATTGTATGATATGTATTAAAATTCAAATAAGAGAAGTAAGGAAGAATTTTTTGAAAAGATATTGGAAGCAGCTCATGGAATATATTTTTAAGTGTAATCATTAAGTTGTTACTTGTGAAAATCAAGCAGAAAATGGCACTCTAAGACCACTCTAGGATTGTGGATGCAAGTTCTTGGGCAAAAAACAATTGTGTGATCAGACTGAAGAGAATAAGAATTAGGCAGATGAAGTAGGGGAAGAATGAAGAGTCAAGCATTGGGTGAAACATCAGTGGCAGAGCCTTTTGCCAAGTAATCTTATCTCTGAGTATATCTATGGCTTCCTTACTTCCAGAAGTCACTAGTGGAGAAAATACAAATTGTATTTTAATATGATGTATTAATAAACACAATGTGGAAATCAATATCACATGCAATAAATGCAAATTTTGTTTCATGCATACACTTGATATTCCATTGATTCATTAACCAGAGAAAACACCTGAATACCTATTATGTGTTACATCTTTTTACATTTGATCTTTGAGCCTAAGTTAGACAAGTATGTAAAAACATAATTGCAATACAAAGTAATAAAAAATTTCTAACAAGTGTAGCAAAGATTGCTGTGATGGTAGGGTGAATTTGCTTGTAATTGGCATATATGTTATTATTATAGTGGTCCCAGGACATGTTTGAGATATTCTGTAGAAACTAATGTGGTACATGGGATTTTGCACATTATAAAATTCTGCAAGTGGTGATTTGGTTCTGGTGACTCATTTATTTTCCAAAACAAAAGCAGAAAATAATGTTAGAGGACCTGCCATTATATTAAAAATCATATATGCTTCAAAAATCTTTCGGTTTTTCCCTCATAATTCATTTATGGAAATTTCAACATAATTAAAATTATTATAAAATAATTGTATTTCTGACCAAGCATTGACATACAGAAAATCAGTTAGAAGTGATATTGAGAAAAAAAAATTCCAAAGATGCAAAGTTTTATCAATAAGAAACATCCATAAGCACACCATATAGCAAATCCTACAGGTTTTACCTTGAAGGTATGTACTTACTTTACAGGCTGATTAGGTCTCAAGGGGTATGCAGAACATAAAACACAACTGTTCTAGTTTAGATTTTTATCTCCAATGTACAAGTCAAGCTGAAATTTTGTAAATAATGGCTTAATATTACTTTTGTTTTCTTGAGGTTTGGAAAAAAATTTTGGAAAAAATGCTGTGTTGCCATGGGTGCAGAGAGATAAGTGGAGAATTTTTCCCCTCTTAGTTTTTTTTCACTAGCAACTAATCATTCAAATATATTTTTCTGACACAAGATATGAGCATGCAGTGTCATGGAGAATGCTCTCTCGATAGTGTTTTCTCAGTAGAAAATTATTTATAAAAGCAAAATCTAAGAGTAATAATTTCCTCCTCCATCTCTTCTGACTCACAGGTGCTGCTTCTTAGAATCAGAGAAAATAAAGTACATTAGGAAGAAATGTATGCTATTAATGCATTCTTTGATTATTCTCTGCTTCAGGACTGACAATGCTTTGCAGTTAACAGAGTTTTTCGTATTTCTCTGGAAAGCCATAAAGAAATACAGAATCAAGAAGATAAGCATCTAAAATTAAGTTTGAGAAAATTTCTGACAAAGTAGCATGATCTTTAGTAAATGCATTAGTTGTAAAAAATGAAAGTGTTTTTGATCCATAAAGTTTACTAACTCATAAGTTAATGCTTAGAAAACTGACATAGAACACTAAGCTAAGAATGTTTAGGTAAGTAGAAAGGTTTAATTTAAGGCAGTGAAAGGAAGTGGCCATCATATAAAGAAAATATCTCCCAATTTTGTACAATTGTTTCTTGCTGAATTAGCAGACCCACAACTATCATCTCCTGTGACTTCCTGATTGGTCTCTAGGTATGTCAACTCTTGGAAAGGCTGATGGTCTGCAATCTCAGAGCTAAAGTGGGTCTTGTATGTAATCGAAACATTTAAGGATGTCTTAAATGGCTGCCTTTGAGCCTACAGGGAAAGCATACCAAATATAGGAATGGTGTGGGATAGCCCCAGTGGTCTGGTTAATAAAACAAAGGCCACTGCAGAAAGTTAGTTATCAGAGACCTCGAAAGCTTTGCACAAATTTGCATTATATACAGCAGCCATTTTAACTTTAAAACTGCAGGATTAATAACCCTGGGAGTTTTAAGAAACTAAAAACACCCCAAGGTAACAAACAGAAATTCACAGGGGCCTCTTTTGGTGCCCTATTGATTCTGTTAATTCAACAAGGGATAATTGCAGAAAGTTACTGGAGACATTTAAAACTCCCTGAAGCACAGGTTTCTAACACTGGCCTATGGGCAGAGGGTCTACAAAAGGCTCTTACAACTGGCACAGCAAAGTGAGCACTGTAGTTTTAACCCTCAAAGTGTTATGTGCAGCACCTTCAATTACCCCAAAGGGGAAAAAAAAATAATTGTACTTTTATACCAAGGAATATGTACCTATCACAAATCTGTAAAGGAGTGATCTTGGTTTACCTATACTAATTCAATTAAAGGACAATCCTGCCACTCAATGATCCTTTTAAACATAAGTAGCCATAATTTTAATAGTATTTCCTGAAAATTAAAATTGAATAGAGATATTTGCCTATTTTTGATGATATGGGTTTGCAGTTAAAATGCATTTTTAATGTAGAAGAGTTCTGAATTTTTTCCTTTCTGAGTTTGCAAAGGATCTTTGTCAACACTGATTTATTATTTTTTTTTCTTACTGACTGTTTGGGATTGGTGAGATGCTAACATTATTTATCCTCACTTCTGCCTTCTGAGTTCTAATCAAACTGAGAACAATTGCCAAAAACGAGATGAGAATTAAAGTATAATACCCCTCAGGCAAAATGCTCGGCTGGATGAGTCACAAGCTGGAATCAAGATTGTCAGGAGAAATTTCAACAACCTCAGATATGCAGATGATACCATCCTAAAGGCAGAAATTGTAGAGGAACTAAAGAGCCTCTTGAGGAGGGTGAAACAGGCGAGAGAAAAAGCTGACTTGAAACCCAACATTCAAACATTCTTGGGCTCCAAAATGACTGCAGATGGAGACTGCAGCAGGAAATTAAAAGACTCTTGCTCCTTGGAAGAAAAGCTATGACAAACTTCGACAACAACAGTATATTACAAAGCAGAGACATCGCTGCTGACAAAGGTCCATACAGTCTAAGCTGTGGTTTTTCCAGTAGCCCTGTATGGATCTGCGAGTTGGACCACAGAGAAGGTTGAGTGCTGAAGAATTGATACTCTTGAATTGTGTTGCTGGAGAAGACTCTTGAGAGTCCCTTGGACAGCAAGAAGATCAAACCAGTCAATCCTAAAGGAAATCAACTCTGAATATTCATTGGAAAGAGTGTCGCTAAAGCTGAACCTCCAATACTTTGGCCATCTGATGCGGAGAGCTGACTCACTGGAAAAGACTCTAGTGCTGGAAAAGATTAAAGGCAAAAGGAGAAGTAGTATTAGAGAATGAGATGGTGGATAACATCACTGACTTAATGGACCTGAATTTGAGCAAACTCCAGGAGATAGTGAAGGACAGAGAAGCCTGGCCTGCTGTAGTCCATGGAGTCACAAAGAGTTGGACATGACTTAGTGACTGAACAGCAACAACAGTGATCCCTCTTAATATTGTTAATATAGTAGTAGAAAAAGTGTGGACTTTGGAAACAAAGTGAGACTTCTTAATTCATCCTGCTTTTTCAACTAGTCCTTGGGTTCTGTTTCTTAGGAATGTTGGATATTTTGAAAGGTAAGCCACCTTTTCAACTGCATGGAGAATAATAACCTTTAATATACCCCAGCACACAGCAAACTAGGGCTGAAAGAGTCTTGACCTTATTTGTTTCTCTTTTCAATTAATTTCATTGAAATATATTTGCTTTATAATGTTCTGTTAGTTTCTACTGTACAGAAATGAATCAGCTTCATGTATACAATACCCCCTCTTTTTTTGTTTCCTTCCCATTTGGGTCACAACAGAGCACTGAGTAGAGTTCCCTCGAGCTATATAGTTCTTGTTTAATCGCTGTCATGTTTGCCTCTTTTGCAACCCCGTGGACTGTAGCCTGCCAGGCCCCTCTGTTCATGAGCTTTCCCATGCAAGAATATGGGACTGGGTTGCCATTTCCTTCTCCAGAGATTGTCTTGACCCAAAGATCAAAGCCCACATCTCCTGCAATGGCAGGCAAATTCTTTACCACCTGAATCACCAGGGAGGCCCTGAGCTATACAGTAAGAAACCTGCATATCTATCAACAGAGGAATGGACAAAGAAGATGTGGTACACATTTGCAATGGAATGTGACTCTTGACATTATTTGAATTAATGTGGGCCTCAGGCAATAGAGCAGGAATGGTGGGAGAGAATGCACATCTCCGGTGGAAACACCAGTGACAGAAGGGGTGAGAAAAAAAGAAAGAAAGCTGAGACTGAGAATGTGGGCCATCTGTGAGCTGTAACTTTGGCCCCAGTATCCCAGTTAGTAAAGTCACTGCTCTTCTCATGAGGAGGAGAGTAAGAATGGAGAAAATAGTGGACATTTCCCCGCCATTGCTTCCCTGACAGGATGGAAAAGTTGGGAAAGATTCCTATTTCGTGGGACAAGGCAGGAATGTGGAAAAACATTTCTCCCAGTTCTTCTAAATCAAATAATGAATGGGCTATAATGAATGAATGAATAATGAATGCTTATAATGAATGGGCTGTTTTAAATCAGGTAGAGCTGAGGACTGTGTCTTTGGCTTAGTATGAAACTGGGCTCCTAGTTTCCATTACATATGATTCATATAGTGCAATTCAAAAAGATGTCTTTAGGAAAAATCAGCCTTTGTTTACACTGCAGTTTAAATTATGAGGTATTGCCTGTCTTTGTTGTCACAATAACCATTTTTTTTCCCCCAGATATCTTGACAAGTGTATTTTAGGGCAAGCCTCTTAGTATTAGATATGACTCTATAAGAACAAAAGAAAAAATGAATAAAACTTAGCTTAAGGTATACAATACAGGAACAATACATATACTTGAAAATTACCTCAGAATAAGTACCTTAGTGTAAGTTAAAGCTAACTTTATCTAACTATGTGTAAGTACATTCATCTATTTAAGCCACCTGAGAAGAACTGTGAGAAAATCTTGGGGATATCTTTGAGTCTTATTCTATGGCTTAGTGGGAGACATTAGCTAAAAAAAAAAAAAGGCTTATAGTTTGAACATCTAATGTATTTTCTGTATTTTCAAAGACATAGGGTCCATGGAATTATGTTATCTTCTAGGAGAGCTTTCAATCCGCTGGTTGAGAAGGGAATGGTACTGTCTCACTTCAGTTTCTTACTTGCTGTTAATTAGTATAATAAAACAGCTTTTGTGACTAATTTATTCTACAGAATGCTTAGAAACCAGTGAAACCAAAAGAATGGAAGAAAATTGTTGTGCAACATTGCCTAGATCTACAGCAACTCCTGGTGTTTTCTTATTTTTGCGTGAACTAAACCTTTATGTGCACACAATTCTGTACACCCATGTATAATACTTGAATTTCTAGACAGGAAGAACTTAATTGGCCTCTTTTCTATCATAGTTTATATTTTTATAAATTTTATATAGCATATTTCTACCATAATTTATATTTTTGAATTTTTTTTCTAAATAAGGAAAACAAACTAAAAAATGTTGGTCTTTTTTGGGATTGAATTTAATGCATATGGAATAACATGATCCTTCCAGAGGTTTGTTTATTTCTCTTCTTTCCCTACTAAATGTTGCCTAATATTCTAGGGTTACCCAGGATATCTCTGTTAAAAATAAATGTTTTTTTTTTTTTTAATTTTTATTTTTACCTTATTTTACTTTACAATACTGTATTGGTTTTGCCATACATTGACATGAATCAACCACGGGTGTACATGGGTTCCCAAACATGAACCCCCCTCACACCTCCCACCCCATATCATCTCTCTGGATCATCCCGATGCACCAGCCCCAAGCATCCTGTATCCTGCATCAAACATAGACTGGTGATTCGTTTTTTACATGATAGTATACATGTTTCAATGCCATTCTCCTAAATTATCCCACCCTCTCCCTCTCCCTCAGAGTCCAAAACTCCACTCTACACATCTGTGTCTCTTTTGCTGTCTCGCATACAGGGTCACCATTTCCATCTTTCTAAATTCCATATATATGTGTTAGTAGGGGCTTCCCTGGTGGCTCAGAGGTTAAAGCATCTGCTTCCAATGTGGGAGACCTGGGTTCAATCCCTGGGTAGGGAAGATCCCCTGGAGAAGGAAATGGCAATCCACTCCAGTATTCTTGCCTGGAGAATCCCATGGACGGAGAAGTCTAGTAGGTTACAGTCCACGGGGTCGCAAAGAGTCGGACACGACTGAGTGACTTCATCTTACCTCACCTTATACTGTATTGGTGTTTTTCTTTCTGGCTTACTTCACTCTGTATAATCGGCTCCGGTTTCATCCATCTCATCAGAACTGATTCAAATGTATTCTTTTTAATGGCTGAGTATTACTCCATTGTGTATATGTACCACAGCTTTCTTATCTATTCATCTGCTGATGGACATGTAGGTTGTTTCCATGTCCTGGCTATTATAAACAGTGTTGCAATGAACATTGGGGTATATGTGTCTCTTTCTATTCTGGTTTCCTCGGTATGTATGCCCAGCAGTGGGATTGCTGGGTCATAAGGTAGTTCTATTTGCAATTTTTTAAGGAATCTCCACACTGTTCTCCATAGTGGCTGTACTAGTTTGCATTCCCACCAACAGTGTAAGAGGGTTCCCTTTTCTCCACACCCTCTCCAGCATTTATTGCTTGCAGACTTTTGGATTGCAGCCATTCTGACTGGTGTGAAGTGGTACCTCATTGTGGTTTTGATTTGCATTTCTCTAATAATGAGTGATGTTGAGCATCTTTTCATGTGTTTGTTAGCCATCCGTGGGTCTTCTCTGGAGGAATGTCTGTTTAGTTCTTTGGCCCATTTTTTGATTGGGTCATTTATTTTTCTGGAATTGAGCTGCATAAGTTGCTTGCGTATTTTTGAGATTAGTTGTTTGTCAGTTGCTTCATTTGCTATTATTTTCTCCCATTCAGAAGGCTGTCTTTTCACCTTGCTTATATTTTGACAAACCATTAGCCAGACTCATCAAGAAACAAAGAGAGAAAAATCAAGTCAATAAAATTAGAAATGAAAATGGAGAGATCACAACAGACAACACAGAAATACAAAGGATCATAAGAGACTACTATCAGCAATTATATGCCAATAAAATGGACAATGTGGAAGAAATGGACAAATTCTTAGAAAAGTACAATTTTCCAAAACTGAACCAGGAAGAAATAGAGAATCTTAACAGACCCATCACAAGCACGGAAATTGAAACTGTAATCAGAAATCTTCCAGCAAACAAAAGCCCAGGTCCAGATGGCTTCACAGCTGAATTCTATCAAAAATTTAGAGAAGAGCTAATAACACCTATCCTACTCAAACTCTTCCAGAAAATTGCAGAGGAAGGTAAACTTCCAAACTCATTCTATGAGGCCACCATCACCCTAATACCAAAATCTGACAAAGATGCCACAAAAAAAGAAAACCACAGGCCAATATCACTGATGAACATAGATGCAAAAATCCTCAACAAAATTCTAGCAATCAGAATCCAACAACACATTAAAAAGATCATACACCATGACCAAGTGGGCTTTATCCCAGGGATGCAAGGATTCTTCAATATCCGCAAATCAATCAATGTAATTCACCACATTAAATTGAAAAATAAAAGCCATATGATTATCTCAATAGATGCAGAGAAGGCCTTTGACAAAATTCAACATCCATTTATGATAAGAACTCTCCAGAAAGCAGGAATAGAAGGAACATACCTCAACATAATAAAAGCTATATATGACAAACCCACAGCAAACATTATCCTCAATGGTGAAAAATTGAAAGCATTTCCCCTAAAGTCAGGAGCAAGACAAGGGTGCCCACTTTCACTGCTACTATTCAACATAGTTCTGGAAGTTTTGGCCACAGCAATCAGAGCAGAAAAATAAATAAAAGGAATCCAAATTGGAAAAGAAGAAGTAAAACTCTCACTGTTTGCAAATGACATGATCCTCTACATAGAAAACCCTAAAGACTCCACCAGAAAATTACTAGAGCTAATCAATGAATATAGTAAAGTTGCAGGATATAAAATCAACACACAAAAATCCCTTGCATTCCTATACACTAATAATGAGAAAATAGAAAGAGAAATTAAGGAAACAATTCCATTCACCATTGCAATGAAAAGAATAAAATACTTAGGAATATATCTACCTAAAGAAACTAAAGACCTATATATCAAAAACTATAAAACACTGATGAAAGAAATCAAGGAAGACACTAATAGATGGAGAAATATACCATGTTCATGGATCAGAAGAATCAATATAGTGAAAATGAGGATACTATGCAAAGCAATCTATAGATTCAATGCAATCCCTATCAAGCTACCAGTGGTATTTTTCACAGAACTAGAACAAATAATTTCAAGATTTGTATGGAAATACAAAAAACCTCGAATTGTTAAAGCAATCTTGAGAAAGAAGAATGGAACTGGAGGAATCAACTTGCCTGACTTCAGGCTCTACTACAAAGCCACAGTCATCAAGACAGTATGGTACTGGCACAAAGACAGAAATATAGATCAATGGAACAAAATGGAAAGCCTAGAGATAAATCCACACACCTATGGACACCTTATCTTTGACAAAGGAGGCAAGAATATACAATGGAGTAAAGACAATCTCTTTAACAAGTGGTGCTGGGAAAACTGGTCAACCACTTGTATAAGAATGAAACTAGATCACTATATATATATTTAGAACCCTTACCTATTTAGAACCCTTACCCATTTACAGTTTTTCTTACCACGTCAATGATGTGATTAGAAGGTTGTTTGTTTTTTTTTCCAAGAAACAATTCATGTCAGCTCTGAAACCATCCAACAGTTACTAGCTGTAGATGACATATTTTGAAAAATGTTTGAAAGGCAGAAAAGATAAGGCTGTATTGGTGGCTATAGGAAAGCAAAGATTAAACACCTAGGTAAGAAGGCTGCAAGCAGAGGTAAGCCCTTGGTTCTGAAAATGCACCAAGTTCAGAGTGAGCAAGTGCTACCAGAGCCATAGGGGATTGTGTGGAAGGCAGCGATTAGAAAAGGCAACTGGAGGACTGCCCAAGGTATAAGGGAACCTCGGAAGGTAAATCCCTCTGCATTATTTGAGGCTACAGAGCCCTGGGTGCAGCACTTGTTCTGACTTGAATAAGACAGCAGAAAGATGCTTTCTAAAGAGAGTGGTGGACAAGTGGTATGGATGTTGGGCCTGGAGAAAGAAGTGTAGCAGTGTTCACATAGAAAGATAAATCAATAAAGGCAGCTTCATAGCTCCACTGAGAGTAACGCACAGCAAAGCTAATTCCCTTGGAATGAAGTCCTTCTTAACTTTGGGAATTACAGGAGCCCCAGGCCAAGAACCTGCCTTCTCTTAGCCCATGCTCCCTCCATAAAGGAACACCCAAGTCACAGGAGAAATGACTCTTATATGATAGTCTTCTTTTATACCTTCCATTGGGTAGAAAGCCATTTTGAGTAAAGAGTTGAAAGAGATAAATCTAAGAAAATAAAATAATTGACTAGAAGAAATACAGGAAATGAACAAAAATAATATATTACAAATTACAATGAATATTCTTTGACATAGTTAAGAGACTATTATATCTATAATGCAAGACCATGCTACCATGAATAAGGAGCAAGCATAGAACAAGAAGAAACAATTCTGATAATTAAAAATATGATTGCAAAAGCAAGTAAGCAATAAATTCAAAGTCTGGTTAATACATTAGAAACCAAGGTCTATTGTAGAATAAACGAAGAAAAGAATCAGTGAATACATGAAGAAAAATCCACAATTAGATACATTATCCTGAAATTTCTGAGCTTCAAGTGTAAACAGATATTTCAAAATCTTCTAGAGAACAAAAACAGGTACCTAGAAAGACAAAATCTTTCTCATTGAGGGATTCAAAGTATGACGTTAAATACTAGAACTTAATGAAGCAAAACAAGTACTAGAGTTTGAATCTGAGAACTATGAATCATTTATGAGGCCAAATATATAATATATATTTAGTTAGTATTAGTTAGGCAAAGACAGAGCATTTAGTCCTATTTTTAGCATTAATCTTAAAATTATCTAAGATTTTGGTCCAGCAAAACAAGAGAAACCTAACAAAAGGGCAGTATCAGATCCAAAGCAGTAGAAGCAACCCAAAATTTTGTTTGGGAGAAAAAAAAAAAAAAATCCAGAAAGGCAGATGTGCATCTAACATCTGCACATCTATCTGCCCGTTTAGACAAGGAAGTTGAAAGCATTTTTGGGCCCAGGTTTGGGGGCAGTGTTACGGAGTGGCAGTCAAGAGATTTAGAAGCCCTCAATAAGAAGATGAAGCTGTGGTTCTTTTCTGTTCAGAGAGAATGAACGAGTACTTCTATCTTCCAGGAAAAGAAAAACAAGAACACTATGATTCAAATACAAAGCAAACTAAAATGTGGTATAAGGAAATGTAAGGAAAAGGGATTTATTTGTGCCTGATGCTTGAATAATTCTATGTTGTCATCAATCTATAAACCTAGAATTATGTGTGTTCTTGAGCCCATTCATTCTACTTGACTCTTTAGTGACCAAAATTTGTGTCATCAAATGTAAATAATTCATAGTTTTCAACATTTTCAAGTTCAGTTCAGGTCAGTTCAGTCACTCAGTCATGTCCGACTCTTTGCAACCCCAAAAACTGCAGCACGCCAGGCCTCCCTGTCCATCACCAACTCCCGGAGTTCACTCAGACTCATGTCCTTCCAGTCGGTGATGCCACCCAGCCATCTCACCCTCTGTCGTCCCCTTCTTCTCCTGCCCCCAATCCCTCCCAGCATCAGGGTCTTTTCCAATGAGTCAACTCTTTACATGAAGTGGCCAAAGTACTGGAGTTTCAGCTTTAGCATCATTCCTTCCAAAGAACACCCAGGACTGATCTCCTTTAGAATGGACTGGTTGGATCTTCTTTTACCTTAGAAAAATTCCAGAAGATTTAATATACCTGTTTCAAACTTTAGCAAGATAAAAAGAGATTATAGAAATTGAGTGAGAGACGTGAAAGCTGAAAAACTATAAAAACCTGGAGTTAGATAAGTGAAAGGGAAATTGAAGGTGTTTAAGGGGGATAACAATTTCATGTTACAGCTAGAAATCAAAAGATATTATCTAAAATTTATCAATCAATAAATGTTAAGAAATTTGCTTAGAATTTTAATAATGACTGTCAAAACAATTAAAACACAAAGAGTAAAAAGTAGTTGCCACTCAAGAATAGTAAATGAAGTAGGGGGTGGAATGAAAGTAAATATTTTACTCTTATAAAAACATATTTATATCTGCTATGATGTATAATTATAGGTTATAAACAGATATGAAGGAGTCCCAATAAGTCAGTGTTAAAAGTCCTGTATCAAGGATGTTTTCAAATGTCAGTAATAAGAACACTGATTCATAATGGCATAAACCATAAAAAACACTGTCACTAATAACTTAAAGTCCATAGGGAGAATGGCTGTCAGGAAAGGCACCCTATTACTTGATTGGCTGTTTCAGGTTGTTTTAGCATCAGTGATACCATAGGTGTTATGCTTTTACATTAATATTTTTTAGTAACATTATCAGTAGTTTGGATTTGGCCTCAGGAAAATACAGTTATAAAATGGCTATAGGAGTTCTAGGTGTCCTATGCAAAATGTCAGTGATATAAGAAAAAGAGGCAGTTCTTAGTCTCATAATTCCTTTTCAGGAGTGAGAAAATCTTTCTCAGATTTAACTCTTTGACCGGACTTTGCTTACATAAACTTCTCTATACCAATCAATAACAAAGACAATATTTCCATGATATATTTGGCAGTTATTATCTGTCACAAGAGCTAAGAAAAAAATTAATTTCCTCTTGATCCATATGAAGAGAGTGGATCCTTTCATTGAACCATTTTTCTGATTGGAATAAAGACACGTAAATGGATACTGGGTAGGCAAACAGCTCTGTCCACATGAGGGCTCCAGGCAGAATTACTGAAGCAGTGGAGACTGGTGGTGAGCAAACCCTAGTCTTAATTCATACTCCCAAATCACCTAATCTGCATCTGAATTTCCTCACCTGAGAGGTTAGAATGATGACCTCAGTCACTAGTTTTAATGAATCAAAATCACCAAGGAGGCCTATTATAATGCAGATTGCTAGGTATGACCCTCAGACTTTCTGATTCACTAAATCTAGGTGTTGCTTAAAAATGTGCATTTTTGACCCTTTCCCAAGTGATTCTGAAGCTGCTGGTCTGAGAACTGTACCCTGAGAACCACTGACCTTAGGTGATGATCTTCCTGGAGGCTCATATTGATATCCCTTGACACACTGCCTGACAGAAGTGACTGAAAACAATTAAGTGTAAAATGTTTTAAGTTTTAAATACATTTCCTCTAACATTTAATAAGTCTTAGCTTTTCTCTAGGTCTAGATCCCAAAGAAAGGCAATGCCAAAGAATGCTCAAACTACCGCACAATTGCACTCATCTCACATGCTAGTAAAGTAATGCTCAAAATTCTCCAAGCCAAGCTTCAGCAATATGTGAACCTTAAACTTCCAGATGTTCAAGCTAGTTTTAGAAAAGGCAAAGGAACCAGAAATCAAATTGCCAACATCCACTGGATCATGGAAAAAGCAAGAGAGTTCCAGAAAAACATCTATTTCTGCTTTATTGACTATGCCAAAGCCTTTGACTGTGTGGGTCACAATAAACTGTGGAAAATTATGAAAGAGATGGGAATACCAGACCACCTGACCTGCCTCTTGAGAAACCTATATGCAGGTCAGGAAGCAACAGGTAGAACTGGACATGGAACAACAGACTGGTTCCAAATAAGAAAAGGAGTATGTCAAGGCTGTATATTGTCACCCTGCTTATTTAACTTATATGCAGAGTACATCATGAGAAATGCTGGGCTGGAATCAAGATTGCTGGGAGAAATATCAATAACCTCAGCTATGCAGATGATACCACCCTTATGGCAGAAAGTGAAGAGGAACTAAAAAGCCTCTTGATGAAAGTGAAAGAGGAGAGTGAAAAAGTTGACTTAAAGCTCAACATTCAGAAAACGAAGATCGTGGCATCCGGTCCCACTACTTCATGGGAAATAGATGGGGAAACAGTGGAAATAGCGTCGGACTTTGTTTTTGTTTTGGGGGGGCTCCAAAAATCACTGCAGATGGTGACTGCAGCCATGAAACTAAAAGATGCTTACTCCTTGGAAGGAAGGTTATGACCAACCTAGATAGCATGTTTAAAAGCAGAGACGTTACTTTCCCAACAAAGGTCCGTCTAGTCAAGGCTATGGTTTTTGCAGTAGTCATGTATGGATGTGAGAGTTGGATTGTGAAGAAAGCTGAGCACCGAAGAATTGATGCTTTATTTTATTTTTTTATTTTACTTTATAATACTGTATTGGTTTTGCACTGTGGTGTTGGAGAAGAGTCTTGAGAGTCCCTTGGACTGCAAGGAGATCCACCAGTCCATTCTAAAGGAGATCAGTCCTGGGTGTTCTTTGGAAGGAATGATGCTAAAGCTGAAACTCCAGTACTTTGGCCACCTCATGTGAAGAGTTGACTCATTGGAAAAGACTCTGATGCTGGGAGGGATTGGGGGCAGAAGGGGAAGTGGATGACAGAGGACGAGATGGCTGGATGTCATCACTTACTCAATGGACATGAGTCTGAGTGAACTCCGGGAGTTGGTGATGGACAGGGAGGCCTGGCATGCTGCAATTCATGGGGTCGCAAAAACTTAGACATGACTGAGCGACTGAACTGAACTGAACTGAGGTCTAGATTAACCACAATTACAAAATCTACTCTTCATTCCAATTAAGAATGTACTGTTGCCAATACTCCCTGAATGGACATATATTAGAAAATAATTTAATGTTAATTAATTCTTTGGTTTGATATCTCTGTTCATCTACCTGTATGCATTATGTAAATATCTTTCAACAATATGCTTGAAATGTTTTTTAATGCTTTGGAAATAAAATACTTAATACTAACAAACTTCTATACCTGACTTATTCCAGTGCTCCTGTGTGGTGACCAATATGTAGCCAAATCCCATAATTATGCCCCAGCCTTCATACTGTGGGAAATCATTTTCTAAGCCTATTCGACTACAGAACACATTTAAACATTGGCAGACTATCAAGCAAAGCTCATGAGATGTAATGTCCATTTGGATTAAAATGGACAGCAAAAATGATCTCACAGCTGAATTATCTGCTATAAGAAATAACTGAACCCTGATTTATATGCTTTCTAAGAAACATTATAAACAACAAATTAGAACAATTAAGTCATTGTTGTTATGAATAAAAAGGACAAAATAAAGTGAATTTACTGTGTATATTGATATGAAACATAACAGAAAACATTTTAATGAAGCCAGTGTTTTTGAGTCACTGCTTCATTTTATATTAACTATTATGAATAATTTTATTGCATTAAGCTTTTATGGAATTTTGGTATGATTTCTTTCAATTTTAATGTTGTTTGACAATTTTGTTTGCACAATAACTACGTATGTTTAATACCAGCAGCATTGGACAGAAGTACAAATATCAAACATTTCCATTGTCACAAAATCATCAATTGTAGAGCACTTATAGTCTATAATGTGCAATTTAGTATCTGTCTTCTAGCTTGTTACAGTTCCTATGATAGTCTATGATGTGTAATTTAGTATCTCTCTTCTACTTTATTACAGTTCTTAATATTTTTTTCTTTTACATACTTAGGAATTCATAACAGTGTTCGTCCCCTCATAGGTGCTCAATATTTGGAATCTCATTATATTTTCTCAACTGCAATTGAATATGATCTATTCTTCAGATTATAATTACTCAGTAAATACTCAGATTTTTTTGTTTGTTTCCTCTTCTTGGAGAAAAAATTAAAGAAGCTCTAATTTCCATATGTCAAGAAATATTTCCATTTCATATAGAAGACAAATATGCTCAATTAATTAAATTGCACTCTTACTCTTGTCTAATTAATGCAATATTGGATAAAGTTGATCTTCTTTTGCTCCAACAAGATTAGGTATATCCTATTGATTTTGAAAAGTTATTGCCTCCTTAAATGCTCCTGGACAATGTTACCATCGTGGATTGTCTTATGCACTTAGGGAGAGAGTGGTAATATGCTGCTGCTGTTGTTGCTGCTGCTGCTGCAGCTGCTGCTAAGTCGCTTCAGTTGTGTCCGACTCTGTGAGACCCCATAGACAGCAGCACACCAGGCTCCCCCGTCCCTGGGATTCTCCAAGCAAGAACACTGGAGTGGGTTGCCATTTCCTTCTCCAAAGCAAAAAAGTAAAAAGTGAAAGTGAAGTCGCTCAGTCGTGTCCAACTCTTAGAGACCCCATGGATTGCAGCCTACCAGGCTAAAGAGGAGAGCGAAAAAGTTGGCTTAAAACTCAACATTCAGAAAACGAAGATCATCGCATCTGGTCCCATCACTTCATGGGAAATAGATGGAGAAACAGTGGAAACAGTGTCAGACTTTATTTTTGGGGGCTCCAAAATCACTGCAGATGGTGACTGCAGCCATGAAATTAAAAGATGCTTACTCCTTGGAAGAAAACTTATGACCAACCTAGATAGCATATTCAAAAGCAGAGACATTACTTTGCCAACTAAGGTCTGTCTAATCAAGGCTATGGTTTTTCCTGTGGTCATGTATGGATGTGAGAGTTGGACTGTGAAGAAGGCTGAGTGCTGAAGAATTGACGCTTTTGAACTGTGGTGTTGGAGAAGACTGGAGAGTCCCTTGGACTGCAAGGAGATCCAACCAGTCCATTCTGAAGGAAATCAGCCCTGGGATTTCTTTGGAAGGAATGATGCTGAAGCTGAAACTCCAGTACTTTGGCCACTTCATGCGAAGAGTTGACTCATTGGAAAAGAGTCTGATGCTGGGAGGGATTGGGGGCAGGAGGAGAAGAAGACGACGGAGGATGAGATGGCTGGATGGCATCACGGACTCGATGGACGTGAGTCTGAGTGAACTCCGGGAGATGGTGATGAACAGGGAGGCCTGGTGTGCTGCGATTCATGGGGTCTCAAAAGAGTCGGACAAGACTGAGCGACTGAACTGAACTGAACTGAGGCTTCTCTGTCCATGGGATTTTCCAGGCAAGAGTACTGGAGTGGGGTGCCGTTGTCTTCTCTGGTAATATACTAAATTTCATAAAATGCCAGGTAAGACAGTGAAGCTTGCTTTTGTATATATGTCACTCTGCTATGACCTCAAGAGAAATAATAAACCCCAAGTGATACTGATAGTCTGAAAGCTACTTTCATTCTACTGCTTCTTCTATCTTATGCTCACCTTCCAAGACATTGTAAAAGATAGGAAAAAAATTGGTTTGGGTGGCATGTTAAGGGAAAAATGGAGATTTCATATTACAGTGAGACACAATGAGTATCTAATGAGTATAATAATGTGATTTTTTTTGGTAAATATCCATTATAGAAAAGTAATTCATTTTAATTTGGGCAACACTGTTAAAGCAGAATATTCTAAGTATGAGTATTATAAGGAAAACTTGCTGATGAAAAATACTCAAAATGACAAACTGAGGTGAGAAAGTGACATGTTCACCTCTAGCATGATTTAACGTTTGCCTAAGAGGTTTTCAACATAAGGAAAAGATGTTTACAATTCAAGCAGGTAACTATACACAGTGATGTGAAGTTTTGAAAAGATCAAGTGCTTACTCTGTTCTCACTTATAGTACAAGGTTTATCTATGTAAATAATTTTTTCCTTTCCTTGTTGATCTTCCCAGTAGCTTGCATTCTAGAAATATCTGCCTTAAATAGCCCTCCTTTAATGGTTAATAGCTGAATTTTAGTCAATTTTATAGAGAATTTTCAACCAAATTGCAAAAACTGACTATATACCACCATATCACATAAAAAAGGGCCTTAGATAAATGTCTTGAGATTTTATATTAGCTGTTATGTGGAAGCACAAAGGGTACAGGGAAACTTTGCTGTCACTGGTGATTTTTTCCTGTGAATGACAGAGAAGTATCCACATACTTATTGCTTATATCTGCTCATTAAGACACTGCTAGTTTAACCACATATGATATTCTCCATAATTTATCATAATATGTAGAAATGTTACCTTCAGGCAACTGATATCATGAGAAACAATTAAATAAAATGCTATGGTGCTATCTGTGTCTGTAGGAAACCACCCAGGAATTAAAATATCTGTCCTACCCAGAGGGGCAGCCAGAATCTGCCTCTCCATCTTTATGTCTGAATTTATAGGATTTTTTTTCTTTAAATTGTAAATATCACTTGCAATGGGATAGATGTGAA
The DNA here is from genome assembly GCF_001704415.2 of Capra hircus. Classification (NCBI taxonomy): domain Eukaryota; kingdom Metazoa; phylum Chordata; class Mammalia; order Artiodactyla; family Bovidae; genus Capra; species Capra hircus. The sequence continues at coordinate 49,881,792 of NC_030815.1, read as the reverse complement.
TGCAATGACCTAGCCCTCTACTCATCAATAAAGATTTTTCGGCATCTTTCTCTTACTGAAACATTATTCCTGTGGTTTGTATTTCCATACGAATCAATCCTGTAAGGTTCTGGAACCAAGACAGACACAGCAGGAACTTTTCTATCCTTCTGTGCTTCCATTTTTGAAACTGACATTAAGTAACACTACTTGGAATAATGAGGGAAAGGGGCATTGGCTTTTGAAGCCCAGCAAAGTAGCAATGATAGAGGAAAAGTCAAAACATAATGATCACAAAGTGAATTAAAAGAATTAAAATAAACAACATTAATTATGAATAGTGACCAGTGACTTGAAGATTCTGTGTGATGTTTGTTGGAGGCTGCTGTTTTAATCAAAAAGAGGAAGATTTTTACCAGTCACTTTGGATTTCAACTTCATAGTATTTACTGGATGAAATTTGCCAGTCATCATTCTCATGTGAATGTTCTAATATTATTTTTTTCTGGGACTTTTCTCCTGAAACAACCTATGCATAATCCTCTGACCTGTGCATATTGGAAGAATTTAAGTTAAATTCTTCCTGCACCTCAAATCATTTTCTATTTTGATGGTCATTTGGGAGCTATTACTTTAAGTCCACCATAGTTGAAGTTTCTCTTAGCCTGTTATCCTGCATAACAATAAGCATCACAGGAATATTGAAGCATGAGGACTATGATTTGAGAAATTCAGCTCAGGCTTGAAATCTGGGCCAGTGCATTTAATTGAGACCGCATTTAAATTTCTTTGATATTTCTTTATAGAAAAGTATAATGCCTCAAAGGGGAAACAAATTTTCATCTTAGTTACATTAGCTTTGTTAAATAAGCAAATAACCACTTACCTGTAAGCAAAAGAAATGGACATCAAATTTAAGTCACTGCCTTCCAGAATAAGCAATTGCTTTTCTATAGAATTATTTTCAATCAGCAATTAGTCATGCTGAATAAATATTTCATAAAGAAGTTACAAGAAACAATTCAGCTTTCTTAAAAAAGTAATTGACTATTGTCTGTTTGTAGCTCTTGAAACATTTTCCTTGGCTTCCTTTAATTGGTCAGGATGGGTCAAGACAAGATCAGCACAAATCCCACCATTTCCCTGTTTTCTGAATTGTGGATGTGCGTGGCCTATAATGGGCTTCCTTTTTGGCTCAGATGGTAAAGAATCTGCCTGTAATGCAGGAGACCCAGGTTCAGTCCCTGAGTCAGGAAGATCCCTTGGAGAAGGGAATGGCTACCCACTCCAGTATTCTTGCCTGGAGAATTCCATGGACAGAGGAGCCTGGCAGGCTATAGTCCATGGGGTCACAAAAGAGTTGGACATGGTTGAGCAATGAACACACACATGACCTATAATAGAATTATAATAGTCATAAAGTTCAATGTGAATTCTGTATCTGAATTTGCTGAGCCTAGTGTTTTCAACATGTAGGGAATTAATTTAAAGTGTCTTTTTCTTCTCTCTTTGAAAATGCATTTTGCATAGTAATATGTGCAGACACACATGTAAACTACACCATAGGAGAAACAGATCCACATAGTCTTAGGCTGACAGAAACATCTTTATTTTAACAGTCCGAAATACACCATCACTGAAGGAGGGGAAAGGTGGGTCATGATACAATGTGACTATAATGAGACAGATGAATATAAAGTAGGTGCACGGTACTCATCTGATTGTTTTAAAAAAAAAATACTGAATTTTACACTTTCTTATAGATTTTATGACAGGCTTGTGCAGCTTCCATAGTATGCATTGGAGAGTTAAGAATGACATATCCATTCATTTGACAAATCATTTATTTCTTTAATGTCCAACTTGTTCAAAAAGCATTTGTGATAAGAAAACTAAATTCAGTGAAAAAATATTTGAAAAGATTAATAAATGGAAAGGTAAGGATCAATGAGTTAACATAAAAATAGACTGAGACTAGTTGCCGTATTTGCAATTCTTTTCTCCCATTCTGAAAGTTGTCTTTTCATCTTTTTTATAGTTTCCTTTGCTGTGCAAAAGATTTTAAGTTTAATTATATCCTGTTTGTTTATTTTTGTTTTTATTTCCATTACTCTGGGAAGTGAGTCAAAGAGGATCTTGCTGTGACTTATGTCAAAGAGTGTTCTGCCTATGTTTTCCTCTAAGAGTTTATAGTGTCTGACCTTACAGTTAGATCTTTAATCCATTTTGAGTTTATTTTTGTGTATGGTGTTAGGAAGTGTCCTAATTTCATTCTTTTACATGTATCTGTGCAGTTTTCCCAGCACCACTTATTGAAGAGTTTGCTTTTTATTCATTGTATATTCTTGCCTCCTTTGTCAAAGGTAAGGTCCCATGTAGGTGTGTTGATTTATTTCTGAGCTTTCTGTTTTGTTCCATTGATCTATTTGTTCCATTGATTTCTGTTTTTGTGCCAGTACCATACTGTCTCAATGACTATAGCTTTTTAGTATAGTCTGAAGTCAGGAAGGTTGATTCTAGCAACACATGCAGTTCAATGTCAACAAAACAATCAGCCCAATTAAAAAAAAAATGGGTGGAAGACCTAAACAGACATTTCTCCAAAGAAGACATAAGATATCCAATAAACACATGAATAAAAATGTTCAACATCACTCATTATTAGAGAAATGCATATCAAAACTACAACGGGGTATCACCTTATACTGGTCAGAATTGCCATTATCAAAAAAATCTACAAACAATTAATGCTGGAGAACATGTGGAGAAAAGGGAACCCTCTTGGTGTGAATATAAATTGATACAACCACAACGGAGAGCAATGTGGAGATTCCTTAAAATACTAGGACTAAAACAACTATATGACCCAGCAGTATTACTATTGGGCATGTACTCTGATCAAACTATAATTCAAAAAGACACATATACCCCCAGTGTTCATTGCAGCACTATTTACAATAGCCAGGACATGGAAGCAACCTAGATGTCCATTAACAAATGAACAGATAAAGATATGGTACATATATACATTGGAATATTACTCAGCCATAAAAAGGAATGAATGAGACTTAGTTGCACTGAGCTGGATGAACCTAGAGCCTGTCATACAGAGGAAGTCAGAAAAAGAAAAACAAACATTGTATGTTAGTGCATATATATGAAATCTAGAAAAATGGTACTCATGGACCTATTTGGAGGGCAAGAATAGAGACACAGCTGTAGAAAATGGACTTGTGGACACTAAGGAGGAAAGAGAGGGTGAGATGAATTGAGAGAGTTGCACTGATGCATATAAACTGCCATGTGTAAAACAGGTAGCTACTGGGAAGCTGCTATTTAACACAGGGAACCCAGCCTGACACTCTGTGATGACCTAGAGGGGTGGGATGATGGGGTGTTGGGGGAAGGCTCAAGAGGGAATGGATATGCATGTACACTTATTGCTGATTCATGTTGTTGTATGGCAGAAGCAAACACAACATTGTAAAGCAACTACCCTCCAATAAAAATAAATAATCATTAATTTTAAAAAAGATAGATCCAGTATTAAATGTTAGAGCTTCCCAGATGGCTCAGTGGTAGAGAATCTGCCTGCCAATGAAGGGGATGCAAGAGACACACGTTGGACCCCTGGGTTGGGAAGATCCCCAAGAATAGAAAACGGCAAACCACTCCAGTATTCTTGCCTAGAAAATTCCAGGGATGGTGGAGCCTGGTGGGTCGCAAAGAGTAGGACACGGCTGAACAATGATCACACATACACACATTAAATGTTATCAAATTCTATCTTCAAAGTACAAACTGACTGACCCTGGAGTGTGCAAAAGAATTTTCTACTCACTGTAACACAACAGGATTTACCACAACAGTTGTTGTGTAGTATCATACTGGGGTAGGATTCTGGCCAGTAAATCCAAGTGAATTTTGAAACAAAGAAAAAAATAGAGGAAGATACAATAAAGGCTCTAAGAATTAGAAAAAAAGAGATAAACTAAGGTAATATCTAAAATGGTCATTATGACTAATGGGTCACTAATTTGTCTCTGAGATTTTTGGTAGTCAATGAAAAAGGAAAAATATAAATCAAACATTCTTATCACCTATACATTAAAAAAAAATCACAGCATTACCAAAGATGAAGTATAACCATCTTGTAAACATTGAGATCTGAGAAAAATTTATCCCATGGATCATAATAAAAATAGTCCCTATGAAATAATAATTGATGCTTTTGTTGGGCATCCTTCCTTACAACAAATATAATGAATTACACCAGGCTATAACCCACTAGGGTCCTAGGCTGAGGTTGTCATGCCTAAAACACAACTTATTGAAATAAGTTCTTTTTCAGCAAAAAAAGAAAAGGAGGAGAAGAAATTGTTCACAAATTGCCATCTGCATATCTTCTTCTATACACTTTGAAAGGATTCAAGCATGCACATGCATGCTCCACACATATAATTCATTGTGAAATTAAAATGCATAATCATACAGGAAATCTGCTTAGGAAAAAAATATATGTAAAGATCCCTATCTATAGTAACAGTATTCTGCCCATTTTTATCTTACGACATAATAGAGCATGACCAAGAATAACATATAATAATTATAGGAGATGCAATTATCCAGATGTGATTGCCAGAAGAGCAGAGAAATTTAACACCGAATGGAGCCTATGAAAGGCTACCCTCCATTGTTTTCTAGTACTCTATCTAGTCTTAACCTGTACAATGAGGATTTTAGAATTTTTGTGGTTAGTTGACAGGTGCTTTGGGAAAGTCAATGTAGGCATTCTTTCTACAATTTTCAACAATGTCTCCTTGAGCACATTCCTGTCCCCGTTTTTTTTTTTTTTTCCCAGTGCCACAATTCACTATATTTTTCCTGGAACAGTGAGGGGGAGGGAAAAGGAGCAACACGTGTGTTACAAAATGATGGCAAATGGTAAAAGGAGTCCCCATCACAGCAAAACCAACCATCACATAAACTCCCCAGTGATAGGCTCACCAAAGCACATGGGGACTCAGTTTCCTGCAGTCAGGAAAGAGGGGAGGGGATAAGACAAAGAACAGAGAGGTACACATTTTTCCTACCCTTGTTCCTCATAAATTGAAGATTTCACACAAAGTTTTGATTTCTAGCAATAAATATGGAGCTGTATTCATCTGTCTTCTGTTAAACTATCTTGTGATATTTTGACATAAGTATATTAACCTACATAAAAGTTCCTGAGTGACATGTATATATACTTCTTTTCCTTCTTTGATCTTCTGACCCCAGTGTCTGTAAGAAAGCCCTGCTCATTGCTTCTCTCTACCCTAGGATTTGAGATTTAAGGAGGTATGGTCTACCCAGTGTATTTGGCATGAATCATCCAGAAATACACATGATCCAGAAGGTTGAGAACAAGGAATGGAGTGTTTCTAGATTTTTCAGAGTTGTTACTCAAATTGCTTAAATGTTGTGGAGACATCCTGCAGGTTAAATGTGTATTGCATAGGTGTGTGGGCTTTTGGGGAGGTATGAAAGAAGGAGTGTGATATAAGTCAGTTTTTTAGAATTTAGATTTGGTCCAAAATAGAAAATAGAAGAAGGGAAAGGCAAAAGATAGGATGGCTTAAGGTCCTCACTTAGAGACGAAGGGTACCCAAACTTATATTTCAATTTCTTTTTCCAGGTGCAGAACTTTTCGTCAAAGATGTTTTGGCTATTTTTCTCTTGGTTACAGAAAGAAGTTTGTAAACAATAAATCCACAAAAGAACATGGAGAAAAACCAACACATCATATTTATACAAGCTAGGTCACTTGGCAATAAACAAATCAGTGACTTGTGGAGTCCTTACACTCCCCAGCAAGCACAACTAGATGGGTGTAGCAATTAGGGGAGGCAAGAATCCTGGATCAGACACACAGCACCCAATGTGTCCTTTTACATTCACCCCATCTTGAAACAATGAGATAGGTCTGTGATGATCTCACAGCACATAAACAAAACCCCTTTTCTCCTTTAGCTACCATAACACTATTAATCACTGATTCTTGGTAAGGCACTAGCTTCAGGCACCACAAAAAAGCTCTCATGTACGAGTTGGTTTGGAAACAAAGGAGGAAAAGCTTAGAATTTGTAAAGGCTAATTTTTAGTCATTGCTTTATATATACATCCCTGGGCAGCATAAGATGGGTACAGAGATATTGTTCTTAAAACCCATCCATGCAAATTCACATTTTTTACCAAAATACATTTAGCCTGTTGTACATGGTATGTCCAGCAGCTCAATCCAGTGAAGGGTGGATTTGGTATGTAGAGTGAGTCCAGTGCTCTGGGATTAGATGTCTGGAACAGTGTTAGATTATTTTAATCAGCCTAAGCCCTCAGATACCTGTGTAAAGTGAAGTAGAAGCAGGTATTCATATATTCAAAACAAAAATATTCAGAATAATTTTTGAGTCACTGTTTGAATGGTCCATCCAAACATTTTGACATCAGGCATTTTGGTAATTACTTGGTTTCCCATCTTATTTTATGTAGAAATAGCTTTGAGAAATGTTATTTTTTGAAATTTTATATCATTCTTGTGGCAAAATTAGACCCTATACAAGGTTTGTGAGATTAGAATGGAACTCTGTAACTGATTTTCTGAGAAAGGATCTTCTTGAAGCTTCTTGCATGTTAAAAGAACATCCCAACAGAACCTTGGACTAAATTGTGAGAGGAGAGAAAATGATGGCAATTGCATAGAGAAGAGTTGCAGTAACAACCCCCATGCAGCCTCCTTATACTTTAGTGGAAGTGAAGTATCATTAAACTTTAATAAAAGAGAGAAAATGCAAAGTTGGGTGAGGGGAGGATAGCAAGTGGATTGATGAAAGAAGTAAAAAATTTGGTATTTACCAGGAAACTGAGGTGAGACAATGTTTTAATGTCTGATCTCAAGTAAAAAACATACCTGGTGTTTTTTCTCTACAAGGCCAGTATATTTTAAAATGTTACTTTCAGAAGTTATCCTCTTACTCAGTGCCTTGAATTGACTGAATTTTTATTTACTACTTTTGAAATATACGATGATAAAATGAAATTTCCTCTTTACTCCTCAAAGTAAATATCTGCAAGCTTGACATCACTTTTAGGAAAGAAATATTGGGTTAAGCGAATTAAGATGCTCACTGAACTGATGCATTGCAAGGGGAAGAGTTAGGAAAGGTAAAGCAGCAGGAAGGAAGAACTAGGCAATAGGATCCCTTTGATTTTAATGTGAATGAACTGATCCCTCATTCTAATAGTTTAAAATTAAAGCATTAAGAGCTGAAAAACTCTTCTTCTATTCCTTAGGCATCTGTGCCTTCAAAGAATGTTAAAATTAAATAATAAGTTTTCCAAGCAGCATATGTGAACTATCTTTGCAAATATGTCTGTACTTAGAGATTTTGATCATGTAACCTGAAAGAACAGATTACCTCCTGAAAGAACAGATTACTTCCAACAACACAAAAGAAGACTCTACTCATGGTCATCACCAGATGGTCAATAGTGAAATTAAATTGATTACATTCTTTGCAGCCAAAGATGGAGAAGCTCTATACAGTCAGCAAACACAGGACAGGGAGCTGACCATGGCTCTGGATCATGAACTCCTTATTGACAAATTCAGACTGAAACTGAAGAAAGTAGGGAAAACCACTAGACCATTCAGGTATGACCTAAATCAAATCCCTTATGATTATACAGTATAAGTGACAAATATATTCAAAGGATTAGAACTGACAGACAGAGTGCCTGAAGAACTATGGATGGAGGTTCATGATATTGTACAGGAGGCAATGATCAAGACCATCCCCAAGAAAAAGAAATGCAAAAAGGCAAAATGGTTGTCTGAGGAGGCCTTACAAATAGCTGAGATAAGAATAGAAGCAAAGGCAAAGGAGAAAAGGAAAGATCTACCCATTTGAATGTAGAGTTTCAAAGAATAGCAAGGACAGATAAGAAAGCCTTCCTCAGTGATCAGGGTAAAGAAATAGGGGAAAACAATAGAATGGGAAAGACCGGAGATCTCTTCAAGGAAATTAGAGATACCAAGGGGAAATTTCATGCAAAGATGGGCACAATAAAGGACAGAAATGATATGGGTCTAACAGCAGCAGAAGATATTAAGAAGACGTGGCAAGAATACACAGAAGAACTATACAAAAAAGATCTACATGACGCAGGTAACCATGATCACTTACCTAGAGCCAGACATCCTGGAATGTGAAATCAAGTGGGCCTTAGGAAGCTTCACTATAAACAAAGCTAGCAAAGGTGATCAAATTCCAGTTGAGCTATTTCAAATGCTAAAAGATGATGCTGTGAAAGTGTTGCACTCAATATGCCAGCAAATTTGGAAAACTCAGCAGTATCCACAGGACTGGAAAAGGTAATTTTCCATTCCAGTCTTAAAGAAAGGTGATGCCAAAGAATGCTCAAACTACCACACTATTGCACTTATCTCACACACTGGCAAAGTGATGCTCAAAATTCTCCAGACAGAATTCAAAAGTATGTGAACCGTGAAATTCCAGATGTTCAAGCTGGATTTAGAAAAGGCAGAGGAACCAGCGATCAAATTGCCAACATCTGTTGGATCATCAAAAAGGCATGAGAATTCCAGAAGAACATCTACTTCTGCTTTATTGACTACTCCAAAGCCTTTGACTGTGAACATCACGACAAACTGTGGAATATTCTTAAAGAGGTGAGAATACCAGACCACCTGGCCTGCCTCCTAAGAAATCTGTATGCAGGTCAGGAAGCAACAGTTAGAACTGGACATGGAATGACAGCCTGGTTCCAAATCTGGAAAGGAGTACGTCAAGGTTGTTATATTGTCACCCTCCTTAATTAACTTATATGCAGAGTACATCATGTGAAATGCCAGGCTGGATGAAGCACAAGCTGGAATCAAGATTTCCGGGAAAAATATCAATAACCTCAGATATGCAGATTATACCACCCTTCTGACAGAAAGCGAAGAACTAAAGAGCCTCTTGATGAAAGTAAAAGAGGAGAGTGAAAATTTGGCTTAAAGCTCAACATTCAGAAAACTAAGATCATGGCCTCTGGTCCCATCACTTCATGGTAAATAGATGGGGAAACAATGGAAAGAGTAAGAGACTTTATTTGGGGGGCTCCAAAATCACTGCCGATGGTGACTGCAGCCATGAAATTAAAAGATGCTTGTTCCTTGGAAGAAACATTATAACCAACATAGACAGCATATTAAAAAGCACAGACATTACCTTGCCAACATAGGTCTGTGTAGTCAAGGCTATGGTTTTTCCAGTAGTCATGTAGGGATGTGTGAGTTGGACTATGAAGACAGCTGAGCAACAAAGAATTGATGCTTTTGAACTCTGGTATGGAGAGGACTCTTGAGAGCCCCTTGGACAGCATTGAGATCCAACCAGTCCATCCTAAAGGAAATCAGTCCTGAATATTCATTGGAAGGACTGATATTAAAGCTGAAACTCCAATACTTTGGCCACTTGATGTGAAGAACTGACTCCTTGGAAAAGACCCTGATGTTGTTAAAAACTGAAGGCAGGAGGAGAAGGGGATGACAAGGGATAAGATAGTTGTATGACATCACTGACTTGATGGACATAAGTTTGAGCAAGCTCTAGGTGTTGGTGATGGACAGGGAAACTTGGCGTGCTGCAGTCCATGGGGTTGCAAAGAGTCAGACACGACTGAGTGACTGAACTGAACTGAATTGAACCTGAAAGAGTCAAAGCAACTTCTTCACATGTTTAACCAACTTCGAGAAAATTTCTTGATTGGTAGGATGTTTCATCTTAGAATATTTTAGCTGAAAACTCATTTTGACCCTACCCAGGTAAGACCAAGTAGAAATATTTCACAAGATATATTATTTAGCTAAGATTGCAATTGCCAAAAGAGAAAACTTGAAATTTACTAAATTGTGCAATATGTTGTTTGAATAAACTTCTGACATTGTAGGACATTCTCTGAAAGATCAGAGTTGCACAGTGAAAGGTTTGTAAAGGAAGAACCAGAAGAATTTTTCACTAATTCATACAGAGTCTCAAACAATGGTTCTATTAATAACTTAATACATCTTAAAAGCAACTGTTTGGAGACCAAACAAATAGAGAAATGTAAAATAATAATCCATGCCCAGATTTCAAAATTTTTGAATTTTATTCGTTCAAGAGGATATGGTCTGCCTGAAAGTTCTTTTGAAGTAAATGGAAAAAAGAAAGATATCTACACATAGAGAAACTTCAGCCATTTGGAGTTTATAACATCACAGTTGGCAGCATGGGTGATACTGATTTCAGAAGAAGAAATTGATAAAATGAACATTTTTAAAAATAAGATTTTAATTCAAATTGTCATCATAAGTGGGTTTCACAGAACTGGCAGGTTAGAAAAAAATAACATGTATTCCTTGGTTTGCACCCTCATGGTAAAGTTTTGCTCCTTTTTTGTATTTATACTGCTGCTGCTGCTGCTGCTGCTAAGTCACTTCAGTCGTGTCCGATTCTGTGCGACCCCATAGACGGCAGCCCACCAGGCTCCCCCATCCCTGGGATTCTCCAGACAAGAACACTGGAGTGGGTTGCCATCTCCTTCTCCATTGTATTTATATTTAATATGTGTTAATTTTTATGCTTTTAATTATAGCTTAAAGATTAAATCACTTTAATAGTTATAACTCTGAGCAATCAAGATCTTAGTTTTACAACCAATCTTTTATTACAAAAGGATGAGTGATATGCAGGTAAATACATGTTTAGATTACATTAAACCCAAGTTTTATTTTTAAGGAGTAAAACAGTTCTTGAACAGCTGCACATCTCTCAGTTGGCATTGAATTTTGTTATTGATTTTCCCAAGGCACATGGTCCCTCTCAGCCTTCCTCTTTCACCAGCTTGTGCTCTGGAAACATGGCTACTCAAGCTCCAGGGTGAGTGCATGGAAGTCTGAGGACCCAGGTGGCATCTAGGCACCCCAGACAGCACACACACAAGTGGCACCTGGGTCCTTCAGTTGCCGAGCTCTCTTTTTCCTTTCCCCTATTTGAGTGACCAGAGGACTTGGCAGCCCTTGCCCTCTGTAGCCCTTTTGGATTGTTCTTTGGCAGGAAACATCTGTGACTAGGTCTGGCTCCTTCTGGCTCTGATACTGGATATCCTATAACCAGAGCTGTTCTAAAGTTATCAGATTGGACTAATGCTAAGTCATCAAAGGAAAAGAAATATAATTGATGCTTAAATTTAACTTTAAATCGGTCCCACTTGTTTTAGATATGACTTCACTAAAAGGCACAGAAGTCATCCTTTTTCAACTGTCATCTTTCCTATTACTATTCATTATGTATCTTCCAAACCATTCTACTATAGTCCACGCACAGTGCTAGGCACTTAGGGATATTATTCCCGATCCTTGTAGAAAACATTCAAGTTAGGCAAATGTCTTCCCATTTTGCAGAAATGGCAGTAGTTGAGTTCTTATTCAAGGAGACAATGAACAGAGTTGGGTCTGAAACACAGGTCTAACTTCATTAGCCCATGCTACTTATGACTATTCATGCAGAGCCATATTGCTACGACAGCGTGGCCCTGTCTACCAACTCTCAGCCAAAGAAGTACTTGTTGTTCCCAGTAGCAAAAACACTGGAACCCACTGCTAACTGGGTCCTAGCATTTTAATAAGTGTGATTTTCTCATTTCTTTCCTATATGGTTCTGCTGCCATACCCAGGAAAGCATACATTTTTCATTTTCCCATTTCTGTGTTATATATTCCATTTACCTCCTTCCTGTCCTTTTTTGCCACTGTTACCATACATTTTACGTCTCCATATTTTGGAAGCACCACAAAATATTATCCTCTTTCAGCAAATAGCTTTTTAAAAAAATCAAGAAAAATGGTCACTGTAAATTAATAGAAATACTGTAAATTAATATAAAATATGAATACCAGTTTAATATATTTATGTAATATAATTAGCAAATTTGATAGTTATATATATAATGCTCAGGACTCTTGAGTCTTCCTGAACAGTCTAGAGTCTATTTTTTTTTATCACTTTCTTTTAGTCTAGAGAAATTTTTGTTAGTATTTGTTTTTGTGAAGTCACTCAGTCGTATCCAACTCTTTGCAACCCCATGGTATGTAGTCTGCCAGGCTCCTTTATCCATGGGATTTTCCAGGCAATAATATTGGAGTGGGTTGCCATTTCCTTCTCCAGGAGATCTTTCGATCAAGGGGTCGAACCCAGGTCTCCTGTATTGCAGGTATTCTTTACCATCTGAGCCACCATGGAATCCCTTTGTTTTTGTGTGGGTTATGCCAATTAAAAACCAAATCTCTTAAATTTTACTCAGCTGAATATCATCATTTTGCCTTTATCTCTGATAAAAGAAATTTCTGGTTGTGGAATTTCTGGTGGATATATTTGTCTTTTAGCATTTTCTGTTCAGTTCATTTCAGTCACTTAGTCGTGTCCTACTCTTTGCTACCCCATGAATCGCAGCACGCCAGGCCTCCCTGTCCATCAGCAACTCCCGGAGTTCACTCAAACTCACATCCTTCGAGTCAGTGATGCCATCCAGCCATCTCATCCTCTGTTGTCCCCTTCTCCTCCTGCCCCCAATCCCTCCCAGCAGGAGGGTCTTTTCCAATGAGTCAACTCTTTGCATGAGGTGGCCAAAGTATTAGAGTGTCAGCTTCAGCATCAGTCCTTCCAATGAACACCCAGGACTGATCTCCTTTAGGATGGACTGGCTGGATCTCCTTGATTGCTAAACTTTTGCTTTCTGACATCCATTGTGTCTGATGACAAATTATCCATTGTTCACATATTGTCCTACATATAGCGTATTACTTTTCCTAAGATTTCATGATGCCCTATCTTTGTTTCTCAAAAAGTATGACTATGGTATGATTAGGTGTAGTTATTTCATGTTATTTTTATTGTTACTTTTTACTTATATTTTGAAAAAAAAATTTACCAAGTGGCTTTTTTAATCTCTCTACCTGCTATGTTTCCCAATGTCATTCATTCTGTCTTTCTTGTTCTTTCTGCCTCGTGCCACATTTCTTGGCATCATTTACCTTTACATGGTTTCCTCTCACTCACCATATATCTTGGCCTTGCATTCCTTGCCTTTGATACCTCTCAATCATGCTTCCTGTTTGGCAGATTACACCCCCATACCATTATGTTATCTGAGCACCCTCTGATTATAAATATTAGACAGAGTCATTGTCCTAATTGTGAAGATTAGTGATAGATGTGGCCACATGTGTTTCTGAGAGCAAGTGGTTTTCCTCTCAGACACTTTGAAGACCCACAGATAATTGCTTTATTAACTTGGCTTTTGTTGAACATTTTTATTTTTTCTTTGTTTGCTTACTGTCTTTTTTTTTTTTTTTTTTAAATCAGATAGAAGTACCCTGGAACACAGGGATGAGTAGCTCAGTCTCTTGAGAACCTTACATTCTATTTGGAAAGAAAGACCAGGAGACAACATGTTATAAACTTCCAGGAGAGTTTAAACAAAGCATTATGATAAGGACCAACTTTCTTGTGACTGAGAATTCCATGTGGGAGTATATCATTTTACAAAGAGATGCCATTTGTGCTGTCTTGAAAAACTGAGTTGGAGTTCAACAGATGGAGAAGTGGGGGAGGATTTCAGAGGCAAAAGAAACAGAATGTTAAAAGATATAAAGACCTGAAAAATAATGTTATTTGACAAAGTTCATTTGCTGAAAGGATCCTGGCATGACTTCATGGGGTTTGAGAAGAGGCAGGAGATAGGCTAGGAAACAGGAAATAGTGCAGTGGTTTGTCTGGCATGCTAAAGCAATTGTAGTTACTTCTTGTAGTAGAAAGATAATGTACACTTTCAATGATGTCCATGTCTTAATCACGTAAACCTGTGAATATATCACCTAACATGGCAAACCAGACTATTTAGATGTGATTAATTTAAGAACCTTGAGATAGAAATATCCTGGATTAACCAGGTGACTTGGAACACATTCTCCCTTAAAACCCAATATGTAACAATAAATTTGTGTTTTTTTTTTAAGTAACTAGACTTGTGATAATTTACCAATGTGCTCCTCTATGTAGTATGCAGCAGTTTAATGGAGGTTTTAAGCGACATCGCATTGGTCAGTGGAAATATGAGTGATAGCTTGACTTGGAATTAGAGGCAAAGAACAGCAGTGGAGACACTCATTAGAAGGTAATTTTCATAGCCCTGTTGAGAAATGAAATGGGATAAACACAATATTGGAGGTAATTGGAAGGGGGTCACGGTTCGCGTCTTTCCAGAGGGAGATGTTTATGTCAGCGATGATACAATTGTCAAATAAGCACAATATTCTATGACAGTATAAAAATTACAAACACTTTTTCAAGAATACCTTGAATGCTTTGGTGTAGATCAATTAAGATGTTATAAGCATAAAAGAAGAAAAAATGATAGAAAAAGAAAAACTATGTATACGCACGCACATATGTATTTGATGCACAACTATAGCTTAACTCTTGATGCCAGTACTTTCTTAGTCCCATATCTCCTGATTCATAGACTTCATCTTCTTCTTCAGTATTCTTCTTGACTTAATCATAGTGTCCTGTTGGAAAAATACACTTCTCTTGTATCCTCTAATCCTCTTTTTTAATTTAAAATTCTGGACCAGGGATCATTAGTTGGTGGTAAATCAATTTTTATAATGAAATAGAACATAATAGAGAATATCAAAATATGTCACATGTAGAAAATACATGTTGTTTCATGAAGCTTACCATTTGATACATATACATAAGTATGTATAGGTATATGTGTATTAGTGCTTGATCACATGGAAAATGGTTTCTATACAATTATACACATAAAATCCCTGGAACATACTACTGACATGTCTGTATTTCATTAGAATTTAACCATACTACACTTATAATTTAGGGTCCACCTAAGGCTCTAGTCCTAGAGCAGGAAGAAGTAAGTATTTGAGAAAATTTTGTCAGCAGAGTGAAAATGAGTCTAGTTAACAATACTTTGATGGAAGTAAAAGAATCAACACTAAGAAATTATATCATGCAGAGGAGCATTTGGTACCATGAATTTATTGCATGCATTTTAAGAGCTGCCGATATTTTTGTTTGTTTTATTGGTGTTTTCAAAGTGAGACCTTTAATATCTGGGACCCACATAATACAAATTGAGTACTGAAATATTTGTGCCAGGAAACAAGGAAGTGCTCCAAAGCAAATGCAACTGTGTTGAATGGAACTGATGTGAAGGGGTTCCACAGGCCGATTTGCAACAATATTAGCATCAGAAATGCAATAATTAATTATAATATACTACATATTTAAATCTTTACAATCCATAATGGCATTTAAAGAGAGAGAGAGGACATATGGGGTCTGGGTGAAGAGAAAAACTTCTTTAAGATGAATTACAGCCAATAAATGTAGAAGGAAATATAAAGAGCACATGTCATTTTTCAATACCCAGTGTAAAAAATTGGAGCAGATACAGCCCATTAACCAGTGATCAGACTGTTGGCTGAGATATTGTTGAGGAATAATATTTTTTAATTGATGTATAATTGACAGGATATTATTTTAGTTTCAGATGTATAGCATAGTGATTTGATATTGGTATAGATTATATACTATCTACAGTAACTGCAAAATAATGGCTATATTCCCCTGTGCTGTATAATATATTATATTGTTGTTGCTTATTTGTTTTATACATAGTAGTTTATATCTCCTAATCCCAAACTACTATCCTGCCCTTTCCCTCTTCTCTCTCCTTACTGGATACTACTTGTTTGTTTTCTTTTCTTTTAATTAAATTTTTATTGGAGTATAGTTGCTTTATTTTTTATTTTTTCATGTGTACTTTTTATTTTTTTGAGAAACAGTATCATAAGTGTTCGATTACAATTTTTTTCATTCTATGGATTCAACTATAATGATTCCTCTAGCTGTAGTTTATTTTTTATATTTTTATTTTTTTTAATTTTAAAATCTTTAATTCTTACATGCATTCCCAAACATGAACCCCCTCCCACCTCCCTCCCCATAACATCTCTCTGGGTCATCCCCATGCACCAGCCCCAAGCATGCTGTATCCTGCGTCAGACATAGACTGGCGATTCGATTCTTACATGATAGTATACATGTTAGAATGCCATTCTCCCAAATCATCCCACCCTCTCCCTCTCCCTCTCCCTCTGAGTCCAAAAGTCCATTATACACATCTGTGTCTTTTTTGCTGTCTTGCATACAGGGTCGTCATTGCCATCTTTCTAAATTCCATATATATGTGTTAGTATACTGTATTGGTGTTTTTCTTTCTGGCTTACTTCACTCTGTATAATTGGCTCCAGTTTCATCCATCTCATCAGAACTGATTCAAATGAATTCTTTTTAATGGCTGAGTAATACTCCATTGTGTATATGTACCACTGCTTTCTTATCCATTCATCTGCTGATGGACATCTAGGTTGTTTCCATATCCTGGCTATTATAAACAGTGTTGCGATGAACATTGGGGTACATGTGTCTCTTTCAATTCTGGTTTCCTCGGTGTGTATGCCCAGCAGTAGGATTGCTGGGTCATAAGGTAGTTCTATTTGCAATTTTTTAAGGAATCTCCACACTGTTCTCCATAGTGGCTGTACTAGTTTGCATTCCCACCAACAGTGTAGGAGGGTTCCCTTTTCTCCACATCCTCTCCAGTATTTATTGCTTGCAGATTTTTGGATCGCTTTAAAATGTTGTGTTTGTTTCTGCTGTACATCAAAGTGAATCAGCTATATGTGAACATATATATCCTCTCTATTTTGGATTTCCTTCCCATTTAGCTCACCACAGAGCATTGAATAGAGTTCCCTGTGCTATATGATAGGTTTTTATTAGTTATCCATTTTATGCCATGGTAGTGTGTAGTTTGTTTTCTATGTCTGTGAGTCTGTTTTTGTTTTATTATATACATTCATTTGTATTGTTTCTATATTCCATATATAAGTGCTAAAATAGGGTGTTTGTCTTTCTTTGTCTAACATGTCACTAAGCAAAATACCTTTTAGGTCCACACACGTTGTTGCAAATGGCAGATTTTCATTCTTTTTTTTTTTTTTTTTGCTGAGAAATTCGAATTTTATACACCACATTTCCTTTATCCATTCATCTGTCAATGGGCACTTTGATTGCTCTCATATCATGGTATTGTAAATAATGCTGCTACAGACACTAGTTTGCATACATCTTTTCCAGTTAGTATTTTTGCTTTTTTTTGGATATATATCCAGGACTGGAATTGCCAGATCATATGACAGCTTTCTTCTTCTTCTTTTTTTTAAGAACCTATATATTGTTTTCCATTGGGGCTGCACTGATTTACATTCACATCCACAGTGTATAAGGATTTCCTTTTCTCCACATCTTCTCCAACATTTGCTATTTTTAAGCTTCTTTTTTTTGACCATGCAGTGCAGCATGTGGGGTCTTAGGTCCCTGACCAGGGATCAACCCCAGACATCTTACAATGGAAGCATGCAGTCAACCTCTGAACCACCAGGGGAGTCCCTATTTGTAGACTTTTTGATGTTCATCATTCTGGCAGATGTGAGCTGATATCTCATGGTTGTTCTGATTTTCATTTCTCTAATATTAGTGATAGGTAATTTTCCATGTTCCCCTTAGCTATCTGTATATCTTCTTCGGAAAAATGTCTGTTCAGACCTTTGACTCATTTTTTAAAATCAGTTTTTCATTTTATTTTTTATATTAAGTAGTATGAGCTATTTATATATTTTGGGTATTAACCACCTATTCAGTAGCCTGTATTTTCATTTTGTCAATGATTTTCTTTTCTGTGCAAAATATTTCAAGTCTAATTAGGACCTATTTGTTTATTTTTACTTTGATTTCTTTTGTTTTAGGAGAAAAACCCCCCAAAATTTGCTATTATTTATATCAAAGTGTGTTATGTCTATGTTCTCTTCTAGAAGTTATGGTTTCAGGCCTTCCATTTAGATATTTAATCCATTTTGAGATTGTTTTTGTGGGAATACCAGACCACCTGACCTGCCTCTTGAGAAACCTGTATGCAGGTCAGGAAGCAACAGTTAGAACTGCACATGGAAAAAAAGACTGGTTCCAAATAGAAAAAGGAGTACATCAAGGCTGTATGTTGTCACCCTGCTTATTTAACTTATGTACAGAGTACATCATGAGAAACACTGGACTGGAAGAAACACAAGCTGGAATCAAGATTGCTGGGAGAAATATCAATAACCTCAGATATGCAGATGACACCACCCTTATGGCAGAAAGTGAAGAGGAGCTCAAAAGCCTCTTGATGACAGTAAAAGTGGAGAGTGAAATGTTGGCTTAAAGCTCAACATTCAGAAAACAAAATTCATGGCATCTGGTCCCTTCACTTCATGGGAAATAGATGGAGAAACAGTGGAAACAGTGTCAAACTTCATTTTGGGGGGCTCCAAAATCACTGCAGATGGTGATTGCAGCCATGAAATTAAAAGACGCTTACTCCTTGGAAGAAAACTTATGACCAACCTAGATAGCATATTGAAAAGCAGAGACATTACTTTGTCTCTGCCAAGGTCTAAGGTCCATCTAGTCAAGGCTATGGTTTTTCCAGTGATCATGTATGGATGTGAGAGTTGGACTGTGAAGAAGGCAGAGTGCCAAATAATTGATGCTTTTGCACTGTGGTGTTGGAGAAGACTCTTGAGAGTCCCTTGGACTGCAAGGAGATCCAGCCAGTCCATTCTGAAGGAGATCAACCCTGGGATTTCTTTGGAAGGAATGATGCTAAAGCTGAAACTCCAGTACTTTGGCCACCTCATGTGAAGAGTTGACTCATTGGAAGAGACTCTGATGTTGGGAGGGATTGGGGGCAGGAGGAGAAGGGGACAACAGAGGATGAGATGGCTGGATGGCATCACCGACTCTATGGACGTGAGTCTGAGTGAACTCCAGGAGTTGGTGATGGACAGGGAGGCCTGGTGTGCTGCGATTCATGGAGTCGCAAAGAATCGGACATGACTGAGTGACTGAACTGAACTGAACTGAATATCGTAATCTTATTCTTTAAATGTGGCTGTCCAGCTTTCCCAACACCTCTTACTGAGAGATTTGTCTTTTTTCGCGGTGTGTTCTTGCCCTCTTTGTTGTAGACGAAATGACAATAGGTGCATGAGTTTACTTATGAGTGAGCTCCCTATTATTCTGTTCTGTTGATCTATTTTTGTGTCTGTCTTTGTGTTAGCACCAAGTTGTTTTGGTTACTGTAACTTCGTAATATAGTATGAAGCCAGGGATACCTCCAGCTTTGTTCTTTTTTTTTCAAGAATGCTTTAGCAATTTGAAGTCTTTTGTGGTTCCATATAAATATTGAATTATGTTTCCTAGTGCTGTGAAAAATGTCATGGGTATTTGATAAGGATTGCATTAAATTTGTAAATTTCTTTGAGTAGTAAGGACATTTTACCAGTATTATTTCTTCCAATGCCAGAATATCTTTCCATTTCTTTGTATATCATTTTCCATTGAGAAATGATATATTTACCCTATGCCAAAGTATCAGCCCACATCTAACAGATTACAAATGTGTGCTTGACTCTTGCAACAGAGATCTGGTGCTTAACAGCTTAACCAAATAAAAAGTCTTGTCATCACTTGTATGTAGCACTTATGAAATATGTGATATGATTAGAAATTATTCTAGCCAAAAATGTTTAACGTGAACCAAATATTTTTAAATCTAATTTTCAGTTTATAGAAAATTTAGGAGAGAGGAATGTATTGAGAGGAAACAATAAGCCAAATTCAAAGTGCAGAACATTCCACAAGAAAACTAGCTTGGATTCTTTAAAGTCAATATCACTAAAAATATTCTAGATTTAAAGAAATTAAATGAGCATAATGATTGAAGGCATTCATTATGTGAATCTTGATTTGGATTCTAGATTTTAAAACCAAAATATTTATATCTCCCTGCACTTTGCCATGGGGGGATACAAGGAGGAGTTGATATTTGCAACCCAGAAGAAGCTTCTCACCAGAACTCAACCACGTTGCCACCCTGATCTCAAAATTCTAGCCTGTAGAAGTATGAGAAATAAAGTTCCGTTGTTTATGGTCCAAAAAAGACAAACAAAGTCCCAAACAAAACATTTATAAAAGGCATTTTGGAGACTATTTAGGAAGATAGAATATGGAATTGATGGTAGATATTATGGAGTTATTGCTGATTTCCTAGGTATGAAAATAACACATTATGTAAGAGAATACACTCAAAAGCTGATGCTTTAATCTTTGCCAGTGAGATTTTCTATCTGGATCTCACTTCCAAATAGTTCAGCCTAAATAAAATAGATTAATTGCTGAATTATAGTGAAGGGTATGTGGTTTTCCTTTTTAAACTAGCTTTAAAATTTTTTTTATAGATTTGACTATTTTTTAATTAAATGTATTAAGCCTAAGTTTTCACCTTAAATATGTATCTTTCAACTCTGAAGTGCTTACTAAAGCTTTTTTTTTAAAATACCTTTCATGATTTATTCTGTTGATGATATTCAACTGCCATTGTTTTCTTTTTCAATTTTTATTGATATATGCTTCACATATCACAATGCCATCTTTTAAAAGTGTACACTTAGTGGATCTTAGTGTATTTCCAAGTTTGTGTGACAATCACAACTATAGCAAATCTCCTGCATGCAAGTCTTCAAGTTGTGAACTTTCAAAGATGCACACGTTGATTTCACATGTCCAGTTACTTAAGTTAGTTCATGTGTCTCAGTACATTATCAAGTGTATACATCCTGTATAGTGGTTATGCCTTAGTGTACTTTACCGTACAATACTGCATACTGCACAGTAGTCCAGTATCTTTATTTCAAGTCCAGGATGTCCAGAAGCAAGTGTAAAAGCAGCGGTGATACAGCTGGAGCTGCTAAGAAGAGATTCATACGTCAGTGGATCAGTTTTTCAAGAGGGTGGATAGAGTTGAATCCATCAAAGAATCATAATCTCTGCCACTCATGACAGACGTGAGCGAAATTGCAGGTCACCTGTCATTTCCTTTGCTGACGACCCTTCATCCCTACCATCTCCCACCTCCCTGCCCTCCTACAGTCAGTAACTCTTCCTGCCTGTTTTCTCGATGCCAGCCCCTGTGTGCCAGCGGTTGTACTGTACTATGGTACTTTTCAAGGTACTGAGTTTTTAAATATTTTCTTGATTTTTTCATAGTTTTTCTATGCATCATTTGTGTGAGAAGTATTTTAAGCTTATTACAGTACAGCACTAGATACCTGATTGTGTTAATTGGGTATCTAGACTAACCTTGAGGGACTTATGAACAAATTGGACTTAGGAACATTCTCTTAGAACAGAACTCATTTGAATGTGGGGAGCTTACCATATCTAATTCTAGAATACTAAAGAAACTCCGTGCTTTTTGGCATTTACTCACTATTTGTACCTCCACATAGAAAACTATAATCTACTTTATGGTTCTATAGATTAAATTTCAAACCATTGGAATAATACATGTAGGTGGCCTCTTTTGTCTAACTTTATAAACTTAGTGTTATGCTTTCAAGGGCAATTGTATTATAGTGTTTCAGTACTTCATTCCTTTTTATGGCTGAATAACATGCCATTGTAGGATTTATCACATTTTATTTATCTACTCATCAGTTATTGGACATTTGAGTTGTTTACACATTTTGGCTGTTGTTAATAACGATGCTAGAGTCATTTTGTATAAGGTTTAATGTTTTCAGTTTTCTTGGGTATATATCTAAGAGTGGAATTGTTGGGTTATACGGTAATTAACATTTTTAGGCTTAAATGCCTAAAATGTGTTAGGTAAATTTTAAATCATTGTTTAACTGCTCAAACTTTCTTCCAAAAGAACTACATCATTTTACATTCCCACCAGCAATATATGAGGATTCCAATTTCTTTACTTCTTCACCAAAACTTGTTATGGTTCATCTTTTATTCTTTAAAATTTTTGTTGAAGTATACTATTATGTGATTTTATTTTCTGAAAATACTGTTAGTGCATGGGTGATAATACTTCAAGGTTTTTCAGAAAGTATTTTACTTTTTCTCAACAAAAGTGGATCTTTTTTTGTTCTGTTCTTAAATTTTAAATCAATTTATTTATTTTAATTGAAGGCTAATTACTTTACAATATAGTAGTAATTTTTGCCATACATTGACATGAATCAGCCATGGGTGTACATGTGTTCCCCATCCTGAACCCGCCTCCCACCTCCCTCCCCATCCCATCCCTCAGGGTCATTGCATTGCACCAGCCCTGAGCACCCTGTTTCACGCATAAAACCTGGACTGGCTGCTCTATTCACCTATGATAATATACATGTTTCAATGCTATTCTCTCAAGTCATCCCACCCTCGCTTTCTCCCACAGAGTCCAAAAGTCTGTTCTTTACGTCTGTGTCTCTTTTGCTGTCTCACATATAGGGTCATTGTTACCATCTTTCTAAATTCCATATATATGCATTAATATACTGTATTGGTGTTTTCCTTTCTGACTTACTTCACTCTGTATAATAGGCTCCAGTTTCATCCACCTCATTAGAACTGATTCAAATGCATTCTTTTTAATAGCTGAGTATATTCCACTGTGTATATGTACCACAGCTTTCCTATCCATTCATCTGCTAATGGACATCTCTGTTGCCAAATGGATCTATATATGATTGTTCAAAATAATTTTTGATCAGAATTTTTAAAGTACCATCTTCTAATCTGCAACAAGGATATAAAATTAGGATGAGTCTCATCACTTTTCTGATAGTGCTGTGTATATGTGAGTTTGTGTGTATATGCACATGCATGTGTGTGTGTGTGCACATACATATCTGTTTCTCTTTAGAAGCTTTCAGAATATTCTCTTTATACTTGCAATTTTAAGATTATACAAGGTTGTGTCTTACTATGAGTTATCTTCATTTATCTTTCTTGGCCTTCAATAGGCTTTTTCCATTTTAAAACTTTCCCTTTAAAACTTAAAACTCAGGAGAATATTTTTCTATCAATTTTATTTGTTTCTTCCATCCCATTGTGACTCTTCTATGAACTCCTATTAGGTAAAACCTGGAGTTCAAAATCTAATGTATGTGTGTCTATTTATTCCTGATCTTTTCTTTATATTTGTTTTTTTAAATACAATTTAGGAGTAAATTTTTCAGTTTTTCTTTCTGATTATAGGTTAATCCCTAGACTAACAATTTATTTTTCTAACTTTCAGATGACTCTGTTATTCAACATCTATATTTTTGAGATCAGATGTTATTTCTTCTTGTTTTCTTAACAACTTTTATGTACTTGATGAAGATAAAAGTGTCTTATTAGAAATATATTCTAAATTTCTACTCAATGAATTATATATTTTTCCTCTAGGCTAATTTTTGTTTGTTTGTTCATCTTTTGCATCCTTGCTATGAGATTCCTGAAATATTTGGTCCTCTGAAGTTCTTATTTCATAGGTTGATAATTATGCTCAGCTGAAATGGAATTCTTGTGTAGCAGTGTGATTCTATGAGCAGGGCGTTCACAGACAGGTCTCTTTTTGAATTTCATGAACATGGAGCTGACAGGCAAAGGAATCAAAGTAAAGAGAAATATAAATTGACTCCTGGGTATAACTTCCTTTTTTCTCAAGTTTTTAAACAAAGTTCTAAACTAAGGTGGGAGTTGGATGGTCTAGCATGGCCCCAGTGAGAATGACTCCTCTCCTCTCTATGGGATCTCCCATCCTTCAGAAGGACTTTCTGAGATTATTCTCATGGAGAAGCAGTATTCTCAGATGAAAGCAGAGGCATATAAGACTCTTTGAGACCTAGGCTTGAGACGAGCACTCTGCCTTTTCTAGCATATTCTTTTCGTCAAAGTAAATCTCAAGACCAGACACTATTAAAGAGTAAAGATTTAAACTTCATATCTTGGTAAGAGCAGTGCAATGTATGAAAATGTTAATTGCTCAGTCACGTCTGATTCTTTGAGACCCTGTGGACTGGAGCCCACCAGGCTACCCATTCATGGGATTCTCTATGCAAGAATACTGCAGTGGGTAGCTGTTCCCTTCTTGAGGGCATCTTCCCAAGCTAGGGATTGAAGCCAGGTTTCCTGCATTACAGACAGATTCTTTACTGTTTGAGCCACCAGGGAATGAGGTCATATTGCAAGGGATATGAATAAAAGGAAGAATGAAAACTTGGGCCATTTTAATCAATCTACCACAGCATCTTCCCAAAGTTCCTCAAATTTCTCTTCCTTCTCCTGTCTCTGTGCTAATTCTTTACCTATTTCCCCTCACCTGCAAGCCCACTCTTTAAATTTTTTTTCTTGTGTTGGAGATGAGATTCTGCAACTAAATGTTTTATGCATGTTATAGTCAGCTGGCTTCCAGAGGTTGTGCAAATGGGGAGCAAAGGAAAGAGAGAGGCGGAAGGCAGAGGAAAGAAAGAAAAGCTTGCCTTTTGTTTTCAGCTCTGGGCATTTTCCCTCCACCAGGGACAATGGACAGCTGTAGGCTCTAACTTTTTTATTTCTTTGCCACTCCCAGCCATAGCTATTCCCTGTTCCCTCAGAAGTGTCAGTAGTGAGCAGCAAGTCATATACCCCTTAGTGAAATGGAGTTTTAGCAGAACGGTACTCATCTCCATGTAACAATCATGGAGGGACTAGGGGATATTTCTTCTCCAATCTCCTAGGTTTTAATAACTTATAATTTCTTCTCCTTTATATTTCTGCCCTAGGAATTTTAACTCCTTCCTGGAGTTACTGATATCTATTTTAACTCAGAAATGGTTTAGCTGTTTCTGCTTTCCAACACCTGTATAACAAATGTTATTTTTTCTATTAAAATATCTCATATGGTTCCCATTTCTTGACATAACTCTAAAATATAAAGTCACTCTCTTGTTTTCCAGAATTTTGGTTTCATTTTTAATATTTTTTTCAGTAATTTTTATAAGATTTTCAAAGGAGAAACAGATGAAAATGCTCAGAGCCCTGTATTAGTATTATTTCAGCAACAGTATTCAACCTGAGAACTACTTTCTTAACAAATGCTTAAGTGTACAATCCAGCAATCCCACTTCTGGGTATATGTACAAAATTATTAAAATCAGGCTCTTGAAGAGATAGATCTTTGTACTCTCATGTTGATCACAGGATTATCCACAGAAACTAAAACATGGAAGCAACCTAAGTGTCCACTGGCAGATGGATGCATGTTGGAAGCAATATTGGTGTACACAACCAACGGAATATTATTCAGCCTTAAAAAGGAAGGGAATTATGACCTATGCTGCAAAATGGATGATACTTGAGGACATTATGCTAAGTGAAATAAGCCAGTCACACAAAGACAAATACTGTTTGATTCTGCTTATAAGAGATAATTAGAATAGCCAAAAGTTATAGAGACAAAAATTTGAATGGTGGTTGTTAAGATCTGAGGAGGCTTTTGTGCAACCCCCCGTCACAGACCTCAAGAGAGCCTAAGGCACACTGGAACTCAAAGAATACATTTTTATAAATGCTGATTCAAATGGAAAATAGAATATTTTGAAATTTTGCAATATTTTGTAATTTCTTGCATAATCCTTACGTGAGGCCAAGAAAAGAAGAGGAACTTTGAGGTATTGGATGAAAATGAGAGGTTGACATTGACCTCAGAAAGTATAAAATTATAAAAGTCTGTGAAAATCCAAAAAATAGGTGATTATAAACACAGCATGGTGAGTACTAAAATTATGGTAAATACATCTTTCTGACTATTTTAGAATAAAGAAGGCCAGAGAGATCGCTTTTTTGTTTGTTTGTTTGTTTTGTATACCAAGGTCATTTAGCACTGGCAGTAGTGAGCATGTACCTGCAATGACCCAAACTCTCACATTCACTTGCCTCCTCTCTATTAGTTCAGTTAAGTTCAGTCGCTCAGTCATTTCCGACTCTTTGCGACCCCATGAATCGCAGCACGCCAGGCCTCCCTGTCCATCACCAACTCCCAGAGTTCACTCAATAAGTCAACTCAAATTAGAAAAATTTCCACCTAAATGTAAAAATGCCCAGAAGGAAACCATTGATTAGCCAATGGATAAATGTAGTCAAACCATTTGCTACTTAAACTTATAAAAGCCCCAAGGTCATACTGGACTCAGTCTGTTAGAACGGTAAATTCATATTGCTAATCTCATTCTGACATCTGCACAATCCTAGTCTCACCATCTTAATGGCAAATGATACATGCTGCTAATAACCTAAAGACTGATGTCATGCATGAATGCCCTGGAGAGCAATGTATCGTCTCATTTTCAACTGTTATAGAACAGAAAGCAGTTTTAAAAGCTATTTTTTCCTTGCAATAATATACATTTTAAAAATTATTATCATGTTACTATTTCCTACCATGACTAGTTAGTGATTTATAGTTAGTGATTTACTATATGGAAAGGCGAAAGGAAACAATAATTATTCATTTCTTTAAGTTCTAGATTAAGACCTCCAATGCAAGTGCCTATTGAGTTATAGCTTAATACTGTGATAATTCTCCAATGGCTAAAGTAAGTCATATGCAGAAATTAAAGATGCCATTTGAAAACATGCCTATTACTGCTCCCAACCTGCTTTGATACATCCCTTATTAACACTGCTTTGAAGCAAGAAAAGGGTCTACTTTGAAGTGACTGGTTTAAAAAGACTCAGTGTTCTAAATTGAAACATTATTTTGTAGTCTGATCTGCCTCAATAAATATCTCAGTATGAAAATTTATTAGATGGAATTCCTCCTCCTCTTTTAAAAAAGTTTCCAATGAAATAGCAAGTGAGATATGTTATGATTATTGACTGGATAAACTATTGTTTAATTCCTGTGGCCACTGCTAAGTTTTCAAGTACAAAATTGATGGTTTGATAATGAATAGAAGTAATACAAAGTTAGGAATGGAGACTTTTGTTAAATATATACCATAAGGTATGTATTATTGCAAAAAATGATATAAAAAGATGTATGTCCCAACATAACATTTCTAAGCTATTTTGTTGCAAGTAGCAATGATTGACACTTTCCTATTTTGGCAAACAGGCTAGACATATTGTTTTAAAAACTGAATAAAACAGTAAAACTTATTCACATGGATTTCTTGTTACAATATGCTCTTGCATTATTGAGATACAACTTAAATTCAACAGAATGCATATATTTTACATATACCACTTTATGAATTTTGACAAATATATATTCATGGTTAACATACACCCTTATCAAGATATAGAAGATTTCTTCATTTCACAATGTTCCCTCATGCCATATGCAGTTAGTTCCTGCCCCTCCTTCTCATTTCAGAAGTGTTTGATTTAAGTTCATTTGCTTGAAAGGGGCAGAAGTCCAGTTGAGGCAGATCAAATGAAAAGAAGATTTTGGAAAATAATACCTGTTGAAGGATAGGGAATATGGAATCTTGGGAACATCTAAATGGCTGGGAAGTTCCTTTGCTTTGAATTCACTCATGCATATTACTCTCAAAATACTTCTTACCTATATGAAATTATTTACAACTAAATGTATCATAGGATCATTAGCAGTACTTATTATATCTTGTTAGTATTTAGCAGAGTACAGAACTTGCTGTCTGGCAAACACTAAATTTGTTACAGTGAATCGATATGTTTGTTTTTTCTGTTTTTTTTTTTTTTTTTTGTCTGTTAAAATTCAGTTGATTCTTGATTTATCTCAAAATTACCTTTCTCGTGGAAAATTAGTTGACTGAATATTCAGTTATGTTTTTCTTATTTTTTACCATATACAGTATATTACTCTTATTACCCTTAAAACTATTTGTGATTGTTTACATACCTGTGTCTTCTAATAGACTGTGAGCTCCTTGAAGAAAGTGTTTTTCTTTTTTCTCTTTTCCTCATCTAAGACAAAGGGAGTCGATGCTGATTAAACACATTATTCAGTTCATCACTCAGTATTCGATAAATATTTCTTGACCATTTACTGTATTTGATGTACTGTTTCAGGTATTGTGAATTCAGTGATGAACAAAACAAGCCACTTGACCTCATGTACCTTGCATTCCTGTGTTCGGAGTCAAATAATAAATGGAGAGTGTGAGATCATGTGAAAATAAGAAGACAATAGAGGTAGATGAAAGGTTGAAAGCATTTAGGCAGAGTGATCATGGAGGCCTTTCTAATTGGTGACAGTTGATTAGTGATCTGAGTATAGTTAGAAGTCAAGCTTTTAGATCATTTGTTAATAGAACATTCCATTTGGAGAAAACAGCAAGCAGAGGCGAGAGAAAGAAGTGTGTTCGGTGTTTTGAAAATGGGCAGAGTATCTGTAATAGAAGAAGAGCACAGAGATCAGAGAAGGAAACTAAATCCAGATCTTTTAGACTACAGTAATTAATTTAGATTTTAAAATGCTCAGAGTAGATGGAAAAAGGGATGGACATTATATTCTCATGAGTTTCTGACTATTGCATAATGTGACTATCTTTCAAATGTAACAGATTTAAGATTTTCTAATAAACATTCTCTCATTAGAGCAGTTCATTTGGAATGAAGGGAAATATTTCAATAATGGTGTTCTGACTGTTCAAGACATTTTGGAGAATATCTCTTATGTTAATGCCTTCAAGATTCCATGGTAAATTTTTTTAATATCTCAGATTGATGATAGAATCATGATTTGAAGTTGGATTTGGCTTTGGAAGCAGACATTAGCCATTGAGGGCCAAGGTTACTGAATAAAATGAGTAAAAATTCAAGCAACGTGACTGACTCCAAAGAAAGTTCTTTAATGTAATGAGGCTAAATGTGCGGTTTTGCAAACTGGCTCAAAAACAAATTTCAAAAGAAAATGGCCCCTCTTAAAAAAAAAAAAAAAAAGACTATTTTCTTGCTTTAAAGGTGAGAACATTCACTAAAATCTGTGGTACCTTGGGTAAAGCAAAATTTGATGTTATTGTATCAAAAGTCACAACTTCTACTGCCAGTAACTTCTTTAAAAATTGGATTACTAGGTAGGTGTGTAAGATTCAGTGAGAGAGCATGAGATTGTTATTATACTTACTTTAAGTAAAGAAAAAAAAAAACTGTTTAAATCAACCAGTATCACAAAAGGAAAATTATTTTTTCCCAGCACCTTGACCTACCCTTAGGTGTGAAAAGTGCAATTTTATTTTGGATTTAGTGTGTAGTGATCTTAGGACTTAAATTATTAGTGGTCAAATTGCTATATTTTGCATTGGAAAAGACTCTGATGCTGGGAGGGATTGGGGGCAGGAGGAGAAGGGGACGACAGAGGATGAAGTGGCTGGATGGCATCACTGACTCGATGGACGTGAGTCTGAGTGAACTCCGGGAGTTGGTGATGGACAGGGAGGCCTGACGTGCTGCGATTCATGAGGTCGCAAAGAGTCGACACAACTGAGCGACTGAACTGAACTGGAACTGAACTGAAGTGTTTATATTAGATCAGAGAAAAATTGGGTTGGATTATTAACACATTAGGAGAAGGCAATGGCACCCCACTCCAGTACTCTTGCCTGGAAAATCCCATGGACGGAGGAGCCTGGTGGGCTGCAGTCCATGGGGTCGCTGAGAGCTGGACACGCCTCAGTGACTTCACTTTCACTTTTCACTTTCATGCACTGGAGAAGGAAATGGCAACCCACTCCAGTGTTCTTGCCTGGAGAATCCCAGGGATGGCAGAGCCTGGTGGGCTGCCGTCTCTGGGGTCTCACAGAGTCGGACATGACTGAAGCGACTTAGCAGCAGCATGAACACATTAAATGATCAAATTGCCTTTAAGAATATTTTCTTTTTTTTTTCTCTTTGGAGAAGTCATAGGTCCGTACTTTCTGAGTAAGAGTTGATTTTTTTCTTGTAAGTCATTTGTCTCTTTATAAACTTAGTTTAAAAAATAGGAGTAAGGTTCCACATCCAGCATTAACTTTGCTGACAATGTGAACTACTGGAAACAGCAAGCAGCAAAGAAAGAGTACTAAAATAGCTTCCACTGTGTGAAAACAGTCTTAATTATCACTCTAAACAGCAATTCCTGTGTTGATGATACTTTTATACTATGAATGAATGGTTTTTAAAATTCCTTCTTGTTACTTAATGTAAGTGACTCTGAAAACAGAGAAAATGTTTATATTTTATTTTTTCCATTATAAAACACTCAAAACACAAACAAAAATATATCCTTCCTTCAAGTAACCAAATTGGCCCTCAGCCTCTAAATCTACCAGTAAGTTCTTGATCATCGGGAATATGGATATACTAGATTATCTAACAATCTAAGGCTGTGTCAAAGCAAGACTATTCTATGGGACTGGTAGAGATATTTTTTTAATAAATGGAGTATTCTTCCTACCATCTCTCTGTGATTCCCTGTTGTTGTTCAGTCGCTAAGTCATGTCCAACTCTTTGTGACCCAATGAACTGCAGCACACCAGGCTTCCCTCTCCTTCAGTACCACCCAGAGTTTGCTCAAACTCATGTTCATTGAGTTACTGATGCCATCTAACCATCTCATTCTCTGTTGTCACCTTCTTCTCTTGCCAGTGATCTTTCCCAGCATCAGGATCTTTTCCAATGAATCTGCCTTTCACATCAGGTGGCCAAATTATTGGAGCTTCAGTATCAGTCCTTCCAATGAGTATGCAGGGTTGATTTCCTTTAAGATTGACTGATTCATTCCCTTTTTTGTCCAAGGGGCTCTCAAGAGTCTTCTCCAGCACTGCATTTCGAAAACATCAATTCTTTGGTGCTCAGCTTTCTTTATGGTCCAACTCTCACATCCATACATGACTACTGGAAAAACCATAGCTTTGACTATATGGAACTTTATTGGCAAAGTTATGTCTCTGCTTTTTAATATGCTGTCTAGGTTTGTCACAGCTTTTCTTCCAAGGAGCAAACATGTTTTAATTTTGTGGCTTCTGGTCACTGTCCACTGTAATTTTGGAACTGAAGAAAATGAAATCTGACATTTTTCCACATTTTCCCCATCTATTTGCCATGAAGTGATGGGCCCAGATGCCATGATCTTAGATTTTTGAATGTTGAGTTTTTATCCAGCTTTTTCACTCTTCTCTTTCACCCTCATCTTTAGTTTCTCTTCAGTTTCTGCCATTAGATTGGTATCATCTGCATATCTTAGGATATTTCTCCTGGAAATCTGCAATCTTGATTCCAGCTTGTGGTTCATCCAGCCTGGCATTTTGCATGATTTACTCTGCATAGAAGTTAAATAAGCAGGTTGACAATATACAGCCTTGATTTCTCCTGTTCCAATTTTGAGCCAATTCTTTGTTTCATGTCAAGTTCTAACTGTTGACCTGTATATAGGTTTCTCAGGAGACAGGTAAGATGGTCTGATATTCCCATCTCTATAAGAATTTTTCACAGTGTGTTGTGATCCATAAAGTCAAAGGCTTTACCATAGTCAATGAAGCAGGTTTTTTTTGGAATTTCTTTCCTTTTCCTGTGATCCCATGAATTTTGGCAATTTGATCTCTGGTTCCTCAGAGACTTCCTGTAGACACTTCTAAATTTTTCTGTACTTTGTTAATTGAAAGGGGTATAAGTGACCAGATATAAATATGCTGATCACTTTTAATAGGTTGTTTGCTTTTTCAAGTCTCAGTTTCTTTTAGCTCTACATTCTCATACAGTAAAGGTCAATACTTTCAAATTTTTCATATATATGAGATCTTAGCTAGAATGTATTTATACATCCTTGATAGGAATGTGAAGTAATTAGCATTGCCCTTATGCCATTCTCTTCTTTGATGCACACATGGAATTTAACTTTGCACTGCCATTCTCGTTGGCTCCAGTAGAATGAATGTTATAAGAGTTCTTAATCCTTACTATAGGGCATGCTACTAAGTGTGATCTTGGCAATCACTGAATAATTTGACATATTTGGAAGAAGAAGCTAATTGCACATATGAAACCAAGCCAACTCAATCATATTTTAAAAATATTTCACATATAACCTGCTACATTAAAAATCTGCATTTTATATTAAAACCCTGCCTTTGAAAATCAATATTAATTTCTGCTCTTAGTGTATCTTAACCTATGAGGCCCAGGAAAAGAAGAGCATGATGCATCTATCAGTCATCTAGTAATCATATATTTATCATCTATTTTTTTCATCTCTTTATTTAGGAGACATTTGTTGTGGAGGCACTATGTCTGGTGCTAAGGATGTAAAATTGAACATCATTTTCTTCTTGTCTTGGAAAATCTTATATTCTGGTCAAGGAGACTTCTGTTAAAATGTTTTTCAGCATTGAAGATAAAATTTATATCCTATTTATGGGCTAGCATAAGAAGTGATCAACTATCTGGAAGAATAAGGAAGCATTTCACAAAAGACATGACATTTGAGCTGCCTTCGGACAGTAAAGCATCTGTCTACAATGCAGGAGACCCAGGTTCAATACTGGGTTGGGAAGATCTCCTGGACAAGGAAATGGCAACCCACTCCAGTATTCTTGCCTGGGAAACCCCATGGACGAAGGAGCCTGGTAGGCTACAGTCCAGAGGTTGCAAAGACATGACTGAGAAACTTCACTTTCGCTTTTAAGTATGAGTAAGAGATTTCTAGGGTATTTAGGGATATACGCAAGAGCTGGTAGAAAGAATATGGCCGAGTTACAGAGAAAAGATGAGGGTAGTATATAGAAAAATGGAGCAAAATCTAGACATAGAAGTGGAGCAGTGTTATGGAATGCCTTGTGTGATGATCTAATCCTACCTATAGTAATAAAAATCAGTTATCGAAGAGTGGGAAAGATGGCAGAGGAATAGGACGGGAAGATCACTTTCTCCCTCACAAATTCCTCAAAAGAACATTTCAGCGCCGAGCAAACTCCACAAAACAACTTCTGTAGGCTGGCAGAGGACATCAGGCAACCAGAAAAGCAGACCATTGTCTTCAAAAACAGGTAGGGAAAAATATAAAAGACCAAAAAGGAGACAAAAGAGGTGGGGAGGGAGCTCCGTCCTGGGAAGGGAAGCCCGTCCCGGGAAGGGAATTTTAAGAAGAGAGGTTTCCAAACACCAGGAAACACTCTCCCTGCTGAGTCTGTGGCGAGCCTTGGAAACACAGAGGGCAACATAACAGGAAGGAAAAATAGATAAATAATTAAAACCAACAGATTACAAGCCCAACAGTAACTCCCCCAGCGGAAAGGCAGCACAGACGCCTGCATCCGCCATTGGGAAGTGGGGGCAGGGCAGGGAAGCGCGGGAGGTGCGGGCTGCGGTGCTTTGTAAGAATCGGGCAGGAAGGCCCCACGCGCAACCAGAACGATCTAACTTGGGCTAGCAAACCAGACTGTGGGATAGCTACCACGCGAAAAGCTCGAACATAAGACACCGCCAGGACCGAGCACAGAACAAAGGACGGAACGGAAAAAGCTGGCTGCAGACCATCCCCCGCCGGGGACAGGCAGCCAGAGCCGTAAGGACTGGAAAGGGGCAATTGCAGACCCGGAGAGACTTTACTTACCTAACTGCAAGCAGGCTCCTTTGCTAAGACTTCTGGGGGTGCTGGACAGTCACAGTCTGCCTCACGGGGTGCACCAGCGGTCCACCCAGAGAGCTGAGCGGCAGCGGCGGAAAAGGTGACAAGCCTCGGCGATCGCGCTCGCCAAACTCCTGAGCTACTCGGACCTGGGAAGGGCACAAAGCGCAGTCCCAGCTGAATCTGTGCCTCTGAGGGCTGCCTGAGCGCCGAACCTGAGCGGCTTGGACCGGGGAAGTGCACACAGCCTAGGGCCGGCCCCAGACGGTTCCCGGCTGAGCATGGTAGAGCCGGAGCGGTTTGTGTGCCGCGAGAAAGGACAGGTCAAGTGGGGCTGAGATGTGGTGTGCACACGACAGTGCTGTTTGTTTGCAGCATCCCCCCTCCCCACAGCATGACTGAACTAGTGAGCCTAAAAAACCAGCAAACAGAAGAAGTTAAACAGAGGGAACCACCTTGGAAGTGAGCCCACACGGCCCATAACATCAGAGAAGGGCTAGATATATTTTTAATATTTTTAAAATCATTCCTTTTTTTTTTTTTTTGCTTTTTGCTTTTTTGTTTTTTTTTCTTTTTTTCTAGCTTTTTTTTAATTGTTAAGTCTTCTATTTCTCCTCTAATTTTTATTTCTATAACCTATTATTACTATTTTTTTTTTTTTAAGGCAAACATCATATATATTCTTTGGATGGTTGTTGGTGTGTTTTTTTTTTTTTCTTTTGTTTGTTTGTTTTTTAATAATTTTTTTTCTTTCTTCCTTTTTCCTTCTGCTTTTCTTTAATATTGTATCTTTGAAAATCCAACCTCTACTCTAGATTTTTAATCTTTGCTCTTAGGTTTTTGTTGTCAATTTTGTACATTTAAAAACCCAAATTTCACTACCCAAGTTTACCTGAGAGCGAGATTACTGGCTTGACCACTCTCTCCTCCTCTGGACTCTCCTTTTTCTCCACCAGGTGGCCTCTGTCTCTTTTCTCCCCCATCTCTTCTCTATCCAACTCTGTGAATCTTTATGTGTTCCAGACGGTAGAGAACAACTAAGGAACTGGTTACTGGCAGGATTTGTCTCTCTCCTACTCATTCCTCTCTCTTATCCTCCTGGTCACCTCTGTCTACTTCCTCCCTCTCCTCTTCCCCGTATAACTCTGTAAATACCTCTGAGTGGTCCAGACTATAGAGCGCACATAAGGAAGTGACTACTGACTAGCTTGCTCTCTCCTCTCTTGATCTCACCGCATCTCATTCCAGTTACCTCTAACTACCCCCTCCATCTTCTCTTCTCCTTGTAACTCAGTGAACCTCTCTGAGTGTCCCTCAATGTGGAGAAACTTTTCATCTTTAACCTAGATGTTTTATCATCGGTGCTGTATAGATGGAGAAGTCTAGAGGCTACTGTAAAAATAAAACTGAAAACCAGAAGCAGGAAGCTTAAATCCAAAGCCTGATAACATTAGAGAACTCTTGAATTCAGGGAACATTAAGCAATAGGAGCTCATCAAATGCCTTCATACCTACACCGAAACCAAGCTCCACCCAAGGGCCAACAAGTTCCAAAACAAGACATACCACGCAAATTCTCCAGCAACACAGGAACACTCCCCTGAGCTTCAATATACAGGCAGCTCAAAATTATCCCAAAACTTTTGATGTCTCATAACCCATTACGGGTCACTCCACTGCACTCCAGAGAGAAGAAACCCAGCTCCACCCACCAAAACTCCAACACAAGCCTCCCTAACCAGGAAACCTTGACAAGCTGCTGATAGAACCCCACCCAAAGTGAGGAAGCTCCATAATAAAGAGAACTCCACAAATTACCAGAATATAAAAAGGCCACCCCAAACGCAGCAATATAACCAAGATGAAGAGACAGAGGAATACACAGCAGGTAAAGGAACAGGAGAGTTGCCCACCAAACCAAACAAAAGAGGAAGAAGTAGGGAATCTACTGGAGAAGGAATTCTGAATATTGATAGTGAAAATGATCCAAAATCTTAAAATCAAAATGGAAACACAGATAAATAGCCTAGAGACAAGGATTGAGAAGATGCAAGAAAGGTTTAACAAGGACCTAGAAGAAATAAAAAAGAGTCAAAATATAATGAATAAGGCAATAAATGAGATCAGAAACACTCTGGAGGCAACAAATAGTACAATAATGGAGGCAGAAGATAGGATTAGTGAAATAGAAGATAGAATGGTAGAAATAAATGAATCAGAGAGGAAACAAGAAAAACGAATTAAAAGAAACGAGGACAATCTCAGAGACCTCCAGGACAATATGAAACGCTCCAACATTCGAATTATAGGAGTCCTAGAAGAAGAAGACAGAAAGAAAGATCATGAGAAAATCCTTGAGGAGATAATAGTTGAAAACTTCCCTAAAATGGGGAAGGAAATAATCACCCAAGTCCAAGAAACACAGAGAGTTCCAAATAGGATAAACCCAAGGCGAAACACCCCAAGACACATATTAATCAAATTAACAAAGATCAAACACAAAGAACAAATATTAAAAGCAGCAAGGGAAAAACAAAAAATAACACACAAGGGGATTCCCATTAGGATAACAGCTGATCTTTCAATAGAAACTCTTCAGGACAGGAGGGAATGGCAAGACATACTTAAAGTGATGAAAGACAATAAACTACAGCCCAGATTACTGTATCCAGCAAGGATCTCATTCAAATACGAAGGAGAAATCAAAAGCTTTACAGACAAGCAAAAGCTGAGAGAATTCAGCACCACCA
The DNA here is from genome assembly GCF_001704415.2 of Capra hircus. Lineage (NCBI taxonomy): Eukaryota > Metazoa > Chordata > Mammalia > Artiodactyla > Bovidae > Capra > Capra hircus. The sequence goes on along the minus strand of NC_030815.1, from coordinate 49,845,389 downwards.
AACCAGCTCTCCAACAAATTCTAAAGGATATCCTCTAGACAGGAAACATGAAAAGGGTGTATAAACCCAAACCCAAAACAATAAAGTAAATGGTAACGGGATCATACTTATGAATAATCACCTTAAACATAAATGGGTTGAACGCCCCAACCAAAAGACAAAGACTGGCCGAATGGATAAAAAAACAAGACCCCTCTATATGCTGCTTACAAGAGACCCACCTCAAAACAAGGGACACATACAGACTGAAAGTGAAGGGCTGGAAAAAGATATACCACGCAAATAGAGACCAACAGAAATCAGGAGTGGCAATACTCATATCCGATAAAATAGACTTTAAAACAAAGGCTGTGAAAAGAGACAAAGAAGGCCACTACATAATGATCAAAGGAACAATCCAAGAAGAAGATATAACAATTATAAATATATATGCACCCAATGTAGGAGCACCGCAATATGTAAGAGAAATGATAACAAGTTTGAAAGGGGAAATCAACAATAACACAATAATAGTAGGAGACTTTAATACCCCACTCACACCTATGGACAGATCAACTAAACAGAAAATTAACAAAGAAACACAAACTTTAAATGATACATTAGATCAGTTAGACCTAATTGATATCTATAGGACATTTCACCCCAAAACAATGAATTTCACCTTTTTTTCAAGTGCTCATGGAACCTTCTCCAGGATAGATCACATCCTGGGCCATAAATCTAAACTTGATAAATTCAAACAAATCGAAATCATTCCAAGCATCTTTTCTGACCATAATGCATTAAGATTAGATCTCAATTACAGGAGAAAAACTATTAAAAATTCCAACATATGGAGGTTGAACAACACACTTCTGAATAACCAACAAATCACAGAAGAAATCAAAAAAGAAATCAAAATATGCATAGAAACTAATGAAAATGAAAACACAACAACCCAAAACCTGTGGGACACTATAAAAGCAGTGCTAAGAGGAAAGTTCATAGCAATACAGGCATACCTCAAGAAACAAGAAAAAAGTCAAATAAATAACCTAACTCTACAACTAAAGCAACTAGAAAAGGAAGAGTTGGAGAACCCCAGAGTTAGTAGAAGGAAAGAAATCTTAAAAATTAGGGCAGAAATAAATGCAAAAGAAACAAAAGAGACCATAGCAAAAATCAACAAAGCCAAAAGCTGGTTCTTTGAAAGGATAAATAAAATTGACAAACCATTAGCCAGACTCATCAAGAAGCAAAGAGAGAAAAATCAAATCAATAAAATTAGAAATGAAAATGGAGAGATCACAACAGACAACACAGAAATACAAAGGATCATAAGAGACTACTATCAGCAATTGTATGCCAATAAAATGGACAACGTGGAAGAAATGGACAAATTCTTAGAAAAGTACAATTTTCCAAAACTGAACCAGGAAGAAATAGAGAATCTTAACAGACCCATCACAAGCACGGAAATTGAAACTGTAATCAGAAATCTTCCAGCAAACAAAAGCCCAGGTCCAGACAGCTTCACAGCTGAATTCTACCAAAAATTTCGAGAGGAGCTAACACCTATCCTCCTCAAACTCTTCCAGAAAATTGCAGAGGAAGGTAAACTTCCAAACTCATTCTATGAGGCCACCATCACCCTAATACCAAAACCTGACAAAGATGTCACAAAAAAAGAAAACTACAGGCCAATATCACTGATGAACATAGATGCAAAAATCCTCAACAAAATTCTAGCAATCAGAATCCAACAACACATTAAAAAGATCATACACCATGACCAAGTGGGCTTTATCCCAGGGATGCAAGGATTCTTCAATATCCGCAAATCAATCAATGTAATTCACCACATTAACAAATTGAAAAATAAAAACCATATGATTATCTCAATAGATGCAGAGAAGGCCTTTGACAAAATTCAACATCCATTTATGATAAAAACTCTCCAGAAAGCAGGAATAGAAGGAACATACCTCAACATAATAAAAGCTATCTATGACAAACCCACAGCAAACATTATCCTCAATGGTGAAAAATTGAAAGCATTTCCGCTAAAGTCAGGAACAAGACAAGGGTGTCCACTTTCACCGCTACTATTCAACATAGTTCTGGAAGTTTTGGCCACAGCAATTAGAGCAGAAAAAGAAATCAAAGGAATCCAAATTGGAAAAGAAGAAGTAAAACTCTCACTGTTTGCAGATGACATGATCCTCTACATGGAAAACCCTAAAGACTCCACCAGAAAATTACGAGAGCTAATCAATGAATATAGTAAAGTTGCAGGATATAAAATCAACACTCAGAAATCCCTTGCATTCCTATACAAGAATAATGAGAAAGTAGAAAAAGAAATTAAGGAAACAATTCCATTCACCATTGCAACGAAAAGAATAAAATACTTAGGAATATATCTACCTAAAGAAACTAAAGACCTATATATAGAAAACTATAAAACACTGATGAAAGAAATCAAAGAGGACACTAATAGATGGAGAAATATACCATGTTCATGGATCAGAAGAATCAATATAGTGAAAATGAGTATACTACCCAAAGCAATTTACAAATTCAATGCAATCCCTATCAAGCTACCAGCAACATTTTTCACAGAACTAGAACAAATAATTTCAAGATTTGTATGGAAATACAAAAAACCTCGAATAGCCAAAGCAATCTTGAGAAAGAAGAATGGAACTGGAGGAATCAACTTGCCTGACTTCAGGCTCTACTACAAAGCCACAGTCATCAAGACAGTATGGTACTGGCACAAAGACAGACATATAGATCAATGGAACAAAATAGAAAGCCCAGAGATAAACCCACACACATATGGACACCTTATCTTTGACAAAGGAGGCAAGAATATACAATGGAGTAAAGACAATCTCTTTAACAAGTGGTGCTGGGAAAACTGGTCAACCACTTGTAAAAGAATGAAACTAGATCACTTTCTAACACCCCACACAAAAATAAACTCAAAATGGATTAAAGATCTAAATGTAAGACCAGAAACTATAAAACTCCTAGAGGAGAACATAGGCAAAACACTCTCCGACATAAATCACAGCAGGATCCTCTATGATCCACCTCCCAGAATTCTGGAATTAAAAGCAAAAATAAACAAATGGGATCTAATTAAAATTAAAAGCTTCTGCACAACAAAGGAAAATATAAGCAAGGTGAAAAGACAGCCTTCTGAATGGGAGAAAATAATAGCAAATGAAGCAACTGACAAACAACTAATCTCAAAAATATACAAACAACTTATGCAGCTCAATTCCAGAAAAATAAACGACCCAATCAAAAAATGGGCCAAAGAACTAAATAGACATTTCTCCAAAGAAGACATACGGATGGCTAACAAACACATGAAAAGATGCTCAACATCACTCATTATTAGAGAAATGCAAATCAAAACCACAATGAGGTACCACTTCACACCAGTCAGAATGGCTGCGATCCAAAAATCTGCAAGCAATAAATGCTGGAGAGGGTGTGGAGAAAAGGGAACCCTCTTACACTGTTGGTGGGAATGCAAACTAGTACAGCCACTATGGAGAACAGTGTGGAGATTCCTTAAAAAATTGCAAATAGAACTGCCTTATGACCCAGCAATCCCACTGCTGGGCATACACACGGAGGAAACCAGAATTGAAAGAGACACATGTACCCCAATGTTCATCGCAGCACTGTTTATAATAGCTAGGACATGGAAACAACCTAGATGTCCACCAGCAGATGAATGGATAAGAAAGCAGTGGTACATATACACAATGGAGTATTACTCAGCCGTTAAAAAGAATTCATTTGAATCAGTTCTGATGAGATGGATGAAACTGGAGCCGATTATACAGAGTGAAGTAAGCCAGAAAGAAAAACACCAATACAGTATACTAACACATATATATGGAATTTAGGAAGATGGCAATGACGACCCTGTATGCAAGACAGGGAAAGAGACACAGATGTGTATAATGGACTTTTGGACTCAGAGGGAGAGGGAGAGGGTGGGATGATTTGGGAGAATGACATTCTAACATGTATACTATCATGTAAGAATTGAATTGCCAGTCTATGTCTGATGCAGGATACAGCATGCTTGGGGCTGGTGCATGGGGATGACCCAGAGAGATGTTATGGGGAGGGAGGTGGGAGGGGGGTTCATGTTTGGGAACGCATGTAAGAATTAAAGATTTTAAAATTAAAAAAAAAATCAGTTATCATTTAATGAGCTCCCCAAAGTAAAACCAATTAAGCATATTATTTCTCATATTCAAAATAATCCTATAAGATAATTATAAATATGCCCAATATACAAATGAGGAAAATAAGACTCAGTCAATGCCAAATATTCTAAAGCTTGTGTGGATCAAAATCAAGATTCAGTTCTACTTCTGTTTGTTTCCAGAGTCCTTATTTTCAGAATATTCTGGTTCTCATAGATCTTGTAGAAGATGGAAAGTTGTGGGGGAAGAAAGAGTGAATTATGTCATGAAAATGATAATGATATATTAAAGAAATCATTGAGCAAGCTTCTGCAATAATTCAAAGATCTGATAATCTCTTCTGGTGAGCTAATGAAGAGATTAAATATATGAGTGAGGAAGATTGGAAATATGTTAGAGCATTAATGAAAAGTGAAAAGGCTTCACTTGTGACCAAGGAATCCACTTGCAATGCAGGAGACCAGGGTTTGATCCCTGGGTTAGGAATATCCCCTGGAGAAGGGAAAGATACCCACACCAGTATTCTGGCCTGGAGAATTCCACGGTTGTATAGAAAAATGTAGCAGAATCTACACATAGAAGTGGAACAGTGGGTGAGGGATTGGAAATATTTTAGAGCATTAATGAAAGTGAAAGTGTAGTCATTCAGTCACGTTGGACTCTTTACGACCCGTGGACTATTGCCCTCCAAGCTCCTCTGTCCATGGAATTCTCTAGGCAAGAATACTGGAGTGTATTACCATTCTCTTCTCCAGGGGATCTTTCCAACCCAGTGATCCAACCTGGGTTTATCCCATTGCAGGCAGATTCTTTACTGTCTGAGACCAAGGGACTTTAATAGGGCATTAATGGGATTTCATGATTGTCTGGCTGTAGAAACTGAGAGAAGGAAAGCCAGGAATAACTCCAAGGTTTTTAGATTAGTCTGTGCCATAGGTACCATATTATTGCTATTAGAGACCCATCTAGATCCTTTTGGCATTCACCTCTTCACTCTAAAGTTGCCTTCTGGGATACCAGCAGCTCTGTACTCTTTTGTCTGAATATAAGAAAAACATCTTTATCTCACTTTGAGGGAAAGGAGGAAGTGCCAGAGCCTCAAGAAACAGCTCTCAACCAGTATCAATAAAGGAATTGGTGGGTTAGTATCCCAGTTTCTTTTGCTTCATTTTCAATGGCACCCTGGTGTTTGATACACTGGATCCCAGAGTCCCCTGGTGGGACTCAACTCCAGTTGCTGGCAGTGGTAACTGGCTTGACAGCAAACCCTTTATTGGTTATGTCTCCTTCTTGCCCATTTTTTCCCACTTTTTCTGATATTTCTTGGCATCACTTCCTAAGTAAACTGCTTGCACTTAAATCTTTGTTTCAGTGGTGGTGGTGATTTAGTTACTAAGTCCTGTCTGACTCTTGTGACCCCATGGACTGTAGCCTGCCAGGCTCCTCTGTCCATGGAATTTTCCAGGCAATAATACTAGAGTGGGTTGCCATTTCCTTCTCCAGGGGATCTTCCTAACCCAGGGATCTAACCCTGATTTTCTGCATTGCAGTCAGATTCTTTACTGATTGAGCTGCCAGTGAGTAACCAAATTTAAGACAGGTGTCAGTATCTTCAAAGGGAGAAGAAGACAACTAAGAAGAAGAATCTGAAGTACAGGAAAAGGACATAAATCTGGATTTGGTTGACCTCTTATTCTCAAATGCAATGCTTAGAATTAGAGAGGAGCAATGCCCATTCCTCTGGCACAGAAAAAGAAGGGGAGTGAAGGGAAGTGGTATTAAATGGAACTGTAAATAAAGAGAAAGCACATTTGTGGATTTTCCTTTCTGTGAAAAAGAAATACTTATGTGCCAAGTTTGAGATGATAAGAAATTAGATGGGGATTTTTGGAGAAACATGAGTGTACTCTTTCACTATGTAGAGAGAATAATTATGTGCGATGAGGGAGGGAGGCCAAGCTGATATCAGGAGGATTTTTTAAAATATTAAATGAATCTAGTCTTTTTGTTTTACTTTCAATTAGATTGATTTTATATTCCAATTTAGCAAAATTTAATATAATTTAATTTCACAATACTAAATTAAACATTTCTAATGTAAATTACCTCATTCTCAAGGACTTCATTGACTTTCTTTTTAATACAGTAAGAATTTATTATTATATTATTATTTAAAATTTTTATAAAAGTATTTTATGTAAGTAACATTGAGTTAAACATATAAGACTTGAAACTGAATATATCTGCACTTCCCAGTGACAATCAGTTATAAATGTTGTAATCATTTCTTCTGGATTTTAGCTACATATTTCTAAATGATGAGTATATTTCTACCTATAGTTTCCTTAGTTATAGACATTACCTATGTACTTTATATTGTAAACGATTTTTATTTACTTTACACCTTACTTGCCATTATCACTATGTACTGATATTTTTTGTTGTTAAATCGCTATTAGCTCCTTTCAGTTTTACAATTCTGATAGTGTTGATTACTGTTGAAGTATAATTCAATACTGTATTTATTTTCTTTCATAACTTTCATTTTTTGAGGTTAATAATTGCTTCAATATTTTATCTGCAACAACATTTGATACTTGATTAAATCCTCTAACTTGGCACAGTATCTCTTAATAGACATTTTTTTTAATTGGTCAAACCTTAACCTGGAGCTATCCTTATTGGAGTGCTCTAGTGGTTCTTCTAAGGTCCAGTTGATCTATATATCAGTTGTACAGCTGTCATCCTGGATCTTTATGTGGCTTTTATCAGTAATTCCTCCTCCTTTCTCCAGTGGTAAGTCCTCTGCTTTCTAGGTCCTATGTCTTATTCTTTCTTGGTTTTTGCTCTTGTTGAAGCATGTTTTTTTTCCCAAAAAACTATCCAAGAATGCATGAATGGGAAGTCTTTTTTTTGAGACTATGTGTAAATCAAAATGCCTTAGTTTTTGCCTCATATTTGATTAACTAACTAGACAGAAAATTCTCTATTGGTATGGTTTTAACTCAGCAGTCAAAATATATTGCTTTATTACCTTCTATATAACTTTACTATTAAAAGACTCATTATTTGTTTTTCATTTAAATTTTTATTGAAATACAGTTGATTTACAATATATTATATTAATTGGAGAAATTAAATATCACTGATTGTTATAATTTATTTATAACAAGTTGTTTCTCTTTATCAGTGGCATTTTAGTACTTTGATATTTTGTTTTCTTGTGATTCTTTTTCCTCAATAGCTCTTTGTTTTTCTCTGGTGTGCCTGTTTGCATGATGTCCTATTCTTGTTTTATAGATGCAGTGTTCAATATCTACGCTAGCTCCATGAGTATACTACTGAAAAGTTTTAGACCTATTTTCTGCTTCCTGGATTGTTTTTTTACTGACCTACTTTTTTTTTTTTTTTTTTTCATGAGTGAAGTAGGCCTTTCTTGTCGATCTCTACCTTCATATTAAAAGCTGTTTTCAGTGTCTTGTGTAGTACTTCATTGACATTTCAGAGGAATATAACACATTCTCTGTGTTTTTTGACAGAGTTTTGGCAATGATTTTCTGGTTGACTGTCCTAAGAGTTTGAAATCTGACTATATGCCCAGCTATTTATTTAGGGAATACACAGATGTCAGGATTTTAGGTCTTTTTTTCTGAGGTGATTTCTTTTTTCCTATAGAATCCCCCTGCCTCTTGCCTAAGGAAGTGTTTTGGTGCTCAGAAAGGAAGAGAACCAGATGTTTCATGATTTAGGGTGTAGAATTTTTCTAATTCTCTGTCTCTCTTTTTGTACAATACCTCACCTCTTTGTGCCTGGAGTTCCAATGTTCAGAACTGTTTGGTTCAATTTCAACAAGATTTCTGATCTATAAACGAGAAATGAACATTTCTCCAACTGCATAAGCTTGTAGATAGGAACTGAAGATTATTTGATGATGTTACAGACATTAAAATACCAATTTCCACCCATCTTACTCTTCCTTCAGTTGGTGTGCCACTAGTTTCTGAATAATATTTCAGAGCAAAGCAATCTCTATCTTGTCACTACCCACATAATTTCAAATATGAAAGTTAAATACGTCTCTCTTCTGTGAGTTTTTCAATTTGCCTTCTCTTTTTAACATTATATATTATGGTTTGGGTTAAGTATATTTGCTACTTTGCATTCATATTTGTTGTGATCTTTCAGTTATTTTCCAGAGAATGAGATAAGGGAAATGTCTCTACAGTTATCTTGTCTTAATAATTTTATCTGCTAGTTGTCAATATCATGCAGAGATATGTATATAAACATCACCATAGCTAACTAAATATACCATTCTTAAACAGAGTTGATGTGATGGACTTAGAGTTTTGGCATTAATAATAAGAAAAATTCAAGTTTCATTTTTAATGAGATATACCTGATGTGGGAATCATTATGGGGTGGTAGCAAAGGAATAAAATGATTATCATAGCATTTTTAGAACTTTTTACTGAGACTGGCAAGAAAGAGCTTATAGTGTTTCAGGTGTGAATAATTCCTCTGTTTACTGGCCATTTCTCTTTGGTTCGATATTTAAAATTACTTAACTTTTTTTTTTTTTTTTCTTAAATCAGGTGCACTAGGAGACCAGCATAGTGAAGATGGCATCCAGCATTTTTATTAACACTCATTAGTTGCCAAGTAAATGAGTTCAGTTGTATTAATTTCTATCCAAGTGAAATTTGCATATAAAGCTGTTTTTCATTTGAATTCAAAGATTGCTTGTTCTATATACTAACTTAAAATGCAAGGTAGAGAAAGAATATTTTCTTTTCCATTATCTATTGTTTTTCTTGAAATTAAAAAAAAGATTATGAAACAACTGGCAAAAATAAAGATAAAAGTATCTTTCAAATACTTATATTAAGAATGTGGTATATAGTTAAATGAATTAAAAAGAGAAAGATACTGACTCAAAAATTATCAAATATGCTTGCACAATGCATATGTTTTGGCTTGTAAAGTTAGAAAAAGCTTTTTTGCAAGATTATGGCATACTATAATAATGTAATTACATGTATTTACACTAATTATACACTTATATGTAATTATGCTAATTATGTAAATACATGACATTTGATAAAATATGACTTTGAAATTCACTCAATAAAAGCAGAATGAACTGGCTGGTAGAACCATGTGCCAATAATGAGGGAAGGAAAATGAAATGTCTTGCATAAATAATCTCTATGCTCTATTTTTTCTCTAAAACTTCTAATTATAAAATTTAACAATACAGCACAGAGCCATTGGCAATAGATTTGAAGTTGAGATCCTTATTTTTTTTGTTTAAGAAGATTTTCTCTTTTTCTCACAGCTTCAGGTTGGAGATTTCCTGAAAACAATGATTGTGATTAATTATTTTAAAGAAACTTATATGTAAATATAAATGAAAATGTGAGCCAACTGTTAATCTAAAGGATTAGCAATGACTAGACCATCATACTTCAACATCTGAAAAGACAGAAAGGACTTCTCACACTTCAATCTTTCCCTAATACCTTGTTCATCCATTCACTTGATCTCCACGTGAAGGGAGGAGGAACAGGATATAAACAATTGGTGGAAAACATATTTATATGTTATCGAGGTTTCTGAATAATATCCCTGCCATTTTTTTCAAAATTTGGAGATTAAAACAATGATGAAGATGAGGAAAAGTCCTCGATTCTATTACAGATAGCTCAGTATGTTCAGAACCTTTCTCTGTTCCCAGAGTTGTTATTCTCTGAGGATACTGGCAGTGGAGAAACTTCGTCAGAAACTAAGTTCAGAGTTGTGGTCATTCAGGGTAGGGACAAACATTTTAGGCACTTGTACTGTAGTCTGATGTCATTTTATTTGATCAACCATTAATAAGCATTTACTATGTGAAAAGTAGAAGCTCTCCCATTAAAGATCTTCCAGGATAATACTGATGGAAACAAACAACAACAACAAAAGAAAAAATCAACAGCTACAATTATAAGAATAAATAGCTCAGTCAGTCAGTTCAGTCACTCAGTCATGTCCAGCTCTTTGCGACTCCATGAATCTCAGCATGCCAGGCCTCCCTGTCCATTACCAACTCCCAGAGTTTACTCAAACTCATGTCCATCGATTCGGTGATCCCATCCAGCCATCTCATCCTCTGTCATCCCCTTCTCCTCCTGCCCCCAATCCCTCCCTAAATTGCTCAGATCAAGACAAATTAGGAGAGTAGCACTAACATATACGTACTTTCATGGTGGTCCAGTGGTAAAGAATCTGCCTGCTAACTCAGAGGACACACAGAGACAAAGGGTTTGATTCCTGCGTCTGGAAGATTCCTTTGACTTCCTGGTGGCTCAGACAGTAAAGAATCTGACTGCAATGCAAGAGACCCAGGGTAAACCCTTGGGTCAGGAAGATCCCCTGAAGAAGGGAATGGCTACCTACCCACTCCAGTATTCTTGCCTGGAGAATTCTATGGAGAATCCAGAGATGCCTGGTGGGCTACAGTCCATAGGGTCTCAAAGAGTCAGACAAAACTGAGCAACTAACACAACTAATGTGTAAAGAAGATAGCTAGTGGGAAGCTGCTATATAGCACAGGGAGCTCAGTGGTTCTCTGTGATGAGCTAGAGGGAGGGATGCAGGTTTGGGAGGGAGGCGCACAGGGAGGGGATATATGTATACATAGAGCTGATTCACTTTGTTGTACAGCAGAAACCATCACAGCATTGTAAAGCAATTATACTTCGATTCAGTTCAGTTCAGTCGCTCAGTCGTGTCCGACTCTTTGCGACCCCTTGAATCGCAGCACGCCAGGCCTCCCTGTCCATCACCAGCTCCCGGAGTTCACTCAGATTCACGTCCATCGAGTCAGTGATGCCATCCAGCCATCTCATCCTCTGTAGTCCCCTTCTCCTCCTGCCCCCAATCCCTCCCAGCATCAGACTCTTTTCCAATGAGTCAACTCTTCGCATGAGGTGGCCAAAGTACTGGAGTTTCAGCTTTAGCATCATTCATTCCAAAGAAATCCCAGGGCTAATCTCCTTCAGAATGGACTGGTTGGATCTCCTGCAGTCCAAGGGACTCTCAAGAGTCTTCTCCAACACCACAGTTCAAAAGCATCAATTCTTTGGTGCTCAGCCTTCTTCACAGTCCAAGTCTCACATCCATACATGACCACAGGAAAAACCATAGCCTTGACTAGATGGACCTTAGTCGGCAAAGTAATGTCTCTACTTTTGAATATACTTCGATTAAAAAATACAAAAAAAAATTTTTTTAAATGTTTCTAAACATGTTTTCTTTTTTTTTGCCTAAGCCACCAAAACAATGCAACACATTCAGTTCAGTTCAGTTCAGTTGTTCAGTTGTGTCCAACTCTTTGCGACCCCATGAACTGCAGCATGCCAGGCCTTCCTGTCCATCACCAACTCCCAGAGTTCACCCAAACTCAGGTCCATCGAGTCGGTGATGCCATCCAGCCATCTCATCCTCTGTCGTCCCCTTCTCCTCCTGCCCCCAATCCCTCCCAGAGTCTTTTCCAATGAGTCAACTCTTTGCATGAGGTGGACAAAGTACTGGAGTTTCAGCTTTAGCATCAGTCCTTCCAAAGAACACCCAGGACTGATCTCCTTTAGAATGGACTGGTTGGATCGCCTTGCAGTACAAGGGACTCTCCAGAGTCTTCTCCAACACCACACTTCAAAAACATCAATTCTTCAGCACTCAGCTTTTTTCACAGTCCAACTCTCACATCCATACAGGACCACTGGAAAAACCATAGCCTTGACTAGACAGACCTTTGTTGGCAAAATAATGTCTCTGCTTTTTAATATATTATCTAGGTTGGTCATAACTTTCCTTCCAAGGAGTAAGCATCTTTTAATTTCATGGCTGCAATCACCATCTGCAGTGATTTTGGAGCCCCCCAAAATACAGTCTGACACTGTTTCCACTCTTTCCCTATCTACTTCCCATGAAGTGATGGGACCAGATGCCATGATCTTCGTTTTCTGAATGTTGAGCTGTAAGCCAACTTTTTCACTCTCTTCTTTCACTTTCATCAAGAGGCTTTTGAGCTCCTCTTCACTTTCTGCCATAAGGGTGGTGTCATCTGCATATCTGAGGTTATTGATATTTCTCCCGGCAATCTTGATTCCAGCTCGTGCTTCATCCAGCCCAGCATTTCTTATGATGTACTCTGCATATAAGTTAAATAAGCAGGGTGACAATGTATAGCCTTGACATACTCTTTTTCCTATTTGGAACCAATCTGTTGTTCCCTGTCCAGTTCTAACTGTTGCTTCCTGACCTGCATACAGGTTTCTCAAGAGGCAGTTCAGGTGGTCTCGTATTTCCATCCGTTTCAAAATTTTCCACAGTTATTGTGATCCACACAGTCAAAGGCTTTGGCATAGTCAATAAAGCAGAAGTAGATGTTTTCTGGAACTCTCTTGCTGTTTCGATGATCCAGTGGATGTTGGCAATTTGATCTCTGGTTCCTCTGAGTTTTCTAAAACTAGCTTGAACATCTGGAAGTTCACGGTTCACATATTGCTGAAGCCTGGCTTGGAGAATTTTGAGCATTACTTTACTAGCATATGGGATGAGTGCAATTGTGTGGCAGTTTGAGCATTCTTTGGCATTGCCTTTCTTTGAGATTGGAATGAAAACGGACCTTTTCCAGTCCACATTACCTTTTGTGAAAGTTTATCTATGCTCCAGTCATTTTCAGTCTGATATATAATCTCTTGCAAGAGGGAGGGAAATTACAACTACTCTGAATAGATTTATTATTATTTTTTATTGGTGGCTGTTGTTGTTATTACTATTTTATATGTATATAATATATATATTTTTATTTATATTATATTTATTATATTTATATTATATATATTACTATATATATATATATATAATATTTACTTAAAAACTTGTTCCAGAACTGAGAAAATTTTGGTGCTTTGAACTAATTGTGTTGATGGCAGAGCATTTATTTTATAGACAAATACAAATGTTGGAGTTAGCAGGCTGGTTGAGAAATGATGTTTTATGAGAGCACCTTGATTACTGCATAAGCTATTTGAAACCTAATTATGGGCATTTAAATCTGTTGACCTTCCTTTAAATTTATTTATTTAAGACCTAAAATTGAACCCAAAAATGAAGGCTTGGGTTTCTGTCTCCCTGAGAAAAATCTGGTAAGAATGTATACATTTTATATGCTTCCCTTTAAACTTTAAGGAAGGCTGTGGAAACTGATTTATATTTTAGTACAAGCAGGTGTTAAAAATAGCAGCATCAATGTGTGTATAATCAGTATTTTTAAGAGCTATTCTAATATCTGTTCATCAGATATTTGGAACAGCAGTTTGATAATCAAAATGCTAATCTGCACATACCATTTGTAATGTAGTTGTGCCTGTAATAAATAATTCTTGAGGGCTAATATGTATTCCTTATGTTGCTGTTATTTGGATAGAAAGAAAAGAGCCTCTAAATTCTCTTATAAAATCAAAGAACCCATCTTCTTCTTGTTTGTATTCCTCTCTCATAAATCCTACCAAACAGATGTGTACACTTGTTGTCAGCTGTATTTGTCACTGTACAGGCTGTCTCTTGCCAGCTTGTCAGCATGTTGTTAGGCATGATTCATTGTGTGCTGTCGGTCCTGTAGTTTCTATACAAAGAAGCAAATCTGACTTCCAGGCCTGAATAAAGAACTCATCAGGGTGGTAATCAGTGATGTACAGAACTTATCTAGTCCAATGGAGCTTGACGCCTTCTAGATAACCCTTTGGTGAGTCAGTGCTCCAAGTTTGAACAATGTCGACTGAAAAGGAAAAAAAAAAAAAAGGCATTGAAGTATTTCTCAGACTAAAAAATAAAGTAAAATAAATGCATTGATATTTGGGGTATTCTTTAATAGAATGGTTATTCTTCTTAAATGTTCTTTATTAGTAGAATTAAATCTCCTGGGGCTATCAGAATGCTGAACTATTGCCCAATTACCACATCATAAAACTGCTCACAGAAGATGATGCATAGGACTGAAATAAATTGAGATTTCAAACTTTGTGTCACTTCATAAATCTAGCTCAAGCTGAACTCATCAACATAATCTAGTTCACCTAATGAGGATGATTTATACTAGAGCAAAATCACATTGGCTCCAGAAGTGGTGACAAAGGATGGGGTAGAAAGACACTGGTCGGGTGGAGGGTGGCAAAAACATAAAGCACACCAAAATCTCATTAATGCAGAAATGATCTCATTATGGACTTTTAGGCATAGGCTGCTTGGTTAGAAAATTTCAGTTATTCACTTGAAGCTTTTGAGTTGCTTTTTCCTTTTCTCCAAAATATCTAAAACCTTGTAATAATAAAATATTTTTACAACCTAAGAGAATGTGATATAAAATCATTCCTCTTTTGTGATTTTAGCTAAAAGTGAAATATCAGTGATCGGTGATAGGAATCTGGCATTAGTACTCTTGCCTGGAAAATTTTCTGCTAATTTAAAGAAATAATTATTCTAAAAATAAATAAAACTAATTCATGAAGAACAATTACCCTTTGTAAGAATACCCTTTCTATGTACATTATATATGTGTATGCCACTTTTATTCATAAATTTTTCTTACATTAATTCCCAAATAATAATTTTTTTTTTACTGTTTGTGCCAAACATTAATTATTAAAGATACAGTAACAAGCAAGATAGACATGATTTCTTCCCTCAGTAAACTTACATAGGATGAAGGGAAACATTTACATATTTATTATTTGATGTAATTTATTCATTTTATCGGAGAAGGCAATGGCACCCTACTCCAGTACTCTTGCCTGGAAAATTCCATGGACAGAGGAGCCTGGTAGGCTGCAGTCCATGGGGTCGCTAAGAGTCGGACACGACTGAGCAACTTCACTTTCACTTTTCAGTTTCAGCATTGGAGAAAGAAACGGCAACCCACTCCAGTGTTCTTGCCTGGAGAATCCCAGGGCCGGGGGAGCCTGGTGGGCTGCCGTCTATAGGGTCGCACAGAGTCGGACACGACTGAAGCGACTTAGCAGCAGCAGCAGCATTCATTTTATATATTTTGCTCTGTATATTATATGGAACATGAATGCATATCACATTATTTCTAGTTTAAATATGTTTTACTGAAGACCCATGGTGGTTATCTACCCAATAACACTTGAGACATACCATATTCATGTAATGTGAATGTACAACAGAAGACAGTGAATTGTATGAAATGAGTTTGTATGATAATATCAGTGCCATCAGATCTCAAGTTGCCTTCTTTCCATCATGATATCAGAGTCTTAAAAGCCTATGTTACATCCATATTTTGAATGCAGGGGAAGCAACTCTACGAATAAGTATAGATTTTATTTTTATTTTATGGAGGCCTATTATAATGACAGAAAGTCATTTTTGAATATGGCAAAGACTATATGGCAAGATTATTAAATATTTTTTCAGTCAGCTTTTTCACTGAACACCCCCCTGATATTTACTGCCAGTCGGCAAACTGCAGTCCTTCAGTATCTTGTGAGCTGTTTTCTCTCATCACTATGTACTGTCACCATAATGAGTTGAGTGAGGGTCTAAAACTACATCTAGTCTAACAGAAGCTTGAGTCTCATCGATAAAACAGTGAATGATGTTGAGGCTTAACAAATACCTTCACTGATGAGGAGTCCTTATCTTTCATAGGAGCCCATTTCCACCCCTGGAAAGAGCTAAAAATTTCTTTATTGTATTCAGATGAAATCTCTCTTCTTGTAGCTTCCATCCATTTTCCCCAGATCTGTCCATTGAGGCCTCTTTGAATAGGTATAAACAATATTCTTCTGATGAATGCGATTTAGAAAGCCACATGTTCTCTTTCACAGCACTTATAACTAGCAACTAACTAATTACATATGAAGTCATTGACTAAAAGGCTCTCTCCTAAAATCTTCTTTTTTTTCCAGCACTTTTACAATGAAAGCTCTTAATAAATATTTGTTGAATGAAGGGGTGTGAATGATGACATTCATAATCTATCTTGTCTTGTGTATTAGCTAGGGTAAACCAGAAGCAGTAACTATAATGAAAAAGTGTTGCCTAGACTTATTAAGGGAAAAATAGTAAGAGTGAGGGAAGTTGAACAAGGGGATGGGAAGCCAATTAAGAATGAGATCTCAGGCAAGGTCTTCTAAAAGGGGCAGATTCAGTATGACCCTGCAGGGCATGTCTACAATGTAAATTTCACTAAGAGTTGTGCATCCTGAAGCAAAGAGAGCTGACCTTGCATGTGTCAGTAATTAGTTAAAGGTCAAGACACCTAGGGGACAGTGGAAAGAAAAGTGAAAGTGAAGTTGCTCAGTTGTGTCCGACTCTTTGCGACCCCATAGTATGTAGCCCACCGGGCTCCTCCATCCATGGGATTTTCTAGGCAAGAATACTTGAATGCATTGCCATTTCCTTCTCCAGGGGATATTCCCAACCCAAGGATCAAACCCAGGTCTTCCGCATTACAGGCAGACTCTTTACTGTTTGAGCTACAGTACAGTGGAGTCCCAGGCAACTGCAGCCTTCTAAGTTTCAGAAGTAAAGAGCAAGGAGGTTTCATAGCTTCAGGGACACCTGCTGAAGAAAAGCTATAGGTATTGAGTATTAAAAGCAAAAACACACAGAAGGTGAGAGGGGGGAGTAAATGCAGGAAAGATAAAATTGATCCCCGGGAAATCTAGGTGGAATGTTAATATTATCACAACTGCTCTTGAGTATCATTCATAAGTTTGACATTCTAGTGCCCTTAACCATTTCATATTATGTGTTCAATTCACTTCTAACACAGCCTCTTCTCCGAGCTTCATTTTGTTACAGTTTAATCTTGATCAAAAAAATAAAACAGAAGTTAGTGTGAATTCTTCATGATCTGATCAAATTCTAGGCAAAATCCTTTTATCCTGGATATGAAAAACTTCTTCATTCAAATTCAACTATAGGTAAAACGTCACTTTCCTGAAAGGAAAGTGAGACCCATATAAAATTCTGAGATGAAAAAACTCAAGATGAGGCCTCTAAACAAAACTGAACAGAAACTACGTTTGAGAAACAGTGTGAGAAACTTTGTAACAAAAATCCTGGGGTTCTGGGGAATAGGACTCAGAAGAAAGAAAAACGGGGAAAAAAGAATTGGTCTGAGAAGCCATTTCAACTCCCATGATTACAAGTTCCTATAAAAGAAGTTTTAATCTACTGATTTCAAAACAGTCTGTGGCAAATTTGAAAGTAAATCCAGAAACTGAAACAAAACAAAACAACTACCACTGAAAACTTGACAGTTCTAATTTTCTGCTTTAGGGAGAAAAAAACAAAAAAGAGTTTAAAATGCCTGGCAGTTCCAAATAAAGTGCTATTGTTTCTAATATGGTACTTCAGATAATACAGACTGGGCTTCAGTTCTACCTAAATCTTTCTCAATTCCTTCTCTATCACTCTTCAGACTGTGAAGCCAGATTCTGCAAGGGACTAAAGAACACCAAGTGATAAGGGGAACGTTGCAGGGACTTGAAGTGACGATAGATGTAAGGATTTAAGGCTTCTTATTCCCAACATCAGATCTGCCTTTCTTGATGTATTTCTGGATTTTAGTTTAGGGGTCTGACTGAGACTTGAAAAAAAGACGGAAAGATGTGAAAAATAATGAAAGTAGCTCTCTAAACTTTTTATTCTCCCCTAAGGGGGGAAATTATTTCAAGATTATTCAATATTGAGAGCAGAAGATGCAGAGGAATGATTATTTTGTTTTGCTTTTTCCTTTTCTGTGACACTGTGAGTCCAATGGAGACATATTCTGAACTAAGAAAACAGAGGCCTACTGAAGATAAATGGAAAATTTACCCCAGATATGCATACTTAGTGAAGCAATGCATTGCTCCAAGATTCCATTTTCATGGCTACATTCAGTTGTTTAATTTTTGCAGAAAAAAATAAACAAATTTTCCACTAGGAACTATTATTAAGCTTTTGTCATTAAAAATAATATCAAAATGTTTTCCTGTGAATTGTATCTTGTAAAATATGTGTATATACACACACATAAATTTTTATCTCTTTTTAAGCAACTTTATATTAATTCTTATTTGACATAGTTGTGAGAATTTTGCATCTATTAATTCATTAAGTGTTTATATAAAATATTCACAGAGTGGTTAAGCAACTGACCCATGGTCACACTTTAGTAAGTGTTGAAGCTCAGACTTGGACTTGAAACTTCTGGCTCTAGAGTCATGATATTCTCTCTCTCCATATTATATTATATTAACTATCATGCTATACTACTTTGTATATTATATTTTAAAATGTCCCCCCAAAATACACTACATTATCAGTCATATCAAACCAGCAATGAATTTTGAGAGTAATTACTCCTTTACTTGCCTCTTCTTTTGCCCAAAATGACAAATATTTTCAGTTCTGTTATCCAGACTCAAAAATAAGTTGCAAACGAGAAACATGTGAACATATTGCAGAAACCAATTTTTAAAGATTCAAAAAAAGACCCTGTAGTTGATTTACCTTAAAGTTCTCATCTTACTAGGAGCTGAGAGGTAAATGTAATGGGTGAAGGCAATCACAAAGTACAAATTTCCAAAATAAAAACTCATGGAGCTATAATGTACATCATGGTGTCTATAGCTAATAGTGCTACTAAGTTGCTTCACTAAGTGACTGTGACCCTATGGACTGTAGCTGGCCAGGCTCCTCGGACCATGGGATTCTCCAGGAGAAAATACTGGAATGAGTTGCCATGCCCTCCTCCAGGGGATCTTCCTGTTAATAATACTGTATTGCATATTTAAAAGTTCCTAAGAGAGTAGTAGATCTTAAAAGTTCTCATCACGAGAAAAAGTTGTAACCACATATGATGATGGTATTAAGTAGATTATTGCAGTGATCATTTAACAAAATATACAAATATTGTATTATTACATTGTACACCTGCAGATAACTTAATGCTATATGTCAGCTATACCTTACATGCACGTAAACATTTTCATTTTATAGGTCAGAAAGATAGAGGTCCAGAAAAATGAAATGGTAGTTTATTATTTATAGGACAGACTATAAGAACTGTGTCTCTTGGCTCCCAAATGGCTGCTGTGTTTTACTTCTCAAAAACATGTCAGACCACAAAGCAAAACACAAATAAGAATAAACAATTGAAATTATAATCTGATCTCTAAAAGTCTGCTTTTTAAATTACCATCTTTATTCTTAATTATCACTGTCTACTTTGAACTGTGTATTCTTCATCATTCCCAACTCAGAAACTGAGTCAGTAATCTAGTCTCTCACATATTTATAGCCATATTTGATGCACTTCATAAATAAGTTTAGGTATGTGGTATGGAGCATCTACGTCCAGGTAGTATAGTGTGGCCTCTGAAACCTAAAAGGTCCAACTGAGAAAAAATGGAAAAGCTGGAAGAAATTGTTAAAAAGAATAATGGCACCAAAGAGCTGTTCAAGTAATGAGGACCAGAGACTTTTCCAGAGCAGAAGATTACTACTAGGAGTCATGGGATGGGGAAACCACAAAATGTTGGTGGACTCATGGGGCTGGAGTGACAGAATTGGTGACTTCAGAGGGCTCAAATAAATAGCAGTGTTTTGCCTTGATGCATTTGCCAGATTTTGAAGCTGCAGAGTAGAAGATAGAGTGCTGGAAAGGCAAAGTCACCATAATGAAAAAAATCCCACAGAACGGGAGGAAATACTTGCAATTCGTATAGTTCACAAGGTACTTCTACCAAACTACATATTAAACTTCTGCCAATCAAGAAATAAAAGACAGACAATGCAAAAGTTTAAAAAAATCACAAGGAAAAGAACACCCAAAGACACGTAAAATAAAACCACAATTTTATCCAGTGCTACTATATTTCACCAGAATGACTAAAATGAAAGGAAATATTGAGAGTTAGCAAGAATATGAAGTCACTGGGATACTTATCTATTGCCATATGGAGTTTAAATTGGTACAACATGGTGGAAAGATTGGCATTATCTTCTAAATCTTTTTAAATCACTGTGTCTATTTTGTAAAAATTCATTGACCTGTGCCCTTTCATTTTATGCCATTTTCAGTCTGTATTATAGTTCAGCGAAAGCATTGCAAAATATGAAGTGTGTAAATGTAGATAAGCCTGCCTTCTCCTATATTACCAGTAATTTAAAATCATTGCTACATTCACTAGTGAATTACTTGAAAACATATTTCTTGGGATCCTCGACCATATTTAGAGTACAAATATTAGTATAATTTGTTAGATTAAAGCTATTTAACCTAAATTAGTCATGATGGTTTATAAAATGTCACATGTATTGATTTTGATTGAAAACAAAGACTGGCCTGTAATTCCTAATTGATGAAAGGCAATTTTACCTAAGATTGCAAATATCCCTTTAAATATCACCTTGGCCAAGCATAGTAGATCTTTGGTCTCTCTGGCTCTGATACCCATAGTTACTATCATTATCAATATTCCCTGAAGGTCAGTGACACATACTGACTTATGATTTTGTTGAGGCAGAGATTTAAACCTTCTTGGCCTGGTGTACCAGTCACTCAAACACCTATTGATATGTTTGTTATCTCCTTCAGGTTATCCAGCTTTGATAGCACAAGGTAGTTTTGTGTGTATTCAAACATTATCCATAATATGTAAATTATTTACAAACTTTCTCATTACAATATCACAGTTTGTAATGATGTACCTAGTAAATTAGTTGATTAATGCCTACTTCCCCATTAACTTCCATGAAGACAGGCATAATGTCTTTTATTTTTAATTGGCAGCAATTTTACCATTAACAACTAGCAGAATGTTTGGTTCATCGATTAATGAATGGGTAAATTATAAGGCAAATAGCAATTCTCAACTTTGGGGCTACTCAAAGATTTCAGCATTCATTTATTGAAAAACAGATATTTC
The DNA here is from genome assembly GCF_001704415.2 of Capra hircus. Taxonomy (NCBI): domain Eukaryota; kingdom Metazoa; phylum Chordata; class Mammalia; order Artiodactyla; family Bovidae; genus Capra; species Capra hircus. The sequence goes on along the minus strand of NC_030815.1, from coordinate 49,824,181 downwards.
AATAATAGATATCCCCAAAAATCTACTTGTTGGTTTGGTAGCATGACAGTGATAAAGACAGATTGTCACTGACATCTTATTTTCCTCTGACTAGAAATCCAGATCATTTCTAAAGAGTTAAAAAAGGGATCTGGGTTAAATCAAATCCACCAAATTATTCAATATGTATGATGTATTTGACTTACTTTTTGTGCCAGTAATTCAAAAAAAGAATTTCAGTATGTAATATATAACTGTAAGCCTTTAATAAGCTCATACTTAGTTAATACAGAATTAGTATATAATGTCTCTATCTTATATACATATCCATGTGACCTTTGCTAATGATTCCTGATTCACCTGAAGGCAATTGGGTGAGAGGTTCAAGATAACTTGTCTCATTGATTGACATATCAAGAACTGCCTTTTTACTGTGAGTCTTGCTGAACTTCTCATTTTCAAAGTAATTCTCCTCAGGGCATGGTACCTGGCCATCATCCCCAGGAAACTTTTAAAAAATATAAGTGAAACTCAGGAGTCCCACTTCTAGGAACTCTGGGGATAAGATTCTATTTTAATAAGACCTCTTGGTGAAAAAAGTACTAATATAAAGCAACTTGGTTCTATGAATTCCTGATCAGATAATGAATACTGTTGTTGTTGTTCAGTTGCTCAGTAGTGTCCAACTCTTTGCAACCCCCTGGACTGCAGCATGCCAAGCTTTCCTTTAGCACCATCTCCCAGAGTTTGCTCAAACTCATGTTTGTTAAGTCAGTGATGCCATCCAATCATCTCATCCTTTGGCATCCCCTTCTACTCCTGTCTCAGCATCAAGGTCTTTTCCAATGAGTTGGCTCTTCGCATCAGGTGGCTAAAGTATTGGAGTTTCAGCTTCAGCATCAATCCTTCCAGTGAATATTCAGGACTGATTTCCTTTAGGACGGACGGGTTGGATCACCATGCTGTCTAACAGACTCTCAAGAGTATTCTCCAATGCTGTATTTTGAAAGCATCAATTCTTTGGTGCTTAGCTTTATTTTATGGTCCAACTCTCACATCTGTACATGACTACTGGGAAAGACATAGCTTTGACCATAGGGACCTTTGTAGGCAAAGTAATGTCTCTGCTTTTTAAAAAATATATTGTTTAGTTTTCTCATAACTTTTCTTCCAAAGAGCAAGGTTGTAGAGATTTCTTTTTTAAATTTTAGCAGTAGCCATTTCATATACATAGTGTGTATTCTTTAGGAGTTTTTATTGCCCCACAAAAGGCTTGGCTGATGTGGAATAGAAATAAAATATCATTGTAAAATTCTCTTAATTTGTTCAAGATATGGCCTGTCCGTATTTAAGTCTTGAGGATTGATTTCTTAATGAATATATAAAATAACCCTTTAGAGGCTAATTATCATATGTCCAACTATGAATCACCTTCATTAAAAATTCCTATGACAAGGCCACACCCTATACCATTCAGAATTTCAGAGACTTGGATCAGACTGGGAAGGGAGAGGTGAAAGGGTGGTATGTGAAAGCTCTCTAGGTTTCAATACAAGACCAAATTGAAACCAAAAAACCAGAGCAGTGATTCTCAAAGTATTGTACTTAGACCAGCAGCATCAATATCACATAGAGCATGTTAGAAATGCAGATTATAGCATCCTACTAAAATTTAAGTTCTCACACACTAAAGACCTACTAAATCAATAGCTCTAGTAATAATCCATCTCATTGATATCAATAACCTCAGATATGCAGATGACACCACCCTTGTGGCAGAAAGCAAAGAAGAACTAAAGAGCCTCTTGATGAAAGTGAAAGAGGAGAGTGAAAAACTTGGCTTAAAACTCAACATTCAGAAAACTAAGATCATGGCATCTGGTCCCATCACTTCATGGCAAATAGATGGGAAAACAATGGAAACAGTGAGACTTTATTTTGGGGGGCTCCAAAATCACAGCAGGCGGTGACTGCAGCCATGAAATTAAAAGATTCTTACTCCTTGGAAGGAAAGCGATGATCAACCTAGACCACATATTAAAAAGCAGGGACATTACTTTGCCAACAAAAGTCCATCTAGTCATAGCTATGGTTTTTCCAGTAGTGACATATGGATGTGAGAGTTGGACCAAAAAGAAAGCTGAATGCTGAAGAATTGATGCTTTTGAACTGTAGAGTTGGAGAAGACTCTTGAGAGTCCCTTGGACTGCAAGGAGATCCAACCAGTCCATCCTAAAGGAAATCAGTCCTGAATATTCATTCAAAAGAATGATGCTGAAGCTGAAACTCCAATACTTTGGCCACCTGCTGCAAAGAACTGAATTATTTGAAAAGACCCTTATGCTGGGAAAGATTGGAGGCAGGAGGAGAAGGCGATGACAGAGGATGAGATGGTTGGATGGCATCACCAACTCAATGGACATGAGTTTGCGTAGACTACAGGAGTTGGTGATGGACAGGGAAGCCTGGTGTGCTGCAGTCCATGGGGTTGCAAAGAATCGGATACGACTGACTGAACCAAACTACTTCCTCTGTAGTGTTTTAATAAGCCCTCTAAGTATTTTGATGCACTCTCAAGTTTAATAATTACTAAATTATAGTATCACACACCTTATTGGAGAAACAAATGGTAATCCACTCTAGTATTCTTGCCTGGAGAATTCCATGGATGGGGGAGCCTGACGGGCTACACAGTCCATGGGTTCGCAAAGAGTCAGAGATGACTGAGCAACTTTCACTTCACGTCATACCGTCTGCTCAGTATGGAATAAACTATGAAATGGTGAAGGTATAACTAAAGACCTTGAACTTTGTAAACTCCTAAGTATTTTCAGGGTAAATAAATATATCTGTATGAAATCTGTACAATTGTCACCATCAGTAATTGATAGTCATTAAAGGCACTCACTGCTCATGAAATGCTTGTTGACTTGAAAGCCTCCTTAGAGATGAAATCTTGAGGAAGGTTCTTTCACTGATCTGAAGTCTCTCTACTATAGAAAACCTGATTGCTGAAAGAAAACATGCTGCTATTTGTAGTCATCTGTATAGTTCATTAACCTTTGGAAATTCATCTCAATTGCAGCATCTGATGTTAGTGAGTTCTTACAACAGGATTAGCCACCATGCTTCTCAGGGGGAACTCAGGACATGTATGAAAGTGTCCATGTAATGGATCTCTAGTGTGTTTCAACATCTGCTCACTGGGAGTTCAGAGGGCTTACACTGAAGGGTCTGTGAGGTTAAATGTTTCAACCCTCTCGCAATTGGAAAGCTAGTAGAATTCGGATATAAAATCGTCATAATTTGAAAAATGAGTGGAGATAATTTTCCTACTTGGAAAACTCAAATATCATTACCATAAATAATTTTAAAACTAAAATTCCTATATGACAAATACTTTCCAAGCTAAAAGTTCATAATCTGGTATTTTATCTACTTTATTAACACATTAACATAAGAAACAAATACCTATCAAGCACATATACATATATATACTTACATATATGTTTATTATATGCACATATATATGTTTGTGCCTATATGGGTGTATGTATATATAGATATGATATACATACTATATGTATATGTTATATATGTACACATATATATATCTCCTAAACTGTAGCATATCAATACAATTTAAGTGGAAAATCTTAGGTTACAGAGATTAATTCCATCCAGCAGCTTTAAAGGGAACTGCTTGACTAAGGATACATTTGCTTTGGGTTTTGAAACGTGATAATGTGGAGAGAGAGCAAAAAGATACGAGAGATACATGGAGAGAATACAATATATAGTACATTACAGACTAGTTTAAAAAAAAAAAACCTTTCAGCAATGTATTGATGCCAATATCATTGAAGCATTTAATGATCAGGTCAAAACCCTTGTACTTTATTCTCTATGCAGAGAACTTTTTTTTTCAATAAGGAATTAATATGATCAGAAGTACTCTGCAAGAATACTGTTGTGAAAGGATCTTGTAATTAGATTAATGTTATTAATATAATAAGAGAGAGGAGAGAAATGGATTCATAGAGATCAGTCAAAGGAGTTGAAAGGTTTAAAGGACTTGGCTTGAGTAATATTTTTGAGTGGTGATAATGAGTTAGATTTTTAACAAGATGGAATGGCTTGAAATGGGAAATCTGGGTGTTGTTAGGGGCAAGAGTGATGAGTAAGCTTCAGTTATTTGGAAAGGTAAATGGGACAATAAAAGAAGCAGAGCAAGGGTGAGGTCAGCTTGCAAGGGCATACTGTCAGCAACATGCATGTAATGAATTTAAAGTACTGATGGGACAAGTTGAAAGTGGAATGCTGAAATTCAGGGTGGATTCGATTTTTGTTATCTGTTTCGATTTTGTTTTGTTGTTGTTGTTCAGGTGCCCAGTCATGTCCTACTCTTTTTGACCCCATGGATTGTAATACACCAGGCCTCCCTGTCTCTTATCATCTTCCCAAGTTTGCGCAAGTCCATGTCCACCGCATTGGTGACTTTGTTTATGTGATGGTAATTGCTGAGTCCTTGGGTTTGCCACACTGCGAAAGGCAGGTTTGAAAGCTCAGTTTTTAAGACTGAACGAATATGAGGCAGCAAATGAGATGGATAAAGCTGATCAAAAAAGTAGGGAAGAAAAAAAGGGGAATCAGGATCAATGGGACAAAGTAAGAGACAGATTCTAATATCAAGATGATAGTATACAAGAAAAAGTTCTGAAGTTATGATCAGAAAGAGTTACACTACAAGAAGATATTAGATTTCAGAAATCATCGACAGACTGCACTAATGTTTTGCCTGGATCTGTGAAGTCAAAAGATAGTTGACAGAAAATTGACTGATTTATAGGTTAAAAAAAAAGGAGTGTAAAATATAATTTTAAGAAGTTTGTTGGGAGAAGATTTCTTGAAAATGAAAAAGAATAAATGAAATAATTCTACGAATGAGATTTTGTGAGCTTTTAAAATTTGTTGTTTTTCTTCATTTTATCAATAATGATTGTAAAAATTATTTTAATGCTGTGTCATTCAGGAGATATTTATATGTACATTTATAATAATATACATTTCACAAAGATCAGAAACCACAGCAGAATGAAGTAGCTGATATAAAATGTATTGTGGGTTAGAAAAAATAAAAAATATTTTAAAGGATGTTATTCGGGTCAATTGACAAAATTGTAATAAAATGGTAAATTAGGTAAATATCATGTCAATTTTAACTGTTATTGAAACTGATAAGTATATTGTGTAATATAAGAGTAATTTCTTATTCTTAAGAAATACCTCAGAAATAGTTAGGGATAAATAAGGGTGGCTCAGTGGTAAAGAATTCGCCTGCCATGCAAGAGACTTGGGTTCAACCCCTGGGTCAGGAATACCAGTTGGAGAAAGAAATAGCAACATGCTCCAGTATCTTTGCGTGGAAAATGCCATGGACAGAGGCAGCCTGGCAGGGTACAGTCCATGGGATCCCAAAAGAGTTGAACACAACTTAGTGACTAAACAATGACAACAAAATGGCCATGATGTATAGAATTTTATTCCAACATGTCTCTGAAAAAAAAACATTTTATATTTTATATATTTTATATATTTATTCCATGGATTTATTTCATTTGAGAGAGAAACAGAGGGAGATTGAGAGCAAATAAATTAAGAGATGCTTGCTCCTTGGAAGAAAGCTATGACAAACCTAGACAACTATTAGAAAGCAGAGACATCACTTTGCCAACAAAACGTCTGTCTAGTCAAAGCTGTGGGTTTTTCCAGTAGTCATGTACAGATATTGAGAGTTGGACCATAAAGAAGACTGAGCACTGAAGAATTGATGCTTTCAAACTGTGGTGCTAGAGAAGACTTTTGAGAGTCCCTTGGACAGCAAGGAGAATGAATCAGTCAATCCTAAAGGAAATCAACCCTGAATATCCATTGGAAGGACTGATGCTGAAGCTGGAGCTCCAATATTTTGGCCACCTGAGTCGAAGAGCTGACTTATTGGAAAAGACCTTGATGCTGGAAAAGATTGAAGGCAGGAGGAGAAGGGGATGACAGAGGATGAGGTGATTGGATGGCATCATTGATTTAATGGACATGAATTTGAGCAAATAGGAGATGGTGAAGGACAGGGAAGCCTGGTGTGCTGCAATTCATGGGGTTGCAAAGAGCTGGACATGGCTAAGTGACTGAACAACAAAGTAGAGCAAATGGAGTAAAATATTTATAATAGGTCATTAGTAAAGGTCTTCTTTGTACTTTTTTTGTTCTTGCACTTTTGCTGCAAATTGAAATTATTTTCAAATGAAATAATAAAACATACAAAAGAACCCAAATTGTGTGGTTGAAATTCAAGACTCAAAGCTGAAGTGATATAGAAGTGATCTCTTGTGTCCTTAAAACATTTCTTTCAGGCAGTACTGCTAAATGGTTCATTCTTCCTCAAAAAGTCATTTGTTCCTGAAAAATCTCTTGAATAACATATACTTTTAAGTAAATAATGTCATTATAATTTTTACAATGAAGACAGTTTTTAACATGTTCTGGAATTTACAAATTGACATCCATTATAGTAAGGGACATACATGAGAGCAACTTGGCAATTAATAAGAGTTATAGTATTTTAATGAAGTCATTTTTTCTAATTAATTTTGTTATGTCTCTTTATCAGTTCTCTTAAAACTTGTTATTGTTTATTGCACATAAATTTGATTGACAAGTTAACATAATATAGGATATGATGCCATCTATTACCGCTGCTGCAAAAATTGCAATTCATGAGTTCTCTAAGGTAATTGCATGCAATATATGCAGCTACCCTAGAGAAAGGCAACTATACTGTGACTCTAGATTCAAGGAGTTCAATTGCTCCATTAGATGTGATGAAATTTCCAGCAGGAAGTGCAAGTGATACCTGGAACTTCTTGTTAAGTCAGATTCTTTTTACTCCAGTAGATATGCTGTGGAATCTGACTATATGCATTTATTTTCATGTTCTAAAATAATTTACATTAATACATCCAGTGTATTTTCCAAAAGCAAGATAAAGAAGATATCAATTTACTATGAGTATATATGGACATATCCCATGTTAATTTTGAAAACAAGAAAAATAACAAGGAATGGCCTCATCAGGTAAAATGTTTTTCTTTTTTATTTGTTCATCTCACTTTCTTATTAATAATGGTTAGAACATATGTTTTCAATTGTTTCTCACAGGTTTTCCCTTACACATTAGCTGTGAGCTACCCAGTTTACTTAAAAATGGATGAGTGAGGTAAAGTGTGAGAACATTTAGTGTATAATCTTATAAAACAAATTAACTGCAATTTATGATATAAAAATCATTAACACTACATAATTTATGTGTTTCTATATGAATGAATACTTTTGACTCATAGACTCAGAATGCAAAGCGGTTAGAATGTAGAGTGTACTCTTGTACATTTCTAACAACTCACTGATTCAGAAGGCAAAATATGTTCTTATTGTATAACTGAATGATCTTGCAGGTTTACCTAACAATCAAAATATTTCTGATTGTAACTTCCCCAATTGGTTTTAATTTTACACTTAAGATTTACTTAAAGTTATTCTATTCAATCATCCACATGTCAAAGTCTTACATATTTCATTACAACTTTTCAGTTCAGTTCAGTTCAGTTGCTCAGTTGTGTCTGACTCTTTGCGACCCCATGAATCGGAGCACGCCAGGCCTCCCTGTCCATCACCAAGACCCGGAGTTCTCTCAGACTCACGTCCATCGAATCAGTGATGCCATCCAGGCATCTCATTCTCTGTCATCCCCTTCTCCTCCTGCCCCCAGTCCCTCCCAGCATCAGACTCTTTTCCAATGAGTCAACTCTTCGCATGAGGTGGCCAAAGTACTGGAGCTTCAGCTTTAGCATCATTCATTCCAAAGAAATCCCAGGGCTCATCTCCTTCACAATGGACTGGTTGGATCTCCTTGCAGTCCAAGGGACTCTCAAGAGTCTTCTCCAACACCACAGTTCTAAAGCATCAATTCTTTGGCACTCAGCTTTCTTCACAGTCCAACTCTCACATCCATACATGACCACAGGAAAAACCATAGCCTTGACTAGACAGACCTTTGTTGGCAAAGTAATGTCTCTGATTGTCAGTATGCTATCTAGGTTGGACATAACTTTTCTTCCAAGGAGTAAGCATCTCTTAATTTCATGGCTGCAGTCACCATCTGCAGTGATTTTGAAGCAAAAAAAATAAAGTCTGACATTGTTTCCCCTGTTTCCCCATCTATTTCCCATGAAGTGATGGGACTGGATGCCATGATCTTCATTTTCTGAATGTTGAGCTTTAAGCCAGCTTTTTCACTCTCCACTTTCGCTTTCATCAAGAGGCTTTTTAGCTCCTCTTCACTTTCTGCCATAAGGGTGGTGTCATCTGCATATCTGAGGTTACTGATATTTCTCCCAGCAATCTTGATTCCAGCTTGTGCTTCTTCCAGCCCAACATTTCTCATGATGTACTCTGCATATAAGTTAAATAAGCAGGGTGACAATATACAGACTTTATGTACTCCTTTTCCTATTTGGAACCGGTCTTTTGTTTCATGTCCAGTTCTAACTGATGCTTCCTGACCTGCATACAGATTTCTCAGGAGGCAGGTTAGGTGGTCTGGTATTCCCATCTCTTTCAGAATTTTCCACAGTTGATTGTGATCCACACAGTCAAAGGCTTTGGCATAGTCAATAAAGCAGAAATAGATGTTTTTCTGGAACTCTCTTGCTTTTTCGATGATCCAGCAGATGTTGGCAATTTGATCTCTGGTTCCTCTGCCTTTTCTAAACCAGGTTGAACATCTGGAAGTTCACAGTTCACGTATTGCTGAAGCCTGGCTTGGAGAATTTAACATTTACCAGCATTTTTTTTTCAATTTAGGGTAATTATTGTATAAACTATAATAAATTTAATTTAGACATATTTAACTATGAAATATTTCAGATCTATAGAAAAGTTCAAAAAATTTAATGCATACTTGTATAGCTACCATCAAGATTTAACAAATGTTAAATATTCTTACACATGGACATCACCAGATGACAGATGGTCAATTCAGAAATCAGGCTGCTTATATTCTTTGCAGCCAAAGATGGAGAAGCTCTATACAGTCAACAAAAACAAGACCAGGAGCTGACTGTGGCTCAGAACATAAGCTCCTTATTGCCAAATTCAGACTTAATTTAAGATAGTAGGGAAAACCACTAGACCATTCAGGTATGACCTAAATCAAATCCCTTATGATTACACAGGGGAAGTGAGAAATAGATTTAAGGGACTAGATCTGATAGATAGAGTGCCTGATGAACTATGAACTGAGGTTTGTGACACTGTACAGGAGACAGGGATCAAGACCATCCCCATGGAAAAGAAATGCAAAAAAGCAAAATGGCTGTCTGGGGAGGCCTTACAAATAGCTGTGAAAAGAAGAGAAGTGAAACAGACTGGTTTCAAATAGGAAAAGGAGTACATCAAGGCTGTATATTGTCACCCTGCTTATTTAACCTATATGCAGAGTACATCATGAGAAACGCTGGGCTAGAAGAAGCACAAGCTGGAAACAAGATTGCCGGGAGAAATATCAATAACCTCAGATATGCAGATGACACCACTCTAACGGCAGAAAGTGAAGAGGAACTAAAAAGCCTCTTGATGAAAGTGAAAGAGGAGAGTGAAAAAGTTGGCTTAAAGCTCAACATTCAGAAAATGTAGATCATGGCATCCGGTCCCATCACTTCATGGGGAATAGATGGGGAAACAGTGGAAACAGTGCCAGACTTCATTTTTTTGGGCTTCAAAATCACTGCAGATGGTGACTGCAGCCATGAAATTAAGAGACGCTTACTCCTTGGAAGAAAAGTTATGACCAACCTAGATAGCATATTCAAAAGCAGAGACATTACTTTGCCAACAAAGGTCCGTCTAGTCAAGGCTATGGTTTTCCTGTGGTCATGTATGGATGTGAGAGTTGGACTGTGAAGAAAGCTGAGTGCTGAAGAATTGATGCTTTTGAACTGTGGTGTTGGAGAAGACTCTTGAGAGTCCCTTGGACTGCAAGGAGATCCAACCAGTCCATTGTGAAGGAGATCAGTTCTGGGATTTCTTTGGAGGGAATGATGCTAAAGCTGAACCTCCTGTACTTTGGCCACCTCATGCGAAGAGTTGACTCATTGGAAAAGAGTCTGATGCTGGGAGGGATTGGGGGCAGGAGGAGAAGGGAATGACAGAGAATGAGATGCCTGGATGGCATCCCTGACTCGATGGACATGAGTTTGGGTGAACTCCAGGAGTTGGTGATGGACAGGGAGGCCTGGCATCCTGCAATTCATGGGGTCGCAAAGAGTCAGACACGACTGAGCGAGTGAACTGAACGAACTGAACTGAACTGAAATGTTCTTATGTTCTTCTGAAAATGAAACAACACAGATATAAGAGAAGCCCCTTTTTAACCTTTTCTAATTCTATTGTCTTTCTTCTCTCCTTTGCTACATGAGGTAATCACTATCCTTCTGTGTTGTTAAACTTTTACCGCACACACTTAGGTCTATATATAGTAAACGGTACCTATGTTGTCTTAGCTAATATTTTTAGTTCCCCTCGTATCATTGGACCATTGACAAAGTTTTCTTTCTCATCTTTGTTTTTCAGATTCTTCTGTTAAAATGGACATGTTGACACAGGGAGAAAGGGAAACATGGGAGGAATTGGGAGATCGGGATATATACGTGTGTGCATATATATATACATATATATACACATATACATACATATATATGTGATTCATATACACTACCATGTGTAAAATAGATAGCTAGTGGGAAGAAAGCTGCTATAAATCACAGTAAGCTCAGTTCATTGCTGTGTGATGACCTAGAAGGGTGGGATGAGGGTGAGGTGAGAGGGAGGTCCAAGAGGGAGGGGTTATATGTATGCATATGACTGATTCACTTGATTGTACAGCAGAAACTAACATAACATTGTAAAGCAATTATATTCCAATTTAAAAAATGGAATTTCTTCTCAATTTTGTCAGATGCAATATAAACCTTAATAACAAAAAATGATGATTACCAATGACTAGGTTCTATCCATGCCTATGTATCTATATGCCTATTTCTCCATGGAGAGTGTTTTGTTGAGTGTACTGAATGGCAGGGAGTGACTCATTTATTTCTGTCTCTTTTATTTAACACAGATTAGGTAGTTTGAAATGTTGATTTGAAGTGCAATTTATAGTACAACCTTTGCTGTACTAAGAACTGATCTAAGGTCCAGTACTATTTGTCACAGTAAGCTGCAAACATAATTTCTTTGTATAGTGGAGAAAGACTACAGTCTAATGCTAAAGATAATTCAAAAATCTGATATGGAATGAAAAGAATTTGGTCTTTTCTGTGTTTGTTCCGTAGTGGTGTCTACTTTGGTAACTGGATGTGTAGACTACTCTTTAACAAACAGCAGAGGCTTCCACATTTAGACATTAGATTGCATGTGAACCCCTTTGACAATGGCTAGCTGATGCAAGTGTCATATCTGACATTTGTGGCAGATATCCATTTCTCTTCCATTTCATTTGTTCAGTTTTCATAATATGTCTCATGTTAAAATTTATGTAAAATATTAATTATAGGTCTGGCAAGGCAGGTAGAGAAAAGAATCATGTGTAAAGAAGATAAGTCAGGATGAGAAAAAGAGGAAATGGATAAGGTAATGAGGACAAAATTTAATAAAAAAGAGGACTGATATTTCTCTGGAAAATTGGTCTGAGCCAGTTTCGTAAAAAGTCTTGTGAAGTTTGCTGGGCTGCCTCTGTCCTTCTTTAGAGGGTAACTACCTTTCATTTTTTATTTAATTGTTCAGAACATAGCAGTGTGATAAAACTTTTTTATGGAAATTTCTCACAGCAACACAATCAATCATATTTCCAACTCATGTGCTGTCTTGAGCCCCTGAGCCTCAAAGACTTTTTTTTTTCTGGGGAGCTTACTTGTTAAATTAGCACTGATCAAAGGCTAAAACATTTATCATGCTTATTAGTGAATAAACCTAGCAGCAGGTATCCCAAGTGAGGAAGCAAATCCTCATTTCCTGCAAGAATGAATTGGAAATTATCCAAACTGCTTGCAAACATTTTTCAGGAGTGACGAATTGTCAAAAAGAAAGCAGCTGCTAGATGTGGCAGCAACCAGGGTTAAGGGGAAAAAAAGAGCGTCTTTCCAAGGTATCTTCAAACCAGCCCAAGGGGATGTTCTGCGGTTTGATTTACTCTAATTGCCTTTGAAATCCTGCATCAGCTGACCTTACCAATGAGTTCCAAAATAACACTCCAACTAAGGCAATTTTGAAATCGCAATTTTTTCACCTTTGCTCTTCTTACTCCTTGTTGTTGTTATTGTTGTTCACGAGAACACAAACTGACAAGTACCAAATTGATAGACTTTTGCTTCTGTTTATTGCAAAATGATGCCCAGTGCTGGTTTTACAGGGACTACTGTCTTATTAGTATAATTTAATCCATTGTCATATGTAACAAGGAAAAGAAATATGCACTACAGATCCTTTTCTCCAGTTTTCAACTTTGTTATTGAAAGTTAAAACTATTAAAATCATTGGCACACAGCCGTTACATCGTATTTTAACAAGTTGTATGTTGATTGCTCAACTGTGTCTGACTCTTTGCGACACCTGGACTCCTCTGTCCATAGAATTCTCCAGGCAAGAATACTGGAGTGAGTAGCCATACCCTTCTCCAGGGAATCTTCCAGATCCAGGTATCGAACTTGGGTCTCCTGCATTGCAGGCAGATTCCTTACTGTCTGAGCCTACTGGGAATGAATTGTATGGTATTGTGAAGATTACCCAAGAATAAGATTGAATTTTTCCTTTATAAATACAACCAGATTGCATTTAGGAAAGGAGGTAGTACCTTACAATGTATTTTTGACAGACAAAATATCAGATCTAATGTGAATATTTTGAGTCAGGTAAATGTGATGATAACATGGATTGGTATCATACTGTAACTACATGATAGGAAACAATGTGGAATGGTGAGGAGACACTTAAAAAGAATTATAAATGATCAGGTACCATTTACACTTGCTTGATTTAAGTTGCAGTGAAAAGGCAATTTATTGCTTCCCACACTTTTTCTTCCAATGAAACAGTCTAACCATCCTTTGACTAATTATAGGCAACCCAGTTTACAAAGGGCAGGTACCTCAGGTTTTCATCTGCTTGGAAAAGCCAATTAGAGCCTTCTGTTAATCCTAGAGCCTGTGATCCCTTTTCAGTCTGGATTCAGGCACACTGCGTGTCTGTCTTTGCCTGTTTGGTTATAATTGCACTCATAATATTAAAACTGGTTGGAAGCAAAGAGGAGTGAGAAAATAAACTAGTTCTATTCCTGGTCCAGAGAACTCCCTTTCTTTCCCCCCTCTAAACAGGATTTCACATTTCACAGCTAAGAAAAATACCCAGAACTATTTTTCTGATTTTCTTATGAATTAATACATTATCATTTTCCCCAGAGTTTTAGACTAAGGTCATAAAAAAGACTTTCTAGTGAAGATAAAGCTTATTCTACAAGCATAAGCTCTACACCCTTTGTAGAAAGTCTCTTGATCCTGTTAAGTGTCTCTCAGATTTAACCCTCTCTTTTCTATATCTACTGCTGCCCTTCTAATCTAGGTCTTCCTTGCTTTATACCTGCATTCCTGTTGTAGCCTTTCTGGTGTTTATTCCATATCTAGTTTCTCCCCTCTGGGATAATATTACTAAATAATTTTGAATGTAAGATCTAATTTAGGAACACAAGAGGGTTTTCTCTTTCTGCTGCTTATGCATCTGTAAGTTCATTTTCACCTCTCACGATCTAGGTCACATCTGTTTTTCCTCATCATGGGTTCTGTGTTCCAGCCTTAAATTATTCCCTCCCTCTCCTCTGAACGTGTCCCTTGACTCATTTAGCAAGTATACACTGAGCACACACTACATGCATATCTATGCAGTTGTTTACTTACACTGTTAAGTATTTTCTGTTTCCCTTTCAGATCTTCTATATCCCTTAAATCAAAACTCTTACCCAATATGAGGCATCTCCATCTACTGCAGACCGTCATAATTTCTCTCTTCACTAATATTCTTTCATCTCTCAAGTCAGTACATTTGGCTGAAACAAATATTTTTAACTGCTTGCTTAATATATTATTCTCTAAAACTTAAATGAAAACTATGAAATGTTAAGGGTTATATATAGGCAGATAATTTTGAGATATTTTGTTGATGTTTATGTATCTCTTATTATTTTTCACTTTGCTAAGTGCCTGGGTGCTCAATAAAGTCATGCTAATTTATTCATCACCAATAATTTATGGCATCACTGACTCAATGGACATGAGTTTGAGTAAACTCCGGGAGTTGGTGATGGACAGGGAGGCTTGGCATGCTGCAGTCCAGGTGGTCGCAAAGAGTCAGACACAACTGAGTGACTGAACTGAACTGAACTGAACTGAATTTATTTATGAATATGAAGACTATCAAAGAGTCCACTGAACATATTACGCTTAGAATCACATTAATATAGCTGGAAGAAATATTAAAGTTGTCTAGTCTATATTCTCATCGAATTCTTGAATTCTTGAATAACACCTCTGAATAGCCATGCAACTTATCATTTTCATCTATATAAGCTATGCAGTTCCAAATCTCCATTAATGGTAATACTGGCATTTTTCTCTCTGTCTTCTTCATCCCTATTCTGTTTATCAGCTGGTACAAAACAAAGGCCAAAGTGGAAGTACTGTTAATTTGACCCCTCAAATCTGGAAATTACCTACCTTTGAGAATTTACATTAACAACAGAAGTACTAAGTACAATAGGATTTTAAATCCTATATTTTGTAAAGCCTGTGATTATACTACTTTTACATGTATTCATTAGACCCAAGCATTTTCTGGTTCTCACAGTAATAGCTATAATAAATTAAGGATTGCATTTGAAATGTAACAACTATTGGTTTTTCCAGTAAAAATGTGACAATGTAAGACAAATAATGTTTACATTTGTTTCCCATATACACTTAGTGTTCAGCTCTTCTTTGACTATGAAATAAAATTGTAGATTATTAGGTTTGGATAGCTTAATTTATTCAAAAGTCATTGTTTTGAGTCACTATAGTTTGCACATTAAAAATGAAGGCAAGAGCAAGGTCATACAGGACAAGTATATCCCCTGAAATCAGAACAAGGAAAATAAATCAAATGCATTTACCCTCCACCCAAGTCTGAGCGTCCACCCTGGGTATTCTCATTGTGCTTAGTGTTTATGCCTGGGAAGTAACTTCTAATGCTATATTTTAATTGTCTGTTGTATATTGGAATAAGAAGTTTTAATGGTTAGAAATCTGCAATATTCCTTTTCATCTGTAACTGGTCAAGCCCTTGGAAGTCATCAATATGCAATTATTCAATTGGTTAATGTCTATTTGAAAATTCTATGATGGTGCAGGAGTATCTTTCCTCAAACAAATGTGTTTCCTTTCCTGAGCTCTTGAGCACTCAAACTTTTGCTATTTTTTCTGCTCAACTTCTCAAGCCCTTGGTTTTACAGCTGGAAGGTGGAGAGGTCCTTAGTATCTGGACTAACTTTCATTTTTACAGATATGAAAACGTGAAACAGGAGCTGTTTAGTAATTGAATGAAAGCTAAACAAATTGACACATGGTATAGAATGGCTAAGATGCCATATAATATAGTGGATAATAGCAAGGCCTCCACATCAGACTGGACTTCCCTGGTGGCTCAGATGGTAAAGTATCTGCCTACAATGTGGGAGACCCGGGTTCAATCCCTGGGTTGGGAAGATCTCCTAGAGAAGGAAATGGCAACCCACTCCAGTATTCTTGCCTGGAAAATTCCATGGACAGAGAAACCTGGTAGTCTACAGTCCATGGGGTCGCAAAGAGTCGGACACGACTGAGCGACTTCACTTTCCTTTCACTTTCCGCATCAGACTATGTTCAAATCCCAGGGTTTCTACTTATTAACTATGTGCTTCCCAGCATCTCAATTCCCTGAATGTAAAATATATATGATGTCAGCATCAAATAATTTAATGCACATACAAGAAACCATTCTAGAATGGTATGCGGTATTTACTGTGATCACTCAGATTACACATATTAAATGAAGAAGATTATCCTTGGATAACTGATTTTTCAAGATAAAAGTCAGATGGGATTTACACACTATTGATTTACAATTTTCTTTATCATTCAAAAGAGATCTATAATATACTTTGAGACATTTCACATGTATGTATCTATATATTTAAATTTTTCAAAGGAACCTTTGGGAGGCCTTTTTTCTTTCCTGTAATAATAAAAATAATCAACTTAATGTTTACTGTTAATAATAATAGTATGTGTCCAAAACATAATAAATATCAAAAATTTAGCAATAGAAACAAGCAGTGGATTTAAAATACAGGATGTGAAATACAGTAAAAATGAAGAAAATACATTTCTTAAATTTAATTAAATCCTTTCTCTGTGTGAAGTTAAGTAAGATGTTTGAGGTTAGTGTTTGGATACAAGCTGAAAGCTGACATTGGTACAAGGAAGGAGTGGTAGGAGGGAAGAAAGTCAGTCTCCATGAAAGAAAGGCCATTTCCTGACTGCCAAGTTGGTCCACTGGTAACCTCTTTAAAGAACTTGTTCTTGATAATTAAATTCCCATTGAAGATGAACTATCTTTCCTGCTGTAAAATCTCTCTCTCACATACACACAGTCCTTGAGAATTTTTGCAATCTTGGTTGTGGCTTAGCTATTTTAGCAATTACTTTATTTGCTATATTTTCTTATAACCAAGGGTACCAACACTGGGGAACTTGAATTTTTTTTTAACAATATTTTTATTGAGAAATATTTTTAACCAAATTCATCCTAATGCAGACTTTGAGTTATCAAACACATAGGTCTAAGAGTGAAAAGACAGCAGTGATATGCATGTTAAAGCATATTTACCAAGTGAGTTTTATATATATTTATGTTATTTTTCTTTAAAATTTCATTCTAAATCCTTTATGCCTAAAAGAAAAGCTCTTTCCTTTTTATTAAAAAAAGTGGCAAGAACCATCCATTTAGTCTATCCCTGGCCCCACATGAAGTGTTGTACCACATGCAGCATACGCTGAAGGGAAACACACCAGGATTTCCATCCCAGTTATTTACTGCCAGAGAATTATCCCTGAACTGAGAGACAAACAAACAAAGGCATTAAAAGTCCAAGTCAAGTTGTGGTTGGGAAATGAAAGTGATTTGGTAAGTATAGTGAATTTGTCATGTGGATAGATACATTGATTTGAAATACTAATAACTAAAATACAAGTGTTCTGTTTAATGCTAGTGTCTAGTAAGCTCTCCACTTTGGCATATTTATTCCTTCCCTACAGTTATTCCTTCCCCAAATACTGGTAAAAAAAAGTATAACATATTATCTCTACAATCTCTTTTGAGTGGTAATAAACACATGCGCTATCCTCCAGTTTCACTGATCACTTAGTTTAAATACAAGGAACTAGAATAAAGTAATTTGTAAAGTATAGGATAACTTTAAATAAACTCAAGCTGTGAACTAAATTACTTAAGTGGCAAAAGTGGCCAAATTTTAGATTATGTCTCATTCATTGCCTGGTCCCATATTTGATTCCACAAAACTAAATCTAAAACACCACTAATTGGAAATCTCACCATTATTTCATATACTGCTAACAAAGGAGAACACCACTAATTAGATTTCACATAGTACTTTCTTATGACGCAGATTTTTTACTTTATACTAAGTGAAGGAATCATTTTATATTAAATTTGACTTAGGTTTTTGTTTTGGGTGTATATAAAAGAGGTGAGCAAAATAAATTGTTTAAGGAATTTAACTTCACATTTAGAATCTCTTTCTGTTGAGAATTCTGCTGTCCACTTTTTTCCATACAATGTAGTCTTCTGTTCCATCAAGGTCCTGTTCGGAAATATTTCAGAAAGAACTAAGTGCCATCATGGCATGACTTAAACCAACTTTGTAGTTATCTAAAACTGGATAACTTTCAAGTCCACCTTCATCATTAATGACAAATACCTCTGATTCACCCATTCCCAAGCCTCTCTCCCAACTGTCTTATTTCTAGGGGATAAACCAGTGTTTCATATTGTCTCTGAGATTTTCTTTTAAGTCACTGACATTTATTCTGCAAATTTTGAAGTGGCTATTTTTATTTTTACTGAAGGACAATGACAGTCAATAATACCAATGGTACGTTATGTCCAGATATTAGAAACATTAAAATGTTAAAAAGAGATGTAGCTTAGAATTAATGGGTGTATGGGTATGTTCCAGTTGAAAATGGCTGTAGTTAGTGGGATGTGAAGGTAAAACCTCACAAAGCATTTATTCCTTGGCCAACTGGATATAATATAATAAGTTCAGGATATGCCATCATTAACTATTTCATCTAATCAAGAACCATTTAATGATCACCTGCTATATTTCTATGTTATGAAAGAGATAATAAAAGTCAAAGTCTCTCTTCTTGAAGAGTTCCATCATAGTGGTGGAGAAAGACAATATTAACAAAATCACAACTCAAAGAATAAGCACTTTTCCAGGAAAATTCAGATTTTTTATGATCGCCACTTTGAGTGACATCTAATCCAGCCTTTGGAGAAGAAGGTCAGAGGATGTCTTCTGAAAGTAACACAACCTTAACTGAGGCAGAATAAAAATTTCTTCATTAATCAAAAGGTGAGGAATCTGTGAATTGAGCTGTTTAAGAAGAAGCATCAGCATGTATGAGCATATATAAAGGTATGAAGATGAATAAAAAGCTTGGTGAGTTCCAGGAATTATAAGTACAGTAGCTTGAACAGGTTGGAGAGTGTGTCCTTTGTGAGGCTTGATGGGTATTAAGGTTAGAAAGGCAGGACCCAGGTCACAACATGTCTTTTTGCTTTGCCATGGAGTATAAATTTTACCAAAGGGTAACCAAAATAACCAAAGTAGTTTCTGAAAGATTTTAAAGAGAAATTTGATTTACATTTTCTAAAAATTCACTTCTTAAGCCCACTAGGTTAACAAAGTAACGGAGATAACAAATGATGTCAAGAATTTGCTAATGTTCCCAGGTTCCTTAGCCTCAGTTTTATTCAGTTAATTCACTATTTTCCAGCTTGTATATCGAAATGTTGCCTTGTACATAACTATGATTTTGCCTGATTAGAGAACTAGAGAACATTCACACCCACTAGTTAAGGAAACTTTTCCTAAGCGTGGTGATTTTCAAACTCACTGGACTAGATCTATTATTCGAGTGAAATCTTACCTAAAGGCAAATATGTTAGTACAATTTTGGTTTTGGTTTTGAGTTTAGAGCTTGATATAATAGTTGTAGAGGCGAAAATCTCAAACCTAGCTGTTCAAGAGAGTTTTTGCACCAGTTTGAAAACTGCAGCTCCAACCATTATTGCAACTCGTGTGTATTTGTGTGTTTATGTGTGTGTGTTAGTTGCTCAGTCAAGTCTGGCTCTTTGCAACCCCACGGACTGTAGCCCACCAGGTTTCTCTGTCTATTGAATTCTCCAGGCAAGAATACTAGAGTGGGTAGCCATACCTTTCTCCAGGGGATCTTCCTGACCTGAAGATCAAAGCCAAGTTTCCCTCCTTACAGGCAGATTCTTTAACATCTGAGTCACCAGGGAAGCCCTGTTTCAACTTTTACTGGTAAGAAAATTGAAAATCAAAATGGTCAATGGGTTCAAATGATATTTGAGTGCTAACACCAATGTTTAAATCCCATCTTCAAATCCTGGATTTAGCCTGCTATCTCTTCACCAGAGTTATTTGTTCAGGCTTGCTGGAGTTCATGTCTATATTTGGAAATCTAAATGAAAGAATCTCACAACGTGTTTCTCCTGAAAATGAAATCCTTGAGATTCTTCCTGTGTAAATGCAGAATACAGGCTTTCCAGGTGGCTCAGTGGGTAAAGAATCCACCTGAAATCCAAGACACAGAAGATGTGGGTTTGATCGCTGGGTTGGGAAGCTCTCCTGGAGGAAGGATGGCCGCCGCTCCAGTAATCTTGCCTGGAGAATCCTTCAGACGGAGGAGCCTGGTGGGCTGAAGGGTCGACATGACTGAAGCAGCCGAGCCCAAATTCAGAATGCATCAACCCTGTTACTGTTTCGGTTTTGCTTTTGTTTCTAGTGACTTTCTGGGTTTCTGTCTACTGCTCAAATAATCGGAATTTGCTTTTTTGTATCTCATCTTTCCCTGGGTGTACTGAAGGAGAGTGTTTACAAGACACAGAAAAGGGCTGTCAAATTTGCCCCTTTCTCTGTGCGTTTGTTCATGTACACGTTTGGTTGCTGAACGGGAAAAGTGGCAAGAGGTATTGATGGATGATGAGGAGATTAAAGAAAGCTAGTCTATTTTTCCCAAATCACCTAGGAAATTGCACTAACATGGCTGTATCCATGATCCCCAGTGTAATGGCTCAACTAAATGAAAAAGCCCAACTGTACCCATGTCTAATCCATTTGGTTTAGACACAATAAACATCTACTTATTTGAATATTGGCAGAAAAAATTTTATTTTATTTATCCAGATATGTTCTAATTTAAAGTAGATATTAACAGTAAAAGCCAATTGAACACTTTTTTTTTCTTTTTTAAAAAGTAAGCCCCACTGAAAATTACTTGGTTTATATGAAGTTTACCCTAGTGCTAAAGGGATTCTTTTAAATATAGTTAAGTAAAATAGAATTATGGTTGAAGATAAGCTGGAGGCAAAGAATTAATGAAAAAACTATCCCGTTCTGAGACCTAGAAAATCAGGAGCTATAATATGGGTATTATATTTAGCAGTGTTAAAAATTATTTAGGGTTTGTGGGCTTGGGGATTTCCATAGGTCTTAATATATCTAGCTTAGTATTAACCTTGAAAATCAATGCACAAGAATGGAAAAAGCACATATTTTAAAATTAAATAGTGCATGTGAAAATATCTAGTAAAGTTTTAGTGTGTGTCATAGAGACTAATTTTAGTAATAATTGTATCTTATATTATGGCCTTTTAAGCAGAAACTTTTTAGAATGGAAAACTTAAGAACACATGTTACTGAAAACACTCCGTGAAGTGGGAAGATAAGCCTGAAGAATTTGGCTTTAAAAATATCAGATAACATGCTAAATTCAGTAGCTTTCTATTTTCACTCATTTGTGCTTAGTGTTTTCTGGGTAAAAACACACCGTTCCCTAAAGACATAGACAATTCCATTGGTATTTCAATATATTCAATTTTAACTATCTTGGAGGTGAGATTAGACTGATTTTCAGTGCTGCTGCTACACGAAACCTGAAGCACTGCTTCCCGAGTTGATAGTAGTGCTCAGGAGAAGATAGAGGTTGCCTGCTTCTAGAGCTCTCAGCTCTAACACCTGTCAGCTTAGGACTCAAAAACGACCATTGAAGAAAGTTTCGAATATTTTTTCTGACTACGGTAACGGAATATAACCCAACTGTTACGTTTATGATCCATGCATAAACAGGACATTATGCAGCTGTAAAAAAAAAGTGTTTGAAGACACTCTTCAAGATACATAATTATGTGAAGAAAGCAAGCTGATGAATGAAGTCAAAACAATCCTATATGTAGAAAATGAAAGTAAAATAGTTTATACTGTATTTACTCCTCGTGTATTAGACATTCTGTGAAAGATGCATGGAGGAATTGCAAACACTCTGCTCCCCCAGCCCAGACCTTAAAGGAGGATGGATGCTGGGTGACAGGAACAGAGGGGAACTTTTTACATTATACTCTTTTACACTTAAAAGCAATTTTAAAAATACCATTTTAATATCACTGTAAATAACTAATGGCCCATAATTAATGAAAAATTGACTTTGAGCTTAATTATGATGGTTTACATGGACACTTGCTTTCTCTGGGGATAACTGTCATAACTTACTTAAGGAACTCTGATTGCTAAGTAATCAGGCACTCATTGTATATTTAAAATAGAAGGTCTTAGTTGTACTAAGAATGGTGGTATCTTACCAGCAGCGAATGATGACCATGACAATGATAGCGACTAAAGGTGTTGATCCGAGAATGAAGTGAGGAGGTCTCAAAGTTACACATAAAGAAGTCAGTCTGATAGCAGAAGAAAGAAGGGCTAGGGGAAAAACTAAGATAATGAGTGTACTGTTAAAGGATTGGAGAACCAGTGACAAGAGTCACAAAGGATGGAAAATAAGACTAGTAAGAGAAAAAGTGATTCAGGATTCCGTGTATCTATACTTTATGAGTCTAACAAGGACATTAAAAGCATAACAAAACAAAACCTAGTATGAGCCATGTATTTTGTATATTATTAGATTTATCCCTCAGACCAATTCCTTTGAGGTTATGCATTGTTTCCTTTGCAGGTATTTTAATGAAAAAGTTTGATAAGCAGTTTTCTACATTATCATGCCAGGTTAAAACAAACAAATAAACACTTCACCCTTTTTCTTAACCCTTGTGTTGCCATGAGCAAGATGTGACTAAGGCTTTCATCTGACTGTTTATTATTGAATTCATAGCATTTATCTGGCATATTTAGCAAGTGGTTAATACACATTTATTTAATAAACAAATGGCATCATATTTGTGTCCACTTTCTCCTAAATCTTCTTTTCTGATTTACTACCATCAAAATTAGCTTTTGAAAATACAGTTCTAACCAGGGCATTTCTATGCATTAAAGCCATGTTACATATACTAACTTTGTGCTGGGAAATGTGTTAGATGATCTAGCTGTCTTTATCTCACTTAAATATCACACTTATTTTTGGAGATATATACTATGATGAGAGCCTAAGAGAAAGCCTGTGAGAGATTATTTTTACCAAATTCACATGCCTAATGGCAAACAAAAGGTCAGTTTTCATTCCAATCCTAAAGAAAGGCAATGCCAAAGAATGTTCAAACTACCGCACGATTGTACTTATCTCACACAATAGCAAAGTAATGCTCAAAATTCTCCAGGCAGTCTTCAACAGACATGAACCATGAACTTCCAGATGTTCAAGCTGGATGTAGAAAAGGCAGAGGAACCAGAGATCAAATTGCCAATATCCATTGGATCATAGAAAAAGCAAGAGAGTTCCTGAAAAACATCTACTTCTGCTTTATTGACTACGCAAAAGCCTTTGACTATGTGTATCACAACAAACTGGAAAATTCTTCAAGAGATGGGAATACCAGACCACCTGACCTGCCTCCTGAGAAATCTGTATGCAGGTCAGGAAGCAACAGTTAGAACTGGATGTGCAATAGCCTGGTTCCAACTTGGGAAAGGAGTATGTAAAGGCTGCATATTGTCACCCTGCTTATTTAACTTATATGCAGAGTTTGTCATGTGAAATGCCAGGCTGGATGAAGCACAAGCTGCAATCAAGATTACAGGGAGAAATGTCAATAACCTCAAATATGCAGATGACACCACCCTTATGGCAGAAAGCCAGGTTAAACAAGAACTGAAGAGCCTCTTGATGAAAGTGAAAGAGGAGAGTGAAAAAGTTGGCTTAAAACTCAACATTCAGAAAACTAAGCTCCTGGCATCTGGGCCTATCACTTCATGGCAAATAGATGGGGAAACAGTGGAAACAGTAGCACACTTTGTTTGGGGGCTCCAAAATCACTGCAGATGTTGACTGCAGCCATGAAATTAAAAGAAGCTTGTTCCTTGGAAGAAAAGTTATGACCAACCTAGACAGCATATTAAAAAGCAGAGACATTGCTTTGCCAGCAAAGGTCTGTCTAGTCAAGACTATGGTTTTTCCAGTGGTCATGTATGGATGTGAGAGTTGGACTGTAAAGAAAGATGAGCACCAAAGAATTGATGCTTTAGAACTGTGGTGTTGGAGAAGACTCTGGAGAGTCCTTTGGACTGCAAGGTGTTCCAAGCAGTCCATCCTAAAGGAAATCAGTCCTGAGTATTCATTGGAAGGACTGATGCTGAAGCTGAACCTCTAATACTTTGGCCACCTGATGCGAACTGACTCACTAGAAAAGACCATGATGCTGGGAAAGATCGAAGCAGGAGGAGAACGGGACAACAGGATGAGATGGTTGGATGGCATCACTGACTCAATGGACATGAGTTTGAGTAAGCTCTGGGAGTTGGTGATGGAGAGGGAATCCTGCTGTGCTCAGTCCATGGGGTTGCCAAGAGTTGGACATGACTGAGCAACTGAACTGAACTGAATGGAAAGATGGGGCTTCCAGGTGGCTCAGTGGTAAATAATCCACCTGCCAGTGCACGAGATGCAGCAGATGTGGGTTCAGCCCCTGGGTTGGAGAAGGATGGCAACCCACTCCAATATTCTCACCTGGGAAACCTCATGGACAAAGGAACCTGATGGTCTACAGTCTATAGATTTGCAAAGAATTTGTCACTACTTAGCAACAAAATAACTACAGCATCAGTTCAGCTCAGTTTAGCTCAGTCATGTCCGACTCTACATTTCTTTGACTAAAGCTGATTCATTTCTCTGATTTGCAAGTCTTCCTTTTATTTTTAAAGCTACCATTTGAAGAGTACAAGTTGTGATAAAGACTCTCACTGTGCTAGGCACTCTTCATATGCAACATCCTTTAAACCTTGCAATATGCTTTTATTCTATGATGAAAGATGGTAGCATTCACCTGGTTAGATAATTTGCCTATGTTTACTTAGCTAATAATAATTTGCCCTTGTTTACATAAGCTTTGACTGTGTGGATCACAATAAACTGTGGAAAATTCTGAAGGAGATGGGAATACTATACCACCTGACCTGCCTCTTGAGAAACCAGTATGCAGGTCAGAAAGCAACAGTTAGAACTGGACATGGAACAACAGACTGGTTCCAAATAGGAAAAGGAGTACGTCAAGGCTATATATTGTCACCCTACTTATTTAATGTATATGCAGAGTACATCATGAGAAATGCTTGGCTGGAGGAAGCACAAAGTGGAATCAAGATTGCTGGGAATAATATCAATAACCTCAGATACACAGATGATACCACCCTTACGGCAGAAAGTGAAGAAGAACTAAAGAGCCTCTTGATGAAAGTGAAAGAGGAGAGTGAAAAAGTTGGCTTAAAGCTCAACATTCAGAAAACTAAGATCATGGCATTTGGTCCCATCACTTCATGGCAAATAGACGGGGAAACAGTGTCAGACTTTATTTTGGGGGGTTCCAAAATCACTGCAGCCATGAAATTAAAGACGCTTACTCCTTGGAAGGAAAGTTATGACCAACCTATACAACATATTAAAAAGAAGAGACATTACTTTGTCAACAAAGGTCCATCTAGTCAAGGCTATGGTTTTTCCAGTAGTCATGTATGGATGTAAGAATTGGACTATAAAGAACGTTGAGTGAGAGAATTGATGCTTTTGAACTGTGGTGTTGGAGAAGACTCTTGAGAGTCCCTTGGACTGCAAGGAGATCCAACCAGTCCATCCTAAGGGATATCAGTCCTGGGTGTCATTGGAGGGACTGATGATGCTGAAACTCCAATACTTTGGCCACCTCATGCAAAGAGCTGACTCATTTGAAAAGACACTGATGCTGGGAAAGATTGAGGGCAGGAGGAGAAGGGGACAACAGAGGATAAGATGGTTGGATGGCATCACCGACTCAGTGGACATGGGTTTGGGTAGACTCCGGCAGTTGATGATGGACAGGGAGGCTTGGTGTGGTTCATTGAGTTGCAGTGTTGGACATGACTGAGCAACTGAACTAACTGACTGACATAGCTAATAAGTGATCAGAGTCACATAGATCTGACCCTTTATTTTATTGTATTTTAAAGTGATTTATCATTTTATTACTTTATTGTAGCAATAATATTTGGTGAAAAATAAATGGATGGGTATATGACTGAATGTCAGATTGTCTATTTTTACAAACACCTACTAGCCAAAAGCACTGTGTCCTCCTTAGTGGAGAAGTCAGAGAGAGGAAAACAAAGGGAGTGTGTATAAATCCTGTAGCTGTGCCAGGTGGAAAAGAAAGAAAGATATGCAGAATCAGACATTTCCTCCAAGTCCTTTAGGCTCACCAATGTGTATTTGTCAAGCGGATCCCTCAGTAAGAGAAGGAGAGCCGTATCACCAGAGAGGTTAGTTTTCTTGACTTTAGTCTCTTGAATAAACTTTGGAGACTTTGAATCAATATTCCTAACTTCTCGGCTACTATGATTTATTTTTTCTTTGTAACCCTTTAACTTGAAGAATTCAGAGATGGGGGCACAGAGCTAGGTTTTAGTAGAACTTCAGGTTCGTTTTAATTTTGTTCAGCCCAGTATATCCAATACAATCTCAGGGCACAGAGTTTGCTTATGGTTGGAGGTTCTTTTTTCTTGACGTAAAAGGAATAAACAGACTCAGAGAGTATTTAAATATATATCCATATGGGAAGGTCCAATGGCTTTCTATAAATTTTGGCCCAACAAAGTTGAATACATTCTTAAGTCATTCCAGAAAGTGAAAATATCTCTTCCTTGCTTTTTTATAATCAGAAAATCAAGGAGAGATTTTAAATAAGCTTTAGGCATATTATTTACATATTGTATATTTCTGTAATTCTTCAGTTAGATCCCAACATTAAAGGACTTTATTCAGGTGAGGGTACAGTACCTGCTGACAGGTAGATGTCACAATATTGTAGCTTTCATATGCAAATTGGAACTACTGAGCTGGTTTCTCATCAACGATTCACAACCTGAAATGCACACTTAGAAGAAATTAAAATGTTTTAACAATAAAATATGAGAATATTAATATCCAGTTCACTTTGATGTGATAGATATAAAATCAGCAGCAATTTCCCTAATAGGGCTGTTGCTCCCCCTTTTCCCAATAATTGATTTTAATGTCAAATAAAAGATCAACATTTTGTCAGCCAGGACTTGAGGCTGAATATTGCACTTGAGCATGTTTTGAGCTAAGGTGTAAATCTTAGATTGGGTTGAATGGTCATGTTTTCCAGATAGTCATGGACTGCAAGTCAGATGCTTCACTTAGAAAAAGATTTATTTGAACCATGTAGCAAGTAGACATTGATAAATAAACTTATCTTCCTAAGGGAGAATAATTGCTAGGAACATGAGTTTCCACATGAGGCATGAGCTCAATTACTGCATTTATTTATGTAATCAGGGAAAGTTCTTGATGTATTCCAGCTAGAGACAGCATATATATACTAACCGTGTGCTTTACTATCTCTCAATGGCAACAGAGGGATTTTAAATAAGTGTTGATGAACAAAATTTATATATATATATATATTTTTTTTTTGCATCAAGCTTTCATCTAAGATTGTGTATTAGTCTCTAGTCCTTTCCATAATTTAGAAAGTAGAATTAGTCAAGACCCTCTCATCCTGAACAGAAAATTTGGCCTTATGAAATCATTCAAAAGCAAACTTACTCTTCAGAAACTTGAATGTATATTTAGGTGAGAGAGAGGTGCTGTCCTAACTCTATCACTTGCTGTGTGAAGCTCGGAAAATTACTTGTGATTTCTCAGTATCTCATTTTCACCACTTAAAAAAATTGAGACAATAATAGGATCCACCTCATAAATTAATTGTGGTGATTAAATATGTTAATCTTAGAATCTTTCTGGCACATGATAGGTACTATTGGTGTATATTGTCTTTATTTACCCAATAGTATATTTAAAAGAAAGTAGATTTTTGAGTTATAAGTTCTCTCTGAAAAGTAAAACTTTTAGAATTAAGATAAAAAATTTACAAATTGACTTTTGAAAATAATCAAATCTGACATACAAGGGATTGGTAGTTATTCACTCATCAATTATTGATATGTACTGAACTATCAGTGAATAAATATAGATCTACAGTTTATAAATAAATCAAAAATTGAAAAAGCTAAAATACTTGGATATTAACAAACATTTTATCATCAAATGATAATTTTTGATATAAAGAAAGTTAGTTTAGTTATAATTCAAGCCTAAATTAATAATTAACAAAAATACTAGAAGCTTCAAATATGCAAACTAAATTTCCAGGATTTAAAATTCCAGAAATAGTGTTCTGGTCCATGATCCTTAGCCTTGAGTTTTTAAATTGACTTAACTTCCCCAACGTTACTGCCATGGACCGGGGAGTAGGGAGAGGGCTGTTGTACAGTGCTTTTTGAAATCGAGGTATCTCGCAGTTGAACAATGTTTTATTACTAAGGAGGGATGTGGTGGACTTGGTCAGCCCCCCAGGATGGTAGAATGTGCCTTTGCAAATGGCTCCCCCCGTGATGGTAGGCACCGAGGGGATACTGGACCACCAGTATATATTCACTGAGAGGTGGGGTGGGACACTGAGCACTGATCCTGACAAAACTACCTCTTGAGAGGGGAAAGGGTCACCCTCTTGGCATTTAGGCTAAGTGTGTGGAACCTAAACCGCTCACAGAGGAAGAAAAGCCTAAAACCATCTTTCACAGCATCAAGTTGAATGTGGCCTAATGCCATTCCACCCTCAAACATCCGTCATTGGGCCCGCAAGGCACCGTGCTCAACTACCGTCCTAGAAGGAGGGCTGAGGCTCATGTGGGGGACCCCCAGGGCCGTGGGCAGTGGAACTCCTGGAATCTCCGGGGTCCTGGGGAGGAAGAGGAGGTCGTGGGTCTGAGGTGTGATGGATGTGAACATGGATCAACTCAGGATTCCCTGCTGAGCTGGAAAGGTCAGTGACGCGGCAAGTAGTGTAATGCAATCTGGGTACAGAAATCAGACATTCGTAGTACCAGACGCAGCGAGCCAGGAGGGCAGTCTTCCACTTACAGTCAGCACTCCTGAGCCACATGTTTCTCTGTGGCTTCCACCAAATCCCACGTCTGCGAGACCTGTGACTCCAATACCTCTCCTGGTCTCCAAACACACAGCCAAGTTCACGGTCTTGGCTGTTTCCAATACAGGAAAACTGGACCGTACAGGGAAGGTTGATAAAAACCTCAGGATACTGAATACACCACTGAGATGAGCTAGTTTACAGTGTGACTCAAGGAACAAAAAGGGCAATCAAAAAAAAAAACACAAAAAAAAACCCTCCAAAATATAAGTTATAGACATTCAGTGCCTCCTAGCAGAGTCTAAATCAAATTGGAAAAAAAAAAAAAAAGGCAAAAACTGCTAAAATGTTAGGAAAGAATTTATTAAGGAGTGGAGACAGTTATCTTATACTTCTTTGAAAATGTCTTTTTTTCTCTCTTATATTAAAAAGCAAAAGGTCAGCTTTATACTCTTAAAAGTCTCCTTTCCTGATTTGGGGAGACAGATAGGTGTGTTTCTAAGGCGGCTGCCCCCTGACACCCAGGGGTATCGTAAAGGCAGCAGCTCAATGCCCTGAAGCTGAACGAGAACAAGGTCCAGTGCAGAAGCTGTCCATCTGATGCAGTTTGGAGAATCCATGGCAGGGCAGCTGGGGAGGAGTGGGGTGTGATAGGGTCAGGAAGACTGGGGGCAGGGGTGGCGGGCAGTAGGGGGACCGCAGGGTGAAGGACAGAGAGCGTCAAGTCACTTCAGATCTCAGCTGCCTGAACATTTCACAACATCAGTTTGCACAATCTGCACACCTGAAAATGGAGTCTTTTAAAGCCCCCTCACTGAGAAAAGGAAGTGAAGCGTCTTCCCTCTTTCCCAAACACTCAGCTTTCCTGACACGCCCAGTTTAGTGCACACACGCCCACGAGGGGGCATGCATGCATGCACCAGGGGAGTATGTGTGTGCACGTGTGTGTAACACTTCGGGAGCCACGCGACGAGCACAGAGCTGCCCGTGCACACACATGCACACACACACTGAA
This sequence comes from Capra hircus, assembly GCF_001704415.2. Classification (NCBI taxonomy): domain Eukaryota; kingdom Metazoa; phylum Chordata; class Mammalia; order Artiodactyla; family Bovidae; genus Capra; species Capra hircus. The sequence continues at coordinate 49,794,249 of NC_030815.1, read as the reverse complement.
AAAAAGCACTTAAGTTTCCAGGGGGCATTTATAATGAGGTCCACAGTGTTTAGAACTTAAATTCCTTTTCTTTGTTTGCGACAGTGTTGTGTGGGTTTTTTTCCTTCTTCTTTGAGCGTTCTCTTTTCTTTATCTCTTTCATTTTTTTTTTTTTCAATCTGGAAGTCTTAAAGCATGTTGGATTTCAGAAACATGAGTTTGTTCATATCTTCTGGACTGAGCAGTCGCCTCCTTTTCATGAGAAGTGCTTGTTCACACATATTTACACACCCGCTCCTGGCCCCCACGGCTGGCGCCGCGAGGAGCCAGAAGGCGAGCTTGGCCAGTTTTGTGTGCTTTTGGGTCACACACGACCAGTACTGGAAGAGATCGGGGGTGGCCTGGAAGAGGGGCTCCTGCAGGTAATCGTACACTTCGTTCTTCCCGAGCCGGTCATCCTCCTGGGTGGCAGGGTTTTCTCCGGGGACTGTGGGACTCTACAGCTCAAGGCAGAGTCTGCCTTGCTGACTTGGACACAGTTTGCCAGAAGTGTGTTTCCCAGGACAGTAGGGGCCTTGCTGCTGACATGCACGGACCCCAGCGAGGATGCGGAGAAAACACACGTCCACTCTGCAGGGTTTCCCGCCTCCTCTGAGGCCAGTCAGCTTTGCCACCAAAGCCCAAGCCAAGGACCATAGCTTCGTGGGTGGTGCCACAGGTGTGGAGTAGCCGAGGGGTCTCTGCTTCACCAAGAGCAGGCATGCCATCCCAGTTGTCATGAATGGATGCCTGGACTTGTGCCAACATTGTTCTTCCCTCTGCCCAGGTCCACCAGCCAGGCCTCCCTCCAGATGGTAGCTAGAAACCAGAAAACAGAGGGGCCGTCAGATGAAGCTCCTTGTGGCTACTCTTCATTTCAGGGTTCACAGCATAGAAAACTACCTCCTGTGTCTGTGAGCGAGGACACCGCCATCACCCAGCCTGGCAGCTTCATGGTTGGCATCCAGGCTTCGGCTCTTGGCTGGGAAAAAGGTGCTGAGGTTTCCTGGTGAGGAGAGAGCAGTCCAGTGACGCAGTTGAGAAGCTATACATCTCCTGATTTCTGGGAAGGACTCTCTCGGATGTCAGCTCTGTAGGCTGGTGAGCCTCCTGTCCTTCAGCTTGCTCTTTTCTCTCCTGCACTTTCAAGAAGCACCAGAGAAAAACTCTGCAAGGCATGTTTTCCACCGTGAAGCTGACCCTCTGCCCTTAGGGGTCACCCAGGCTTGTGCTTGAACTTGGACTAAACTCCCTGGAAAGTGGGCACCTGAAGAGCTGTCGGGGATGCTGCAGGCACTCTGGGAGGCCACAGCTTCACAGGGAAGGTTTAGAACGAACCTGGGCTGCTAACGGAGAAGGGAGGTCCCGTGAGGAATGACCCAGAAGGGGACAGTACTGGGATGTTGCCATGACGACGGGTATGCTGGCAAAAATGGAGTGAGAAGCATCCAGGGCACAGCTGGAAGTCTCCTTCTGCCCCCATGGAGCTGGGGCAAGTTCATAGCTCTGCCCTTGCCTGGGGAACAGCGGCAGCACCTCTGTGCCTGGGATGTACCTAGAGGAGGGCTTCTAGAAAGGCTGCTGGCTTAGATGAAACCAAGAGGCTAAGGAAGGCTCAGGCTGTCCCCTGGAGACAGTAGGTGGGGAGGGGGGCTCCTGTCTGGGCCCTGCCGGCCCCGCCTCGGCCCCCTGTATCCAGTCGGGAATGGGCCTGCCCCCTCGTCGCTGTGGCCTGGGATCCCTGTGGTGCTTCCTGAAGTCCACGTTGGCAGAGACCATGGAGTCTGAGGCCAACGGGAAGGGGGGCTCCTCCCACAACCCAAGTGCCAGCTGGTCCCCGCCTAGGACCCTTCCCTCTCACCCAAACAGGGTCCCAGACGGGGTAGCCGGGTTCCAAAGCAGTGAGTGAGCTCATGGACTGGCACAGGGCTGGAACTCGCCAGCCAGGAGACAGAGGGCCCCATGGGGCTGGAACCTCTCAGACCCACTGGGCCGTATGTCCAGGGCCATTCAGACTCCAAGCATCAGGAGGTCATTTTGTACAACCACCTGAAGCAGAGAGATTTTTTAAAGAGCATAAATTATTTTCGATTGTTCTCTGATGACCCTACCTTTTCCCCCACCCCAATAACTTCATGTTGGTGATTCTTTCACATCAGGTAAATCTTACGAAAGCCTTGGTGCCCCTTCCCTCCCAGGCCCCACTCAGTAACCACGTGTGTGCACCCCCCTCCTTTCTCAGTAGTTAAAAAGACATTCTAGGCAATACCATGGGCACATCTGACTGTGTCTCTCTTCGAGTGCAAGAAACTCAAGTCATCTTAAAAAAATAAAAAAATAAAAATTTACAAAAAAAAGAAACACACAAAAAAATATCTTTTTTAGGCCAGAGTTTTCTACAGGTATTAATGAATATTTTTCTTAATCCTTATAAGTTTTATGTGTTTAATATTTCTTAATACCGGTAGCATTAATTTATACTTTTGTAGCAACACAATATTTTTATAAGCAGCCAGTGCTTGGCTCAAGTCTCCACAAGGGGTTTGTGCAGGGTTTTCTTGGGACCCTGTGAACCATGTACTGTATTAAAAAAAAAAAAAAAGTTACCTAGTGTCACCCTTGCTGTGTTAATTAACAAAAGACATTGTTTGCGGTCTCCTGTGTCATCGATGTGGATCCAGCAGCTCTACAAGGAGTCACGTTGCATGGGGGTTGAGTTGATGGTTCTTGTGATTTGTAAACCCCCGAGACCAAACTTGAGGGTTTATTTGGGGTTTTCTGTTTGTCCTCTGGGTTTTTGGTTTCATTTTGGTTTGGGTACCGTTTCTCCATTTATAGCCAAATGAGTTTTGTGGTGTTTAAAACTTTTACTGATGTCAAATGGAGGAAAGGAACAGAAAAAAAAATTTTTTTTTACAAATAATAAAATTTAAAACTGAAAAAAATAATAATAAAATTCCAGAAATATTAATTATTTCAAGTGTGCATAGTTTTCAAATTCATTTTTGTTGAAATATAGTTGACTTACAGTATTGTGTTAGCTTCATGTGTACAGTAAATGATTCAGTTATACATATTTGTATACATAGATATGTATTCTATCTATGTATGTACCTATGAAAGAGGGATAAATTAGGACTTTGGGATTAAAGCATATATACTACTATATATAAAATAGATAACCAAAGGACCTACTATATATCACAGAGAACTATACTCAATATCTTATAATAATTTATAATGGCGGAGAAATCAAGTGTGCATAGTTTTAATTCAAGTTTTTTCTCTTCTTTACCTCTTGTTCTTCAGGAAACCAACTTTATTTAACACAGAATAAGTTTCAGAAATTGAGATAAAATTTTTTACCTAGGTTATCCAAGCTAATTATCACAAAACCCTATAAAGTAAACATTATCTTTTTTATCATATAGGTAAGGACGGGCTTCCCCGGTGGCCTGCACTGCAGGAGCTGCAAGAGACTTGGGTTCGATCTCTGGATGGGGAAGACCCTCTGGAGAAGTACATGACTGCCCACTCCAGAATTCTTGCCTGGAGAATCCCCTGGATAGAGGAGCCTGGCGGGCTACAGTCCATGGGGTCACAAAGAGTCAGACATGACTGAAGTGACTTTACAGGCACATGCAGGCAGGTAAGGACATTGAGAATTGACAAGATTAAGTGGTTTCCAAACTGTATAGAGTTTCGTAAGTGGTGGATTTGAGGTATGCTTCAAACCCATTTTCTTTGCAGACACAACTTTGCATATTAAGGAGATAATAGAAGTAGAAAGAAATGGTTATTTTTCTAGTCCAATCAAATCCAGGCAGGTTCTAGGAAGCAATCGGGGTAATTCTTAGAAAACTAGGATGTGTGAAACATCGTGATTTAAAAGTCAGCTCTTTACTAAATGGGACTAGTTATCACATTCAGCCGGTATATAAGGTTTGCAGTCATCCATGTGTATGCTTAGCTATCTTTGTGTGTGCAGGTAGCAGGGATTGTTGTAAAAGTAGATCTAAGGGAAGGCCTGTTTTGCTCTAGAAAGCAACAGCCAAATATAGCCCTCACTTCTGCCTAGAATACAGAAAGGATTCAGAGCGAGGTTTACTGACGTGGTCATTCCCATAACCTAGAACAAAATAGTTGACCAGTGTTTTCCTTAGAAAGGGCAACATACTTGCTAACAGAAATAAACTGTCAGTGGCTTGAAAATGGAAGGGAGGTGAATTCTTTATTATTACCATCAAATTCATTGGAATTACTGCAGATGAATACTTTGGAAGGTGTGTATGGTATATGGACATATTGATTTAGCCTTCAACAAGATTTGTTCAGATACTAAGAATTAAAACTATACATGTGAACCTTATTGTCTATCATTATAATTTTATAAATTTTGGCTTAGAGGTTGTCTAAAGATTTATTGGTTTTTCTTTCTAAAGAACTTTACCTAGTAATTTTATAGGGAGATTCAAAGAATCTTATCTGCTTATTGCTGTCGGATTGTTGCTCAGAGTGGGAAAACACCCTTGTAAAATGCTGGGAATATTTTTTTTCCCCCTTCAGTTGTTTGTTTGTTTTTTCTTCACTCAGATATAGTTTTGCCTAGGTGTTTTGTGTCTTAAAATTAAGTCTACTTAATTTGGGTCATAACTAATTGATGAAATTTCTTTTATGTTATACTCAATCAACGCAATTCTCATTATGGAAAGACGTCAAGGTAAATGAAGGAATTCCATCTCTACTTTCCTCAGAAATAGTTGAAATGAAAAATAACAGACAAATTTAGAGGAGGTTTGTATAAATATTGAATTCTCTAGTTTGACCTCATTTGCTACCACTTTTAAAGATAGTTGTAGGTGTAATTCTAAATGCAAACATAACCAAAATGAATGCATAGTCAAAGATCGCTTTATTTTGACTGTGATGCACATTTCTGAGAATTTTATGAAGCCATCATGACACGAGATGCGCTTCTCTAATCCATCACTAAAATAATGAATAAAGAATCCGGATCTGATCACTTGAATAGAAGTCAGGACACAGAAAACTGGTTGCAAAGATTGGCTCTAATATAGAAGTTGGATAGTATTCAAAAGAATACCTGCAATCTATATGTTTCCTTTCACTTGAGAGCTGATGGGTCATTTGAAAGTAACATGAAAGCTTATCATCTGGCCATAGAAGTTTAAATTTTAGATGAGAATTTTAGTATCTCATAGTTGATCATAAAGTAAGATCCACAAAAGTATTTACTCCTTGTTTTGTACAAGTTAAATACCAAAAGATAGTTGTCTCATTTTAGGATGAATGATTAGAATATAGAAGAATGGGATCTATGGTGGCTCAGATGGTAAAGACTCTGCTTGCAGTTCAGGAGACCTGGGTTCAATCCATGGAGAAGGAAGATCCCTGGAAAAGGAAATGGCAACCCATTCCAGTATTCTTGCATGGAAAATTCCATGGATGGAGGAGTCTGGCAGGCTACAGTCCATGGGGGTCACAAAGAGTCAGACATCACTGAGTGACTTCATTTCAATTCTTCATGGAAAAAGTACAATATAAAAGATGTGAATAAATGTAGCACTCAAAATATAAGGAAAAGAAACGTTCAAATAGGATTTGTTATATATAAATGAGGTTTTTCAGATGGTGTTATGTATTTTGTTTTCTTAATTAAGTTAAACAAAAGACAAAGTAGATTATAGGATGAAACTAAAAGGGATCATCAGGAAGAGTTTAAGAAAGAGCCTAGAGAAATGGCAACCCACTCCAGTGTTCTTGCCTGGAGAATCCCAGGGACAGGGGAGCCTGGTGGGCTGCCGTCTATGGTATCACACAGAGTCGGACACGACTGAAGCGACTTAGCAGCAGCAGAGAAATAGGTATAACCACAGTAGAATTAGGAGGATGTTACTCAAAATTAAGAATTTGCATTGAAGAAAACTGAGTCAGAGAGTAGGGACCAAGCAAGAAGTTATTCCAAAATGTAAAGCTGACAGAGAGACTAAAACCTAACACCCAATGAAAAAACAAATACATCTAATGTTATACCTAACAATGTTCCTAGAACAATTGGACATGAATCCATGATTAGTTATAATGGGAGAAAATGTTTCTGTCTTACAGAATGATAGAACTGCCTGTAAAATAGGTTCCTGGTGATCAGAGAAGAGATAAACAAGTGATAAATACTATGACATAAACTAATGATATATTTGAATTTAAAGAATGAATTAAAAATTCCTTAAACATTCAGAGGAAAATGGAACAACAGTTTTTAAAAAAGAGTAAGAAGAGACAGCTTTGTACCTAGCAACAAATAATGAGTGAACTTTACAGAATTTGAACAAAACCAAGATGGTAATTTCGAAATATTTTACTTATGAAAGTTGATGATTCTCATTTGACTCTCATACATGTAAAGAACATAGCCTAGGTAATTAAAAATATATTTCATTCAAGGGAAAAGAGAGTACAAATTAAAGTTAAAATGAAGAATTATATGAAAGATGGAAAAATTGTAAAAGAAACAGAGAGAAATATTTAAATATGGAATAAAATGGAAATAACTTAAACATGTAAGTAACAAAACAATAAAAATGTCAACAATAATTTCTGGAAATTAAGGTGTGCCAGGAGCCAGCCTGAGGAATCCTACCCATGACAAGGTCATGCAGAGAGGCTTGATGGGCAAGGCGTGTCAGGCCTCAGGGTGTCCCCCTAAAATTTCCTAAGCATGTACCCCCAAAACCAAAATCTGCCAGCCTTATTGTACTGTGCTTTTCCACTCTTCTGACATTCTCTGGAAAAAGTTAATTTAGGGCTTTAGTCTTCTGCATTTAAAAGAAATGTTTCAGTTCAAACCCCCTCTGACAACTCCCTAACTTGCCTAACAGGTTCCCCCGAAATTTTTACAGCTTGTGAATTGCTTACAGCCCCCCAACTGCAAAAGGCACAAAGCTTAAAGCATCTTAAAGATACAGAGCCTTTTCTAAAGAGCTAAAAATCATATTGGTGATGGATTTCACTGTTGACTCAGTGATTGCTGCCAGGCCTCCATATTCTTTATTTTTTAGACACCTGGGAGGATATTAATCAATGTAATTGGGATATGGAAAAAGGTATATAGTAGTTTTGATGTTAGCAACACTAGACTTTTGAGTTAATTACTTTTCTTTTGTTATAAATCACTGTATTCCTTTTACTTATTATAAATTGCTCTATCTTTTCTATGTAAAAATGTAACTTTATTTAATGTTTTTCTGAGAGTGGCACCAGACTTTGGGAAGATCAACACAAATAAGTCTTCTGGTTGACAAACCCTTATCAGAAAAAGGGCTGTAAAATGTTCATTGGCCCTTTTGGTTGGAAGATGATGTAAATCACCTAAGACTTGTGTATACAACTAGGTATGCAGAAAAAAAAAAAGCCTGGTTTTGATAAGAGTCTGGGCTGCTAACACTGCATAATTTTGTATTACCCATTGATCTCTACATACAATCAAAAAGTATAAAAGGCCTTTCTAGACAATAGAGGCCGGGCAAGTCCTGAGAAGACTGGTTCCCCGTGTCTTACTCCTTTTATGGCTAAAGTCCCATCTGGGGAGTGGAGGCTCGCCATGTCTATTTACTCGCCCCGGCTTCTAAGATCCATGAGAGAGAGAGCCCAAGGCGGGACACTCTCCAATATTCAAACAGACACCAGTGGCCTAACGTAGATGGTGCAAGTTCCTTGTCTGAAACTTTATTAGTTCTCCACATAAACCAAGTTATTCAGCCTCTTTTCTCCACTCATTTTCCTACTACATTATTTTTTCCTGATCTAATCTTATATTTCTAATTAAATAAATCTCTCCTCACCGACTCTGTCCACCCTTCAAATTACCCTAGATCCACCAGAGCTAAACCCAACAAAGATGTATATAAACAATAATTTAACAATAAAATTGAAGATAAAAGTATGAGATATATCAATAAAAACTACACAGTCAAGGTTAAAAAGTAAGAGGAAAACAACAGAATGGGAAAGACTAGAGATCTCTTCAAGAAAATTAGAGATACCAAGGGAAAATTTGATTCAAAGATGGGCTTGATAAAGGACAGAAATGATCTGGACCTAACAGAAGCAGAAGATATTAAGAAGAAGTGGCAAGAATACACAGAAGAACTGTACAAAAAAGATCTTCACGACCCAGATAATAATGATGATGTGATCACTAATCTAGAGCCAGACATCTTGGAATGTGAAGTCAAGTGGGCCTTAGAAAGCATCACTACAAACAAAGCTAATGGAGGTGATGGAATTCCAGTTGAGCTATTTCAAATTCTGAAAGATGATGCTGTGAAAGTGCTGCACTCAATATGCCAGCAAATTTGGAAAACTCAGCAGTGGCCACAGGACTGGAAAAGGTCGGTTTTCATTCCAATTCCAAAGAAAGGCAATGCAAAAGAATGCTCAAACTACCGCACAGTTGCAGTCATCTCACATGCTAGTAAAGTAATGCTCAAAATTCTCCAAGCCAGGCTTCAGCAATACATGAACCATGAACTCCCTGATGTTCAAGCTGGTTTTAGAAAGGCAGAGGAACCAGAGATCAAATTGCCAACATCCGCGGGATCATCGAAAAAGCGAGAGTTCCAGAAAAACATCTATTTCTGCGTTATTGACTATGCCAAAGCCTTTGACTGTGTGGATAACAATGAACTGTGAAAAATTCTGAAAGAGATGGGAATACCAGACCACCTAACCTGCCTCTTAAGAAATCTGTATGCATGTCAGGAAGCATCAGATAGAACTGGACATGGAACAACAGACTGGTTCCAAATAGGAAAAGGAGTGTGTCAAGGCTGTATATTGTCACCCTGCTTATCTAACTTATATGAAGAGTTCATCATGAGAAACACTGGACTGGAAGAAACACAGGCTGGAATCAAGGTTGCTGGGAGAAACATCAATAATCTCAGATATGCAGATGACACCACCTTTATGGCAGAAAGTGAAGAAAAGCTATAAAGCCTCTTGATGAAAGTGAAAGAGGAGAGTGAAAAAGTTGACTTAAAGCTCAACATTCAGAAAACGAAGATCATGGCATCCGGTCCCATCACTTCATGGGAAATAGATGGGGAAATGGTGGAAACAGTGTCAGACTTTATTTTTTGGGCTCCAAAATCACTGCAGATGGTGACTGCAGCCATGAAATTAAAAGACGCTTACTCCTTGGAAGAAATGTTATGTCCAACCTAGATAGCATATTCAAAAGCAGAGACATTATTTTGCTGACTAAGGTCCGTCTAGTCAAGGCTATGGTTTTTCCTGTGGTCATGTATGGATGTGAGAGTTGGACTGTGAAGAAGGCTGAGTGCCGAACAATTGAAGCGTTTGAACTGTGGTGCTGGAGAACACTCTTGAGAGTCCCGTGGACTGCAAGGAGATCCAACCAGTCCATTCTGAAGGAGATCAGCCCTGGGATTTCTTTGGAAGGAATGATGCTAAAGCTGAAGCTCCAGTACTTTGGCCACCTCATGCGAAGAGTTGACTCATTGGAAAAGACTCTGATGCTGGGAGAGATTGGGGGCGGGAGGAGAAGGGGATGACATAGGATGAGATGGCTGGATGGCATTATTGACTCGAAGGACGTGAGTCTGAGTGAACTCCAGGAGATGGTGATGGACAGGGAGGCCTGGCATGCTGCGATTCATGGGGTTGCAAAGAGTCGGCACGACTGAGCGACTGAACTGAACTGAACTGAAAAGTGATTTAATTGCCTAACTTTGCATAGACCAGCATTGAAAGCAGTTTACTTGACATTTATGTTGATGAAAATAGAACAGTTTTAGTCCAGTGATTCTGTTTTTTAAATTTACAAGTCTTTATTACTAGAATTTAAAGTATGTTGCATCCCTTGCAAATGACTTGCTTAAGAACAGAAAACCAGAGTTTGTGTTGCACAACATAAAAAGCATAGGAAAAAGTTGAAGCAAAAGAAAATATGTGTATATATATATATATAGAAAGATAGATATATGATAACCGTCAAAATAGAATAATAAAAATAAAACTAGTGTATTCAATGTAACAATACAAAAATGAACTTGCTCTTCTGAAAGGCTAAGAATATCAAATTGGGTCAGAAATAAAATCCAGCTCTACCAATTAGAGGATAGTTACTTAAAATTAAGGTTAAGAATTTTTTGAAAGTGTGGACAAAATTATTGGATAAAGGAAAACAAGATTGGTAATTTTAATATCAGAGAAAGATTATAAGCAAAAGCCTTGTATCAAGTATAAATAACATGAGATTTTTATAATAATAACATGCAGATTTTATCTATCCTAAAATATGCATACATTTTAAAGAAGCAGTTTTATTTCTAATAATGTGCCCTTTTGAGTTCTATATCCATTTAGAACAATAAATGGTGAATATGTATGTCTGTGTATATTCATCATACATTTATAATTTTTAAAAAATGTTACTGTTATAAATACCTAACAGTAGAGAATTGATTGGAGAAGGCAATGTCACCCCACTCCAGTACTCTTGACTGGAAAATCCCATGGACGGAGGAGCCTGGTAGGCTGCAGTCCATGGGGTTGCTAAGAGTCGGGCACAACTGAGCGACTTCACTTTCGCTTTTCACTTTCATGCATTGGAGAAGGAAATGGCAACCCACTCCAGTGTTCTTGCCTGGAGACTCCAAGAGATAGTGGGCCCCCTTCCATGGGGTTACACAGAGTCCGACACGACTGAAGCGACTTAGCAGCAGCAGCAGCAGCATTGTTACTGAAAATGTGAGAAAGGAAATATTTAATGTTGCTTTAAATTTTTATTACTTATTTTTAATACAGTAAAGAATCTGCCTGTAATGTGGGAGACCCAAGTTTGATCCCTGGGTCAGGAAGATCCCCTAGTGAAGGGAATGGCAACCCACTCCAGTATTCTCGCCTGGAGAATTCAGTGGACAGAGGAGCCTGGCGGGCTACAGTTCATGGGGTCACAAAGAATCGTACACAACTGAGTGACAAACACACAAGCAATCAAGACACCAAGCAGTATATACATATGTGTGTGTGTGTGTGTGTGTGTGTACACACATAGCCATGTGTATTTAAAAATAGACTGGGAGCATAGAATATACTATAAATACTGTAAGTACTGTAAGTGATAGGAACCATGTGTGAAGCTGATTGGTCAGACTTGGGTAACATATTCTACCCCTGAAGTGGAGAATTGAGCCCCACGTGTAACATGAGTTAACTGTTGGAAAAATTTGCCCCCTTCTACACATACTCTGAAGTTGGTAAAAATAAAAGTAGACAAGAATGTTAAAAGGCAAAGAAATAGAATACTCTATCTTATCTAATTTAATGTGTTCCTTGGTGATGTTTTTCAGTGTTTTTTAAAATGCTTCACTATAAAACTATATTAAAATACATATTATAGAATATTTTCATGTGTATAATATCTTGTTAGCTCTTGTTTAGTTCTAGAGGTTGTATCTTAAGGAAACAGTTTAAAAGAAAGGAAAATCTTTTATGGCAGTAGATATTCATTTCAACTGTATTTATACTGTTTGTAAAAAAAAATACATTTAAATGTAAAATAAATAATGGGAAAATCAAAATCAGTTTCAGTAAGCTGTTCAGCTGTATGTTGTGCAGCTACATAGGTAAATTATTGTAAAAACTAGTAACTGAATGAAATATATTTGTAATATAGTATCATACTAAAAATAACAATATAAATATATATCAGACTACATTTTACTGACTTTGTAAAAATATTGGGATAATTATTATAAGTGAACATGTAAAGGCAAGTATGATTATCATGCTAGAGTGTTATTTTTGTCTAAGTTATAAACCTTTAAATAAAAAAGTAAAAAATAATTGAAGATGTTATTTGATGGTTTAAAAATTATAGAAGCTTCAGAAGAGATTAGGCTTTTTGTATGTATTTAGCATGCTGATGTAGCAAGCACTATAGCCTCTAATGAAACAAATCACAATGAAAGGGAACCACTATCGTTTTTCCTTCCTATGTGTTAGAATGTTTGGCCAGTTCCCTAAAATAACAATATCCTTAAAGAAATAAACACTCCCAATTTTAGCTTTTACAAACTCAGAATCTTATCCATCCTGAGGGTGTGGAGAAAAGGGAACCCTCTTGCACTACTGGTGGTAATGTAAATTTATGCAACTGCTATGGGAGATGGTATGGAGATTCCTTAAAAAACTAGGAATAAAACCACAATATGACCCAGCAATACCATTTCTAGGCATTTACCCTTAGGAAACCAAAAGTGAAAAATTCACATATACCCCAATGTTCATTGCAGTGCTATTTACAATAACTAGGACATGGAAGCAACCTAAATGTCCACTGACAGATGAGTGAATAAAGAAGCTGTGGTACATGTATATATAAAACAATGGAATACTACTCAGTCATAACCTATTATACGGAGTGAAGTAAGTCAGAAAGAGAAAAGCAAATATTGTATAATAGCACGTATATGGAGAAGGAAATGGCAACCTACTTCAATATTCTTGCCTGAAAAATCCCATGGACAGAGGAGCCTGGCAGGCTACAATCCATGGGGTCACAAGAGATGGACACAACTTAGCAACTAAACCACCACAACACATATGTATGGAATCTAGAAGATGGTACTGATGGACCTATTTGCAGGGCAGCAATAGAGATGCTGATATAGACAACAGAGTACGGACAAGGCTGGAAGAAAGGTAGGAGAAGGTGAGACAAATGGAGAGAGTAGCATGATGTATGACAGAAATCAAACCAATATTATAAAGCAATCATCAATCAATTAAAAATAAATATAGCTAAAATAATGTTATCCATCCATTTTATTCATTGTATATAATCCTAGAATTATGGATAGAAAACTCTTTAATTAGCTGTTGAGTTTGTTTGTTTTTTTTTCATTATTCTATATTCCTATCAATGAAAAAGGCCTGTATTATGCTAGGCAGTAAGAGGTTCTAAACTGTCTCCACTATTTTCTGTTGATACAGCCTTGGGAAAGTTTCTAAATTTCTATGCAACTCAGATTCAACATCTGTAACATGCTACATTTTCCTACTTTGCTAGGCATTGTGTATATAAAATAAGTTGTTCAATTGCTAAGTTGTGTTCAACTTTTTGCAACCCCATGTACCGCAGCATGCCAGGCTTCCTTGTCCTTCACTATCTCCCAGAGTTTTCTCAAACTCATGTCCATTGAGGCAGTGATGCCATCCAACCATCTCATTCTCTGTAGTCCCCTTCTCCTCCTTTTCTCAATCTTTCCCAGCATCAGGATCTTTTCCAATGAGTTGGCTCTTCCCATCAGGTGGCCAAAGTATTTGGGTTTCAGCTTTAGCATCAGTCCTTTCAATGAATATTCAGGGTTGCTTCCTTTTTGGACTGACTAGTTTGACCTCCTTGTAGTCCAAGGGACTCTCAAGAGTCTTCTGCAGCACCACAGTTCAAAAGCATCAATTTTTTGGTGTTTAGCCTTCTTTTGGGGCTTCCCTGGTGGCTCAGACTGTAAAGCGTCTGCCTGCAATGCAGGAAACCTGGGTTCGATTCCTGGGTCGGGAAGATCCCCTGGAGAAGGAAATGGCAATCCACTCCAGCACTGTTGCCTGGAAAATCCCATGGACGGAGGAGCCTGATAGGCTACAGTTCATGGCGTCGCAAAGAGTCAGACACGACTGAGTGACTTCACTTCGCTTCATTTAGCCTTCTTTATGGTCCAACTCTCACATCCATACATGATGTTCATCTTCTGTGAGAACGCCAAAATCGCCACTAACTGCTGAACAACGATTGATAGGAGGATGTTGGAACCGACCAAAGAAAGATACCCTACATCTAAGAACAAAGGAAAAGCTGCAACAAAATGGTAGGATGGGCACAATCATGTTAAAATCAAATCCCATACCCACCAGAGACTCTTGGAGGGCAAAAACAAAGTCTTCTTCACACCAGGACCCAGGGGAAAGTAGCAGTGACCCCCACAAGAGACTGAGCGAGACCTGCTTGTGAAAGTTTAAGGGTCTCCTGAGGAGGTGTGGGTCATCAGTGGCCAGCCACAGGGACAGGGGCGCTTACAGCAGCAAACTAGGAGGTGCAGCTTGTGGCGTTAAGTCCTCTTGAAGGAGGTCACCATTAGCTCTACCATAGAGCCTGTAGCCTTACCATAGAGCTGCTGCAACTGGAGAACAATCATATCAAAGAAGTTACCACATTGTCGTGAAGGTTCTTGGCCCCATATAAGATTTCCCTACCTGGAGATCTGGAAACTGACTGGGAATCCCCAGAGAATATGACTTTGAAGGTCATCAAGATTTGAATACAGAACTTCCACAGGACTGAGGGAAGCAGAGATACTTGGAGGGCACAAAAAAACCTTGTGCACACCAAGGTAAAGGAGCACTGACTCCACAAGAGACTGAGCTAGACCTTCCCGTGAGTGTTTGGGGGTCTCCTGTGTAGGCATGGGTCAACAGTTGCCTGCCTGCTGTGGGGTCAGGGACACTGGCAGCAGCAGTCTAGGGAGGCACAGCTTGTTGGCATAAGTCCTCGTAGAGGTCGCCATTAGCCCTACCATAGATACTGAAGACTCCAGAACTGGGCCACTTCAGGCCAAACAACTAACAGGGAGGGAGCATAGCCTCACCCATTCACAGAAAATTTGATTACAGATTTGCTGAGCATGGCCCTGCCCACCAGAGCAAGGCCCAGTTTTCTTCACAGCTAGTCCCTCCCATCAGGAAGCTTGCACAAGCTTCTTATCCTCATCCATCCTCATCCTTGCACAAGCTTCTTATCCTCATCCATCAGAGGGCAGTTAGAAGAAGCAAGAACTACAATCTCACGGCCTCCAGAATGAAAATCACAATCACAGAAAACTAACCAAAATGATCTTACGGATCACAGCCTTGTGTAACTCAATGAAGCTATGAACCATGCCATGCGGGGCCACCCAAGATGGATGGGTCATGGTGGAGAGTTCTGTCAAAGCACAGTCCGCTGGAGAAGGGAGTGACAAACCTCTGCAATATTCTTGCCTTGAGAACCCCATGAACAGTATGAAAAGACAAAAAGATATGACACCGGAGGATGAGCCTCCCAGGTCTGTAGGTGTCTAATATGCTACTGGGGAAGAGCAGAGAAATATAAAATAAGTACTTTATGTAAAAGTGTCTAGTATGCTGCAGGATCCATGATAGTTCCTTTGAAACATTAACAGCTTTAATGGTCAAACGTAAGCAAATGCTGCAAACAGTTATCTTTCGCTGTCACTTTTTACTTTTTCCATTAAACTGTATGGGAATCAGTTGAGTCCTTGCCCCTCTGACAATATAGAAATGGCTGAGGTGGGAGATCATTTCTGGGAACAGACATATTTCCCTGCTGGGATAAACTGACAAGGAGGATGAAAGGTCATTCTAGAAAAACAATCCAAGTGAGTTTTTACTACCTAAGATGTCCCAAAAGGATTCTATAGGAAATGAAAGTAAAAGTGACAGAAAGAACAATGATGTTAATATGTTTCTAAAGTAAAAGGCATATGCAATTCCTAATGTGTGTAAAATGGATACTTGGTATGTAATGTCTAGCCCTCTGGTGGCATTCAATCAGTGCTTAATAATGGCAAAGAAAATGTGATTATATTTGCCCTTTCAAGAGCCCTCTGAAGTAAGAGCAGTCTATAATCTATTAATACCTCCAGGTGACTGTGTCAAGTAGCATTACCTGGACTAAAGAAAGACATGCTAGCAAGATCAAGGTCACGGATGGTTATCATTTATGCTTAGGTATTTTGTCCTACAATTTCTGAATGCAGTGAGGTCTCTTGTCACACAGTCATCTAGAGAAAAAGGCACTGGAGAAATACAAGTGAGCAATTAAAATTCCATTTGCTGCCCTAGGCTTGTTTTGAGTTCATTGTTCAGCATATGAGTTAGTTCAAGAGTTTCACTTTCAGCAGTTCATTTGATTGAACTTGGGGCCAATAAAAGCAAGAGGCCAGACAAAACAGTAGGAAATATCTGTGGCTTGAGAATGTAGCTAAGACTGGTAATGATAGAAAATATGAAGCAACAGCTATTAGACTGCTTTATTTTCAAATTTTTTATATTGTAGTAAGGTAATGTTTAACTTTATCCCCTCTTCATTACCTGAACTATTTTAATGAGTAAGTTCTCAGAACATGGTAGTCCCAAGAGTCAGCACTGTCTTTTTTTATATTCTTTCAATGAGTGGTCCTGATAAACTGTCCCTAGATGAGTACTCTGAAAATCCTTCATGTTTGATTTTGTACCCAATAAACATGGTGATCTCCTAACTTTCAGATGTGCGATTTATTTTAAAAAAAAGGAATAAATAAATCTGATTAGAGATAGTTATAAAGGACTAAGACACATAGAAATCACACTTCTGATCATCACTTTATGATAGTTAAGAAGACCTATCTATAGTGCTTAAAATTTGGTGAGATAGAAAATATGGAAGACTATGTATATGAAAGAGAAGAAAACTATAGCTATTTCTATTTTCATGCTATTGGGTGAGTTTTTGACAATTGATATCCCTGTTAGATAGCATTTTACTATGATTCCTGACTTGGTTTCTTGATTTCTTATACTAATACATTCTTTAAGTAGGGGGTATGAATTTACTTTAAGTATAAAGGATGGCTATGGCAGCCAACTGCGAATATCCCCAGTGATGCTTCACTTCTTGGCATTCACGTCTTAATAAACTCCCTTCCCACAATTAATAGGGATGACCTGCATGACCACCAGAATTTTAAAGAAATGACAATACATAACTTCCAAATTTTGTCTTTCTTGAGTCATTCACTCTTGGGGGAGCTAGCTGCCATGTGATCAGGACACTCAAGCAGTCCAAGGCAGAGGTCCATGTCAAGAGATTGAGGCATCCTGATAACAAGTGAGTAGATCAATTGGAAGTATATCCTCTAGTCCCAGTCAAGCTTTGAAGAGCGTAGCACCAGCCAACATCTCGACAGTAACCTTCTGAGAGACCCTCACCCCAAACAACCCAACTAAGCCTCTCTAAAATTCCTGACCTGCAGGAAAAGTGAAGCAATAAACATTTGTTGTTTCAAGCCAGTAGTTTCTGGATTACACAGAAAGAGATAAATACAGTTGCTAATAGGAATTATACTATCATCTACTGAGAATAATTGTAATCTTAGTTACTTAAAAATACTTACATGCATTCAAGTGTCCTAGATTTATTTTTAATATGCTCTATACTTTATACTTTTTTTTGCAAGATCCCTTTTCCTGCTGTTCCTTTCTCCAGGGATGCTCTTGCATCCTTTTTACTTGTCAAAATTCTGCCTATCCTTCTAAGCTTGCTGAAATTCCAAAAGTTCCTTCTCCATGTAACCATCTGCTCCATTCAGAAGCAAACTCATTCCTCAGAACTGGCACAATACTTCATTTTTATATATTTTATAACACATCATGCATTGCAGTGGTCTTCCTTCTTGTCCTAACAATATCCAGGTTAATATTCTTGAGACCTTGAGCTTATATCTTTTTGGTCTTTTATGCATCATGGTCACTAGTCTTAAGACTGTCATAGGTAAAGCCTAGACTCTGAGATGAGAACAAGTCAAGGAAAATAGAAGTAAATCCTTATTTACATCTTGAAATGTGATTTGCTTCACCTATGAAATGAGAATGAGTGTAAGAACGATGAGTTCTCAGAGTCATCATGAAGATATAAAAGCGTAATTTAGAAAAAGTACCAGGAATAGCATTAGCATAATGCAAGTGCTCAAAATAATTATAACATGATGCCATTTTTATTTTCTGTTCACATAGTATATAATAATACTATTTCTTATGTGTCAATCTGTGTTTTAAGCTTTTCATATTGATTACCTTATAAAATTCTCCTATAGACCTTATGCACTGTCACACTCCTAAGTGAAGAAACCGGAGCACAGAGAAGATGGAAAGCTTACCTAGTGTCATAAAACTGGTTAAGTGGCAGTCTGGATTAGTAATAACTCTTCTCAGCCTAGAGTTCAGTGCCAAACCAATTTAATATATTTCTTTGTCCATAAATATGAGTTGAATATGTGAACTTAGTGGATACATCCAGGAAGTATGATTTACATGGATATTTTTTTATGTGTGAATCTTTTACACTCCATATGAAAACAAAACACATGAGGATGGGGTATAGACATCTCTTATGCATTTCTCTTCGGATAGCTCACCCCTTTGAACATTTAAAGCAGACAGAGATAGGGAACAAAGATGGTCCTTGATTATGTAGAAAATTGATTTTTATTACAAAGTATGAAACTACACCATCTACTTTATCAATGGAACTCATCAGAAATGGAGTTGAGAGGTGTGCCACAGCAATTAATGGCATGTGACAAAATTGTGTTGAGATCCCATTTGTAAAATAGGAATACTAATAACAACCCTATATGGATTGTTTTAAAGAATAATTGACTAATCTTTCAAAAACTTCTAGCACATTCCTGTGAAAGTGAAAGTTTTAGTCACTCAGTCATGTATGACTCTTTGTAACCCCATGGCCTATAGCCCACCTGGCTCCTCTGTCCATGGGATTCTCTAGGCAAGAACACTGGAGCAGGTTGCCATTTCCTACTCCAGGGGATCTTCCCAACCTAAGGATTGAACTTGAGTCTCCTGCATTGCAGGCGTATTCTTTACAGTCTGAGCCACCAAGGAAACACATGTAAATGTTAATCCTCTTATTTCCACAGTACCAATGGGCTTAGTCAGTATAGGATAGGTTATGCTTTCCTAACAAGAAACTCCAAAAGCCCAGTGACATAAAAATGATAAAGGCTTGTTTTTGCTTCCCACAAAGTCCCTTACAAATTTAAGTGATTTACTAAGTCAGCTGTCTATATGATGATTTAGTATTGACCTTCCTATCAATATATGCTTTTAAGATTTCTAGGCTAAAAGAAGTGAAGTCTAACACTAACAGTTAAATGCTTCCACATGACACCTTCCATGTATCACTTTCGCTTTAATTCTATTAGTCAAAACAAGGCATATGACCATAGTTAACTTACAAGGATCAGGCATCCTTGAAAGTACAATACTTTCAAGTACCATGAAGGAAGAGAAACAAAAATAATAGTAAGCAGCTTTATCACTACCATATAATTATTGTTTTATTTGTATTTTTAGGATGATTTGCTTTATCATTGACTCAAGATCATATGATTAAGCTCTAGCTAATACTGATTTAAGTCATTAAATCATTTTTTTACCATATAGAAGAAAAATAGTTGTTGATTGTGTATTTTGTTAATTAGAATGTGGATCATTTACTATGTTATTGGTTTCATGAGTGAGAATTTACTTTTAGGTTGTGTGTAAATATGTGTGTGTGCATGCACACATGCAATTCTTTTTTATTTCATAAAGAAAAATGTCAAATTGATACATGAGCTTCTAAGGTCTCTGCTTCTAGCTCCATAGTATTAATAGCTGTCTTTTCAGAAAGAGAAAAAAACTTTCAAAGTTATACAGAGATTTTCTTGCCAAATATTCATGGAAATTAGTGGAGATATCACAGATACTCCTTTTACATTGGACCAAATCTTTGCTCTTCTGTTTTGCTTTATTGTATGAGACTAGCTGGAGAAGAAATTTGACACATTATGTAATTGTCATATAAAATAAAAATGAAAACATGATCTTCCATAGAGTTTAAACTTTCAAACACAAGCTGGCTTTATTATGGCTTAAAACAAACAAACATATAAACTACGTATTAATAAACTGACATATTTAGAGCAGGGCTTCATGGGATCTTTCATATCTTATTTTACTTCTAAGAGCCAAAGGTTGCATTGGAATACAGGGAAAGAATATCATATAACCAACTAGTATATCCCCAACTAGTACAATATGTAAGATGATTTGAGTCTTTTGGACTCTGTGGGAGAGGGAGAGGGTGGGACGATTTGGGGGAATGGCATGGAAACATGTATAATATCATATAAGAAATGAATCGCCAGTCCAGGTTCGATACAGGATCCTTGGGGCTGGTGCACTTGGATGACCCGGAGGGATGGTACGAGGAGGGAGGTGGGAGGTGGGTTCAGGATGGGGAACGCATGTAGGCCCGTGGCAGATTTATATTGATGTGTGGCAGAACCAATACAATATTGTAAAGTAATTAGCCTCCAATTAAAATAAATTTAAATGAAAAAAAAGATGATTCGAATGTGTTTATATATCTAGATAAAAAATCACATTTTATTTAGATATATTTTTTCTTTAAATAATATTAATGTCTTTTAAGAAATCCAAGGAAATGTATTTTTTTCATTTTTTAAGTAATAAGTATAGTAAATAGCTGTGGATATATTATATATTATGTATTTTCACATATTAGTAATTATATCAAATAATGACCTTATTAAAAACACACAGTGGATAAATTATAGCTATAAAAGAGATCACTATACTGTACATCCATTATGCACAAATTACTAGCTTCTAAGTAATATATAGTCATTAGCAGCAATGTGAAAACTTGACAAGTTAAACTCTACTAATAGATATTAATGGCAATGCATTGTGAGTCACTGATGCTAATTTTAAAATGTTGCGGCTTTGGAACAGATTTTTTTAAAAGAATATTTTCAACACCCTGGTGTAAAGCTTCTGTGGGGTTATTTGACAGATGTCCTGTGAGTTCCTTCGAAGCAGAGGATAAAAGTATAGTGCTCCAAACAAGAAAGTGTGAGCAGAATGGCTTTTGGGCATGTGGGTGGAGAGGCTGGCACTTTCTCAGTTCAATTAAATGGAATTTTAAATTGTGAATTTGCACAGAGCTGAAAAAAGACAGCCATGTGGAAGTTTGTTTTCATTCTTAAAGTGAATCCTCCTGTGCCCTTGATACACTCGTGGAGTGCTCAGAACTGCTAATGTCAAGTCTTCCTGTAATGTGAGATGTTGGGACACATATGTTTACGTGGAGGAAACTGAGGTATAGAGTAGCTAAAACCAATTTGTTTTAGCATGATAGGCTTGACTTTCTAAAATGCATGAATTTTCTCATGTTGCAAGATAATTCAATATAAATGGTCATAACTGATTATTTTAATTCTAGACAAGATGGAGTAAGCACATTCCACCAGCTCACTTCCACTAATTGCAACTAAAACTGAACACAATGCATAAATCAACTCTCAGAAGACTCTACTTGGTGGAAAGGAGAAAATGGACGGGATGCTGTAGTGAAGAGTGCCTAAGGAAGGACATGTATGTCCTGGTCTGGATACTAAAGCAGCCCACAATTTTGAAATGTCAGTGAGCATAGACTCGAACAAAATAAAACAGTCCTAAGAAAAGCCCAGTCTCTCTGGCCTGAGGACTAAAAACAGGATAGTCCTGAAAAGAACTTTTTGACTATATAGCTATTCTGGGGAAAAGTTGGGCAGTTCCATATGAAACTAAACATACTTCTATTATATAGTTATGCATTATTACTTCTAAACATTTACTCTAAAGTAGTGAAGACTGTTCATACATCAAAAAACTCAACACTAACCAAATACTTTATTTTACCAAATACTTTTGGTAACTTTATTTGTAATCAGTAAAAACTACCTACCTATAGCTAAAAATATAAATGGTTCTATGATGTTAATTCATGCGGTTTTACATTTTATATTTTGCCTTTACTTTTTCATGGATCATTGGCTACAACCACTGGATGCATCTGAAATCTCATAGAAGATGATTTTATTTTGCTGGCATTTTAATAAGGAACATAATTAGAAAATCAGTGCTCAAGCCACTAACTAAAAATGAGGGAAGGAAAACATTGAAACTAAGATATTAGAATGTAACTAAAGTTAAATCCATCTTTTATATTTAGGCCATCGATATCAATGTCCAGGATTAAATTTTGGATGATGATATAAAATGAATGATACCATAAAAATGTATTTTTTCCCATATATCTTTTTAATGGAGTTCAGGGAATATGCCAACTTAAAAGGCTAATTGTAAGTTGTTTATCCAAAGCTTCAATACTAGCAGCTTTATCGAAACCCTGGCAAAAACATGGCTAAAAGAAACTCAGCCATAAGGAACATTGTTACAAGGAATTCTTTCTTTATAAAATAGCACTTAAATGTTTTCTAAAAGTATCAGCTAACTATTTATAAAATAATATCACCTCTTTCATTTTCTCAGTGTTGCTGGTTTTGCACTGATAAGATCATTTAGTTACTATATCAAAGGGATGAGTCTAGGTCCTTCCAGACATACTAAAAAATAACAGCTACTCTTGGGTAGGTAGTTGCTCAAGGATTCTTGCATTTTGAATGGATAGATTAGCCCCTACTAAAGTTATTAGTACTAACCAAATTCTAAAGTGTGTTAGTCACTCAGTTGTGTCCGACTCTTTGTGACCCCATAGATTGTAGTCCACCAGGGTCCTCTGTCCATGGAATTCTTCAGACAAGAATACTGGAGTGGGTAGCCATTCCTTCTCTAGGGGATCTTTCCAACTCAGGGATCGAACCCAGGTCTCCTGCACTGCAGGTTGATTCTTTACCATCTGAGCCAGCAGGGAAGCTAGGATCAAATGCTTAAATATATATATATATATATATATATATATATAATTTACCTTATTTTTTTAAGCATTTAGTAAGAAGTTTGGTGCATTGTAGTTGTTCAACATTAATTTTTATCTGTACTATAAAAGCAGGGTGGTCCCATTATTAAAACAACTATATCAAGAAAGAATGGGATTATTTTAGAGTGTTAAATAATAAAAACATTGCAATCAAAGATATTTTAAAAGGGGCTTCCCAGGTGGCACCAGTGGTAAAGAATCTGCCTACCAATGTACAAGATGCAAGAGACATGGGTTCAATCCCTGGGTCAGAAAGATCCCCTGGAGTAGGAAGTGGTAACCCACTCCAGTATTCTTACCTAGAAAACCTGATGAACAACACAACAAAGAAAAATGATACTTTTGGGGGAATAGTTTTGAAACCTTTAATTTTGAACATTTTAATGACACCGTCTCTTGTGTTTGAGAAAATAAATATATTATTTTAAAGAGAGAATTCTTGAAACTAATGTCCTAATATGTCATTTCTATATTAAAAGGTCAACTTTCTTTGTAATACATCAAAATAAATGCATTTCTTGTATTTGGAGGACTAATCTGTGGTAGCATAAATGGTTTTTAATTGATAGATGCTTTTTGCCCAGCAAGACCATTTTCCTTCATTTCAAAACATTTTACACTTTGCAACATAGAAAATGAAGTGCGGTTTAACTATGTCTAGATTTTTATATTATGATCTCTCTTAATTGTCTTTTCTCAACAGATTAATTTCCCTGGCCTCAAGGGTCACTTCCATATGATTAACAAGAAGATATATTGCAATTTCTCTTTCAAGTCCCACTTCCAACTTTTCACCTTCACATAGGATATTTCCAATCAGTATTCCCACCTCTGCCTCAGATTTAGTATTTATTTTCCTTCTTTGTCAAATCAGCACAAACTGTTCTCATAATTTCTACTAATAACAACTGTTAGTCATTAGTGATCTAAGACTGAAAACTTGGAACAACTTTTCCTCCATCTCTGATCACTCTGAATTCCTTGTTGATCTTCTCTACCCTTTGTTTTTCAGGCTGATTTCTTACTTTCTAATCTCAGGGCTATCAGGCCACTCTGATTCCTCAACCCGTATCAGAATTTCATACTATCATTTCTATAATCTATCTATACATCACTATGGTATTAAAATCCTCTGTCTTATGTTCCATTCCACATGAACAAACTTTTGAGGAACCCCATAACTTAATGGGAAGAAACCAAATACTTTAACTTGAAAGTTATATCCTGTGTGTCCCTTACACACACTTCCCACATTATCTCTTATTTCTCTCTACTGACAAACTTTCTACCACAAGGAAGGCTGATTTTCTCACTGTCTCCTAGTTTTGCTGACCACTACATAGTTTCCACCATTTCTCTTTTTCTTTTCATCTATTTCCACCCTACTTTCCAACAAGAATAGAAGTATGTAAATTAATTCAATATTCTTTTAAAAAATCACCGTGTTATTTTGCTCTTGATTTACAATTTTATCCTAGTAATAGGGCTTCCCTGGTGGCTCAGACAACAAGGAATCTGCCTGTAATGTAGGAGATCCAGGTTAGATCCTTAGGTTGGGAAGATCCCCTGGAGAAGGGACTGGCTACCCACTCCAGTATTCTTACCTGGAGAATTCCATGGACAGAAGAGGCTGGAGAGCTACAGTCCAGGCAGTTGCAAAGAATCGGGCATGATTGAGCAACACTTTCATTTTTTATCCAAGTAATAAATAATAACTACTTCCAGCATTTCACTTAATTAGATTCTAGGAGATAAGAGATATTTATCCATTTTATATATAAAAACAAATGAAGATCAATGATGTTCAGTAAATTTCCCAAAGTCACAAACCAGGAAACATTTCTTTACCTCATGGCTCATTCTTTTCAAATATGTTCCCACTATCATATCAGTTACCTTTAAAAACATTCATATCTGTGTTATTTGGGGGTGTGTACGGGTTCAGTCACTCAGTCGTATCCGACTCTTTGTGACCCCATGGACTGCAGCACACCAGGCTTCCCTGTCCTTCACAACTTAACTGGTGTGGGACAGGAGAAATGTGTTTTTCCATACAACTAATTTCGAAAAGAATTCACACAGAATTGTGGTTAAGAACTAAGGTTTTGGTACAAAATAGTCCTGGATTTAAATCTCAGCTTTATCCACTCACCAGGTAAATAGGTAAGTTACTCAATATTGTGAAGCTTTGGTTTCTTTGTCTTTAAAATGGTCATGGTGATGGTGTGTACTTCATAGCACTGACTACATAAGAAAGCACTTATTGTAGTGTTTGCCATTTAACAACTACTATTTTTATTACAGTTTTCGTCTGGCAATGGGGATAGTGATTCAGAGAGTGAAATATATTCTCAAGAGATGTCTGTGATCCAGAGACATTTAGATTTTTAAAACCACATATGATGTCTAACACAGTGGAACAAATACATAATGATGAAATTTTAGTCACTCTGGTCAACCAGGGTGGCAAGTTTTGATAAAGCTGTCTTTTTGTTAGCTTTAAATTCTATCTGAGTTAAGTGTATTATGCTAACTGAGTTAACCATATTTTCATTGTATATATCCAGTTAGGCCCTGTGTGATGGTTTGTTTTATGTGTCAGCTTGATTGGGCCATAAGATGATGTGAATGATGTGATATTGTCAGATATTATGCTGGGTGTGACTCTGAGGGTGTTTCTGAATGACATTAACATTTGAATGAGTAAACTGAGTAAAGGAGATTGTTTCTCCCTAATGTGAGTAGGCCTCATCCTGTGACAGATGACCTAAACCGAAAACCTGCATACAGCAAGTGAAGACAAAAACAAAAAGTTTGAGTAAGAGGGAGCTTTGCCTGCCTGCCTGTTTGAACCGAGATGTTGGTCTCCTGTCCTCAAATTGCAATTCACATTGCCAGCTTTCCTGGGTCTCCAACTTGCCAATTGCAGATCTGGGAACTTCTTAGCCTCCATAATTGTGTGAACCAATTCTTTCCCTCCTCTTTCTCTATTTCATATTAGACATAGCACTAAGTATTATTGGAAAAGAATCTGTAGGAGAGTATGTGAACCTAAGATATACCTGTCACTTAAGAGGTACTGAAAAGACTCTGATGCTGGGAGGGATTGGCGGCAGGAGGAGAAGGGGGTGACAGAGGATGAAATGGTTGGATGGCATCACTGACGTGATGGTCGTGAGTCTGAGTGAACTCCGGGAGTTGGTGATGGACAGGGAGGCCTGGCGTGCTGCGATTCATGGGGTTGCAAAGAGTCGGACACAACTGAGTGACTGAACTGAACTGACTACATTAATACATTCTGTTACATGCAAAACGGCCTCACATGAGCAGATACTAAAATTGAAACAAAACACCTGAGCACCAAGAACAGAGCCACTTTCTGAATCATCAGTACCAGAGGTGAAAGTATAGGAAAAAAACAAGGCCAAAACTGTGGCTCAACACAGAAGTCCAGATGACTCTTTTTGACGTTTGGAGCCTTCATCCATATGACAACTATAGGAGAAAAGAACTATAATAGGAAAAGGAAAGGGGACATTTTGAAACTCTAAAAATCATTCTCTGCTTTGAATGATTATTTTTCTAACAGCATCTCTTGTTACAGCTCTATCATGAACTTCTTTAGAAATGGCTCATGTGTCAAAATGAACTCTTTTATTTCTTGGTTATTTTGTATTTTTATTTAATATTAACTTCATTTCATAAATTCTATAGGTTCAAATAAAATATGACTTTCAAAACTCATGAAAACATGGCCTAAATATCAGCATTTTCCGAAAGTAATGGGCAATTAGTAAGAGCACTTAGCTTGAAATCTTAAGTTTTGATATAAGATCTGTTTATAGGATATCTATTTTTGAGTGGATTCACTTAAAACTTTTCCTCTTAACCTCCAGAAGGGAAAGCTTCAGTTCCGAAGGTTAAAATAATGCAAAGAGTATTCTCTTGATATTTCCAAGGAAATATTGGGTTATTCTGATGTCACTTTGGAGTTGTGTATGAATACTCCATTGAGCAATTCATGAAGTGATCCTAAATCCAGATAAATCAGTTCAGGCAACCTGCCTGCCAGATGCTTAAGTAGCTTATGTGGCCTTGACTTGTCTATCCAATCAGAAGAAAAACAGAAACAAAGTGGTCAAAATCCTATCTCAAAACAGCCAAGAACATTCCATTCATTAGAGGCCAAAACTTGGGAGGCCTTTTGTTTTAGTACTTGTAAATTGTCTTACAGTGCTGAGGTCATTTTTTTTTTTTTTTTTTTGTTTAGCTGTTCAGGACACTGCGCTTGTTTTATCTCATTTTAAAATAAACAAGTGACCCTGTCTTAACATAATAAAGAACAAAATTCTAAGAGATTTTTGTGTTGGTATTGCCTTTTCACATTGTGCCTTTATAAACTTTAATTGGCTAAGTAAATTCATCTAAGCTCACTTATTTCCTATATATCAAATATTATTACTGTAACTTATGTGCATGTGACCCTTGGGGCTTGCTTTCTTTGGATTCAAAATGAATCGTTAATTTTGGACACCTTTCCTCCTTATATTATTTCCTATGAATACCTTTAGAAAACTAAGAAGTGGTTCTCAACCTTCCCAGCCCCAATGCAGAAAACATTTTTATTAGGGACAGATTTTTAATGGCAGCATTGGCAGACTTTGAAAGTTTCTTCTGGATTTATATAGAAACCATAGGAAGGTGGATGCTCTTCTAAACACTCATGAGGTCATTCCTTTCAAATAACTTATATACTGACTTTTTAACCAAGAATTAAAAAGAAAAAATATATATATGTATACACATATATGTGTATGTGTATGTATGCACACACACACATAACTATTTTATAGCTGATTTTAATGCATTAAAAGTATATGAGAAATCTTGGGAATAGTTTCTAAAATGATAATGGTAGGAATAAGAAGATGAACTGTAAGTGTGTGCTCTAGACCCTAACTATGTTCTTGTGACAAGATAAGTATTTTCCTTATAACTGGACATTTTCTTCTTTGATGACTTGTTCCAGATAAAAATACAAAGGTCTGTAATCAGAAAAGAGTAATTAAGTCAGTTTATTACTTTTTCTCTGGAAGTAGGATGTCTTCTTTATATACAAGCAGATAATGAAGTGGAAAAAGGAAGAGTGAAATTATGAGTAAGAATTTTCAGTCAGTAGCTCTTTAGAAAGGCACAGTTTTAAGGAAACAATTCCGTTCACCATTGCAACAAAAAGAATAAAATACTTAGGAATATATCTACCTAAAGGAACAAAAGACATATATATATATATATATAGAAAACTATAAAACACTGATGAGAGAAATCAAAGAGGATACAAATAGATGGAGAAATATACTGGGGTCCAGCCCCAGTGGATCCAGGGTAATTCGAAGTGGGGGCGGTGTGGCAAGAGAGAGATATAGATTTAGGGATATAAAGAGAGATTAGGAAAGAATAGTGTAGTGGGAAATTTAGAGGAGGAAAGAAGCTGTATTCCTTGGTTTACATAGAAAGCCAATAAAGCCCTGAGACAAGGAACTTGAACTATCTACGTAGGGCCACAGGCGCCCACTTGAATAGTGGAGGGTGCCCTGCCTTGGGCTCCCTCTCACGTGGGTCTTAGAAGGCCAGGCAAATAAGTAGACATGGATAGCCTTTATGCCCCAGACGGGAATCAGCCAGAAAATAGAGTAAGAAAGAAAGGAAGACACGGGGGAACCAGTCTTTCTTTCCAGGAACTGGCCCGAGAAACTGGTCCATCCTTTATTGTCCGGGAAAGCTTTTTATACTTTTGGTTGTACATAGAGATCAATGGATAATACAAAGTTATGCAGCATCAGCAGCCCTGACTCTTATCGAGACCAGGCTTTCTCTCTGCATACCTAGCTGTATACACAAGTCTTAGGTGATTTACATCATCTTCTGGCCAGGAGGCCTATTAGCATTTTATGGCCCTTTTCTGATAAGGGTCCATCAACCAGAAAACTTATTTGCCTTGAAAGTATTGTTCTTACTAAAGTCTGGTGCCACTCTCAGAAAGCACTAATTAAGGTTACATTCTTATATAGCAAGGACACAACAATTTATAACAAGGAAAGAGGAGTACAGTGATTTATAACAAAGAGAAAGTTCACTAACTCAAAAGTCTAGTGTTGCTAACATCAAAACTACTATATTCCTTTTTCTATATCCCAATTACATTGATTAATATCCTCCAGATGCCTAAAAGATAAAGAATATGGAGGCCTGGCAGCAGCCATTGACTCAACAGTGAAACCCATCACCAATATAACTTTTAGCTCTTTAGAAAAGGCTCTATATCTTTAAGATGTTTTAAGCTTCGTGCCTCTCGCAGTTGGGGGGCTGTAAACAATCACAAGTTGTGAAAGTCTCTGTCAGGCAAGTTAGAGAGCCATCAAAGGGATTTAAGCTGAGACACTCCATTCATATGCAGGAGACCAGTTGGAGCTCTAAGTTAACTTTTTCCAGAGAAAGGTGGAAGGGGATAGCCCCCTGTAATGTCAGAAGAGTATAGTAGAGCAGACAGTAAACAGACAGATTTTGGTTTCGGGGTAGGTGCTCAGGCAGATGACCCCTTGAGACCTGACTCAGCTTGCCCCATCAGGTCTCTCCGCATGACCTTGTCATGGTGGGATCTCCCATGCTGGCTCGTGACAGAAATATACCATGTTCATGGATTGGAAGAATCAATTTAGTGAAAATGAGTATACTACCCAAAGAAATCTTTGATTCAATGCAATCCCTATCAAGCTACCAATAGTATTTTTCACAGAACTAGAACAAATAATTTCACAATTCGTATGGAAATACAAAAAAAACTTGATTAGCCAAAACAATCTTGAGAAAGAATGGAACTAGAGGAATCAACCTGTCTGACTTCAAGCTATACTACAAAGCTACAGTCATCAAGACAGTGTGGTACTGGCACAAAGACATAAATATAGATCAATGGAACAAAATAGAAACCCCAGAGATAAATCCATGCACCTGTGGACACCTTATCTTTGACAAAGGAGGCAAGAATATACAATGGAGAAAAGACAATCTCTTTAACAAGTGGTGCTGGGAAAACTGGTCAACCACTTGTAAAAGAATCAAACTAGAACAGTTTCTAACACCATACACAATAATAAACTCAAAATGGATTAAAGATCTAAATGTAAGACCAGAAACTATAAAACTCCTAGAGGGAAAAAAAAGGCAAAACATTCTCTGACATAAATCGTAGCAGGATCCCCTATGACCCACTTCCCAGATTAATGGAAATAAAAGCAAAAATAAACAAATGGGATATAATTAAACTTAGAAACTTTTGCACAATGAAGGAAACTATAAGCAAGGTGAAAAGACAGCCTTCAGAATGGGAAAAAATAATAGCAAATGAAGCAACTGACACAGAATTAATCTCAAAAATATACAAACAACTCCTGCAGCTCAATTCCAGAAAAATAAACGACCCAATCAAAAAATGGGCCAAAAAACTAAACAGACATTTCTCCAAAGAAGACATACAGATGACTAACAAACACATCAAATAATGCTCAACATCACTCATTATCAGAGAAACACAAATCAAAACCACAATGAGGTACCATTTTACACAAGTCAGAATGGCTGTTATCCAAAAGTCTACAAGCAATAAATGCTGGAGAGGGTGTGGAGAAAAGGGAACCCTCTTGCACTGTTGGTGAGAATGCAAACTAGTACAGCACTATGGAGAACAGTGTGGAGATTCCTTAAAAAAAACAGAAAATAGAACTGCCATATGACCCAGCAATCCCACTTCTGGGCATACACACCAAGGAAACCAGAATTGAAAGAGACACGTGTACCCCAATGTTCATTGCAGCACTGTTTTTAACAGCCAGGACATGGAAGCAACGTAGATGTCCATCAGAAGATGAATGGATAAGAAAGCTGTGGTACATATATACAATGGTATATTACACAGCCATTAAAAAGAATCCATTTGAATCAGTTCTAACGAGGTGGATGTAAATGGAGTCTATTATACAGAGTGAAGTGAGCCAGAAAGAAAAATACCAGTACAGTATGCTGCTGCTGCTGCTAAGTCACTTCAGTCATGTCCGACTCTGTATGACCCCATAGACGGCAGCTCACCAGGCTCCGCCGTCCCTGGGATTCTCCAGGCAAGAACACTGGAGTGGGTTGCCATTTCCTTCTACAATGTAGGAAAGTGAAAAGCGAAAGAAGTCCCTCAGTCGTGTCTGACTCTTAGTGACCCCATGGACTGCAGCCTGCCAAGCTCCTCCAACCATGGGATTTTCCAGGCAAGAGTACTGGAGTGGGGCGCCATTGCCGCCTCCCCCAACACAGTATGCTGCTGCTGCTAAGTCGCTTCAGTCATGCCCAACTCTTTGAGACCCCAGAGACGGCAGCCCATCAGGCTCCCCCGTCCCTGGGATTCTCCAGGCAAGAACACTGGAGTGGGTTGCCATTTCCTTCTCCAATGCATGAAAGTGAAAAGTGAAAGTGAAGTCGCTCAGTTGTGTCCGACTCCTAGTGACCCCATGGACTGCAGCCCACCAGGCTCCTCTGTTCATGGGATTTTCCAGGCAAGAGTACTGGAGTGGGGTGCCATTGCCTTCTCCCCAATACAGTATACTAATGCATATATATGGAATTTAGAAAGATGGTAACGATGACCCTATATCAGTTCAGTTCAATCACTCAGTCGTGTCTGATTCTTTGCGACCCCATGAATCGCAGCATGCCAGGCCTCCCTCTCCATCATCAACTCCCAGAGTTCACTCAGACTCACGTCCATCACATCAGTGATGACATCCAGCCGTCTAATCATCTGTCGTCTCCATCTCCTCCTGCCCCCAATCCCTCCCAGCATCAGAGTCTTTTCCAATGAGTCAACTGTTTGCATGAGGTAGCCAAAGTACTGGAGTTTCAGCTTTAGCATCATTCCTTCCAAAGAACACCCAGGGCTGATCTCCTTCAGAATGGACTGGCTGGATCTCCTTGCAGTCCAAGGGACTCTCAAGAGTCTTCTCCAACACCACAGTTCAAAAGCAGCAATTCTTCGGCACTCGGCTTTCTTCACAGTCCAATTCTCACATCCATACATGACCACAGGAAAAACCATAGCCTTGACTAGATGGACCTTTGTTGGCAAAGTAATGTCTCTGCTTTTCAATATGCTATCTAGGTTGGACGTAACTTTTCTTCCAAGGATTAAGCGTCTCTTAAATTCATGGCTGCAGTCACCATCTGCAGTGATTTTGGAGCCCCAGAAAATAAAGTCTGACACTGTTTCCCCATCTATTTCCCATGAAGTGATGGGACCGTATGCCATGATCTTCGTTTTCTGAATGTTGAGCTTTAAGCCAACTTTTTCACTCTCCACTTTCACTTTCATCAAGAGGCCTTTAAGTTCCTCTTCACTTTCTGCCATAAGGGTGGTGTCATCTGCATATCTGAGGTTATTGATATTTCTCCTGTCAATCTTGATTCCAGCTTGTGCTTCTTCTAGCCCAGCATTTCTCATGATGTACTCTGCATATAAGTTAAATAAGCAGGGTGACAATATACAGCCTTGATGTACTCCTTTCCTATTTGAAACCAGTATGTTTTTCCATGTCCAGTTCTAACTGTTGCTTCCTGACTTGCATACAAATTTCTCAAGAGGCAGGTCAGATGGTCTGGTATTCCCATCTCTTTCAGAATTTTCCACAGTTTATGTGATCCACACAGTCAAAGGCTTTGGCATAGTCAATCAAGATGAAATAGATGTTTTTCTGGAACTCTCTTGCTTTTTTGATGATCCAGTGGATGTTGGCAATTTGATCTCTTGTTCCTCTGCCTTTTCTAAACCAGCTTGAACATCTGGAAGTTCACGGTTCATGTATTGCTGCAGCCTGGCTTGGATAATTTTGAGCATTACTTTACTATGAAAGACAGCAAAAGAGACACGGATGTATAGAACTGTCTTTTGGACTCTGTGGGAGAGGGCGGTGGGGGGATGATTTGGGAAAATGACATTGAAACATGTATATTATCACATGTGAAATGAATTGCCAGTCTAGGTTCGATGCATGAGACAGGGTGCTCAGGGCTAGTGCACTGGGATGACCCAGAGGGATGGGATGGGGAGGGATGTGGGAGGGGATGGAAAACACATGTACACCTGTGGATGATTCATGTCAATATATGGTAAAGCCACTACAATATTGTAAAGTAATTAGCCTCCAATTAAAATAAATAAATTTAGAAAAAGAAAATTTAAAAAGGAAAAAAAAAGGCGCAGTTTGGAAACCCAATGAAGTTTCATAGCATTATTCATCTAATAAATATATATTGGGAAATCAGTATGTGTTGGTATTGAGAATACAAACATAGTTCTTTCAAGTCCTATTTTAGGTATGGGTTTCAGACAACCTAACGTAATAGTAACTTAAGATAGCTGTTTCTTCTGTTTCATGTAAAAATCTTAGCTTCTTCTATCTTGCTATTCTTTTATTCTCAGTATATGACTCCTGGCAAAGGCTTCACCCAGGATAGTAGCATTTTGTCCAGCATGAAAAAGGGAAAAATGAAGGAAGGACAACCCTCCTCCCCTACCCTAATCTTTAGGAACACCTTTCATATACAAAGAGTTCAGCAGTAACAAGTCTAAGGAGAGCTGGGTAATGCTGTCATTTCTGAGTGTTTTTGTTTATAGCTAGTATTTTATAAAACCTTTGAAGAGGTCACACTTTCACAGATACTTGTGTAAATAAGGCAAATCATTTTGTTGATATATGAGCAAGAAATCTAAAGAGAAAAGAGAACAATGGCTGACCATTGTACATTTTGGCAATTGAGAAGTAATTGTAAGAGAATGAGTGATGCTAACGCAGTAGCATTCTCTTTCCAGCTGTTCATCTTCGGGAGCTTATATTTTCTCTGCCTAAAACTGGGTGAATTTTTGGAGGTGTAAATTTAGTTGGAAAGCATAGTTTTGACTGATGATAACATCATGGTCCACAAAAAGACTGAGGTGAATATATACAAGAAGGGAGATCTAAGAAGCTTACTGACATAGAGATAGATCAGTTAGCTAAACAGAATAGGGCTTCTAGCGCTTTTAATCTACATATTGGAGATTTTTTTGATGTAGCTAGCTAGTACTTCAGGTCGTCCTAAGTAATATTCCATCTCTTGTATTTCAAAATGGGTATGAATTAAAGATACACAAAATTAGGAGTTCTAAGTTGAGATATTATTTACATAAATCACAATTTAAAACCAAGTTCAAATGTGTCTTGGTAGGTCAGGAACCTTGCCATTTAAAAATGAAACCAGCCCCACTTAAGTGATAATGTATATATAGAAATATCAAAGTTCTGGTACATATTTAAATTTTTATTTCACATTTTCTCCAGGTGAACAGAGAAAATATTTGTTACTCATCAAATCTGTATTTAAATAACATTAAATGTTATAGAATATTAAATAAATATTGCAGAATTTAAACACTATTTTATCTAGCTATATGAATATGGTACATTGAGGGTTACAGGCATAAGTAGAAATAAACCGTACACTCTGCCCTAACAAAGCTTACAATTAAGTTGAACAGAAGGTAAGATCCAGGAAACTAATAATATAATGCACTACAAGTTAAAAGCTAAACTAATGAAATATATAATGAATGAAGTCTGTAGGAATCCAGAGGAACAAAAATGAAACTGAGGTAGTGGAGCTTCAGACAGAAAGTTTATCTCATAGAATTAAAATAATTTTTTAAAGTATGTGATCATTTGAAAGCAGAAAAAAATCATTTTTTAAGCACTTTGGATTTAATTATTCTCTAAGTACTATACTTGAAATCATGTTTATTTCTGAAGTGAATTTACATTCTGAATCTTTTGCAAATATATAATGATGTGGAAGTTATAAAACTCAGGATCAATTGAATGTACAGTTTCCATTTGACTGTTGCTGCAACAAAGGGCTCAGGTTATTATCCCCATAAAGAGACCATGGTTTGTGGGTATATGATACACTGGGGATGTCTTTATCACTGCACCAGGTTCTTAGTACCGAGTGCATAATATCTAGCAAACATTTTTGGGTGAAAGTTTTATTATGAAGCTTAATTATTAGAAAAGAAGATATAAGAAATAATAAATCACTGGTTAAATTAATGGAACTGGAAAATGCAACTGATGAACTGAGATCCGTAAATCTACCAGATTCCTATTGTTTTACCCTCTGTCTTACCTCGCTCAAACTGGCTGAATATAGCCTGTTTTATTTCTTCAGGACCTACTGCAAGAAAATGAAGATATTCTGCTTACTATCCGTGCAGTCTGTAACCTGTTCTTTAGTCTCAGCAGTGATCCCAGATACGTGTTTTTCTCTTTGGATTACTTTTGCTGCGTGTTGATCATAGGTAGAAGAACAAGAACAACTTTTCAAATAGAATTTCTTACTTTTGATCCCATGCTGTTGTTCTATCTCTTCATCTCAAGCCCTATTAAAATCTCTTATTCTATAATTAAACCATGAAACTCCAGTACTTTGGCCACCTCATGCAGAGTTGACTCATTGGAAAAGACTTTGATGCTGGGAGGGATTGGGGGCAGGAGGCGAAGGGGACGACAGAGGATGAGATGGCTGGGTAGCATCACCTACTCGATGGACAAGAGTTTGAGTGAACTCCGGGAGATGGTGATGGACAGGGAGGTGCTGCTATTCATGGGGTCGCAAAGAGTCAGACACGACTGAGTGACTGAACTGAACTGAACTGAAGCTTCCCTTTATAGTACTTATGGTGTCACATTAAGTCTACATGATCAGTTCTGCCATGATTAAATTGTGTGCTGAGTCATACTAAGTATATAAATATTATCTACTAAGAAACCAAATAAAAATTTTAAGGCTTTTCGTTGTTAGATCCTAGATAAGCAGAGATCGCTTTCTATAGTAATAAATTTGGTCTAGGCAAAAATTTTACATTTTCACAATTAGCACACCTGATTTGCCAAAATGGAGTGATTCTTATTGATCAGGAAAATGAAAGGTATTTTGTTTTGTTTTGCTTTTTACTTAGAAACATACATACTGTCATTCTGCAGTAATTTCAGCATGTGAAATGTCAAATTACATGGAAATATCCAATAACAAATAGACTAAAGATTACTGTGGGAGGCTTAATACAGTTCTTAATATATAAAATTAAAATAATTATGTTAAATTCATAAGTGAGTTCTGATATAACTTTATTTTGACCACTCAAGGTGGTGCATATATCTTCAGAGCATAAAATCTTCTTAGTGATCACAAGCAAAGCATTGAAATAAACAAAACCTTTTTCTAACTGTGTATTCACTTTTAACAAAGCAAAGTTTATGTAAATTAACTACTGAAATGAAGAAACAAGCTAATATTTGAAGCATGAAACTTGAATGTTGAATTATGCATTTGTATTTTGAAATTCTCATAATTCATTTTATTCATTTTACCAGCAGAATCATCTCTTTTACTTTCAACTTCTGACTGACCTTATCAGTCATCTTAATTTAAATTTTAACTTCAGTTTGTTATTAATGATGATGAAGAAGGGGAGAAAAAAGTGAAGTTGCAAAACACCCCAGGATCTAAAACAGCATGTGCATTTTCATGGCTTGGTAAAAACTAAGTTATGAAGATATTTACATATACCTCATTGCTTATGGTTGAATTTGTGAACTGACTGGGTACTTGATCTGGAAGTAGCAGACTGAGATTTAGGCTTCTACTGTGTAAAAGAAGTAAATGGCAACCCACTTCATTTTTTTTTTTTCCCCTGGGAGATTCCATGGACAGAGGAGTTTGGCGGGTTATAGTCCACAGGGTCGCAAGGAGTCAAACCTTCCCATCATGCTATTGTGGGTTAATATTTTAGTTTTATGTTTTACATTAAGCATATAGAATAAATTTATCAATACTTTCACAATCAATATTTAATTATTTTAAATAATAATTACATATTCATAGAAGAAAAATGTACTGGTATTGATGAGGAGTTAAAAATTATTCTAAAATCTTAAATTTTATAAGGGGAAGTAGAAAAATAGCTATGTATGGTAAATAATCTATGAGAGAATAGTTACAGAAGCAAATAATAAATTTAAAAAAGGATAACAATGCTTTGGAAGTTTTAGATTTCACTAAAAATAACTAGTAAGGGATCACTATAAGACAAACATTCTGGAGCCCCCAACTTTCCTGAAGGTAACTTACAATTTGACTTTACATGTAAATTTCTGACAACTGTAAAACCATGCGTAGAATAATGGATAAGACTTATAAGCATATGTAGCCATAAAATAAACCTAATATCTTTGAATTGCTAAGATTAATCATAGGAAAAAACAAAGGAATTAACAAGAAGTGAGTAAAAAACAAAAGCATGGAGAAATATGATAGAAGTTGTCAGTTATGATAATAAACATAATTGGTTTAAACTTATCTACTAAAACAGAATGTCTTGCCAATTGTCTTATAAGACAAAATCTAATTACATGCTGATTGCAATAGATACCTAAAACAAAATGAAGTTGAAAATTTAAAATTAGGCAAAAAAATTAGTTGAAAATTAAACACTAGGCAAAATTACATTGGGCAAAGTAAAATATCCTGAAATGGAATATGAATATTAGCTGAAGTCAAAACAAAACAGCCTCAAATAATATAAAAAAGTATCATCATATATTAATACAACTTATAATTCCTAATAAAGGTATGGTAGATTTTCATGTTAGAGACACCACTTTATTTTTGACACCAGGAGTATAAAATGTATAAGCTTCACAAGTCCTTGTTCTTAATCAAAATAATATTCTAATAAAGAGGATAAAATAAAATTTAATAATCAATACATAATTAAATTTTTCTGTAAGATAATATCTATAAGCTGAATAAAACATGTGAGTCAAGGACAAAATGAAGGGGGATACTGAATTAGGAAAGATAATCAGATGGCCTCTCTGAGAAAGTCCCATTTTTGCTGAGACCTAAGTGATGAGATTCCAGTTGAACTATTTCAAATCCTAAAAGATAATGCTGTGAAAGTGTTGAACTTAATATGCCAGCAATTTGGAAAACTCAGCAGTGGCCACAGGACTGGAAAAGGTCAGTTTTCATTCTAATCACAAAGTAAGGCAATGCCAAAGAATGCTCAAACTATTGTACAATTGCTCTCATCTCACATGCTCGCAAAGTAATGCGCAAAATTCTCCAAGCCAGGCTTCAACAGTACTTGAACTGTGAATTTCCTGATGTTCAAGCTGGATTTAGAAAAGGCAGAGGAACCAGAGATCAAATTGTCAATATCTGTTGGAGAGTTCCAGGAAAACATCTACTTCTGCTTTATTGACTATGCCAAAGCTTTTGACTGTGTGTATCACAACAAACTGTGGAAAATTCTTCAAGAGATGGGAATACCAAACCACTTGACCTGAGCCTCCTGAGAAATCTGTATGCAGGTCAAGAAGCAACACTTAGAACTGGACATGGAACAATAGCCTGGTTCCAAATTGGGAAAGGAGTATGTCAAGGCTGTATATTGTCACCCTGCTTATTTAACTTGTATGCAGAGTACATCATGACAAATGCTGGACTGGATGAAGCACAAGCTGGAATCGAGATTGCTGGGAGAAATGTCAATAACCTCAGATATGCAGATGACACCACCCTTATGGCAGAAAGTGAAGAACTAAAGAGTCTCTTGAAAGTGAAAGAGGAGAGTGAAAAAGTTGACTTAAAACTCAATGTTCAGAAAACTAAGATTGTGTCATCTGGTCCCATCACTTCATGGCAAATAGATAGGGAAACAATGGAAACAGTAAAAGACTTTGTTTTGGGGGGCTCCAAAATCACTGCCGATGGTGATTGCAGCCATGAAATTAAAAGACGCTTGCTTCTTGGAAGAAAAGTTATGACCAACCTAGCCAGCGTATTGAAAAGCAGAGACATTACCTTGCCAACAAAGGTCCATCTAGTCAAAACTATGGTTTTTTCAATAGCCATGTACGGATGTGAGAGTTGAACTATAAAGAAAGCTGAGCACCGAAGAATTGATGCTTTTGAACTGTGGTGTTGGAGAAGACTCTTGAGAGTCCCTTGTTCTGCAAGGTGATACAACCAGTCATCCTACAGGAAATCAGTCCTGAATGTTCATTAGAAGGGCTGAAGCTGAAGTGGAATACTTTGGCCACCTGCTGTGAAGAACTGACTCGTTTGAAAAGACCCTGATGCTGGGAAAGTTTGAAGGTGGAAGGAGAAGGGGATGACAGAGAATGAGATGGTTGTATGTCATCACCAACTCAATGGATATAAGTTTGGGTATGCTCTGGGAGTTGGTGATGGACAGGGAAGCCTGGCATGCTGCAGTCCATGGGGTCACAAAGAGTCGCACAGTACTGAGCAACTGAGCTGAACTGAACTGAAGTGAAGTAATGAGAGGGGATTTCCCTGGTGAAGAACTCACCTACCAGTGCAAGAGATAGTGGTTTGATCTCTAGGGTAAGAAGATCCCCTGGTGAAGGAACTGGCAATCTACTCAAGTATTCTTTCCTGGGAAATCCCATGGCACATGGGCTTGACAGGCTTCAGTCCATGGGGTCACGAAGAGTCAGATAGGACTGAGCAACTAAACACATGAAGAAAAGAAAGCAATTGTGCAAAGATTAGGGAAAGAATTGTCAGAGTGGGAAGGTTAAAAAGTGAAAACTCCCTACGAGAGAATAAAGGTGGGAGTGCTAAAAGATAACACAAGATGAATAAACAGGTACTAGAAATAACATGAGTGTGTGTGTTAGTCAATCAGTCCTGTCCTGCTCTTTGCTGCCCCATGGACTGTAGCTCACCAGACTCCTCTATCCATGTAACTCTCGAGGCAAGAATACTGGAGTGGGTTGCCATTCCCATCTCCAGGGGATCTTCTCAACCCAGTAATTGAATGCCAGTTTCCCGCATTGGTAGGCAGATTCTTTAACCTCTAAGCCACCAAAGAAGACCAGATATAACACAGGACAAGACAAAACATTAGGTTGTATACTAAATGTAATGGGAAACCGTTGAAGGGTGTTTGGTAGAAGTGGTGTTTAAAACATAAAAAAAAAATCTAAATGAAGGAAAACTGGGATATCATATAGGAGGATTTTTCAGAGGTGCTGGAGAGAGAGAATGGTGACTTGATTCAAGTCAACTTACTGTAATGGCTGAAAAAGGAATATTAGAGAAAGGTACATTCTGAAAGCTGGGAATATTATCTGGTGATAGAACTGACAGTGTAATGTTGATTCACAGAATGTAGATGGTAAAAAAAGATAGGGAAAAAGGACAGGAATTTAAAATGACATTTAAGTTGAACAAAGAAGGATTCTCTTCTCAACATGTACATTGAAGTTTGCTGATTGATAATCCCAGTAAAGATGTCAAATAGATTTGAGAGGCTCAGTGAAGAGATCAAGACCAAAGACAAAAATGTTGTGGTCATATCCATACTGATTTTAGCAGCTCAGGTAGGAACAGAGTGTGAGAGAGCAAGAGAGAGACAGAAAAAAACAGAACTTAACCATGAAATAAATATGAAGAGATTTGGTTAAAGAGAATACATTGCAATGAATTTATCAAGAAAGAAATTAATACCTAGTTGGAAAAAATCAATAATATCAATAAAATAAATTGTGCTTGTGGCACACAATAGCCAGAAAATGCCTAGAGAAAAATTATAATTTTGTGTGAAAGTGGACAGAACTAGTTGTCCGTGTCATTTTCTGTGATCATAATCATTGCTTAGCTACAGATGTAGCAACAAAATATAAGCAAATTGGCTAAAAATACAAATAATCCCAAATAAATTCTATTGGTTGACTGAAATTATTGTTTTAGCTCATGGAAAGTGAAATTATCCAACTTATCAGAATTCAAGGACTACCACAAAAGGTGTACTTAAGAGGTGTTTACATTTTGTACAGACTCTTTTATGAAATAGAATGAATAAAAATGTAGACATGCTTTTAATTAAATGACAAAAAAACAAAGAGAGCAAAAGTGAAACATACATATATTTAATGGTGCTGAAGCTAAAAAATATAAAAAATCAGTCCATTATGTGACTTTTAAAAATATCAATAACAAAACTATATTATAAGATAACATTCTGGAATCTATTCTTAAAAAATTAAAAACTTTTATAAACATAATTTATGTTAAAATATTTGGGAAATAGTAAGTGGTTATTTGAAATATGAAGAGAACACTTATTATAAATAGCTGAATAAAATAGATTAAGCATAATATGTAAAACTCATTTATTAAATATATAAATATTGTTAATGATGGTATTTAGCATTCTTAAGGCAAGTTCTCTCAAAATATTGGTAGTCATGTGAATAAATAAGGTTTTTCTGGACTATAACTTTATAATATATACAAAAACTCTACATTTTTAATGTGATAAGCTTTGATTCAAAAATCTTATTTATCTAGGCAAC
Organism: Capra hircus; assembly: GCF_001704415.2. Lineage (NCBI taxonomy): Eukaryota > Metazoa > Chordata > Mammalia > Artiodactyla > Bovidae > Capra > Capra hircus. The sequence goes on along the minus strand of NC_030815.1, from coordinate 49,753,002 downwards.
AGAAATATTCAAATAAGTCTAATTCAAATAAACCATTATTGTATCATTCATCATGCTAACACACTAAAACACCACTTAAAGTTACCACAGTTAAGTGATTAATTTCACTATGCTTTATCTGTATTATTAGTTAACAAAAAGTTTTGAAAACTATTTAAATAAATAAGCTATAAAAACATAGCATTGTTTTATAATATTGTTTAGCTAAGTGAAAATAACTTATAGGATATTCTACATCAAATATTAACTGAGTCATGTAAAGTTCATAGACCATGCATATATTAATAGTACACCAATACTCAAATCTTCATATGTCCTAATTAGAAGGAAATAGGCCAAAAATTCAGTGATTGTTTTCTCTGCATAATAAGTTTGTGGATAATATTTATGTAGTTCTTTTTATCCCTCTATATTTTCTAAACATTTCACAAAAAGTGTACCTTTAAATTCAGGAATGCATAACAAACATAATGCTTAAAGGTTTTCAACAGAAGAGATATGAGTTGGATTTTGGAAGAGTGAACTAGTATGTGAAGTTCAATAACTTTATGAGGAAGAAAATGAATTTAATGTGATTTCAGTAAGGTTTTAAATGGGTTGAAGCTCATTTCAGTGAATCTTTGAAGGTAAAATGTTGGAGCAGTGTTTTAACATTTTCTCCCACGACACTGGTAATGATCTCACAAAGTTGTTTATAATCATTTTATTGCATTCATCAGCTGAGACTAATTATAACTCAGATGAAAATCATCCTTGCAGAGTGCATTCTAAATATTAATAAACATAAATAATGCAAGTTTACTATTAAAGCAATTCAAAACAACAAACAGAACCCACAGGGAGTTCCTTAAAATTAATCTGGTTCCACATAAATTCTGTCTTAAAATGTTCAAAGCAACAATATCCCATATAACAGGATATATTAGCTTTCTCCTTTCTTTTTGTTCTGTTTTCTAATTTTATAGGACAAAGTAATAGATGTGAGTTCAAGAAAATTTTAGTGCTAACTTCTAATAAGGAAAATGGAGCTAATGGAACTAATTTAAATATGAATCAGCTAAGAAAAATAAAACTGAGAATCAGCTGATCCTGATATTAGTTTCACAAAATTCTAGAATATTGTTCTTACCCTTTTCCTTTATTTTTTGGACTGTCAAAAATTGACAAGTATCAAGGATATGAAACATATTTGTAACTTCAAATATCTACTTGAATGGTTTTCAAATCTCAGATAAACTGACATGTTCATGTTTAAAACTTGGACCTCCTATTATATTTTAAGCATCTTCATTTTGATTGGTTTGGAGTTGAAAATATTATGTCACACAACCAAAATGATTGGGTTGACTTTGGGAAATTAATGGCTTTGGGAAAATTAACATTTTAGAGTCCCCATCTGATAATTGGTGATAAGTTTTTCTCCCTCACAGTTATTATTAGCATGAAGGGAGATATGATATATAAAGCACAGGACACAAACTTTATTAATATCTATTCCTATTATTGGGGCTTCCCTTGGTGGCCCATTGGTAGTGAATCCTCCTGCAACGCAGGAGCCACGGCAGATGCGGATTTGATCCCTGGGTTGGGAAGATCCCCTGGTGGAGAAAAATGGCAACCCACTCCAGTATTCTTTTCTGGAGACTCTCATGGAAGAGGAGCCTGGCGGGCTGCAGTCCATAGTTTCGCAAAGAGTTGTACAAGACTGAAGTGACTTAGCAGCAGCAGCAGCATTCCTATTATTACTGTCATATTCCTTTCTGACTCTGCATGCCATTATAGTGCATTACCATTCCTTACTGTCTTATAGAAATCATTGAATTCGAAGAAACATGATGATAATACCAGTCTAAACTCTGCCACATAATATGTGATTTAACTTTCTCAGTCTTACTCTCTTCATTTGTTGAAAACCATTAGAAATACTTGATATAACATGTATCAATAGTTATAGAGAGCTACTACAGATATATTGTAGAGGATCAAGTAAAACAAAGAAAATGAAAATAATAGAAAACTCTAAAGTACTATTTAAAGGATAACTCAGATTATAATTTCTATATGTTCATGTTACTATCAAAGTTATAAAGTGCCAAATCAGTTACAGTCTGACATGCAACGAGCAAATTTCTAAACATCTGAATAGCGCAGTATTTACTGTTGCTTTCACATATTATAAAGATAGTATCTTAGAATTTTATAGCACTTAATTGTAATCATATTAAAAAAGCACAAAGTGAAAAAAATCACAATAACTTTCTCAAAGTTTCTTTTTTGTCATCTAGAAAATGTTGATGTTATTTTTCCTTGGATAATGTCAAAAAGTTTATTTTTATTAAGAAAATTCTAACCAACAAAATACAAGAAATATTAACACTCTCTACCTTGCCACAAACCTTTTTATTCTAGTTTCTAACATGACTTAAGGAAAAATCTTTCATTTCTTCTCTTCTCTAAAAAGAAGTAGGTTTTATATTAAAAGGAAAATAACTATTTAATAAATATACTAAAATTAATACCATGTGAAAGTTAAAAACATTTCAAGTTCAATAAAGGTGGTGGGTGAAGAAAATCTCAAAGCAGAAAGTTTGACTTAAAACCATTAACGCATATATATGGAATTTAGAAAGATGGTAACGATGACCCTAATATGCAAGACAGCAAAAGAGACACAGATGTAAAGAACAGACTTTTAGATTCTGTGGGAGAAGGTGAGGGTGGGATGATTTGAAAGAATAACATTAAAACATGTATATTATCATATGTGAAATAAATCACCAGTCCAGTTTGATGCATGAGACAGAGTGCTCAGAGCTGGTGCACTGGGATGACCCAGAGGGATGGGATGGGGAGGGAAGAGGGAGGGGTTTCAGGATGGGGAACACATGTACACGCACGGCTGATTCATGTGAATGTATGGCAAAACCCACCACAATATTATAAAGTAATTAGCCTCCAATTAAAATAAAAAATAAATAAATAAATATTTTTTTAAATTGAAAAATAAAGCAAACTAGCTGAAAAAAAAAAAAAACTTTGCTGCATTTTAATGCCTTAGATTAAAGACTACATGTGCCTAACTCTTAGAAAACTTCAAAATCACAATGTTGGTGAGAACTAAATTACTAAACAAGGTCATATTTCAAGTGAAAAAAATTACCTAAATTCAATGTTTATATATTTGGTTAAATCTTTTGTAACTCCCACTAGTATTTGCACAATGAAAAGCATAAGCATAACCAACTATATGATTTTATTTAATCATTAGTACTACTAAAATTCTTGATTATGTTCTATTTTATTTTTGCAGATTTTTCTACTGACTGCCAGGTTCAATAAGGTAGAATAAATGGCACCTATAACCAGTCTATACTGAGAACAGGTCTTTGGTAAGTGAAGAAATTGAAAAGTTTTGTTGTTTGTCTTCTCAGATCCAAGAACTTATACAGGTGAATTATACTAAAACTTAATGGAGCAGATGAACTCTGTTCTATGCAGACTCTTCCATGAAATAGAAAGCTTATAAATTCTTTTTTTTTTAATTATGTAGCTTGCTTTATTATTTTTTTTCTTTTCTTTTTTTTTTTTTTTCTTTTTACTTTACAATACTGTATTGGTTTTGCCATACATCAACATGAATCCGCCAGGGGTGTACATAAGTGCCCACTCCTGAACCCCCCTCCCACCTCCTCCCCATCCCATCCCTCTGGGTTATCCCAGTGCACCAGCCCCAAGCATGATCAAACTAGATAAGAATAATATGATAAAGGAAAATCAGAGTCAATCTCATTTATGAATATAATAACTAAGATCCTGAGTGATGAGAACAGTACATGGTGATAATGTAAGTTTTATCCTAGAAAAGCAAGGTTTAATTAGTTCACACCTGAACCATTCACACTTGAAATATTAGTTCACACCTGAACCATTTCTAAGAGTGTGACACTAATAGTCTTCTCAACATATTGCCTGCCATCCATAAACATCACCTTTCTTTTCATCTTTCCTCCTTCTTTTCTCTTTTTTCACTTCTCTCTAACATCAAACTCTCCTCAGTGCCCTGTCAAATGTTCTGAAGTTCTCAGCCACTGTCTCACCGTAAAGACATCTTGGAAAACATTCAGACTTACGTACTATTGATACATTCATAGGAATATTTATATCTTAGAGACCCACATAGGATTAAGTCAATAAGTAGGAAGTAAAGAGCATTGTGCAGCAGCAAGGACCATTTTGGAGGTGATGGGAGGATAATTTTCTTTGTGTCTTACAAATTCATCAAAGTGTTAACCACAATTCTTCCCATGGGAAAAGTTGCAGAGATCCTTAGTTAAACACAGGCTGAATTGCTCTTTGCTGCTGGTTCTCTTTGACTCCAGAGTATGATAACTTCCCTTCTTTGACTTCTTTCATCTCATATAATGTTGGTATGTAGTTTTCACCCCTTAGACTGTAACACATCATTTAGCCTTACACTTTAACCTGCCCTTAGGATGTATCTTTCAATCTTGTTTTTTCAATGCAGGAGCCTTCCTGAGTACAACCCAAAGGATCATACTTATTGTACTCTGGCTTAGAATTTAAAATCAGAGGTAATTTCTTCTAATAAGTGCATTTCTCTTCTCAATTTACAAACGGATTCAAAAAACTAGACATTTTGATTACTATTATAATTATATACTAACTCTACTACACCATTCATATCTACTAGAAGTACTTACATATTAATTAAATAAAGAGGAAAATATTTTTAAGTTTAAAAAGGAATTACTGAGGGTAGGTGCTCAGTATTTGAAATGTATAAAATCAGGCATTGAATTTGACAGTTGAGGCAAAACCGAAACATACTACAGGATTAAATTTTCTACCCCTACCCCTACTCCATAAATGCTGTGAATCTCTCAGCAGAGAGTTCTTTATATTTTTCTATATATAAGGGATACAGTTATACAAAAGACAGGAAGTGAGTCATAAAATAAATTTATTTCTGTTGCTCTCATCATTTAAGGGTATCTTTTTGAAATATGGCTACAAAAGAGAATATATACAGAGTGATTTCCCTCTAGATAGAGAAAAAGATGGCATAATAATAGCATAACCATTCCCGGAGTTCCATAACTCTGTTCCACCCAACAATGAGGAAATGTCACATTAAATATACATTTTCAAATATATAATATTTTTATCTTAAATATCAACACGCAATATTTTCCTAAAGCTTTTTAACACAAAAATCATGAAACTGTAAAAACCTTGAGAGAACCAATAATTTTTCTTAGGGTTGAACTGTTCAGAACAGATAGTTATCTTTTTTGTTTTTAAGAATTTACACAGCTATCTGTGACGTGGTTTTATAACCTGGGTGGTCAAGAATGAGCTAACCCATTCTCAGTTAACAAAAAAAGTACAAAAATAAACCAAAGAAGGCTAAAATATCAAAATGTTCTGTTAGATAATATTTGAAACAGATTTTCGACAGAGCATTTTGTAAGTGATGGGGTGTAGATATGATGAAAGAACAATTTCCCACTGCAGTCAGATGTTATAGCATTTTCTAAGATAGCTCATAGATTTTTTTTTCTTGTCCTAAATTTGGTTAATTTATTTACTTTTTATTGAGGGATAATTGCTTTACAGAATTTTGCTGTTTTCTGTCAAACTTCGACATGAATCAGCCATAGGTATACATACATCCCCTTCCTTTTGAATCTTCCTCCCATCTCTCTCCCCATCTGACCCCTGTAGGTTGATAAGGAGCCCTTGTGTGAGTTTCCTAAACCAAACAGCAAATTTCCATTGGCTATTTTACATATGGTAATGTAAGTTTCCATGTTACTCTTTCCATACATCTCACCCTCTCCTCCCCTCTCCTCATATATATGTCTATTCTCTATGTCTGTTTCTGCATTGCTGTCCTGAAAATAAATTCTTCAGTACCATTTTTGTGGATTCTGTACATATGTGTTAGAGTACAATATTTATCTTTCTGTTTCTGACTCACTTTACTCTGTATAATAGGTTCTAGGTTCATCCACCTCATCAGAACTGATTCAAATGCATTCTGTTTTATGGCTGAATAATATTGCATTGTGTCTACGTACCACAACTTCTTTATCCACTCATCTGTCGATGGACATCTAGGTTGCTTCCGTGTTCTAGCTATTGTAAGCAGTGCTCCAGTGAACAATGGCATACATGTATCCTTTTCAGTTTTGGTTTCCTCAGGACATATGCCTAGAAGTGGGATTGCTGGGCCATATGGTGGTTTTATTCCCAGTTTTGTAAGGAATCTCCATACTGTCTCCCATAGTGGCTGTATCAGTTTTACTTTCCCACTAGCAGCGCAAGAGCATTCCCTTTTCTCCACATCCTCTCAAGCATCTATTATTTGTAGACTTTTTGATGATGGCTATTCTGGTTGGTGAGGTGATACCTCATTATAGTTTTGATTTGCATTTCTCTAATAATGAGCAATGTTGAGTGTCCTTTGATGTGTTTGTTAGCCATCTGTATGTCTTCTTTGGAGAAATATCTGTTTAGGTCTTTTCCCCACTTTTTGATTGGGTTGTTTGTTTTTCTGGTATTGAGTTGTATGAGCTGCTTGTATGTTTTGGAAATTAATCCTTTGTCAGTTGTTGCACTTGCTATTATTTTCTCCCATTTTAAGGGAGAAAAGTGTATTTTTGTGTGTATTTTCACATTGCTTATAGTTTCCTTTGCTGTGAAAAAGCTTTTATGTTTAATCAGGTCCCACTTGTTTACTTTTGGTTTAATTTCTGTTACTCTAGGGGGTGGGTCATAGAGGCTCTTGCTTTGATTTATGTCATTGACTGTTCTGCCTCTGCTTTCCTCTAAGAGTTTTATACTTTCTGGTCTTACACTTAAGTCTTTAATCCATTTTGAGTTTATCTTTATGTATGATGTTCAGAAGTGTTCTAATTTCATTCTTTTACATGTAGCTGTCCAGTTTTCCCAGCACCATTTATTGAAAAGGCTGTCTTTGCCCCATTGTATGTTCTTGCCTCCTTTGTCAAAAATAAGGTACCCATAAGTGCATGGGTTTATTTCTGGGCTTCCTAACTTGTTCTATTGTTCTATATTTCTGTTTTGGTGCCAGTACCACACTGTCATGATGACTGTAGCTTTGTAGTTTAATGGAAGTCAGGAAGCTTGATTCCTCCTGCTCCATTCTTCTTTCTCAAGACTGCTTTTGGCTATTCAGGGTCTTTTGTGTTTCCATATGAATTGTGAAATTTTTTGTTCTAGTTCTGTGAAAAATGCCATTGGTAATTTGATAGGAATTGCATTGAATTTGTAGATTACATTTGGTTCAGTTCAGTTCAGTTCAGTTGCTCAGTCGTGTCTGACACTTTGCAACCCCATGAATCGGAGCACGCCAGGCCTCCCTGTCCATCACCAACTCCCGGAGTTCACTCAGACTCGAGTTCACTCAGACTCGAGTTCACTCGAGTGACGAGTGAACTCATCCATCGAGTCAGTGATGCCATCCAGCCATCTCATCCTTGGTCGTCCCCTTTTCCTCCTGCCCCCAATCCCTCCCAGCATCAAAGTCTTTTCCAGTGAGTCAACTCTTCTCATGAGGTGGCCAAAGTACTGGAGTTTCAGCTTTAGTATCATTCCTTCCAAAGAAATCCCAGGGTTGATCTCCTTCAGAATGGACTGGTTGGATCTCCTTGCAGTCCAAGCGACTCTCAAGAGTCTTAGTCATTTTCACAATATTGATTCTTCCTACCCAGGGACATGGAATATCTCTCCATCTGTTTATGAGGTCTTTGATTTCTTTCATTAGTGTCTTATACTTTTCTGTGTACTGTTCTTTTGTCTCCTTAGATAAGTTTATTCATAGATATTTAATTGTTTTTATTGCAGTGGCAAATGGGATTGATACCTTAATTTCTTTTTCTGATTTTTCATTGTTAGTATGTAGAAATGCAAGTGATTTCTGTATATTGATTTTGTATTCTGCAACTTTGCTAAATTCACTGATTAACTCTAGTAATTTTTGATATTATCTTTAGAATTTTCAATGTACAATACCATGTCATCTGCAAACAATGAGAGCTTTACTTCTTTTCCAATCTGGATTCCTTTTATTTATTTTTCTTCTTTGATTGCTGAAGCTAGGACTTCCAGAACTATGTTAAGTAATAGTGGTGAAAGTGGACACCCTTGTCATGTTCCTGATCTTAGCGGTAGATGCTTTCAGTTTTTCACCACTGAGGATAATGTTTGCTGTAGGCTTATCATATATGGCCTGTACTATGTTGTGGTAGCTTCCTTCTATGCTCTTTTTAAAAAAAGAGTTTTAATCACAAATGGGTGCTGAATTTTGTCAAAGGCTTTTTCTGCATCTGATCATATGCTTTTTACCTTTCAATTTGGTGTATCACATTGGTAGATTCTCATATAGTGAAGAATCCTTGCATCCCTGGAATAAACCCAACTTGATCACGATGTATGAGCTTTTTGATGTGTTGCTGAATTCTGTCTGCTAAAATTTTGTTGAGAATTTTTGCATCTATGTTCATCAGTGATATTGGCCTGTAGTTTTCTTTTTTGTCTTTTTCTGGATTTGGTATCAGGGTGATGGTGGCCTCATAGAATGAGTTTGAAAGTGTTCCTTCCTCTGCATTTTTTTTTTCAAAGAGTTTTAAAAGGATAGGCATTAGCTCTTGTCTAAATGTTTGATAGAATTCTCCTATGACACCATCTGATCCTGAGCTTTTGTTTTTTAGGAGATTTTTGATCACAGCTTCAGTTTCAGCGCTTGTTCATAATTTCTATTTCTTCCTGGTTCAGTCTTGGATGATTACATTTTTCTAACAATTTGCCCATCTCTTCCAAGTTATCCATTTTATTGCCATATTGTTGTTCATAATAGTCTTTTATAATCCTTTGTATTTCTGTTTTGTCTGTTGTAACCTCTCCTTTTTAATTTCTAATTATGTTGATTTGATTCTTCTCTATTTTTTGTTGAGTCTGGCTAAAGGCTTGTCAATTTTGTTTATCTTCTCAAAGAACTGGCATTGAATATTTAGGGAGAGGGTGGGATGATTTGGGAGAATGGGAATTCTAACTTGTATACTGTCATGTAAGAATTGAATCGCCAGTCCATGTCTGACGTAGGGTGCAGCTTGCTTGGGGCAGGTGCATGGGGATGACCCAGAGAGATGTTGTGGGGAGGGAGGTGGGAGGGGGGTTCATGTTTGGGAACGCATGTAAGAATTAAAGATTTTAAAATTTAAAATAAAATAAAAAAATTAAAAAAAAAATAAAATAAATTAAAATATTTTTCAATCATTTTCCAACCATAATTTTAAGACCATTATCCTCTGAATATGTTGTGTTAATTTATGCATTTTCTGCTTTACATTCGGGGAAACATTATTCATTACTTATAAAATTAACTAGGATTTTGACAAAAGGAATATATCACTTGTATAATCACTTATCTATCAGTGTTTTAAATCACTACTTTTTTCAAAATATTTACATTTTTCAGTATGGATAGAATAAACTAACAATGACCAAAAGCAGTACTGCTAAATTTAAGCCCCTTTTGTCTTACTCAATTTTCTTTCTTTTTTCTATTTTTTATTCATAAGAAGATTGCTTAAAACATTTTGGAACTCAGGTTTGAACAACATTAAAAATAATCATATTTACTGAGATACTTGGTACTCATATTCCAAATGGGATTCTACTTTTCAACACTTTCCAACTTCTAATGTTTCTACAGAAAATCCATTCACATTTTTACTGGAATTTCTGATTTTTTTGCACTAGACTAGAAAGATAAATAGCGGCATTTGTTGGCTTATATGGCACCTTTCCTTATATTGTAAATTTAAAACAGAACAAAGAAAATTTATTCTCATCTTTGAGAAATCTTAATGAGTAAGCTCCACATGATCCAAATGAATAGATACCGTGGTAAAAGACATTGTGCTTAATAGCTAAGTCGTGTCTGACTCTTTGCAACCCCATGAACTGCAGCATGCCAGGCTTCTTTGTCCATCACTATCTCCCTGAATTTGCTCAAACTCAGTCCATTGAATCAGTGATGCCTTCCAACCATCTCATCCTCTGTCATCCCCTTTTACATCTGCCTTCAATCTTTCCCACCATCAGTGTCTTTTCTAATGAGTCAGCTCTTTGCATCCAGTGGCCAAAGTATTGAAGCTTCAGCATCAGTCCTTCCAATGAGTACTCAGGACTGATTTCCTTTAGGAATAACTGGTTTGATCTCCTTGCAATCCAAAGGACTCTCAAGAGTCTTCTCCAGCACCACAGTTCAAAACTGTCAATTCTTCAGCACTCAGCCTTCTGTATGATCCAACTATCGCATCCATACACGATTGCTGGTAAAGCCATAGCATTCACTTTATGGACCTTTGTTGGCAAAGTAATGTCTCTGCTTTTTAAAACATTGTCTAGGTTTGACTTAGCTATTCTTCCAAGGAGCAAGTGTTTTTTTTTAATTTTGTGATTGCAATCACTGCCCACATTGATTTTGGAGCCCAAGAAGGTGAAATCTGACACTGTTTCCACATTTTCCTCATCTATTTGCCATGAAGTGATAGGACCAAATGCCAAGATCTTAGTTTTTTTAAATGCTGAGTTTTAAGCCAGCTTTTTTACTCACCTCTTTCACCCTCATCTAGAAACTCTTTAGTTCCTCTTCACTTTCTGCTAGCAAAATGATATCATCTGCGTATCTGAGGTTGTTGTTATTTCTCCTGGTAATCTTGATTCCAGCTTGCGATTCATCTAGCCCTGCATTTCACACGACCTACTCTTTGTAGAAGTTAAATAAGCAGTATGACAATATACAACCTTAATGTACCCCTTTCCAAATTTTGAATCAGTCATTTTCCATGTCCAGTTCTAACTGTTGCTTCTTGTCCTGCCTACAGGTTTCTCAGGAGGCATGTAAAGTGGTCTGTTATATCTCTTTCTTTAAGAATATTCCACAACTTGTTATGATCCACACAGTTAAAGGCTTTAGCATACTCAATGAAACAGAAGTAGATATTTTTTGGGGGAATCCCCTTGCTTTTTCAATGATCCAGAGTATGTTGGCAATTTGATCTCTGGTTCTTCTGCCTTTTCTAACTTCTGGGTGTCATTTCCACTTGGTTCAGCCTATTCATTCTTTCTGTATGTATATGTATCTCTTTGCAAACTTTTCCTAAAAGTAAATATTTCTTGATTCATTCTTCTTTTCTTTGGTAATTAAATAAGCACCTAGATTATTCTTTTGGAATGATAGATAAACCTTGATTTACAAAATGTTGTCTTTTCAAGAACAGTGACTTGTATTAGTGCCAATTTCATAGAATCAGAGAACTGTTAGCTAGAAGGGAATATATAGGCATTCTGCTATAACATTTTCATTTAGTTTGGAAAGCATCATGCACAAAGTCACGTGGTTGAGTACTGACAATGTGATTCTGGGAATGGTTCCTTAACCCACCAATGGGGTGATTTTTCTATTAACTTATTTATGAACATTTCCAACTGAATTAAGTTTTGACAAAAGCTCATCATAGGAGAGTTTCCTAGTTATGCATTTATGAAACCTTAAGAAGAAATCCAAACTGAATCTCCCAAGGAAAAATAAGCAATCAGATGAACAAAACAAATGAATTAGCAACTTAACCGTAAACATAATCACAAGCCAGAATTAGGGGGATAAGAGGGGAAAGGAAACTTTAAACTTCTGCCTCATTTTTCTTTGAAGAGGACTGAATTTTCCACAGAAAAATAAGAGTGTTATAGACTATTTTTTTTTTAAAGTGCAGTATACCCTTGGTTCTGCTGTGAATTCTCAGTGATGTATAAAATCAAATTTTTTTTTTTTTGGAAGCTAACTTTCCATCATCTGTAAAATTAGTGTGGGAATCAAATTAGCCACAAGATCCCTTTCAACTCTAAAAACCTTAGTTATAAAATATACAAAAAAAAACAAAAACCAAAAACAAAAAGCCACTTTTTTGTTATAGTTTCTCAAATATTTGCCAAATGGGTAGCCACAAAATGTCACTTCTCAGATATTATAACAATGATTGCTTTGATGAACATATCATGTCTGACTCTCTGTGACCCCATGCACTGTAGACTACCGGGCATCTCTGTCCATGGGATTCTTCAGTCAAGAATACTGGAGTAGGTAGCCATTCCCTTCTCCAGGGGTCTTCCTGACACAGGGATTGAACTCAGATCTGTACATTGCAGATGGATTCTTTACCATCTGAGCCATCATGGTTGCCCATATAAAGTATAGGAAGTTACATGAAACAAATGCTAGCAATACTTAATATTGAAGATAAAGCCTTCATTAAACCAAAAATAGATTTTGGTAATCAGTTTACTTTTAGATCTCAATCTCTCATAAATTTATTTCTGAAATTATCCCTATCATTGACATTTTTTTCTCTGTAAAATAAATATCTAATTAGAAATTTGACTATGCTCAGTAAACTTTAGCAAGCCTCATTAAAATATCAGAGCTTATTACTATGTTCAGTATTCTTTACTAACTTTGAGATGTCAATGGATCTTACTAAAGAGATAAGAACCTGGACAAAGTTTCAGAGCAAAAATATGGTTGCAATCTTGTTCTCTTAGCATACATTCCTCTAAATAATTATTTAAGTTCTAGAAACTGCCTTTCAGATTTCAGTCAAACTTTGCATTGAAAATGAAAATGAATTTACTGTAATTTACTGAGCCAGTACTGGACAACTAGATGGATGGATTAGTGAGGGATAAAAACTGAAGAATTCATTCTATTGGTATAGAAGGCTTTTCTTGTGTGAGTTTCAGTAAAAAGAATGAAAAACAAGTAGATTTGAAAAATGGTACCATTTAATATAAGATTTTATTTTCATCCAAATTTCTGTTTGGCAACCTGGACACTACTAGTTTAAGTGAAAAAAGGAAAGAAAGCAGGACAACTTTTTTCCTTCTAACTGCAGTCTTCTTTATTATTTTCTGGGTGCATTAAAAACCTTTACTAATACCAATTTTTTTACCTTAGTTTCCTTACATAGGTTTTCTAGGTTGGATTTTACTAATTTATTTGTCATTAATTTTTACCTACTAATAAGCTGGCAGAATGACAGAATAAGCATGGAAAGAAGATAGCATGCCAAAATGGTATTTTCATTTCATCCTGAAGCATAAAAAGAAGGAAGATACCAGTTTCATCATTTTGATATGAATACTTTTTTCACTCTTGGAATGAAAGAGTATATCTTGCTTTATTTGAAAAGTGTTTCCCTTAGGAATAAAAGAATTGTAAATAAAGGAAAACATATTATACTCTCTAATACTTTTACCTAGACCACCTGGCTACCTCTTCTTATAAAACCAGTCTTCTGAAAAGGTGAAATAAATTTACTGTCAGGTATAGTTATACTTTTGGTACAGAAAATTTATTCAGTTTATTAATTTTTTCTCACATTGTTAATTAGTAATTTTGCCAACAAATGCCAGAAGTAAAGAATCTCCCTTCCCCACTTTCTAAAATTTATTGATAATAGAGAATTGGATCATGTGATTATGGAGGTTGAAAGAGGATATATGCATGCATATAGGAATTTTATACATACATAGGAATTATATGTATTTATATGAATCATGCACAGAATTATATATGTGTGTGTGTGTGTGTGTATGAATTAGCTTACACCACTAGAATGACTGTAGAGTTCTAAAATCTGCCATCTGCAAGCTGAAGACCCAGGAGAACCATTGGTATAGTTTTAGTTCACATCCTAAAGGCCTGAGAAGCAGGAAAACTGATGGTTTAAGTTCCAGTCTGAGTGGAGGAGCAAACCAATGTACTAGTTATAAAACAGTGTGAAAGGAGGAGAAAACACAATAGCCCAGACAGAGAAGTGAATTCTCCCCTACTTTGACTTTTGTTCTATTCAGGTCTCCTACAGATTGTATAGGACCTACTCATAATGAGGATGACAATCTGCTTTACTTAGTCTCCCAGTTCAGTTAGTTCAGTTCAGTTGCTTAGTCATGTCTGACTCCTTGTGACCCCATGAACTGCAGCATGCCAGGCCTCCATCACCAACCCCTGGAGCTTACCCAGCTCATGTCCATTGAATCGGTGATGCCATCCAACCACCTCATCCTCTATCATCCCCTTCTCCTCTCGCCTTCAATCTTTCCCAGCATCAAGGTCTTTTCCAGTGAGTCAGTTCTTTGCATCAAGTGGCCAAAGTACTGAAGTTTCATCTTCAGCATCAGTCCTTTCAATGAATATTCAGAACTGATTTCCTTTATGATGGACTGGTTGGATCTCCTTACAGTCCAAGGGACTCTCAAGAGTCTTCTTCAGCATCACAGTTGAAAAGCATCAATTCTTTGGCACTCAGCTTTCTTTATGGTCCAACTCTCACATCCATATATGACTACTGGTAAAACTGTAGCTTTGACTAGGCAGACTTTTGTTGGCAAAGTAATGTCTCTGCTTTTTCATATGCTGTCTAGGTTGGTCAGAGCTTTTCTTCCAAGGAGCAAGCATCTTTTAATTTCATTTTTTTAAATTAAAAATGATATTAAAAGGGAACATCTAGTCTTGCTTTTTTTTTTTTGCTGCCTATTCTACCGATGTCTGGAGATAATTTCAGTTGTCATGGCTAAAGATACCACTGGAATCTGGTAAGCAGAAGCCAGAGATACTGCTAAACAGCATATAACACATAGAACAGTACCTCCCTCCCTCCATAGTAAATACTTATCTGGGCCCAGTGACACCAGTGCTTAGGTTGAGAAAACTTGCTTTAAACTATCAAAGAGTGTGATACACTTCAGCTTGCATTCAGATCTCAAGCCAGAGAAATCTAGCTTTTTCCTTCCTTCTCTAGTCTTCTTCAACCAGTTTGTACTTGCTCATAGGAAATATTATAGAGGCTAAGACTGGCACAGTGTCTGGGTCTACCAGCTGATGCTGAAAAAAAAATCACAATCTAATTATAAATGTCAACTGGATTGGCTTACTTCTAAACCCGTCACATGGCAATTATAAGGCACTCCCACTCTCTATCACAATCTATCTGACTGTCCAAAAGGTACCAAGATAAAACATGATCAGTTATAACACCTTATGAAAACTTCCCTCTCTACGTAGGAGGCACTTAAGTTATGAAAGTTCATATTCATATGCTTTCATCTAGAGAAATGACAAAATTCAATTCTCCAGGGTAGGAAGAAATGAGTAGTCTGAAACAGTTCTCTTATAGGGTGAGGGGTAAGAAGATATTCTTATAAAGACACATTTGCTAATCTGTAGGATTAGCAAATCCTAGACCAATAGCAAATGTAGACCAATATTTTGGTCTAGAACCAAGATATTTTCTTAATATTAGCTGGATTATCCACTCTTCAACCATCCCTAGTCACTACCTATTTGTTGTCTTAGAGGCCCCTCAAATATTGGACCTGACATAACCCGTTTTATGAACTCAATTGTCTTCCCCATCCAAATTCATATGTAGAAACCATAATGCCTGAGGTGAGTGTATCTTGGCACAGGGCCTATAAAGAGGTATTAAGGTTAAGTGAAGACATAAGGAAGGGTGGGGCCCTAACCCAACAGGACTGGTGGCCATAGAAAAAAAGGAAAGCTACCAGGGTTCCAGCTGCACAGAGAAAAAACCATGTGACACCATGTGAGGCCACAGTGAGAAGGTTTACAAGTCAAGGAGGGGAAATCAAAGCCACTGATGCCTTGATCTTGGACTTGCTGCCTCTAGAACTGTGAGAAATAAATTTTTGTTGTTTGAGCCACCCAGTGTGTGATGTTTTGTTATGGCAGCCTCAGCAGACTAACATAACCTCCTAGATTTATAGTGGCTTGATTCTTTATATACTGTAGTATCCTCTATTATAAAAATAAAATCCCATGTCATTGCATTATTTATACCTGTAGTTTTAAAACTGCATGATATGCCATAAGTAATATGAAAAAGTGATATAAAAATACTATAGAATTTCAATGTCTGTTTTACTGAGTGGAAATGACAGAAATTTTTTTGAAATAATAAAATTTAAATAAGTAATTAAAAGTGGAATTTTTTACAGCAAAACATAGCCAGGGTTTTTAAATGATGATGTAGAGATTTGTTCCTAATGAGACCAAATGTTCAATATAAGCATGCAAGTTTTCTTCCTATTATATTTTTGTTTTTGAGCCTATTTCTAATTTCCAGTCTCCTCTTAGATGGTTTCCATTTAGTCTATTTACTGAAGTTTCCTAATCCATAGTTTCAAATGTAAGTAATTTTCAATGAAGCCACTTCAGAGCATTGTTTTTGGAGTGTTGGAGCTATCGTCATTATTTAAACCAGTATTGTTCTTTGAAATTATCTAGTCATTCTCATACACTCTCAAATTTCAAATAGCACTCTGCAAACATACGTGGAGTGCTTTCTACCCATTCATTTCTCCCTAATAATTATGGTCAACATACTCTATTAGGTTCAAAGTTTATGAGGCTATGATGTAACTTTGCCAAAATGTCTTACTGATTGTCTAGACATTTCCCATTTATTTTCTGTTGTTTTACAGATACCCAAGTAACTTTTTCATTAAACTCAATAAGATGAAAAGGCTCATGCTTAAGTTAACATTTCATATTCTGATACATCAGCTCTTTCCAAATGCATCTGGCAATTTAGGTTTGCATCAGTCTCCACAGTCCACTATAATTCCTGTGCAAAGTTTCTGGCAGTGCTTGACTTTTCCTTCTATAAAAACAATTTTAGACAAGCATTGCCATTGCTGAGTCCTAACCAAAGAAGTAGCTCAGGATAGAGCCCATTTCAGATTCAAGTCTCTAACATGATCAAAATAATCTGTCTTGTTAGAAGTCAATTACAGAGGCCCCAGAAGTCCTCTTATCCTTGTGAGGACTACATGGGGCCCAAATAATGAAATTTTTATGTTTAGTCTCTTCTCATGACTGGTTACATAACCCACTATAAATTAATTAGACTAAGTCCCTAAATCTGAGCCTGCTCTGTCTCTTTTGTGGTCTTTCAGAGCAGAAAAGTAAAACATGTTTAGTAATTTGAATTCAATTCCCCTCTGCCTACTCTGGGATATTGCTCTATCAATGCCCTCTCTTTAAAATGGACATTTCCCTCTCTCTTGCTCTTTTTTTATAATATTAACATGTTCAAGTTCCATGGTCTTAACACTATATAAAGGAATTTTCCCTCAGCCTAATTTAAAGGAAATTTCCCTCAGACAGGGATATTCCTCATCCCTAGATATCTCTCCTTACCCTTCTCAATGCAGATAAATGTCTATAATATCATCTTCCCATTAACATTTGGTTTATTTTTCCCTTTGATTAAAAGAACAATTTAGGTATAATGAAATATTAAGTGTAAAGTTGTTTGAGTTTTCACAAGTGCATGCAACTGTATTAACCCACACCTCTATCAAAACACAGAACAATTCCATCCTTGGAAATTTCCCTTTTCAGTTGATCCTTCACAGCCTCAGAAGCAACACTATTCTTATTTCTGTCATGATCATTTGGTTTCCCTATTATAAAAATTCACATAAATGGAATCACACAATAGCTGTTCTTTTGCATTGACCATTTCTACTTCATATATTTTTGAAATTTAGCCAGCTGTTGAATGTATCAGTACTCTGTTCTTTTTAATTGCTGAGTACTATTCTGTCATACAAATATGCCACAGTTTGTTTCTCCAGTTGACTGAAACCTGGGTTGGGTCTGGTTTTAGCTATTAAAAATAAAGTTGCTAATGAGCAATCATGATCACAGTTTTTTTATGGAAATATATATTTTTTTGACAAACAAGAATGAAATTACTCAGACATAGGGTAGAAAATCTGTGTTAAACTTTGTACGAAATTTCCTAATTTACTTTGTATTAACTTTTACATTTTTATAACCTACATAATCCTTTTTTACTGAATCATATCAAACAACATACTTACAAAACAGCAAAAAACACTATAAGACAACTTTAAAGTATCTTTCCCTATACTGTTCATCTTCATGGTAAGATTACTAATAATAATCTCTAGTTGTCTCTTTTAGTGGATCATTTAAAGAACTCATTGTCTTTTAATTCCATATGCCCCTATGAACATTTCTTGAAATTTTATCTTGGGCTTCTGGGACAATTTTTCTCCTTTCCATCTTCAGTCTCCTCAGAATTGTCCTTATTCCTTTACATATTCCTTCAAAGCCTTTCTGTCTAGCCGGTCTCTCTTCTTTTTCTGGTTATATCCTTGGACAGTCTCAAGCACAACCCTGGCTTTATTGCTATCTATATGCACTGATTCCCAGATTGAAATCAAGCACTTTGATGTTTTGAGCTTCATATTTATATTATTTTTATTATCAAATGCTCATTTTCATGTGGATATAATATGCTTATTCCATGGAGGATACCACGTTCATCTTAATATTCTGTTCATAGTTTTCAACGGATTTTTACCTCTAAAATATATTAAATATAGTTACAAGAAAACTAAAAGCCTGGTTCTTTGATCATGAGACATGTGGGTCATAGTCAGTGATTCTGATGGTTCAAAAGGTTGCTTTGTTTGACTCTGATTTATAGTTTTATGTAACTGAAAGGATTTCACTCAGAATTTCTCATTATTTATTCATTGGTCAAAGAAAACTTGTAATTCAATTTAATCTCAGATAGATAATGAACAAGATGGGCAAGAGTGGGAGGCAAAAGCAGCAACTGGCTAAACTGATATTTTAGGGGGGAACAATCCATCCATGTTTCTAACTTTTTCTGCAGAAGATTCCCAGTATCATTTTAGATGGGGATGGTGCCATTTTTCTATTGACAAACATTGTTTGAAGTACTGAAGTATCAAAATAAGATTTTATAAAGGAAGATGCCACACTTGTTTGTGTGTCAGATTGTGTGGGTATATGTGTGTAGGTGAGGAGGCTTAAAATAGGCTAAGCAGATTATTTCAGGACTGATCCAATGCATACACTTACTTAAGCTAGGAAGTTTTTTTTTGTTGTTTTTTTTTCAGTCATTCCCCTTTTCTCCTAGAGGTGATCAATTTTGTTTGCCATTTCTAAGCTTTTCCTATCCAGTGAAGTCGATTTTATCTGTAAAATATCTGTTGACTCTATTTTATATACTTTGTTTCCATTCTTAATTACTTATATAACATATGTAGTATGTCTTATCTATAATATTAAAATAAATAAATTAAATGCTCTACATCATGAAACCAGGTGCTTTGTTCTGAGGTCCATAACACATAACTGGAGTGTAAACTCTTTTTAACATAATTCTTACTATGTTGCTACAGCATAAACCCATCTTTGCTAATTGTTGTCACCTAGCTTTAAAGATAGCGTCATTTCCTGAATAGGATGCTAAGCTGAATTTGACAGTGGCTATATCTCTGTGCCCCTTTTATTTACTCACCAAATGTTTACAGCTTCCATCACTGTTCCTGTTGTTGTTCAGTCAGCCAGTCAGGTCAGACTCTTTGCAAACCCATGGACTGCAGCGCACCAGGCCTCCCTTTCCCTCCCATCTCTCAAAGTTTGCTGAAGTTCATCTCCATTGCTTTGGCGATGCTATCCATTCATCTCATCCTCTAATGCCCTCTTCTCCTTCTGCCTTCAATCTTTCCCAGCATCAGGACTTTTCCAATAAGTTGTCTGTTTGCATCAGATGACCAAATATAGGAGTTTCAGCTTCATTAACAATTCTTGCAAGTATTCAGTGTTGATTTCCCTTAAGACTGACCAATTTGATCTTCTTGCTGTCCAAGGGACTCTCAGGATTCTTCTCCAGCACCACAATTTGAAGTCATCAATTCTTCGGTGTTCCGCCTTCTTTACAGTCCAGCTCTCACAACCATATGTGACCACTGACCATAACCTTGACTATGTGGACCTTTGTCGGAAAAGTAATGTCTCCGTTTTTCAACACACTGTCTAGGCTTGTCATAACTTTCCTGCCAAGTAGCAAACATCTTCTGATTTCATGACTGTAGTCACCATTCACTGTGATTTTGGAGCCCAAGAAGAGGAAACCTGTCACTACTTCCACCTTTTCCCTTCTACTTGCCATGAAGTAATAGGGCCTGATGCCATGAACTCAGTTCGTTTTTTGTTTTTTGTTTTTTTTTTAAATGTTTAGTTTTAAGTCAGCTCTTGCACTCAACCTCCTTCACCCTCCTCAAGAGGCTCATTAGTTCCTTTGTGCTTTCTGCCATTAGAGATATCATCCACATATCTGAGGTTGTTGTTGTTCTCCTTCCTATCCTGATTCTAGCTTGTAATTCATCCTGCCCAGCATTTCTCATGATGTGCTCAGCATATAGATTAAACAAACAAGATGATAGCAGAGAGCCCTGCCTTACTCCTTACCCAATCTTGAACCAATCATTTGTTCCATACAGGGTTCTAACTGTTGCTTCTTGACCCCCATACAGCTTTCTCAGGAGACAGGTAAGATGCTCTGATATTTCCAACTCTCTAAGAGCTTTCCACAGTTTATTATGATCCGCACAGTCAAGGGCTTTGGTGTAGATGATGAAACAGGTAGATTTTCCTGGAATTCCCTAGTTTACTCTAAGATCCAGTGAATGTCGGCAATTTGAACTCTTGTTCCTCTGCCTTTTCTAAACCCAGCTTGGACATCTGGTAGTTTGGTTCACACAATGCTGAAGCCTAGCATGCAAAATTTTAAGCATGACCTTACCAGTGATAGCTTACAGTGAATGTTGTCAGATTTATGATCTCTGAAGAAGATGATTTAGCTGTGGGGCCGTGACCAGGCTTGATCACTCAAAAGCTTTTGCATAGCAGAGGTTTATTACAGTGAAAAGGGACAGAGAAAGCTTCTGACACAGACATCAGAAGAGGGATGGAGAGTGTCCACCTTGCTAGTGTTAGCAAGGGAGTTATATACTTTTTAAGTTATTTATTACAATAAATCAAAAGAATGTCTCAAGGTTGTAAAGATCTTACTAGACCCACTTATATGCAGAGTACATCATGAGAAACACTGGGCTCGATGTAGCACAAGCTGGAGTCAAGATTGCCAGGAGAAATATCAATAACCTCAGATATGCAGATGACACCACCCTTATGGCAGAAAGTGAAGAAGAACTAAAGAGCCCCTTGATGAAAATGAAAGAGGAGAGTGAAAACATAGGCGTAAACCTCAACATTCAAAAAACTAAGATCATGGCATCCAGTCCCATCACTTCATGGGAAATAGACGGGGAAATAGTGGAAAGAGTGTCAGACTTTTTTAGGGGGGCTCCAAAATCACGGCAGATGGTGACTGCCGCCATGAAACAAAAGACACTTGCTCCTTGGAAGAAAAGTTATAGCCAATCTAGACAGTATATTAAAATGCAGAGACATTACTTTGCCAACAAAGGTCCATTTAGTCTAGGTTATGTTTTTTCCAGTAGTCATGTATGGATGTGAGAGTTGGACTATAAAGAAAGCTGAGTGCTGATGAATTGATGCTTTTGAACTGTGGTGTTGGAGAAGACTCTTGAGAGTCCCTTGGACTGCAAAGAGATCCAACCAGTCCATCCTCAAGGAAATCAGTCCTGAATATTCATTGGAAGGACTGGTACTGACGCTGAAACTCCAGTACTTTGGCCACTGGATTCAAAGAGCTGACTCATTTGAAAAGACCCTGATGCTGAGAAAGGTGGAAGGCAGGAGGAGACGGTGACAGCAGAGGATGAGATGGTTGGATGGCATCACCAACTTGATGGACATGAGTTTGAGCAAACTCTGGGAGTTGGTGTTGGACAAGGAAGCCTGGCATGTTGCAGTCCATGGGGTCACAAAAAGTTGGACATGACTGAGCGACTGAACTGACTGAACTGAGTTGTTCCCTTGGGGAACAAAATTGCCCCCAGTTGAGAACTACCACTCTAAAGGAAAGGTGAGAAATTGAATGGCATCATGAAAGGGTTATAATGTCCTGTGAGGCTTTCTTTTTTTCAAGTGGGTGTGCTTTGCTTTAGGATGGAAGATGTTTAGGTATATTTGAAGTTAGTAACTTCTAGTTATCAATTATCTCCTTGTTCTCCTTAAACTTCACTTAAATGAGAGTAATAGATAGTAAAGGCTCAAAAGTGATACAACTGAAAAAGACAAAGGAAATAGTGACATAGACAAGACCAGATGAACAATTTGATTTTTTTTTAAGCCAAAAAGGAAATGGAGTGATTATTGAATTAGTAGATAAGAGGAAGCCATAACAAGTGTCCACAAAGGTATTAACAGCTTACTACCA
The DNA here is from genome assembly GCF_001704415.2 of Capra hircus. Taxonomy (NCBI): domain Eukaryota; kingdom Metazoa; phylum Chordata; class Mammalia; order Artiodactyla; family Bovidae; genus Capra; species Capra hircus. The sequence goes on along the minus strand of NC_030815.1, from coordinate 49,730,659 downwards.
AAATAACCTAAAAGGCCAAAGATATCTCAGAAGATATGTATGATACACAGAGATAAATGTCAGAGAATTGATTGAAAGTGTGTATTTGGAGTGGCTGGGTTTCCAGGCCTCCTCTCTACTTTTACTCAATTAGAAGGCTACTTACCAAATTCCAAACAAGAGATTAGAGTCCTTCCTCAACTCCTCCCAAAGCAAATTAAACAACTGTAACAGCTCTATACTTTAACATATGAGGCTTAGCAGCAGGCTTATATTTGCAAACATAGGAATTCATAATAATATTTATGCTCTATGTTCATCTGACACAAGAATACTTTGTTTAGCATTCATCTCCTTAAGGCAGAAATTTGGACAACTTTGATACCTATTTCTTTAGTCAGGTTGTTGTAAAATTAGACTGAAAAATATATGATTGTTCAAAAACAATTAAAGTTATTTCCCACTTATGTAAATGGTTCAAAAGAGTCTGAGGTCAGTGGTCTGCTCTGTTCTACACAGTAAATCCCAAAGATATAATGTAAATGTATAAATGGAAAAAGGAAAGTATCATGTGACTATTGGAATAAGGAGAAGCTCAGAAAGAAGGGAGAACAAATTTAGAATCTTTGAAGTGGAAATAAGAATGATGTTTTCAAGCGAGCAAACAGTGAGAGGCAGAGACATGAGTGGTTATTGAAGTAGGCAAGGGATGTTTTCTACCAATCATAAGGAGTTTGTTTTAGCTTAAATATGGTAGAGAAACATGAATGGCTTTGAACAGTGTTGTAAAATAATCTGGTCTCTCTCTTAAAGGATGATTGTGGCTACTACAATGGGGTAAATGTAGAAAAAGTAGGAATAAATGAGAATTTGGCAGTAATCTGAATGGAAGCTAACAGAGATTTGGATTAAAGTCATGGTGGACATGTTAAGAAAAGTTTAGAAAAGGTATTTACTTTGGAAAGCAGAGCTGAGAGGATTTGCTATGGGATATGAAGAAGAAAGAGAAGAATTAAGAGTGTACAGGTTAGGTCTGGCCTGAACTTCTGGTAGAACAGAAACATATTTTACTGAAATGAAGCAGATTAACCTAGGGAAAGTTATCCCTTTTGGGGAAAATGAGAATTTGGTTAAGACTAGAGATACACAGTTGGGAGTCTTTAGCACAATGATAGTTTGTGAAACCATAGATCTAGGTAAATTGACACCGAAGATATGTACTTTGAGAAAAACAAAAACTTATTTGGAACACTTTGATATTCATTGGTCCAGACATGATGGAGGAACCTGCAATGTAGACTTCAGGGAAGAGACTAGAGGCAGGAAAAAAACTAGAAGCATCTCAGAATCTAAGTTAAGAAAAATATGTCATAAAGGAAGAAGTTTTCAACTGTGTAAGAATTTGTGTAAGTGGTAGATAGACAATGTTTAAGATTTGGCAGTGTTTTACTATAGAGTTCAATGGAAAGAGGTAGCTGGAGGGATATGTGGTATAAACAAAGGGTCTTTATTCAAGAGAAGAAGGATCCAGGGGGAAGAACTAATTTTATGTAGGAACGGAGACAAATCATGTAGTGTCAAGTAACTGTGAGAAGATGGTTTTACTTCCTTTTCTACTTATATTTTGCCCTCAGGTGAATAGATGGACTAATCATCAGTACTGGTTTATGCTGTACTTTCACTGTCGGTCCATGTGTAACCATCTTTTAATTTTTGTTGTTGTTAAATAATTAATTAAGACAATTGAGAGGAGGAGATTGCAAACAGACTTGCAAACAGTGTCTGAGGATATTTCCAGGCTTAGAGAAGCTAAAGTCTAGTTTAAAGCAGAAAGAAGACTCTAAGAAACCTTGCCATGGGAAAATGAAATTGATAAATCATCTGATATATTTGCATGTCTTTTAGACGATTCTCATTGTACTTAGTACACTGAATGCCTTCCCATTGTACTTAGTGCATTTTGTTTGCATTTCAAAGCAAGAGAACAGTTTATCTCTGTTAGGAAGTTTGGATTCTGAATGATATGTCTCCATCTCCTGATGAATTATATTTTTAACTCCTTGTCAGGTGAAGATGTCTTTAGGAAACGTTTTTGGGGTAAACAGAGGTCTGTATGTAATGTTAGATGCCAAATAATCATACTGCATTTGTTAATGTGCCATGGATGATTCCTTGATATAATTCATCCCCGATTTAGTATGAGAGCCTCAGAGGAAAAGTGAGCTCTATTTAAGAATGTATTTTCATAGGTGAATTGGTTTAGTTGCAATTAAAACAGTTACATAAAGATATATTTTAAAAACATCCAGAAATCAAAAAAGTTTCCAACAACACATTGGTGAGGGATTCTGAAAAATAAATCAAATATAGGAGTTTAGGATGTGGCTAAAAAAAAATACACTGATGACATATAATTTAGAAACACTTGGAAAGCTTAGAGGTGATTATAGCTTTTGTCACTGGTGGAATTCTTACATGTATGTTCAGAAATTTAAATCTATACTGAAGTTTTGTCACAAAAATAAAGCAGAATGCTCAAAATTTAATAAATCCCTTTTCTCCGTCTCTAAATGTATTGCCACCAAGTTCTGAGCCAAGCCAAATTATAACTGAAGGTACTTGAGCAAAAAGATCTTTTAAATGAAACTCATGTATTCTGGTAGCTATTTTAAGAACTCAGAAAATTACAAATAATGTTTAGAATCCCTATTGTATTATTTATTCTGTAAACAAAAACACTAAGCTTCTCTTATAATAATGTTGATGTGAGGTAAATAATAACAATAAAAATACACTTTTTTGAGTCTCTAGATATTTAGCATCATGTAAATGGAGGCAGACCTCAGAAGAATAGAATAGGGAAGCATTACATTGAGTTTTGGTCATCTGTTTTAATTAATTTATAATTTCATCTAATTTAACCAGAACAATAGTTCAGTCTTGTCATTAGCGACAAAAAGAGAAAACAACACAGAATGTCATCGATATAATTCTATATAATGGTGAAGAAACATACTTAAAATTCTCAACTGTATAAAATTAAGGTTATAGAAATAATAGAAATCACAACGAGGTAATACATGTGAAAATGATTTTTCAAATCTCTTCACTTTGCTGATATTTCACTGTGTGTCACAGTGTTCTCTCCAAGCCCTCGCTCTCTGTCTCAGAAATGTGACTCTAGTGTTTCTACCTTTTAATAATTGTTGCCTTTGCTTTCACTCTGTTGAGCTGGTCTGTGTTTTTTTGTGTGTGTGTGTGAACCTACAACATACATACATCTGGGGGGTTAATAGTAATGTGTCAATTATTTGTAGTTTAAAAAAAATTGACACTTTATAATTATATTTGTAATGCTATAAAATTAATATCATATTTAAGTTTCTAAAGGTGCTAGCTCTAATGCTATACAAACAGAAAATTACAATCTAAGAACAATAAACATGTAACAACACATTTTATGTATAGTTTTATTTTTTGAGGAATGAGGTGAGACTTATTTTTGAAAAGGTACATAGTATATTTCGTGTAGTACTGGTATATCATTCAAAACAATACATTTGGAAGATGTGCTTAAGGCATCTACTAACAAGCAAATATGAAATAATGGTAGGTGGCAGTGTCTTCTTTTGTAAAAAATATTTCTTGTCTTTTATTTGTAAAATGTTGGTTCATTAAACAATGTATTAAAAATTTCACTAGTAGGTTCAGTTCAGTTCAGTCACTCAGTTTTGTCCGACTCTTTGGGACCCCATGAATCGTAGCACGCCAGGCCTCCCTGTCCATCACCAACTGTCAGAGTTCACTTAAACTCATGTCTATTGAGTTGGTGATGCCATCCAGCCATCTCATCCTCTGTTGTCCCCTTCTCCTGCCCCCAATCCTTCCCAGCATCAGAGTCTTTTCCAATGAGTCAACTCTTCGCATGAGGTGGCCAAAGTACTGGAGTTTCAGCTTCGGCATCAGTCCTTCCAATGAACACCCAGGACTGATCTCCTTTAGGATGGACTGGTTGGATCTCCTTGCAGTCCAAGGGACTCTCAAGAGTCTTCTCCAACACCACAGCTCAAAAGCATCACTAGTAAAACAGGCTATTAAAAGACAGATAAAAATAAATATGATCTCTTCTTTGGGATTCATCCACCTTTCAAATTTATTTTAATGCAACAGATGTAGCTAACTGTTCTCAGAAAAATGGTCTTAATTGATCTTCCCCTTCATATTTGCCATAGAAAATATTCAGCTATTTGGAGATGCTTGTGGCAAGAACAGCGTCTCTGTAAACTCTAGTGAGCTGGCAGGCTTCAGATGGTCAGTGTAGAGGTAAATATGAATGGTTCTCAATATTGGCTGCACATTAGAATTGGCTGTACCTAGTGTGATTTGTAAAATCCAGTTGCCTGGGTTCCACCCCCACGGATTTCTGATTTAACTGAACTGGGAGCTGACTAAGACAAATATGCCTTGAGTGCTGGTTTAGTCACTGGCAAACTACTTTTTTTTTTTTATATGATTTTTATTTTTCTTTTATTTTTCTTTTCTTTTTTTTTTACTTTTTTTTAAAATTTTAAAATCTTAATTCTTACATGCGTTCCCAAACATGAACCCCCCCTCCCATCTCCCTCCCCATAACATCTTTCTGGGTCATCCCCATGCACCAGCCGCAAACTACTTTTAATAAGCCTACATTTTCAAAAATAGGAGGATAAAAAAGAAAGAATCCTAAATGATAGAGAACTGGGGGATGCACAACCTGGTTTAACAAAAGTGAACAGAATTTAGTACACAAGTCTAATCTTTTTTGTTTAGATAAATATGTAAATTGCTAATAAGAAAGCCTTATATATTCTCATTTATACTGCTTGTGAAAATGATCACATCTAAGGTTTTATTATATGTAAGCAATTTTTATGTAGACATCAAATTAAAAACTTTGCAAATAACCCTTTTCAAAGATGGGGTTAAATTATGATTTTATTTGCTTCTTTAAATACTTAACCTGCTCTGAAAGCCAACTACTTGAGCTTGACCCAGTTCTCTTGCCATAATTTTACTTTTCTCCATGTAAAGTTATCTTTAAAGTTTATTGTAGAGATGAGTGCTAGAAGACCTACTGAACTGTTTCCCCACTTTGCCCATCAAATGAGGTTCAGTTACACTCAACAGGAGCAATAAGTATGTGCGTGGTTTGTTACCCAAACAAACAATATTTGCAACATCAAATGATCCCTTGGCTTGGGCAAATAGTGAGCAAAAGCATGCAAAAGAGCAATCAGCTTTCAGTGAAATGAGAGATCTTAAATTTGCTCAGTCACCTTGTCATTTACCTCTTTTGGGGGTCACTAGATGGAGAAGGCAATGGCACCCTACTACAGTACTCTTGCCTGGAAAATCCCATGGATGAAGGAGCCTGGTAGGCTGCAGTCTATGGGGTCGCTAAGAGTCGGACATAACTGAGCAACTCCACTTTGACTTTTCACTTTCATGCATTGGAGAAGGCAATGGCAACCCACTCCAGTGTTCTTGCCTAGAGAATCCCAGGGATGGGGGAGCCTGGTGGGCTGCCGTCTATGGGGTCGCACAGAGTCGTACACGACTGAAGTGACTTAGCAGCAGCAGCAGCAGATGATGGTAATGTGTTTAAAGAGTCATGCCTCTAACCTTTCTGTCTAAATCACAGATTCTTAACAAGGTAGAGGCAGAGGTTCATCTATCAGAATCACTGACGGATATTTTTTTAAAAATGCTAGTTCTGCTGCCCCCTTTAATGAACACTTGTTGTTGTTTCGTCACTAAGTTGTGTCTGACATTTTTGCGACCCCATGGATTATAGCCCTGCAGGCTCCTCTCTCCATGAGATTTCCCAGGCAAGAATACCAGAGTAGGTTGCCCTTTCCTTCTCCAGAGAATCTTCCCAACCCACAGATTGAACCTTCATCTACTGCAATGGCAGGCAGATTCTTTACCTCTGAGTGACCAAGGAAGTCCCAATGAACACCTGGTTTATATTTAAATATGTCATCCTTGTTTCCTAGAAAGCTAACTTGTAAGGGGTAAGAAGATAAATAACAGCTCTATTACAACACTAAGATCACTCGATGAATTCTGGTGAACAGCTTTGGAATGTGAACACTGAAAGCATTTTCCTTGTAGAACATAACAGATTGGGAGTTAGATAAGAACTGTAGTCTTTCTAATAATGCTATGACCTCCATGAACCCCAGTTCTTTATTTCATTAATGGAGAGAACAGTGTCTATATTTTTAGAAATATTTTAATAACTGAGTAAATACCGTGTATAAAATGTTAGTTCCAATACAACTATTTAGCATGTATTAGTTTTCCTCTCTCTTCTGTGCATGCATGCTTAGTTGCTTCAGTTGTATATGCAACCCTATGGACTGAAGCCCACCAGGTTCCTCTGTCCATGGGATTCTCCAAGCGAGAATACTGGAGTGGGTTGCTATGCCCTCTTCTGTGGGATCTTCCCGACCCAGGGATTGAACTTGCATCTCTTGTGTCTCCTGCATTGCAGGTGGATTCTTTACCTACTGAGCCACTTGCAAAGCCCTCTCCTTTCTTTTACTTCCTGCCAAATTCCAGAGAAATTTATAGGGAAGACCCCAAACCTGGCAAGAGTGGAAAAGGATCTACCATAGAGGCTACTGAATCTTATAGGAAAGCAGAATGTTACAGGATGGAAGAACTGCTTTAGGGATCATTGGCCATTAGTCCCACTTCCTAGAGCAGAAGGAAAAGAGGGTAGTTTGAATGAGAGCTCAGGCCTGTTGTTTGTTATACTATTTAGAAAGAGTGGTATTGACACTGATATACTTTACTTTTTAAATAAGTTTTAGTATATCTATTGAGTTGTAAGAAAAGTATTATCATGTCTGAGTCTACCATCTCGCTTACATTAAGCCAAAACTTTACACTAGAGAGTAGATCTGGACATAGGTTGGTACAAAGACGTTTTTGTGACCATAGATTCAAGATGTGACTAACGTTTTGAGGCTTCCCAGGTGGCTCAGATGGTAAAGGATCTGCCTGCCATACAGTAGACAAGAGTTCAATCTCTGGGTTGGGAAGATCCACTGGAGAAGGAAATGGCACCCCACTCCAGTATTCTTGCCCAGAGATTTACAAGGACAAAGAAGCCTGTAGCTGGCTACAGTCCATGGGGGTCAACAAGTGTCAAGCATGATTGAGCGACTAGCACTTTAACCTGTGGTTGGTTCTTTTTACTGCTGATGACTTTTTTTTAAAGTCTAATGGAGAAAAAAAGATTGCATAGAAATAATAGCATTACTCAAAATTATCTGAAAACTTTACTTTTTTTCAGAATTACAGACAAAAAATGAAAAATATAACAAGCATATATCCCTATGACCAATGATTAACTACCATATTTATATGATTTTTTCTCCTTTTAATGGATACTTAGATTCATAGACATAAATATAGCTAAAGTCCACTTTACAACCGATATAAATCCAAACTTTCTTCCCTTTTACCAAGGAATTCTTACCATGAGCATCAGTTCAGTTCAGTTGCTCAGTCATATCCGAATCATTGCGACCCCTTGAATCACAGCACGCCAGGCCTCCCTGTCCATCACCAACTCCCAGAGTTCACTCAGACTCACGTTCATCAGGTTGGTGATGCCATCCAGCCATCTTATCCTCTATCGTCCCCTTCTCCTCCTGCCCACAATCCCTCCCAGCATCAGAGTCTTTTCCAATGAGTCAACTCTTTGCATGAGGTGGCCAAAGTACTGGAGTTTCAGCTTTAGCATCATTCCTTCCAAAGAAATCCCAGGACTCATCTCCTTCAGAATGGACTGGATGGATCTCCTTGCAGTCCAAAGGACTCTCAAGAGTCTTCTCCAACACCACAGTTCAAAAGCATCAATTCTTCAGTGCTCAGCCTTCTTCACAGTCCAACTCTCACATCCATACATGACCACAGGAAAAACCATAGCCTTGACTAGACGGACCTTAGTCAGCAAAGTAATGTCTCTGCTTTTGAATATGCTATCTAGGTTGGTCATAACTTTTCTTCCAAGGAGTAAGCGTCTTTTAATTTCATGGCTGCAGTCACCACCTGCAGTGATTTTGGAGCCCCCCCAAAAAATAAAGTTTGACACTGTTTCCACTTTTTCCCCATCTATTTCCATGAAGTGATGGGACCGGATGCCATGATCTTTGTTTTCTGAATGTTGAGCTTTAAGCCAACTTGGTCACTCTCCTCTTTCACTTTCATCAAGAGGCTTTTTAGTTCCTCTTCACTTTCTGCCATAAGGGTGGTGTCGTCTGCATGTCTGAGGTTATTGATATTTCTCCTGGTAATCTTGATTCCAGCTTGTGTTTCTTCCAGTCCAGTGTTTCTCATGATGTACTCTGCATATAAGTTAAACAAGCAGGGTGACAAGCCTTGACGTACTCCTTTTCCTATTTGGAACCAGTCTGTTGTTCCATGTCCAGTTCTAACTGCTGCTTCCTGACCTGCATACAAATTTCTCAAGAAGCAGGTTAGGTGGTCTGGTATTCCCATCTCTCTCAGAATTTTCCACAGTTGATTGTGATCCACACAGTCAAAGGCTTTGGCATAGTCAATAAAGCAGAAATAGATGTTTTTCTGGAACTCTCTTGCTTTTTCGATGATCCCGCGGATGTTGGCAATTTGATCTCTGGTTCCTTTGCCTTTTCTAAAACCCCCTTGAACATCAGGAAGTTCATGGTCCACATATTGCTGAAGTTTGGCTTGGAGAATTTTGAGCATTACTTTACTAGCATGTGAGATGAGTGCAATTGTGTGGTAGTTTGAGCATTCTTTGGCATTGCCTTTCTTTGGGACTGGAATGAAAACACCTTTTCCAGTCCTGTGGCCACTGCTGAGTTTTCCAAATTTGCTGGCATATTGAGTGCAGCACTCTCACAGCATCATCTTTCAGGATTTGAAATAGCTCAACTGGAATTCCATCACCTCCGCTAGCTTTGTTCGTAGTGATGCTTTCTAAGGCTCCCTTGACTTCACATTCCAGGATGTCTGGCTCTAGATGAGTGATCACACCATCGTGATTATCTGGGTCATGAAGATCTTTTTTTGTACAGTTCTTCTGTGTATTCCAATCAATTTTTAAGTGTTATATACATATGTACTTTACATGTATATTATATGTGTATACTTATAATTTTATTGTTTTGTGTGTTTGCATGCCCATATTACATAAAAGAGCTTCAACGTTCATATCCCAACAGCACAAAGTAGTTTTACATTGCCCAATGTCTATATCCTGTCAACCATTACAGACTGTTGTTTTATTTTAAATGCCATGTATTTTTCTATTTTTCTTTCCTTAGTTTTAAAATAAGTTGATAGAGAAACAAATTTTTTTTTTACTTTATTTTACTTTACAGCTCAGCTGGTAGAGTGGAGGACTGTAAACTTGATGAAAGTGGAGAAACAATTTTTTTATGAGTTGAGAAATTGCAGGATAGAAAATTAAGTGAAAATTTAGGGGATTCTCTAAGTGATGAAAAAAATAAGCATAAAGTATACTAAAGAAGCATATGGGCCTCCCTGGTGTTCACATGGTAAAGAAGATCCCCTGGAGAAGGGAATGGTTACTCACTCCATGGAAAGAGAAGCCTGGCAGGCTATAGTGCATGGGGTCACAAGAGTCGGACATAACTGTGCGACTAACACTTTCACTTTTCAGAGAAGCACATAAAGGATGGAAACTTAAATAGTGAAGACAGTAAGAGAATATGAGAGTAGAGTTTCAAAGGATAACCATTTCTTACAGAAAAAGCCACATACTGGAAGATAATGGACATAAAGATAGCTTGAAAAATAAAAAGCAGTAACTTTCTGTAGGTTAGTATTATGACAATTACCAAATTCTGCTTTCAAGTAAGAAATATACCCATCTTTCCCTTAAACAACATATTAGAGCCAGTCCTAGGCTTTAAATGTATCAAATTCTGTACTTGGTTCTTAATACTCTTCCTTCTTCATTTTTGAATGTACAAGACTTTGGCTTCCAGTTTTCCTTCCTAGTACAAAGATGCTGATTGGTAGAATTAAATGAGGAAATATATAGGAACTCAACACAATATATAAAGATAATTCACTTGACATATACTTACTTGTTTGACACATACACACACACATAGTTACTTATTCAAGTTGGCTATTATAACTATAAACTTGTAAATTATGTCATGGAATGATAAGGTCAGTATAATGAAGTCATATGAGCAGAAGATGGTAATTTGGAAAAACTTGGGTTGCCATGATATATTTTCATTACTTTAGGCAAGTTACTGAATTCGGGGGAGGGATTATTAGTTACTTCATATGTAATATTAATATGTTATTCTAAAAATGTGACCTATAAACAGACAACCTATAAACTTTATCATACCTAAAGATAGCTTCATTATTTGCACTCACAATATTTAATTTTTAAATTAACCTGTAATTAAAAAATATAAGTAATTTCACACAGGTTCAAAATTTCTTTCTATCAAAAAATTAAATGAGCTGGCCGCAAAGAGCTGGCATTTCTCTATGGCAACAAGAAACTAGAAGCTGCCCCTTCAGAAGAGGTGTGAACTCTTCTGTTGGCCATACTCTCTGCTTTACCATATTGTAGGACCTGTTGTCTCACACTTACCTGCTATTTACATCTGGGCCCTCTATCTCTTAAATTTGCTTCTCTTGGTCTTAATGATGTCTGAAGTTTCTAGGAATGCTAGCAGTTTTGCATAATGACTATCTACTCAAATGGCTATTTCAAATATTTGGTTATTAAAGTCTCTGAATAATATTAAATTTCTGATTTTAATGCTTTATTTTTACCATTCAAGCAAGAAAAAGACATTGTTCTTATCAAGTTGATGAGATACTATGGCAAAAAAGTAGCTGAAGAATTGAAACTACGTTGACTCGTAAGTTTACCAGCATATTAAGAGCATGGTGATTCTCAAACTATTTTGCACGTTGCATTATATGCAGCTGTGACAAGGTTGCTTAATACCACCTGACAGAGTAGCCATTATGGATAAGATGGGCTTTCTATCTGGATCTTATATGTCAACAAATGTCCTACAAAGGCAAGAAATTAATAAATGTATCAGCTGCAGACTTTACCACCAGCACCCAGTCATCAGCAGAGACATAAGACGACGTCAAAGAATCCAGATAATATGCCAGATTTGGATGGCTGATGTGCTACTTGCAAGGGAAAGTAGTAAGGTAATGTGCTTTCAGCCTTGCAAATAAGCAGTCTAGAAAAACCCGCTATGATGTTAACTCTTAAGAATTCTGTTGTATGACATATAAACAAATGAGAAAATTGTCAGTGAATACTAGATATTGGTGATAGAAGGAAAGAGACAAATGATTAAATCATTAAATTTAGCGCACAAACAACCAACATTTATTTTGGCACTAAAATATCAGGTCATAGAATTTCCATACCTTTTTTTGAATGGAAAAGTGTATATTATAATAGTGCCTTTTGAGTTTATGTTCTTTTTACATGTATATATAATGTATGAAGTATTTTATTTAGACTAGAGGCAGACAACCTCTGAGGAATTACATTCATATTTGTTCATATCAATAAATGAAATTAGAACACTAAAAAAAGGGTAGCAAACACATACGAGGCTTTTGAACAGCATATACCCATGAGGATATTGTTGGTTTTGTTTTAAAATCGTATTTTTATGGTCTTTATTCATCCAGGTAAAAGATAGAAGAAACAACTGTCCTGCTGAGTCAGGGACAAAGTGAAAATCAAGGTCGTTTTTCAACCTGTATTTACTAGAATGTCAATTACTCTTCTACTTTGACACAAAGCAGTCAGAGCTTTGGTACATAGCCTGGGATCATGGGCACCCACTCAGCAATAACCTCCAGGCTGCTGTCTGGAAAGCAGTCTCTCTTTACCATGTTTGCAGTCAATATAACCCCTGAGCAATTTTTAATTAAAAAATGAAATAGTTAAATCTAAATCACTCTCAGCTGCTTTTATTATGCCCAAAATGATTTCTTTAAAAGTCTGGAAATAAAAAAGGCACATTTTTATCCTCTCCAAAAGTTAGGATTTATTTATAAATAAATACCGTCCTGGATCTTTATTTGCAGACACTAGCACTATTACTTTAAGGTCAGATAATAGTAGTAATTGTGAGCATCTCTTGAGTATTTGTTATGTGTCAGGCTCTATTTTAAGAACTTAAAATATATATACTTATATATAGTCACATTTAACATATCCATTTTGCATATCAGAGTAGCAAATAATAGAGAAGTTACCGTAACTTGCTCAAGTCCTAGAGCTGCTAAATGGTGGAGTTAACCTGCCCATTTTGTCAGGCTGGTAGCAAACCTTCCCCACTACACCACATTGCCTCATATCCCCAGGAACAAAAAAAATAGTGAAACACTAATTAATGAGCTCAGGTGAGCAGTATAAAGAACAGCCCAAAGCCACCTTTGGGAATAATATGTTACATTTAGGATCCCCCAACAGTTTGCTTTTCCTTTTTTTCTTTTTTTTTCCAGAGGAAAAGTCACTTGTAAATTCTTCCTAGCAGCATGCTGTTGCCTTTCAGGCCACAGTGCACAGTGTACCACAGAGATAAAAAGTCAAGTCCAAATTTTCGATTATTGCATTTAAATATATCTGTTCTGAATTACACTGGAATCTCTGCCTAGCAGTGAATTATGGGGGAGCTTTTTCCTAAAGGGAGAAAATCCATCTCAAACTGAATTAGTGCACTGCTTCCTGTTTAGCTATTTTGTGTGTGGGGGGTGGGGTTGGGGGGCTGATTCACAGTAGGATACATCAGGGAAATGAATGTTTTGTCCCACTCCATTTCCATTCAAAACTTCTAACAGCATGATAACACCAAAGTTTAGTGATTCTGAAATCAAGTTACCATTAAGAGAGACTGGTGCTGCTGCTGCTTAGTTGCTTCAGTTGTGTCTGACTATGCAACCTCATGGACCCCTTCCAGGCTCCTTTGTCCACAGGTACACTGCAGGCAAGAATACTGTAGTGGGTGCCCTGCCTCCTCCAGGGGATCTTCCGAAGCCAGGGATTGAACCCAAGTCTGCCGCATTGCAAGTGGATTATTTACCAGCTGAGCCACCAGGGAAGACCTAAAAGGGATTTTAGTGGCTCAAAGCACAGATTTGTAAAGATTACTTAGGTTAAGACTTTGCTTAACTCCCCCAGGTGCCTCACTTACACCAGACTGTGTAATGTCTCTATGCCTCAGTTTCCTCATCTGTAAGACGGTAGTAATAGTGTTTGCCCCTAATGGTTCTTGGGAGCTAATCCATGTATGGTATTCTAGTAGTTAGTGCCTTACTATTGTTCATTACTGTTATCAACATCAATATCATCATCATCACCATCCAGTTCTTTTTCCTCCCTTTATATTCCTATTATCCTTCTTCCATGGAGAAGGCAATGGCACCCCACTCCAGTACTCTTGCCTGGAAAATTCCATGGACACAGGAGCCTGGTAGGCTGCAGTCCATGGGTCGCTAAGAGTCAGATACGACTGAGTGATTTCACTTTCAATTTTCACTTTCCTGCATTGGAGAAGGAAATGGCAAACCACTCCAGTGTTCTTGCCTGGAGAATCCCAGGGACAGGGGAGCCTGGTGGGCAGCCGTCTACGGGGTCGCACAGAGTCAGACACGACTGAAACGACTTAGCAGCAGCAACAACAGCAGCATCTTTCTTTCAAAATCAGAAACTAGCCTAAAAAATTATTGTATTCATCCTGTTTAATATGGAAGAATGGTTTCATATTAAATTTCTATTATTTTTCAATTTTTTTCCAAAAATATAATACTCATTTACAAAATCTTAAACACTGATAGTCAACTTACAGGATACCCTTGCCTTTGAATTTAGGAATTAAATCTGTCCTCCAAATTGATTATGAAGTTTTTGAAATGCAGAGTGAATGCTGTATAGCACTGGAAATTCTACTCAGTGCTCTGTGGTAACCTAAATGGGAAGGAAATCCAAAAAAGAAAGGATATATATTATATGTATACATCTAGCTGATTCACTTTGCTGTAAAGCAGAAACTAACACTACATTATAAAGCAACTATACTCCAATAAAAATTAATTAAAAATAAAAATGAAATTGCAGAGTGGGTATCATTCATTATAACTCATTTTATTCTTGACACAAATATATTTCCTAGAAGAAAACATATCTCCTATAATGTCCATAATTTGAGGGATTTTAACTGCATTAATGAGAGCTGTGATCCACACAGTCAAAGGCTTTGGCATAGTCAATAATGCAGAAATAGATGTTTTTCTGGAACTCTCTTGCTTTTTCCATGATCCAACGGATGTTGGCAATTTGATCTCTGGTTCCTCTGCCTTTTCTAAAACCAGCTTGAACATCTGGAAGTTCATGGTTCACGTAATGCTGAAGCCTGGCTTAGAGAATTTTGAGCATTACTTTACTAGCATCTGAGATGAGTGCAGTTGTGCAGTAGTTTGAGCATTCTTTGGCATTGCCTTTCTTTAAAACTGACCTTTGCCAGTCCTGTGGCCACTGCTGACTTTTCTAAATTTGCTGGCATATTGAGTGCAGCACTTTCACAGCATCATCTTTCAGGATTTGAAATAGCTCAACTGGAATTCCATCACCTCCACTAGCTTTGTTCGTAGTGATGCTTTCTAAGGCCCCCTTGACTTCACATTCCAGGATGTCTGGCTCTAGATTAGAGATCACACCATCGTGATTATCTGGATCATGAATATCCTTTTTGTACAGTTATTCTGTGTATTCTTGCCACCTCTTCTTAATATCTTCTGCTTCTGTTAGGTCCATACCATTTCTGTCCTTTATCGAGCCCATCTTTGCATGAAATGTTCCCTTGGTATCTCTAATTTTCTTAAAGAGATCTCTAGTCTTTCCCATTCTGTTCTTTTCCTCTATTTCTTTGCACTGATCACTGAAGAAGGCTTTCTTAACTCTTCTTGCTATTCTCTGGAACTCTGCATTCAGATGCGTGTATCTTTCCTTTTCTCCTTTGCTTTTCGCCTCTCTTCTTTTCACAGTTATTTGTAAGGCCTCCCCAGACAGCCATTTTGCTTTTTTACATTTCTTTTCCATGCCTCTTGAGAAATCTATATGCAGGTCAGGAAGCAACAGTTGGAACTGGACATGGACAACAGACTGGTTTCAAATAGGAAAAGGAGTAAGTCAAGGCTGTATATTGTCACCTTGCTTGTTTAACTTATATGCGAGTACATCATGAGAAATGCTGGGCTGGAAGAAACACAAGCTGGAATCAAGATTACCAGGAGAAATATCAATAACCTCAGATATGCAGATGACACCACCCTTATGGCAGAAAGTGAAGAGGAGCTAAAAAGCCTCTTGATGAAAGTAAAAGAGGAGAGTGAAAAAGTTGGCTTAAAGTTCAACATTCAGAAAATGAAGATCATGGCATGTTGTCCCATCACTTCATGGGAAATAGATGGGGAAACAGTGGAAACAGTGTCAGACTTTATTCTTTTGGGCTCCAAAATCACTGCAGATGGTGACTGCAGCCATGAAATTAAAAGACGCTTACTCCTTGGAAGAAAAGTTATGACCAACCTAGATAGCGTATTCAAAAGCAGAGACATTACTTTGCCGACTAAGGTCTGTCTATTCAAGGCTATGATTTTTCCAGTAGTCATGTATGGATGTGAGAGTTGGACTGTGAAGAGTCTGAGCTCAGAAGAATTGATGCTTTAGAACTGTGGTGTTGGAGAAGACTCTTGAGAATCCCTTGGACTGCAAGAAGGTCCAACCAGTCCATTCTGAAGGAGATGAGTCCTGGGATTTCTTTGGAAGGAATGATGCTAAAGCTGAAACTCCAGTACTTTGGCCACCTCATGCGAAGAGTTGACTCATTGGAAAAGACTCTGATGCTGGGAGGGATTAGGGGCAAGAGGAGAAGGGGACTACAGAGGATAAGATGGCTGGATGGCATCACCGACTCGATGGACATGAGTCTGAGTGAACTCCGGAAGATGGTGATGGAGAGGGAGGCCTGGAGTGCTGCGATTCATGGGGTCGCAAAGAGTCAGACACGACTGAGCTACTGAACTGCACTGAACTGAACTGAATGAGAGCTGACATATTAATTAATTCAAATCTTAACTCTTTTTTTTTAACTTCTAGAGTACAAAGCTTAAGACATAAGTTGGTTTCTAAGATGCCAGTCCTATTTAATAATCCTTTGTTTAACTTGGGCATCATCTTCCAGTCAAAGCTCAGGCACCATCTCTGGATATTTTGTTTGGATGATATCAGGCTGGTGAACTACTGATAGGATTGTAGGCTTGCTCAGATGCCAAACCATGATAAGCCACTTGCTTGTTACCCTTTTGTGCAAATGTAACGTGTTAAGTAATTTCTGGTGTTTTAAAGTTGATTAATTTCATTTCTTACAAGATAAATTAGAGAAATAAATTAGATTAATATTGAGTTAATATTTAAAAATGCATTTTTGACCCTATTTGGTATTTGACATTAAAAAAAAGACAATAAGAGAAAAGGAATCTGGTGGATAGACTTTTTACACATATCTTAGAGAATGGTAGCACCATTCATTTATGTTACCAAATCAGAAGACATCTACTTTTCCCTCACTAATTCATCAGTAAGTTCTAAGAATTTTACATCCTAATTATATTCATAATTTCACCTTCTTTTCATAGGCACTAGTACCATCTTGCTTCATAGCATTGTCACCTCACACCTGGACCCTTGTGAAAGCCCCCTGAAGGCCTCCCCACAGTCACTGTTGTCCCTCCTCATCATTTCTCTCTAGGGTAGCCAGTTATCTTGACAGAACACAACTGTTTATAGCACTCCCAGCTCCATTCATTTCTCCTCAGACCCATCTCCCATGCTGTTCCTATCCTTGCATAAAACCCATTAGCAGTGCCTTAAAATTCTCCATACCCTCATTTTCCTTGCCTTCTCTACTCCAACTTGATTGCCTATCATGTCCTTTGAGGTTTTTTACAATGTGCTGCTTCCTTTCACAGGGTCCTAGTGCCAGCTGGTTTCTTTACCAGGAGCACCCTCTCTCCTCCCTGTCTAGTCAACTTCTAGCCACTCATTAGACCTAAGCTCCATCATCACTTCCTCAAGGATGCCCTCCCTGACCAGTTTTGATGAGATTAATCCCATTGTTAAATGTTCTTACAGGATCATGAGTTTCTACATTAGATTATTTAACATAGTTATGAGTATTCATTGAATTAACCATTTCAATAACATCATCTTTGACTAGACTGATTATTATTTGAAGGTGAAAACAAGGGTATTATTTATGCTTTTTGTTCACCTCTTTTCCCATTGTTCCTTATATAGTACCTAATACAAAATAGAAATTCAAAGACTATGTTGTAATTGAATGAATAAATTTTAAAATGATTTTAACTATATGTAGCTTTTAGATTAGACATGTTAGCATAAGAAATAATAATTTACCCACATCTTTATTATTGGAAAATGTTGACAATACTTATCTTTGTGCTTATTCCACTTAGGAGGTAGTCTATACTTAATTAATCTTTGACTCTTACCACTTAGAGTAGTGCCTCTGATATGGTAGACACTGAAGATATCTTATAGGTGAATAGCAATTAAGCGTTGCATGAACTTCATAATTTAAAAGGAAAATATCAAAATTGTACTTTATAACTGTTTATGCCAGCTACTGAAAGATTGTACTAATTCTTCTGCTGTTTGGGTTATGTCTAAGAGAAGCCCTGATCAAATTGCAAAGGTCTGCCCTCCAGGAGCTATTATCCTAATTTCAGGGAAGGGAGCCATGTGAAACAATGGCTTAAATCCAAATTGGACCACATAATCAGTCAACTATATAACCATGAAGGCATGCCATGCTTCTAAATCTGTGATTGCAATGTATTCATTGTGATTGGCTCTAGAGGAAATTGCAACTGCAGTGCTGTGTGTTGAGAGGCAGAAGGTATGAGAAAAACTACTTAAAACATTCTTTAATGAATATGCTCAGTTTATGAATGTTCTAAAGTTTAATTCTCAATCAAATTTAGTATAATCATAAGAAAGAAAGGTACAAGCAGAAGCATGATCAGAGATGAGGCAGACCTTCATCCTGAAGGCAATGCAAAGTCATGGAAGGAGAAAACAGGAGTGAGGTATGCCCACAATTACCTTTTGGAGAAACATTTCAGATGCCACAGTGAAGAAGGTATCAGAAGATACTCATGATAATTAATATTTTTCAAATGTCCACACTTCCCAAAGTTATCTACAGATTTAATATAATCCCTTTCAGAATTCAAATGTCATTTTTCACAAAAATAGAAAAAAAAAGAGTCTTAAAATGTTTAGGAAACCACAAAGGACCTTGAATAGCCAAAGCACTCTTGAGGAACAACATAGCTTGAAACATCCCACTTACTCATTTCAAATTATAATTCAAAACTATAGTAATCAAAGAGGTGTGGTATTAACATAAAAAAGCTCAGAAATAAACATATGCATATATGCTCAATACACTTTTGACAAAGGAGCCAAGAACATACAATGAGAAAAGGACAGTCTCTTCAATAGTGTTGGGAAAACTGAATAGCCATGCAAAAGAATGAAACTTGATCCTTATACCATACACAAAATTCAAGTCAAAAATGGATTAAAGATTTGAACATAAAATTTAAACTCCTACAAATGTGACACTCCTAGAAGAAAACAGGGGGTAAGCTCCCTGACACTCATTTCACAATGTTTGTTTTTGACATCAAAAGCAAAGCAACAGTGATGGCCAGTCCTGGTGTCTGAGTGATTCCCTGGGCCCAGCAAAGGGACCAAGTTTCCACAGCCTTGAAGACAAGGGATAACACCCTAAAATATGGACTGATTTTCCACTCTACATTCATTGGCCGAGCAGCTGCCAAGAACAAAGGTCACATCTCCTGATACCTGGCAAACAAATGCAGTATTGCCTCACGAATCAATTGCTTCTCTGAAGTGCCCACCAGTGTTTTTTGGGAGAAGCTTCGAGAACAAGTTGAGGAGTGGCTGTCCTTCTATGAGATTGGAGAGATTCCCTGGAAGAATCTGGATGTCATGAAGGAGGCAATGGTTCAGGCAGAAGAAGCGGCTGCTGAGATTACTAGAAAGCTTGAAAAACAGAAGAAATGCTTGAAGAAGGAAAAGAAAAAGCTGGCTGTAATTGCCCTGGCTTCTTCAGAAAATAGCAGTGCCCCGGAGGAGTGTGAGGAGACAAGTAAAAGACCCAAAAAGAAGAAAAAGCAAAAGCCCCAGGAGGCTCTTCAGGAGAATGGAATGGAAGACCCATCTGTCTCTTTCCAAACCCAAGAAAAAGAAATCTTTTCCCAAGGAAGAGCTAATTAGTAGTGATTTTGAAGAGACAGCTGGTACTGGAAGTCTTCCCAAGAGGAAGAAATCTTTTCCCAAAGAGGAACCAGTTACTGACCCTGATGAGTCAGAAAACAAGAGGGTCCCCAAGAAAAAGCGGAAATTGTCTTCCAAGGAGGAGCCATTCAGCAGTGGACCTTAAGAGGCTGCTGCCAGCAAGAGCAGCAGCTCCAAGATAAAGAAAAAGCTCCGAAAGCTATCCCAGGAAAGTTAGAATGGACATCTTCCTAGTGGGGCATAAGTTAACAGAGGCATTCCCCATCCCATCCCCTAAAGCCCAATTAAAAAAAAAAAAAAAGGCAGCAAAGCAACAAAAGCAAAATGAAACCAAAAATAAATGAAGCAATATCAAATTAAAAAACTTCTACACATCAAAGGAAACAAACAACAAAATGAAAAGTCAACTCAGGAAATGGGAGAAGGTATTTGTATAGATATGGAATTAATTTTTAAAAATACACAAGGATCTCACACAGCTCAATAACAAACAAACAAACAAAAAAACCCAAAACTACAAATGTTAAAAAATGAGCAGGGGTCTTGAATAAACATTTTCTACAGAAGACACAAGTGGCCATTGGGAACATGAAAAGTGCTCAGCATCTCTAATTGTCAGGAAATAGAAAATCAAAACTGCAACCTCACACCTATTAGGATGTCTATTATCTAAATCAAGATATAACAATGTTGGAGAGGATGTGGTAAAAAGGAAACCCTTGTGCACTGTTGGTGGAAATATAAACTTAAATAGTCACTGTGAAAAACAATATGGAGGTTCCTCAAGAAACTGAAAGTAAAACTACTGTATGAACCAGCAAACTTACTTCTGGATTTATATTCAAAGGAAACAAAGCTATTATCTGAAAGACAGATCTGTACTCCCATGCTGATTGCCACATTAGACGATAGGCGAGGTGTAGGTACAACCCAAGTGTATAGCAACAAATAAATGGATAAAGAAAATGCCAATATTATGTAATTATAATATGTAACTGAATATTATTTAGTCTTAAAAAAGGGAAGTTCTGTCATTTACAAATTGGATGAATGAGAAGGAAATATTAACTGAAATAAGCCAGACAGAAAGGCCGATACTACATAACTTACAACTGGAATCTGAAAAATAAATGTCAAACTCATAGAAATAAAGTAGAAAAGTGGTTATTAGGAGCTGGGGGTGGGGGAAATAGAGAGAGGTGGGTAAAAGGGTACAGACTTTCAGCTTTAAGGTAAAAAGGTATGAAGATCTAATGTATAACATGATGACTACAGCTAATTTCCTAAGAGTAGAATGGAAATATTCTCATAAAAAAAAGTAAATATATAAGGTAATAGATGTATCCATTAACCTGATGGTGGGAATCCTTTCACAATATATACCTATATCAAATCATCATGTTGTATACTTTCAACATTTTATAATTTTATTTGTCAATTATAAAGCCAGAGGAAAAGAAGCTTAATTTGAAGAAGGTAGATAACTGTATTTTATTATCCAAGGAAAAAATGATGAGGACCAGAATTAAGGACTTTTTGAGTTGATGAGTGCAGTAAAGTAATCTTTAAGTGATGTGACTGATAAAACATGATTTGTTATTGGATGTGTAGCTTTCTGCTTTGGGTGGACTGTGGTACCCTTCACTTGAATGTAAACTGAAGAGAAAGAAAACTTGAATAATATGTGTGGTTTGGGATGTGTTCTGCTTGAGATGTCTGTATAAGGATGGACTTGTGTGTACCTCCATCAGCTCATGTTTATTCATCTTACAGCAATGCCTACTTTTTATTGCAACTAATAATTGCAATTATTTTTTCATTAATTAGTCTTTTCACTAAACTGAATTCTTTGAAGAACTTAACTCCTTGTTTTCCAAGTGTATAGTATACTTCCTCACATTCAGTAGGCATTCAGTAAATATTTCTTTTTTTTTTTTTCTTTTTTTTTTCAGTAAATATTTCTTTAAAGGACTGAATGAATGCCATTCTTTGAACGAATGATATAGCATGCAGAAGTGAAATTATGAAGTTTAAGAGAGAGGCTGGGGCTAGAAAGAGTTTATTGTTCTTGTCTATTGTTCTAAATCATCTATAGATAATTGATTCTTTAGAGGCAATTATGAAAGTTCAGGAAATTTTTCATGGAAAAGGAAATATTTGAATTGGAGGATTAAAGAGAAAAAAACAATTGGTGAAACTTGGATTGAAACTGTTAATTGGAACAGTCAGCCAAAAAGGACAATCATAAGTTTATAGCCACTTCAAACTCCATATTTTAATTTAAAAATAGAGCTTTTGAAGTAGGGCCAAGGCTTTTTATTCTGAATCTTTCTTTTTCTCACCTAAACTATGCTTATAAAGACAGTGTTTATCATTTCCAAATTTGATTTTTTTTAAGTAAGGAAATTTAAATATCCTGAAGCAATCTGACTGGAAAATTAACAATTCTCTATACTCTCCCACAAGTTTCATCACAGTTCGTGTCCTTACCCATTTTGATATATTGGGGTTTTTGTGTTGTTGTTTTTCTCATGTCTACTTTATTTCTCAAAGCATATATCATTGATACACACACACATGATCATCAGTTTTTGAAGTATTATTTAATAAAATTATGTAATTACTAAGACAAATGCCACTAATTTAAATTGATTACAAGCACAACTGAAGCTTTAGGAAACATACAGCCCAATTCACAGGAACAGAAATGGGCAAGTGGGTTAGAAACTTGCTGACTTGTCTGCTAGCAGTAAGATCCATTTGTATTAACAAAATGAAAAATGTGGATAATTCAGGTCACTTAAGCAGATATTGTTTAAAAGATCTTCTACAATATTGTTAAGGTGTTATTTAATTGACCTGAGATGATTGGAATTGACATTAAAACATGCTTTTGGCAGAGAGGAAAGGAAATCAGTAGCTACAGAAAGATGACAGAAGGGAAAAAAAATTAATGAGCCATTCAATGGGCTCTTCTTAATGCAGAGCAGAACATACAAATAATATGATCTGTTAGCTTTTTATTCTGTTTATGGACAAAAATTCCAAAAATTCAAAATAATGTTTTAAAAATTAAAACTCTTCTTCCTCCTCCCCATATCCCATTTCCCAGAGCTCACTAATTTTTTTTTAATTTTAATTTTTACTTTATTTTGCTTTACAATACTGTATTGGTTTTGCCATACATTGACATGAATCCTCCACAGGTGTACATGAGTTCCCAAACATGAACCCCCCTCCCACCTCCCACCCCATATCATGGGATCTAATTAAAATTAAAAGCTTCTGCACAACAAAGGAAAATATAAGCAAGGTGAAAAGCCAGCCTTCTGAATGGGAGAAAATAATAGCAAATGAAGCAACTGACAAACAACTAATTTTTTAAAATCTTTTTGGAAATGCTTTCTTGCATAAGCCTATATGTATGTGTATCTATGTCTCTTTATATCTCTGTATATCTCTTTTTCAATCAAAGTTTTATATGAGCAGTCTCTATGAAGATAGATAAATTGTTATTGATACATGATAGTGAACACTTCTGTGTTCCATGGACAGTTCTGGTTTATGTGTGGCATCCTTGCATTATTGCAAACAGCTCTTTCATGAATTCTTAGAATTGTCCCAGTTCAGATGATAAGTTGTATGGTCACCCACCTACAAATAAACATTTAGTTTATTTCCATTTTTATTCCCCACATTATTGAAATAGAAATATTTGTACAGAAATCTTTCACACTTGGGCTATTTCTGAGTGTAAAGAATTAGAACTGCTGATTCAGAGTCTGTGTCCTTTTAATTTTGATAAATATTACCAAATGATCCTTTGAGTAGTTTCTACCAGTGTATACTTCTTCTAAGAGCAAACTCTTTAGTTCTTCTTCACTTTCAGCCATAAGGATGGTGTCATCTGCATAATTGAGGTTATTAATATTTCTCCTGGCAATCTTGATTCCAGCTTGTGCTTCATCCAGCCTGGCATTTCTCATGATGTACTCTGCATATAAGTTAAATAAGCAGGGTGACAATATACAGCCTTGACCTACTCCTTTTCCAGTTTGGAACCAGTCTGTTGTTCCATGTCCAGTTCTAACTGTTGTTTCCTGACCTGTATATAGATTTCTCAAAGAGGTAGGTCAGGTGGTCTGGCATTCCCATCTCTTGAAGAATTTTCCACAGTTTGTTGCGATCCACACAGTCAAAGGCTTTGGCATAGTCAATGAAGCAGAAATAGATGTTTTTCTGGAACTGTCTTGCTTTATCAATGATCCAACAGATGTTGAAATTTGATCTCTGGTTCCTCTGCTTTTTCTAAATCCAGTTTGAACCTCTGGAAGTTCATGGTTCCTTATGGCAGAAAGCA
This sequence comes from Capra hircus, assembly GCF_001704415.2. Lineage (NCBI taxonomy): Eukaryota > Metazoa > Chordata > Mammalia > Artiodactyla > Bovidae > Capra > Capra hircus. The sequence goes on along the minus strand of NC_030815.1, from coordinate 49,706,837 downwards.
AAGAAGAACTAAAGAGCCTCTTGCTGAAAGTGAAAGAAGAGAGTGAAAATGTTGGCTTAAAACTCACATTCAGAAAACTAAGATCATGGCATCTGATCCCATTACATCATGGCAAATAGATGGGGAAACAATGGAAACAGTGAGAGACTTTATTTTTGGGGCTCCAAAATCACTGCAGATGGTGACTGCAGCCATGAGATTAAAAGATACTTGCTCCTTGGAAGAAAAGCTATGACCAAACTAGACAGCATATTAAAAAGCAGAGATATCACTTTGCCAAGAAAGGTCTGTCTAGTCAAAACTATGGTTTTTCCAGTAGTCATGCATGGATGTGAGAGTTGTACTATAAAGAAAGCTGAGTGCCGAGGAATTGATGTTTTTGAACTGTGGTGTTAGAGAAGGGACTCTTGAGAGTCCCCTGGACTGCAAGGAGACCCAACCAGTCCAATCTATAGGAAATAAGTCCTGAATATTCATTGAAAGGGCTGATATTGAAGCTGAAACTCTAGTACTTTGGCCACCTGATGCAAAGAACTGACTTATTGGAAAAGACCCTGATGCTGGGAAAGATTGAAGGTGGGAGGAGAAGGGGACAACAGAGGATGAGATTTTTGGATGGCATCACCAACTCAATGGACATGAGTTTGAGTAAATTCTGGGAGTTGGTGATGGACAAGGAAGCCTTGTGTGCTGCAGTCCATGGGGTCACAAGGAGTTGGACATGACTGAGTGACTGAACTGAACTGAAGAGCAAACTTATAAATCCCAGAAAAATCTGAATTAAATAAGTTTATTGTCATTCCCTTCCTGACTTGGCCTTTGCTATTTCTCTAATCTCATAAATACTGTTATTCCATTATCCATTTTACTATAACCACACTATTGTCATAGGCCAAAAATACTACTACCTCAGGATATTTGTACTTGCTGTCTTAATTGCCTGGGATATTCTGCCATATAGTCTTACATAACTTTATCCCTTATTTCATTAGGCTTCTGTTTCACAGAGGTATGCCCTGACCATCTTATGAGAACATACTGCTCTGTTAATTACTATCTATCCTTCGACTTAGATTAGTTTCTTTTTATCAATATCTGACATGTTGTTATGTGTTTGTTTTCCTTCTCTCTTCTAAAGTGTTAACTTTTAGAGTAAGAGACATCACCTAGTTTGGTTCCTGCTCACACTGCCTAGAAATATGCCTGGCATATGAAGGCAACTTAGTAAATATGTGTTATCAAAAGAATGAATTGAAAGGATAAGAGAGTGCTTGTTTCACACACCAGGTGTCATCAAGCGTTATCTTCTCCTGCCAATTTAATAACAATAGCATCTTATAATTTTAACTTTCTTATCTTTAATTATGAATAGATTATACAATTTAGTATATTATTAGCAAATTTTAATTTAATTTGTTCAGTGAATATTCCCTACATGTCTGTTGTTAGCCAGTCCATTTGAGTTAGTGATCAAAATTTTAAATGGGACCAATAAGCTTGGTTGTGTGTTTTCTCCATCATGTTAATTGTCTGGGTATGGGAATGCGGTAGATACTGTTGGATATAACCTGGTAAACAAATGCAAGTACAATGGTGTAAGTGAACCCAGTGTGGTGACCGTGATGATGAACATATTTTCTAGGTAAAGGCACAAGTGAGAAATTTGGAGGTGAGGAGCTGCAACACAGAAAAGTTGTAACATCAATTGATTCTAAGTTTCAATAGAGTCAAATAATTGTTCTAATTTTTTCAAAGGTTCTGCTGAGAAATCAAATAAAGCCATCATGATACTTCTATTAAAAATTGCCAGTATAAAGATTCAACTTTACTGATGGGTGGTGTGATTTTGAAGTTCAAACAGTCTAAAGATTAATCTGGAACTACTGAATAAAATATTCATAACCTCTATGAATAGATCTAGTAGCTAGCTCTATTTTAGAGTAAAATGTTCATCATAAGTTGTGGTGGCAGGTAGTTGGGGACAATCTGAGAGAGTGGATAGGTAAATTCAAAAGTGAAATATGGTGGATGCATAGCAAGGTGTATTTTATGTGCTAGTTAATAGCAATAGTTTACAAGTATTGTGCTGTTATATAACTCATCCTTCAACTTGACATTCATTCTACAGTTTTTTCTGTAATACCGCAGCTAGGATGCTACAAACTGCTCTTCCTTGAAAGATGTCTTTCTATCTTAGATTCTGACAAAAGGAGACACTAGAAGAAATTATTAGGCTTTCCAAGTGGCTCAGTGGGTAAAGGATCTTCCTGCAACGTGGGAGACTCAGGAGATGAGGGTCCGATCCCTGAGTCAGGGAGATTCCCTGGAGAAGGGCATGGCAATCCACTCCAATATTCTTGCCTGGAGAGTTCCATGGACAGAGGAGCCTGGAGGGCTACAGTACATAGGGTCCCACAGAATCAAACATGACAGAAGTGACTGAGGATGAGCAGGAGAAGAAGTGATTAGGCAGGGATAAAAGGAAGACAGAAAGTATTCCCTGATCCTGGTTTCTTGATCTTCCTGTATGTGTCATAGTTACTGCAACAAGCCTTCTTGGGTCAGCCTCCAGCTTCTTACGGCATCCTCAGTACCTGAGCCCTCCTAGAGATTTTAGCAGTGGCTGGGTGGGCTCCCCAGTCTTCCCTGTGGCTTAAATGGTAAAGAAACAGACTGCAATGCAGAAGACTCGGGATTGATCCCTGGATCAGGAAAATGTTCTGGAGAAGGGAGTGGCAATCCACTCCCATATTCTTGCCTGGAGAATCCCATGGACAAAGGAGCCTGGCGTGCTACAGTCCGCGGGATCGCAGAGGCAGACGCTACCTAGCGACCAGCACTACTACTACTAGGTGGCGCCCCTACCGGAGAAGTCTGAGCACCAGCTTCATGAAATCTTTTCCTCTAAGCTCCTTGTTTTCTTTCCCCTTTTATTGCTCTAGCCCTAAGATTCATCTTCTTACATATGAGTTACCTTTTAGATGGATGGGTGTTATACATGGATAACCTCTCTTTTGTCTCTCTGTGTGTTTTGGTCCTCCAGAAGTGTTGAAGCTCTCTTCCTATATCCCTGCTACATGAAATGACTCCTATAGTATTTAGTGAAATAAACGTATACTCAAAACAGTGTTTACTCTGAATTTGACTACTGTGGATACCTCATATAAGTGGAATCATACAATAGCAATGTGAACATACTCAGTGCCACTGAATTGTATGCTTAAAAGGGGTTAAAGTGGTAAGTTTTATGTTGTGTATATTTTCACACACGCTCAGTTGTTTCCTACTCTTTGCAACTCCATGGACTGTAGTCTGCCAGATTCCTCTGTCTCTGGGGTTTTCCCAGCAAAAATACTGAGATGAGTTGCCATTTCCTCCTCCAAGGGACCTTCCTGACCCTGGATCAGGAACCCACATCCTCTGTATCTCCAGCATTGGCAGGCAGATTCTTTTTCCACTGGGCCACTAGGGAAGCTTTCTCTCTCTCTCTCTATGTGTGTGTATATATATATATACACACATTTTTTTAACCACAATATTAAAAAACAATGCTGAGTGGGGAAAAACTGAAATCTAAAAATAATATATTTCTCTAAGTTAGAAATATAAATAACTATGAAAAATAACTACATAACTCCTTAAGTCTTCACATTAGGGCAGTTTCTAAGCCATAGCACTCCTGACATTTGGGCCAGATGATTTGTTGTTGTGAAGGGCTAGGGGGATTTCCTGTGCTTTACTGGAGGTTTAGCAGCAGGCCAACCTCTACCTGCTCAGTATGCCAGTAGCACCTCCACCCAGTGCGACAACCAAAAAATGTTTCCAAACATTGTTGAATGTCTTCTGGTGGTTAAAGTTGCCCCCTTTCACCAATGATTTGAAAGTACTGCATTAGGGAATGACAAAAAAAATTGTCTAATAGGTGAGTTTGGGGAAAATGTGGTTGCTTCTACCTTTTTTTCTTTGGGATCTGTTTGCTTTCAGACAGTATGTGCATTGGACCATTCTTAAAGTCATGGTAAATTAAACGTAGCAAATCTTTTCTTCAAAGTCTCTGGATTCTGTGCTAGCTAAGGGTCAATATTAGGTAGTTTATCATTTGTATATACTTGAGCAATACTCCCCAACTCTCTCAGATGCTTTTATTTCAATATGTCTGACTCTTCTGCCTCTCGGTATTATTTGCTAGCTCCTTCAAGCCTCAGCTGGTTCCCTGGCCTGGGCAACATGAGCTATGAACCAGATGTGGATTGAGATGTTTCTGCTCCATTGCTGAATGATCTTTTTCAGTGTAGCCTGTTAATGATAAAGTGTCCTGGAGGTCTTGATCGGTCCTATTATTTTCTTTTTTTGTTGCTTTCATGTTCTCATCTGAGCTCACAGCTTTAAATGCCATCTCTTTAATGAGTCCTGTTATTTCTCTGGTGAACTCTTATTATCTATTCAAAATATTTACTTGACTATCTAACAGGTACATCAGGTACTGCATCTCTGAAATTGCGTCTGATTTTCACCCCATCAGCTCCATCACCCAACCTGCTCTTCTTGCAGTATGCCCTGTTGTAGAAAATGGAAGTGATACTTTCTTCACTGCTTAGGTTAGAATTTTAATTCTTCTCTCCTTTTCATCATTCACAGCAGAGTATTAGAATATTCTACTCACTTATCTTTGAAATAGACCCAGAAATTGTACCACTTTTCATCACCCTTACTATGAATATATTGATCCAAGCCCCCAAATCCCTCGCATACCTCTAACTATTCCTATACTTACCTCATCACAACCTTTTTTCCAAACCAAAGTCAGTACAGTTCACTTAAAATGCAAGTTTCACTATGACATTTATATGTTCAAACTTTCTAATAGCTTCTCATTTTAGCTTCACTCCAAGTAACAGCAGAAGCCCTCAGGGGGGTCTGCACAGCTCTGTGTGATTCACCTTGTCTCCACCTCTTCATTCTCAGCTCCTTTTAGTCACTCCCCTCCAGACATTCACTCTGGGCCTTTGTACTTTCTGTTTCCTGTGCTATGAATGAACCCTTCCCAGACAAACACAGGGTACTCTCTCTTTCTTCCTTCAAGTCTCTGTGCAAATGTCGCTCCATCAAAGAAATCTTCCTTGAATGCTTTATCATTCAGTAACTTTCCTGCTTTCTCCCTCTCTCCATTTCCCTCTTTTTGTCCCACTAATCGCAGCCTAACATACTGTACATTTACATCTTTATAGGTATGTTCTGTTTTTCTCCTACAATGTACACGTTTCAAGAAGGCAGGAATGATGTTTTATTTACTTTTTAATGTCTTGTACTCTAACAGTGCCTGCCATGGGCTCCCAGTTCATATTTGGTAAAATAGTAAATAAATAGACCTCTCAAAATGTGTTGAACAGCATAGATAGACTTAATTTGAGATGGGAAATAGATTAGGGAATAGAAGTTCAGCCTAGGGTAGAGTGGCCTTGTTGTTAATTTAATAAAAGTGCTCTTTTGACCTATTTCCAAGCCATCCAGCAGCAAAATCAAACTTATTCGATAGTGGGACCCAAGAGTATACATACGGAAACAATGGTTGGGATTATAACAACAGTATGATGAAATAGTTACAGGACTGCACTAATAAGAAGCTGACTTCCTCCCCAACTGGTAAAGCCAAACTTTTGGTTAGCCATAGTCTTAAGAAGTAAAACAAATATAAAGCTGAAGAAATTAGGAATGGGGAACCCACTTTCTTCTGGCTTTATGCTTCCAAGTAGAAACTAACTCTCTTTGTTGCTTTCAGCTTCCTTACCCTCACCTCTCCAGGGGAGAAGATGTGAATGATCTGATGAGTATAACTTAGACGATTTTCTGCTGCTTTCTCTTTGGGAACTTATTAATAAGAGCCTGAGCTTTTACCTGCTTTCTAGGCCTTTTGGTAAGCCTAGCAGTAAAAGTTCCACCCTTGCCTGGAAAGGACTGTGTTTTTCTGAGGGCAGACATGTCTTTGTCAGAGAAGTACTATTAGAAAGTCCATATGAATAACAATCCTTAAGCCATGTGTTCAAATTAGCCATAGTCAGTAATAAAGGTGCTACTTGGATTTCTGTTCACATGTTTGAACATGTGTCATTCTCAGTGTAGAAATCAGACAAGAGGAAGAGCTGTGTGATGCATTACTTCCTTCATTTCAGTTGCTTCATATTTTAGCCTCTTTAGAAATTCATTAACTGTGTATATCTTGCAGGCTTGTTAAAAAAATTTAAGTTGATATATGTAGGACTTCTCAAAACTTGCCTGAGCATTTTCCTTAGAGAAAGTTAAGAATATCCCCTTTTCAGTCTGGGTGTGCCACATCAGCTCAGATGTACTGTAGCAGAGTCACAATGTCTAGTCTTCATCTCTGAGAGCCTTCCTGAGTCCCACAAGTTTTGATGATGCCTACAAATTTCTCTGATGCCCAGTTCTCATTATATAGAGTTTTAAAATGCATGAATGTAGATTATTTCCCTAAAAGTAAAAATATAGCTTTGAACACTGAGGTCATTTAATCGATAATAAATTACTTTTATTAGCTAATAGACTTCATCAGAATAAATGTGACACTGTTATCACAACAGTAAGGAAACACTTCACTATGTCTGTAGGTTAAGTAATTGTGGACTTTTCAAAAGTTTGGGGGAAAAAAGGGAAAAAAATATTAATTGAAAAAGCTATTACTTTAAGATGAATGGGGGGGTAATTTTGTATAATTATTTGTTTGTTAAGTAAATTATTTATACTATGAAGGAGTAAAACCAATAGGGACAGGTATTATAATTAATTATAAATGCAAAAACAAGGACATAACTAGCAACATGACCCAACAATCTCACCCAAGAAAAATACAAACCTATGTCCACATAAAGTTGTGTGTATGAATGTTCACACCAGCTTTATTCTTAAAAATGCAACCCTGGAAAGAACTCAAGTGTTCCTCAGTCGGTGGATGGACAAATAAATTGTGATATACTCAACAATAAAATGGTACAAAATACGGTTACATTCAACAACTTAGATAAACCTGAAAAATATTTTCTAAGTGAAGTCAAACATAAAATACTATATTCTTTCAAAGTACAGATGTATGACCATCTAGAAAAGGTGGCAGAAAGATCAGAAATTAGGTGATGGGCTCAGTTCAGACACTAAGCTGCAGAGAGGCACAAGGAAAAATTTTAGGGTATTAAAAATATTTGTGACTTAATTATGATAAAGGTTACATGATCACATACAGTTGTTAAAATTCACCCACAATGGGAAATTTATTATATGTAAAATTTGCCTCAAATGTGTAAAAATATATAAAAGGTACAAAAAAGGAAGAGAAATGCTTAAAGAATAAGAATAGACATTTTTGTTGAAGACAGAGAGCACAGTGGAGTGTAAACAAAATTTTTTTTTTATTTTTCTTTGACTCCTGCCTTCAAATATGTACACTCAGTGGTCCCTCACTCTCTCTTTACTTATGTAATGAGCCCATCCTTTACTTTTACGCTCTTCTGATCATTGAATTCTCCAGGCAAGAATACTGGAGTGGGCTGCCATGCCTTCATCCAGGGGATCTTCCTGACCCAGGGATTGTATTCTCATCTCTGGCATCTCCTGCATTGCAGGCAGATTCTTTACCCACTGAGCCACCTAATATTAATGCATTTTAAATATTAAATACCCAGGATTTTCGAATTCAATTCTAAATTTCACATTCAGTTCAACTCTTTCTCCTCTCCTTATGCTTAGGTTTGACATGTGGCTAAGATACCCATAACAGGGAAGGGTTTAAAAGCCATGTTTAACTCTCTTTTCCTCCCACAGTCTTCTGCTTTTCTCTTCTTTCTTTGATATATTGAAGTTAAGGAGAAGAAATAGGATAAAAACGGCAAAATGGTGTATCATTTGACTGCTGCTCTCTTTTATGTGGAGCATCTTAAATGATCAACTGAAGGTTTTCTAACAGGTCACACATCACTGATATGTGCAATGTGTTTTCTGCCTGATATATTGGTACAACCTCAGCTTCTGTTCCCAGAGATCTATCCATTACTCTGTACTACTGGCATCCCCTCCCCTACGGGCTACCTTCAAAGCAAAATTCTTTTCCAGTGGCTCACAGCCTGCTCACCTCTATGGCCTCCATTCGGACCCAGGGGAAATTCACTCACCTTTGCCGTGTGAGTGCTGTGAGTACGGTTTGCTTATCACCGGTTTCCCTAGTCTTTCTGCTGTTGCTCAACCAACATTCTACCTTCAGATTCTGTTGGGAAGCAGGCATATGCCAAGGGTTAAGGAAGAGGGCCAAACACACCAGTTTTTTAATTAATAAATTCTCTAACTTCACTTTCTTCAGTGAAATGGCAGACCCAGCACTTCCTGTCTGGTTTGACTGCTTGGCAAGCGTTGAGCCAGGGTGTGAGGTGCTTATGCAGTTAAGTGCACCTCCAGTAAGCACTCTTCAAGTGGATGTAGTGGGGTGGGGGAGGGATCAAGCACTTACCTTTTTCCTCTATTAGGAAGAGAAACAGCATTTTCTCTCTAAGTCTATAATTAGCTTTCTAAAGGCTCAAGACCACTGATGAGTTGGTCATCTCAGGAACATCTTATCTACCTTTGAGAGCCCTATAAGGCTTATTAAGCTCTGAAGCCTGGAAACTCCTTAGCTGCTTTGTAGGACTGTCTGCTGTCAAGTCAATATCCTCCCATATCCTGTCTTTTATATTCACCCTTGGGTTTGAAGGAAGAAATCTGGGAAGCATATTTCCCAGAATCCTTTTTCAGCACAGTGTGAGTTTGACTCTGCCAATACTCACGGAAGGTTAGGAAAACTGAAGAGAGAGAAAGCCATTGTTCTCTGGTGAGAGCTTTAATGTAGGTATGTGGGTCTTGGCAGTTGGCAGATGAGAGGTTTTCTAGCACCTTCAGGCATCCTCCTCCTCCTTTTGGTGCTGTAGGTAGATGGAGTCTCTGATGGCCTTTTCCTTGTAATACTTGTCCTTCCAAATTTGTTGAAAATTAGTAGTGGCTTTCTTGAATATTATTCTCCCAGCCATTCTGATAGTTGTGAAATCTGAAAAATCTTAAATTTCCTCCCATTCTGAATCCCTGGAGTGACTTTTTCTTTCCTGCACTATACTGATTGATGCCACAACTCTCTTTAAATGTAGAAGCATCTAAGCTCCTATTTTTCTCTGTCTAAGGACTTAACCTGAAATTCTCAGACAAATGGCATCTGGTTTCATAGCCAGGGAAAATCAAAACTTTATAATCCTGGTTGTCAGTTACAGGTAACAAAGTATATGGATGAAAAGCATCACTAGAATCAAGCCAGTGTCCTACTGTGGGCTCTGGCCAGAATATATCACAATAATAGAACCTTTTGTTTAAGGTTATGAAGACTGATTAAAAATTCTTGGGCACACATTGGTATTCCCCACTTTAACTCAGTTGAGTTATGTATGTTAATAATACCATTTTCTCACTTTTGTGGGGCTTCTCTGGTGGCTCAGATAGTAAAGAATCTGCCTGCAATGCAGGAGACCTGGGTTCAGTCCCTGTGTGGGGAAGATCCTCTGGAGAAGGGACTGGAAACCCACTTTGGTGTTCTTGCCTGGAGAATTCCATGGACAGAGGAACCTGGTATGCTACAATCCATGATGTCACAAAGAGTCGGATATGACTGAGTGACTAACACTTTCACTTTCACTTTATTCCTCTGTAGTCATAACTAGACAGCCTAGGTAATAGGAGCTAACTTCGGGATAAATAAGAAAGTGAAGGAAGCGTTTTTTTCAGAGGATGTCATGAGAAACAGGAGCATCCTTTAGAACATCTGCACAATGAGCTAGCTAGGAACTGGAAAGAACTGGAATGTCATTCAGGGCACATATCACTTTGGTAGTCCAATAGCAGACTAATGGCCCAGCATTCATATCTGTAGTTGCCTCTTCAGAAGTAGGCTGCTGTTGTTCTAACTGACAGACTCTGGTTCTTTTTGGCTCTCTTTTCCCATATCTATCTCATTTTCTCTCTATTCTCCTCTTTTCATCACATCTTTTGCCTTCCTTTTTTTTCCCCTGCTGTATGCTGAGTGTTTCCACAGAGTTTCTTTCTCTTCAGCCAAAAAAAGGAAAAAAGGAGATATTTTTGGTTCAGTTGGTAACTTTGTATAAAGCATTGGGAGCAGATCATGTCCTATCACGTAGTAGGCCAGCTGCTGGCTGGCCTACACTTAGTTGCTTTCAGTCATTCATCTGGCCTCATCTATTTATACAGCAACCTAGGGTATGAAGCAATCTTGGATTATTCAGAAGGGTACCTTGGGTATGACTAACTAGAAGATAAAGCCAATGAATTCTCTAAGATAGAAAGCAATTACTTCTCTAAAGTATGTCCTATGACAAGATTATTTAACTAGTAATCATAGAAACCTACAAGCCATAGTTCCTGATACTCAGAAAACATCAATTGTATGATGTTCATTTATTTTAAAAGAGCCTCTTAGGAAAAAAAAAAAGGAAAGAAAATGGCTAGTGAGTTTATTTGACATTATACATTGTCTGATTTCAGAAATATAAACATATTAAAAAATAAAGGTCTTAGGATTGGATAGACATGATTATTCTGTTCTGAATTTGGACCTATATCAATCTGAACAAAAAGAAGAGATCTTATGGAAAACTTGCTCACTGTTCTTTCCACTACTGCTCCCCCAATCAAGTCACTGGTTCCACTGGATCCAATGAGCTTGTTCAGTCACCAAGTTGTGTCCTACTCTTTGCGATCCCATGGACTGCAGCATGCTAGGCTTCCCTGTTTTCTGGCATTCTGAGGGGAGTGAGAAAAATATCATGGATATTGTAAAGCATAAATCAGTTAACATTTTTACAATGAATGGAAACAATACTATAAGAGCAGATTCTGTGTAGTAATTCTGAAAACTGAAGAAAAAGGTGCATGGTCATAGTAAACAAATTATTGCTGATTCTAGAGGACATGAAAGAACATCCTTCAGTCCAGCTCAACTTATGTTTTTCTGTACTAATTTTTCTACACAAGTAGAAAGAATCTAACTATAAGAGGACATAAGCTTCTCTAAATATTATTAAATATAAGAAAAATACAATATTGAACTAACTTAAAGGTTATAAAATAATGTCACTCCAACGAAAGCTTGTTTTTCTTTTTGCATATTCACTATTGTAACATAAGCACATAATGGTAATCTGGTGAGAGATTCTGAAATGGCTTTAAAGACCATAAGGAGCCTAGGGAAGTTTTTGTCTCCTGCCACTTGGAAAGGTGATTGTTAGTAGGTGTAACCCCTCTCTGCTGGAGCCCAGTATAAGCTTTCTGTCTGTAGTTAGAATGACCACGCTTGTTCCACACTTTCACTTTTCAACTTTTGTCTCTTCTCTTCCTTGGCAATAAAAACAGAAAGAAACCTAGAGAAAGTTTTATTTATGCCTTTATACCTCTATCCATTAAAGAATATATATTTTTATAAGAAACCAATGGTGCATATATAAGTAATTACTAATAGTTTTCATATAAAGTGATTCATATTGTGACAAGCTTTATATCACCTCCTTTGCCGTGAAGTCACTTCAGTCGTGTACAACTCTGTGCGAACCCATAGACAGCGGCCCACCAGGCTTCTCCGTCCCTGGGGATTCTCCAGGCAAGAACACTGGAGTGGGTTGCCATTTCCTTCTCCAATGCATGAATGTGAAAAGTGAAAGTGAAGTCGCTCAGTTGTGCCTGACTCTTCACGACCCCACGGGCTGCAGCCTACCAGGCTCCTCCATCCATGGGATTTTCCAGGCAAGAGTGCTGGAGCGGGGTGCCATTGCCTTCTCCGATCACCTCCTTTAAAACTCTTCTTATTTATATTTTGGGTCTAATGATTAAAGATTGCTTTTCAATAAGGATAGCAACAGTAATATAAATAACATGGAGTACTTTTTATATGACACACTGTGTTTAGAAATTTAGAAGTATTATTCTTTTTCCTAGAAGAGGGAGTTAAGACTGAGAGATATATGTAAATTGCAGTGATCAACAGATAATAAGTGAGAGATCTATATTCTGAATATCAAAAAAAGACTGACTCTAAGGTGGGTTTCTGTATCATATACACTTTTCTAACAAAGTACCAGATTTGGTTATTTTGGTTCATTGCTTGTATGTCTTGGTGAAAGTTATGACTATTTGTAGGTACTTATATTTTGGAAAATATCTGAACCAAATATGTCCAATTTTTATAATAGTTCCACTTTAAAATATTATTCATCATTTTTAGGTTAACTAAATGTAAATTACTTATTGAGACTCTTTTCTGGTTTTATTTAATAAGTAGAGCAAAAAATATTGAGTATTCATTCATTTTTTATTTCCAAAGCACATATTAAATATATTATATAAGAAACATTAGCTGCATATCATTCCTTTCATAACATAATTTCTGTTTTTGCATATAGTAGATTCTCAAGATTTTTTTTATTAAAATTCCATTTGTTTTTCTTGCTGGTCTCAAATTTATGAATAAAGTTGTCAGTGATGATTCAGATATCATTATTGTAACAATAATTTTAACATTCTACATTCTTTGATTCCTTAGAAGGCACATGCATTGTCTGTTTCAATTAAAATATTTATCAACAAACCTCTCTTCAATTGTCTCCCCTTCCCCTGTGCTTTCCTGACATAAAATATGATTTCTATTATTTTTATATTTATATTTTCTTATGTTTTATCTTTTTTGGCCTCATTGAGACTAACAATTTGGAATTCAAACAATCTGGAATCATATTTATAAATAATAATAGGAGCATAGTGCCCGTATCGTGCTTTTTACTATATATGTTCTAAGATTAAAGAAACTGAGAAACTATTTAAATGCATATTATTTTTTCTTTTGTAAACATTCATTTCATTTTATTTTGAGATAGTTTAGGTCTACAGAATAGTTGATAAATAACACAATAAAACACTTCTTAAACAGTTTTATCAGTTCATAAAACCTTGTCACAGTTACTCCCATCTTTTGGTCTTTCTCTTTCTTTCCCTTTACTTTATCTCCCTCTTTTTTTCTTGCTCTTTAGTTTTCTTTCTTTCTCTCTTTTTTCTTCCTCTCCTCCCATCCTCATTCCCTTTCCTCCCTTTTCCCCCCCCTCACCTCTCTGCCAAAAGGCAGTAGTAGGCTGAGGCATTATAACTCTTCACATTTAAAAACCTTATCTTCTTAAAGCAAGGTCATTCTCCTACAAAACCATATCAGTACTACCTAAGAAAACCAACACTAATTTAATGGCATTGACCAAATGATCATTCTCAAATGTCCTCAGTTGTTCCCAAGATGTCCTTTATAGGGAGCAGTTGTTTCAATTTAGGGACCAGGCAAGGTTTACATAGTACTTTTGGCTGCTATCTGTCTTATCACCTCCTTCATCTCTTCATTGTATTTACATGCTTAGTTTTGGCTGACACTTTGTGACCCCATGGACTATAACTCACCAGGCTTCTCTGTCCATGGGATTCTCCAGGCAAGAATTCTGGAGTGGGTTGCCATTTCCTTCTCCAGCAGATCTTCCTGACCCAAGGTTTGAACCCGAGTCTCCAGCAGCTCCTCCACTGGCAGGTGGATTCTTAACAACTGAGCCATCAGGAAAGCTCCACACTTATTTGAATGGTCTAGTCAAACTGTCCTGCAGATCATCCTGTAGTCCAAATTCTTCTGACCACTCTTTTAGGATAAAACTCAGGTGAAATTTAATGAAAGCCGTTCCACCCCACAAAGATTATGATGTGCTCTTGGGAGGGGGCTATCAAGTGAGGCCATCTCTCCATGGCAGGCCAACTTTAACCACTTGACTAAGATACGGACAGTCAGACCTCCCTATTTTAAAAACATATTTTCTGATTCAATCCTTCTTTGATAACCATTCACCCAATGGCTTTCACACTCATTGTTGGTAAATTCTGCATCATTAGCCAGGGAGGTAGTTCTCACTATTCTCTTTGTTTTTGTTACCTGGGATTCTTACTTAAAAGAGACTTTTTTTTTTTTTTCCATGAAAGTGTTCCACATTCACTCTGAACTTTCCTTGTCTTATCTATGAAATCCTCCATTTTCCCCATGACATCTGACCTCTATATAGAGAGAAATGGCTTTTGTATTGAGAGTTAAATGGGTCTTTGCTTCTGAAATCTCGCAATTTCTGTGTATTTTCAATGTACAGGGCAAGAAAATGTGTGTGTGGTGTTTGCTTGTTAAGGTCCTTTAGCATGGGTGCCTGGATGCTCCATCATGTCTGGCTCTTTGCAGTCCCTTAGACTGTTGGCCCCCAGGCTCCTCTGTCCCTGAGATTTTCCAAGCAATAATACTTAAATGGGTTGCCATTTCCTTCTCCAGGGGATCTTCCCGACCCAGGAATTGAACCCCAGTCTCTTACATCTCTTGCACTGGACAGGTGGAGTCTTCACCAAAGGTACTACCTGGGAAAGCCCGAGACCCTTTACCTTTCCTTTAAAAAAAATTATATTAAGTATTATGTGAGAACAATATCACATTATTTACACACAGCTTTTTAGAAGTTCCTTTACAAAGATGGTCCAGTTCTGTCGCTCAGTAATGTCTGACTCTTTGCGATACCATGTACTACAGCACGCCAGGCTTCCCTGTCCATCACCAACTCCCAGGGCTTGCTCAAACTCATGTCTTTCGAATTGGTGATGCCATCCAACCATCTCATCCTCTGTCATCCCATTCTCCTTCTGTCTTCAATCTTTCCCAGTATCAGGGTCTTTTCCAATGAGTCAGTTTTTTGCATCAGTTGGCCAAAGTATTGAAGCTTCAGCATCAGTGCTTCCAATAAATATTCAGGACTTATTCCTTTTAGGATTAACTGGTTTGATCTCCTTGCAGTCCAAGGGACTTTCAAGAGGCTTCTCCAACACCACAGTTCAAAAGCATCAGTTCTTCTGCGTTCATCTTTCTCTATGGTCCAACTCTCACATCCAAATGTGACTACTGGAAAAACCATAGCTTTGACTAGATGAACATTTGACTATATGGACAAAGATGGTACACTTAAGGAAATATCTTCCCTGATATGTTGTTAATTCTCAATAACATTAAAAAAAGATAAATCCATGGATGATAACTGAATCCAAATGCTAACATTGTCCATTTGAACTTGAAATGTCTAGCATTTCTTGTCAGTAACAACTGATTTCACATACAATATTAAATGTGGCCTTCTATCAAGCATTTGTCTTTAAAAGCAAATTCATGAACACCCCATCATCTCTCATTCTCTGCTCTAATTTAAATCAGACTACTTATGATTATTGTGAACAAAAATTTCTTAACAATTTTGTTCTAAATCCCATATGGTAATGATTAAAACTTGAAAGCTTTAAAATTAAAAAAAAAATGTAAAAGGAAATATTTTAAATAAGTTTAAGAAGCCAGCCACTTTGGGCTCTGATTTTCTCTTATACTCTATCAAGCCCCCATGCAAAGTTCCCCCATGGACTCATTTCCTTCTCAATGAGTAAAAGATTCTTTTTATTCCCTTCAGCTCCTTTTGAAAAGAAAGGCTTTATTTAAAGTAATTGATTTATTTTTGAGGCCACAAATGCTGATGTTTAGATACTCATTCAACACAAGCAGTGTATTATTCTTAACTCATATTTCACTCATTTATAAACTGATAGGTTTTGAATCTTTCTAATTCTCATTTCACCTTTACTCTGTTGCTTCATATTCTAATATGAAATCTTTCAAGATGCGAGGACTGAAACTGCAAGGAACATTTACCACAAAAAATTAAAAATTACAACTTATAACCTATTGATTCAGTTTATTTTCAGAAATTGTACTCTTCATGAAATTGTCTCGGAGCATAAACTCAGCATTAAAATATCAATTATAAAATCCCCAAACTGGGTAAAACCAAAACACCCTGGTTGAAAATATTTATACATATCCATTTCCCCCAGAAAAGCACAGAAAGTGAAAAACACAAAGGAGTAAAAATAATCTGTTTTAAAGAATTAATTTTTCAGAATGAAATTCAGCTACTTACTTTTTTAAAGCATATATCTCCCACAAAACAGAAAGGAAAATGGTGAAATACAAAAATGGATAGAAACCTTGCTGCTCATCCTGATGGTTTCTGTAACAATTGAAGTCTTCCTACAAGGAATTTGAATTTTCTCACTTCAGAGTTGCAAGCAATGACCGTGATCTTAAAGGAATTATAAGCTGTTTCCATTTTAAAACACTGCTAGATAGCTAGGGAAAATTATAGTTGTATTAGGGCTTCCCTAGCAGTGCTACTGGTAAAGAAACCGCTTGCCAATGCAGGAGTCTTAAGAGACACAGATTTGATCCCCTGGAAGAGGGCATGGCAACCCACTCCAGTATTTTTGCCTGGAGAATCCCATGGACAGAGGAGCCTTGCAGGCTTTAGTCCATAGGGCCGCAGAGAGTTGGACCCAACTGAAGTGATTTAGCATGCACACACACACAGTTGTACTTCTGTGCAAGTGTTACTATGCTCTGGCTTTAATGTTGGGTGCAAACATTTCAGGATCCAGTGATTGGTAACTACTTGGCTTGAATTCCAAATTTGTAAATGAGAAGTTTTGATTGTGTCAAAACTTACAAATTATTTTTAATTGGAAAGTTTAAATCATGTTTATTTTTAAAATTAAAGTAACAGACACTCTTTTGTTAGAATAATTTTTCTAACTATATATTACTCTACAAATATTAACATTTTGTGGAAAATTATTGTTATAAAATGAATAAAATTAGTGCTAGGTATCATAAAGTTAACAAATAGTTTCAAGTTTTATGAAAATGTTTATTTTTAAATATACTGCACTAATTTATTATTTTCTCCTTTTACTATTAAGATCTAGTTAAATAATATTACTATACATTTTGTGCTGGAGTCCAGCCCCAGTGGATCCAGGGTAATTTGAAGTGGGGATGGTGTGGCGAGGAAAAACTTCTTTATTTAGAAATATAAAAGAAAGATTAGGAAAGAATAGTGTAGTAGGAAAATTTAGTGGGGAAAAGAGGCTGAATAACTTGGTTTACGTGGAGAATTAATAAAATCTCAGGACAAGAGATTTGCACCATCTACGTTAGGCCACCAGTGTCCATTTGAATAGTGGAGAGTGCCCTGCCTTGGGCTCCCTCTCTCATGGATCTTAGAAGCCAGGGCAAGCAAGTAGATGTGGTGAGCCTCCCCACTCCAGATGGGAATTCAGCTAGAAAATAGAGTGAGAAAAGACACGGGGGAAACCAGTCTTTCCAGTGACTGGCCCCTCCTCTATTGTCCGGAAAGGCCTTATATACTCTAGATTTTACAGAGAGATCAATGGATAATACAAAATTATGCAGCGTCAGCAGCCCTGACTCTTATCGAGACCAGGCTTTCTCTCTGCATACCTAGTTGTATACACAAGTCTTAGGTGATTTACATCATCTTCTGGCCAGAGGGCCAATTAACATTTTATGGCCCTTTTCTGATAGGGGTTTGTCAACCAGAAGACTTAATTATCTTAAAAGTGTTGTTCTTCCCAAAGTCTGGTGCCACTCTCAGAAAGCACTAAGTAAAGTTACATTCTTACATAGCAAGGATACAACAATTTATAACAATGAAAGAAGTACAGTGATTTATAACAAAGAGAAAAGTAATTAACTCAAAAGTCTAGTGTTGCTAACATCAAAACTACTATGTTCCTATTTCTGCATCCCATTTACATTGATTAATATCCTCCCAGGTGCCTCAAAGATAAAGGATATGGAGGCCTGGCGGCAAACATTAACTCAACAAACTCTTCACCAAACTAATTCTTAGCTCCAAAAGGCTCTATATCTTTAAGATGTTTTAAGCTTCGTGCCTCTCAAGGTTGGGGGCTGTAAACAATCCACAAATTGTAAAGTTGGGCAGATAAGTTAGAAAGCCATCAAAGTGGTTTAAGCTGAGACATTCTTTTTATATGCAGGAGACTGTTAACTGGAGCCCTAAGTTAATTCCTTTCAGAGGCAGAAGAGTGGAAAGCACAGTACAATAAGGCAGGCAGACTCTGGTTTTGGGGGGTAGATGTTCAGGAAAACCCAGGGGGAACCCCTGAAGCCTGACTCGCCTTGCCCATCAGGCCTCTCCGCATGACCTTGTCATGGGTGGGATCTCCCGTGCTGGCTCCCGACAATATTGTTGTGGTTGAGTTGCTAAGTTGATGGTGACTTTTTGTGACCCCATGAATTGCAAGCACACCAGGCTTCCCTGTACTTCACTCCCAGAGTCTCCCAGAGACTGCTCAAGCACATGTCCATTGAGTCAGTGATGCCATCCAACCATCTCATCCTCTGATGCCATCTTTTCCACTTGCCCTCAATCTTACCCAGCATCAGGTCTTTTCCAATGAGTCAGTACTTCACATTAGGTAGCCAAAATATTGGGCAATACTTTTTTATTTATTTAATTTAATTAATTTATTTATATTTATTTAGTTTATTTTATATAACTATAAATATAACATATCTTTTTTAGCTTTGAAGTTTAAAGTTTTACTTGTTTCATATTTGCAAATGATCAGTTTTGTAAATATTTGATAAATATTTGAAAATAAAATTTTCAGAAAATATATTTCAAAGCATGACTATTAGTATAACATTACTAATTTCATTATTTATGGAATTTTACATTTTGTCAGTTTAATCTCTCATGGTATGAGTTATAAGTATCTATTTCTAAAGACTTTGAGTTTCAGCTTCACTAGATTGGAATTCTTAACTCCATTCTTATAATAAAAAAAAAAAAAAAACCTCGAATTAAAAATCAATCATTTTTTGACCCATCACTGAACAATGGTCACAAGGCAAGCTGAAACCCCTAAATGTAGAGAAACAGTCACATCCAGAAAGACTGAGCTCCAGATATGTGCTTACCTGTAGAAGAACATACAAGAATCCTTAATCTGGTGGAGACATCTAAATGGTAGTCTTGAGGAACTGCTGGAGGCTAGTGCAGTTTAGCTTGAAAGTGAAGAACTCTTGGGGATTTACAGTCAAAAGAGGGCCCCCACAGTTATTCATACTTTCACTCCAGGAACCCACCAATTTCTGCTAATGAGAATATGAGAATGATTCTTCATGGTGCTAGTTGGGCAATAGGGATAACAGTCATCCTGAAACCCATCCAGCATCTTAATGAATTCCTAATCTCTAGGGGAAAAGGATTCACAAGGAGATAATTCTGAAAACTTTTCCCAGTTGAACAAAGGGAATATGGAGTCATGGAAGATGCAAGATGAGTTATTTGGTGCTTTGTCATGCCAAAATATAAAACAGTACTCAGAAAATAAATAAATAATAGTGGGAATGTGTCAAAGGGTCACAGGAACCAACTGAAAAAAACTCTCAATGGTTTTCAACTGGAACAATTTGAGCAATAAAATAAATATGGTAGCTTTGGATTTTAGCTCAAAGCGTAAAATAAATACCCATGTGCCAGACTGGTATAAATAAATGAGTACATATAAAGATACAATGAGAGCAGACCAATCCCCCATGCAGAAGAATTACAAATAAATTAGGTAGTTAATGTCCCCTCAAGGAGGTGGAGGATAAAGTCTCACTCCTTATGTGTGAGCCAGATCAATACGGGTGTGAACTGCACAGTTCCAATTATATGTGGATTTTTTTCAATAATAAATACTGTGATACTACATGATCTGAAGTTGGTTGAATTCTTGGATGCAGAACCTCAGATAATGAGGAACTACTAATATGGAAGAACCACAAATACAGAGGGCCAACTGTAAGTTATAGACAGATTTCTGACTATACTAAGGACCAGCAGCTCTTATCCCCATGTTATTCAAGAGTTAGCTTTAGTAACTTCTACTAATGAGTATATTATGGAAAGAAAGAAGAAAACTTTCAAAACACTAACACATACTACATCTGCCAGGAGAAAAAGATTAAAATCATCGGGGATAAAGTCATGCTAATAACATGTACCCTTGATATGATGTGATGAAAATGGCAGTTTACATCTGTGGTCCTCCTTATCAAATCCATAAACAATGGAACCACGAGAAAAACATAAAACAAGCCCAAATTGAAGGACATTCCATGGCATGCTTGATGACTACTCCTCAAAACTGTCAAAAAAATCAAATAAAAAAGGAAAGTCTAAGAAACTCATAATCTAGAGAAGCCTGAGGAAACTAAATACAATGTGATGTCCTGGATGCAACCATGGAACAGAGAAAGCACAGGAGGCAAAAACTAAAGCAATTTGAATGAAATATCAACAGTAGTTAATAATAATGGTTCATTAGTTGTGATAAATACAATGGTAATTTCAATGATAGAGAAGTGTGAGGTATACAGGGAGGCTAATATTTATGCAACTTCTAAGCTTTCCTAAAATAAAAAATAAATATTTAAAAATTGTTTCTGATTTTATTTCCTGTGTCTTTTTTAAACACTCTCCTAGTTGCTGTATAAATATTTTCAGCATAGATTCTAACCTGTATCAACTAAAAATTTCCTAATTTGTGTTTATTGATATTGATGATATTGAATTTAAACTTGTCTTTATTCTTTGTTTATTTGAATTAAGTCTTACAGAATTTCTTTAAGTTTAATGTCCACTCAATATTTCACAACAGTGATATTTTTTAAAGTCCCTTGTCCATTTGTTTATTTTTGCTTTTATTTCCAGAATTCTGGGAGGTGGATCATAGAGGATCCTGCTGTGATTTATGTCTGAGAGTGTTTTGCCTATGTTCTCCTCTAGGAGTTTTATAGTTTCTGGTCTTACATTTAGATCTTTAATCCATTTTGAGCTTATTTTTGTGTGGGGTGTTAGAAAGTGATCTAGTTTCATTCTTTTACAAGTGGTTGACCAGTTTTCCCAGCACCACTTGTTAAAGAGATTGTCTTTACTCCATTGTATATTCTTGCCTCCGATCTAATTAAAATTAAAAGCTTCTGCACAACAAAGGAAAATATAAGCAAGGTGAAAAGACAGCCTTCTGAATGGGAGAAAATAATAGCAAATGAAGCAACTGACAAACAACTAATCTCAAAAATATACAAGCAACTTCTGCAGCTCAATTCCAGAAAAATAAACGACCCAATCAAAAAATGGGCCAAAGAACTAAATAGACATTTCTCCAAAGAAGACATACGGATGGCTAACAAACACATGAAAAGATGCTCAACATCACTCATTATTAGACAAATGCAAATCAAAACCACAATGAGGTACCACTTCACACCAGTCAGAATGGCTGCGATCCAAAAATCTGCAAGCAATAAATGCTGGAGAGGGTGTGGAGAAAAGGGAACCCTCCTACACTGTTGGTGGGAATGCAAACTAGTACAGCCACTATGGAGAACAGTGTGGAGATTCCTTAAAAAATTGCAAATAGAACTACCTTATGACCCAGCAATCCCACTGCTGGGCATACACACCGAGGAAACCAGAATTGAAAGAGACACATGTACCCCAATGTTCATCGCAGCACTGTTTATAATAGCTAGGACATGGAAACAACCTAGACGTCCATCAGCAGATGAATGGATAAGAAAGCAGTGGTACATATACACAATGGAGTATTACTCAGCCGTAAAAAAGAATTCATTTGAATCAGTTCTGATGAGATGGATGAAACTGGAGCCGATTATACAGAGTGAAGTAAGCCAGAAAGAAAAACACCAATACAGTATACTAACACATATATATGGAATTTAGAAAGATGGCAATGACGACCCTGTATGCAAGACAGGGAAAGAGACACAGATGTGTATAATGGACTTTTGGACTCAGAGGGAGAGGGAGAGGGTGGGATGATTTGGGAGAATGACATTCTAACATGTATACTATCATGTAAGAATTGAATCGCCAGTCTATGTCTGATGCAGGATACAGCATGCTTGGAGCTGGTGCATGGGGATGACCAGAGAGATGTTATGGGGAGGGAGGTGGGAGGGGGTTTCATGTTTGGGAACGCATGTAAGAATTAAAGATTTTAAAATTTAAAAAAAATAAAAAATAAAAAAAAATAAATAAAATAAAAAAATAAATAAATAAAGTCCCTTGTCCAGCAAGGAGATCAAACCAGCCATTCCTAAAGGAAATTAACCCTAAGCATTCACTGGAAAGACTGATGCTAAAGCTGAAGCTCCAATACTTTGGCCACTTGATGTGAAGAGCTGACTGATTGGAAAAGACCATCATGCTGGGAAAGACTGAGGGCAAGAGGAGAAGGGGGCAACAAGGATGAGATGCTTGGATGGCATCCCCAACTCAGTGAACATGAGTTTGAGCATATTCCTGGAAATAATGGACAGAGAAGTCTGGCATACTGCAGTCCATGGAGTCACAAAGAGTCGGACATGACTTAGTGACTAACAACCTCAAACATAATAGACATTGTACAAAAGAGAAACTCTGCCCCTTGGTAGAATTGTTAATAGCAATTTTCCAACTGAAAACAATAAGGTTTTAAATTGTTTTAGAAAATCTTTTATATTAAGATGAACATTAAGTATGTATAATTACATGAAATAGCTATATGAAAGCCTTATGTACCCTTAAGAAATAATTTTTTTTTTTTATGTTGAAAGTTAGTTTTGGGAGTCCTAGTCTGTTCTTAACCTGAAAGAACTGTTCCTAAATTCCTTAATTTTCTAATGATATTTTTTTATCCTAAAGTTTTTGTGATTAGATAGTATCTTCATTCCATGGACCTACCATGTTCTAAGTAGTTTCACATTATTGTGACAAGAAGACTAGCACCTATTTTTTTTTTTTTTAATTTTTCAGGAAAACAAAATGTACCTAGAAACTAGACGAATATTGAAATCACCAAATTCAAAATTATGCAAAGCATAACAAAATATCAATTGCTCTAGCTATAAATGCCACATGCTATGGCTGTAAATAGTCAGTTAAACCAAATTAAAGTTATTCTTGAAAAACATATGAGGTGTTTTTGGAGTTCCTGAGCAAATCTGATCCACTATATCCTGTGGGCTTGCATAGCATCTTATCTTGAACTCGATATCCACTTGCTTCATGTGTGCTCTCTCACTACTTAGCCAAATAATACAGAGTGGGTTTGATAGCCACATTTAAAAAAAATTCTCAAATTATAAACAGATTTATATTCAGTATAGATTTGAAAAATAGTTGTGAGGCTGAATTCAAGAGTAATCATAATATTACATAAATTACATATCACTTTTATTTCTAAAATGCTGTTACTTGCTAGTATCAGAGCTACTAATGAAAATTTTAAAGTGATTGCAGTGAATTTATGATACTTTCCTTTCCTACACACCCTCTGGTAAATTTATTAATGAGGCAAAAAGCAGATCTTCCAAAAGACAAGTAACAGGCAAAACTTGGATAATCTGCAAACTAGATAAATAGTTGTAAGTAAATATATGTAAATCCATAGCACTTGACTGTAATAATTCCAACCCTTTATTAAAATTTCTTTTAAATTATCAATTTATGTTGCCTGAGACTATGTGGAAATACATACCTAGTACTAAGATAAATTTCCAACTATTAATAGCTGTCTTCCCAAAAGCCAGTCTTCATACTGCTTCCACATTGCTGAAAAAAACCTTCCATTATCAATGACCATAAATCAATTGAGAGATAGCCATGCTCAAGCAGGGTTTAAAGGAAATAAAAAAGTGTGTTAATATATAGTTCTTGGGTGGCTCAGAAGCTAAAGAATCTGCCTGCAGTGCAGTAGACCCAGGTTTGATCCCTGGGTCAGAAAATTCCCTTGGAAAAGGGAATGGCTACCCACTCCATCACTTCATGGCAAATAGAAGGGAAAACAATGAAAACAATGAGAGACTTTTATTTGGGGGGGCTCCAAAATCATAGCAGATGGTGACTGCAACAATGAAATTAAAAGATGCTTGCTCCTTGGAAGAAAAGCTATGACCAACCTAGACAGCATATTAAAAAGCAGAGACATTACTTTGCCAACAAAGGTCCATCTAGTCAAAGCTATGTTTTTTCCAGTAGTCATGTATGGATGTGAGAGTTGGACTATAAAGAAAGCTGAGCACCAAAGAATTGATGCTTTTGAACTATGGTGTCGGAGAAGACTCTTGAGAGTCCCTTGGACTGCAAATAGATCCAACCAGTCCATCCTAAAGTAAATCAGTCCTGAATATTCTTTGGAAGGAACTGATGTTGAAGCTGAAACTCCAATACTTTGGCCACCTGATGTGAAGAACTGACTCATTGGAAAATACCCTGATGCTGGGACAGATTGAAGGCAGGAGGAGAAGGGGATGACAGAGAATGAGATGGTTAGATGGCATTATTGACGAGATGGACATGAGTTTGAGTAGGCTTTGGGTGTTGGTGATGGACAGGGAAGCCTTGTGTGCTGCAGTCCATGGAGTCACAAAGAGTCGGACACAACTCAGTGACTGAACTGACTGATTGACCCACTCCATTATTCTTGCCCAGAGAATTCTATGGACTGAGAAGCTTGCAGCTACAGTCTATGTGTCTCAAAGAGTTAGACATGACTGAATGATTATCACTTTCACGAAACATAAAGTTCTTGACATTGTGAAACTTTTAGGGAATGAAATGGAAAATTCTCAAATAAACAAATAACTGTAAAATACAGTTTTGGGTGGAGATAAATTCTAAGAGAAAACTAAAATCAGACAAGCAACTAGATATTAAATACAAATGGGGGACGGTTTTTGAAAGAGAAATTAAGGAGACCTGTCTAAATGATACCTAAATAAAATGAAGAAACAAAGCAATGGTCACCTGTGTATGAGGAATATTGCAGGAAGAACTAATAAGATGCAATGACTGAGATAGAAACAGGTTTAGTGTGGTATATTCTTGCTTGAGGAACAAAATGGCGAGTCAAGACAGCAGGAATGAAATGAGTGAAAGCAGGGAGAGTGAGAGATGAACCTGGAGTCATGACCAGAGCCATCTTATTCTTGTATGAGAGTCATGATTAGGGATTTGGATCTTACTCTAAATGTACTAAAAAAATCACAGGAGAGCTTTAAGAAGAAACAATTTCGTGATTTCACTTTAAGATAATTATAGCTGACATATATAGTGCAAGCTATAGGTAGTGTGTGTCACCTGGAATTCACAGGAGACCAAAATGTCACCCTCAATTTGACTACTGTGTGGAGAGCTTAATAAAAAGACTGTTTATTAAAAAGCAACAGATTAGCAAACTATATGAGAAGGCGATGGCACCCCACTCCAGTACTCTTGCCTGGAAAATCCCATAGAAGGAGGAGCCTGGTGGGCTGCAGTCCACAGGGTCACGAAGAGTTGGACATGACTGAGCGACTTCCCTTTCACTTTTCACTTTCATGCATTGGAGAAGGAAATGGCAACCCACTCCAGTGTTCTTGCCTGGAGAATCCCAGGGATGGGGAAGCCTGGTGGGCTGCCGTCTATGAGGTCTCACAGAGTCAGACACTACTGAAGCGACTTAGCAGCAGCAGCAGCAGTGCAATAAAAAACGTCCAATATTTGGGAGGTTTTACCACTACTGGGCCCAAAAGCACAGAAGAATGGAGAGTTAGTGAAGTGGGGAAAGAAAGAGCTGTGTGAAGAGGCGTGTCTGACACAAACTGAGGCCTTAAATTCAAGTAAACCTGAGGGCAATCTGCATCTTGTTTCTCACTCTTGCTGATGCCTCACCCATTCACCACTGGCCAAAACCAAATGCAACCTAGAGTACAAGGAGCCTGATGAGTCAGTCTGTTCAGATCAAGTTAGAGAGTTAGAGAATGGTGGTGATGGAAGCTTTTCAGTACTGACACAGGATTGAAAGAAGACGACCTCATTACAAAATCTGGATGAGTTCTAGGTAAGATATTTTTGTGGCTTCGATAAAAACAGTAAGAAAACAAATGGTAGGAAATGGCGACACAGTGTGATGGTCACAAACAGAACTTACTGATGGTAAATGTGAAAGAGGAGTCAAAGTTTTCCATCTGAAGTACTGGATAAATTGTATGCTATTTAGTGATATGGGAAGAAAGAAGGTATAGGAATGTACTTTGATAAGAGAGGCAAAGAGAGGATCTCCTTTGAATATTTTAATTTTAAATTAGACATCCAAATGGAGGTTCTGAGCAGGTGGTCGAATATTTTAGTCCATAGCTCAGCAGAGAGATTGGAGTTAGATATGTAAATCTTGGAGTCACAAGTACATAGATAGTATTTAAAACTATCACAATGAGTATAAATAAAGAAGATAAAAGAGTCCAGGGTTGAGACATTACAAGAATTAGGGATTGAGATGAAGTAAAAAAAAAAAAATTATATATATATATATAAAATTTGGAAAAGAAACTGAAAAAGAATATACACGATATGGGAGGAAAATTAGGTCCCAGAGCCGGAAAGTAAAGAGCTTCAAGAAAGAAAGAACTGTTTTTAAAGTAAAGAGTACAGTTCCTAAAATACAGTTGGCATGACAGAAAAAAAAAGTCACCTACTATCATTAACACAAAGCTCACACTTTGGATATAGTTAAATTATTTTGAACCCAATTTCTGGTCTTTAGTATATGCTTAACCTGAGTCTATTTCATAACCATCAGTTTTTTCAGTAGCAGCATACTGAAGGCCTGGATGTAAATTACTTCCTCTTGGATTTTAGCGAAGTATAAATAAGATGATGTTTGTAAATATATCAGATAAGTTTTATAAAATTTTTTCCAAAGAATTGAGAAAAAGTGCAACTTATTTCTGATTTGGGAACTGAGAAAAAATTTGTCATGGAAGTTGCCTTTGAGATGAAAAATGAATAGACTTTTGCTAAGCAGTGGGGAAAAGAAAGAACTTTGAACATAGGAAGAAAATGAGCAAAGACCCAGCAATTACGAAGTATGGATCTTATTTGGAAGAATAGTAAGTTGTGATGCTTTCTGGAAATTATGTGTGAATAGTGAATAAGCCTGAGGCCATCTGTTGGGAAAAATCATAAATGACAGGCTACGGGATTTGATTTGGATTTTGTTTTGCAGACTATAGGAAAACTATGCATGGTTATTAAGTAGGTGATTACTGGCCAGACTGGGCTTCAAAGATAAATATAGCTGTCATGAGTAAGGAATAGTAGACTAAGGAATGGGAGGTATTTTGTTGGATTTACAGTTAAAGTTTTAAATGTTTTATTCATTTATTTTGAAAAAGAAAAGTGACAATGCTTAGCACATTTCACGGGGCATATGAGTGCATGTGAAATATACAGCCTCAATTTTTATGTAAACAAGCTGCTGCTAAGTCACTTCAGTCGGGTCTGACTCTGAGCGACCCCACAGACGGCAGCCCACCAGGCTCCCCTGTCCCTGGGATTCTCCAGGCAAGAACCCTGGAGTGGGTTGCCATTTCCTTCTCCAATGCATGAAAGTGAAAAGTGAAGTGAAGTCGCTCAGTCATGTCTGACCCTCAGCGACCCCATGGACTGCAGCCTTTCAGGGTCCTCCGTCCATGGGATTTTCCAGGCAAGAGTACTGGAGTGGGGTGCCATTGCCTTCTATGTAAACAAGAGAGGATCTCAATTCCAGGCCTTTTCCAGCCTTTGTTATGAAAATTTCTCCTTAACTGATGAAATCAGAATCCTAGAGATTGCCTATATTCTTGTATGCCTGACAAGGTATTCAGGAAAAAGTTTATCTCATCTGCTTGACATTGGTTAAGCCAGCAGATGATAATGTATTAATTTTTTTTTCACTTTGATTTTATTTTATTTATTTTATTATTTTCTATTTTTTTAAATTAATTTCTTATTTAGTTTATTCATGCAATTTTTTTTTTTAGTTTTTCATTTTCTAAATTTTAAAATCTTTAATTCTTACATGCGTTCCCAAACATGTGGTAAGAGGTGAAATAACTCATTTTGCAGAGAGTGGTGATCAAGTTGCTAATTGTCCATAAACGTAAAGGTCTACAAATCTAACTAAGCCCTTGTCTCTGGTATAAATCTGATACAATGGAATAAACCATCTGTTTGAAAGCAGTTTTTGTGCTTCCATAGATTAGGAATGCTAAGAAAATTATTTGTCTTAATATCGGCTCATTTGCTCATCTATAGATAATGAATTAGCTTAATCTCTTTATTATAGACTCTCAATACAAAATGCTACATTTGCTTTTATGTGTTTTTCAGTCTTAACTATGAATACATTTAAAATACAAAATCTTGAATGTTTTTTGGCTGTCTGTGCTGCAGTTGATGAGCTTACAAAAAGTCGGATACAACTTAGTGACTGAACAACAATACTGCAAATGCATTTTATGAAATGCTGCTCTAGATATTTGTCAAGGCCAGATGGTTGGGTCTTATACTGATTTTATATCTTGGCTCTACCATTTTATCAAGTAATTAACTGTGACCTCCTGACTTAATCTATATGACATTCTATTTGCTCATCTCTAATATGTTGATTAATATTATCCATTCTGCAAGGCTGTCTTAAAAATCAGACTTAATATACCAAAATCACTGTCTGATAGTCACATAGTCATTATAACAAGCAGTCAGTAAAGGGCAGCTATTTTTTTATTGTTATTGTTATTATATTTTTATTATATTTAGTCAAGATTAAGTACACTGCTTTCAAACACAATATGGAGGATTAAATATTTGTCCATGAATTCTTTATCCCTTCATTGAAATGCAATTCATGTATCACAAAATGCACCATTCAAAGGATATTGTTTCATAGGTTTAGCATTGTCATAGTTTTAGACAAAAATCACTACATCTAAGTTTTGAACATCTTCATTATTCCAGAAAGAAACCTTGTGTCTTTTAGCAGTCACTACCCACATTGTCACCCTGCTTATTTAACTTCTATGCAGAGTACATCATGAGAAACGCTGGACTGGAAGAAACACAAGCTGGAATCAAGATTGCCGGAAGAAATATCTATAACCTCAGATATGCAGATGACACCACCCTTATGGCAGAAAGTGAAGAGGAACTAAAAAGCCTGTTGATGAAAGTGAAAGAGGAGAGTGAAAAAGTTGGCTTAAAGCTCAACATTCAGAAAACGAAGACCATGGCATCCGGTCCCATCACTTCATGGGAAATAGATGGGGAAACAGTGGAAACAGTGTCAGACTTTATTTTGGGGGGCTCCAAATTCACTGCAGGTGATGACTGCAGCCATGAAATTAACAGACGCTTACTCCTTGGAAGAAAATTTATGACCAACCTAGATAGCATATTCAAAAGCAGAGACATTACTTTGCCAACTAAGGTCCATCTAGTCAAAGCTATGGTTTTTCCAGTAGTCATGTATGGATGTGAGAGTTGGACTGTGAAGAAGGCTGAGCGCCGAAGGATTGATACTTTTAAACTGTGGTGTTGGAGAAGACTCTTGAGTCCCTTGGACTGCAAGGAGATCCAACCAGTCCATTGTGAAGGAGATCAGCCCTGGGATTTCTTTGGAAGGAATGATGCTAAAGCTGAAGCTCCAGTACTTTGGCCACCTCATGCGAAGAGTTGACTCATTGGAAAAGACTCTGATGCTGGGAGGGATTAGGGGCAGGAGGCAAAGGGGACAACAGAGGATGAGATGACTCGATGGACGTGAGTCTGAGTGAACTCCGGGAGTTGGTGATGGACAGGGAGGCCTGGTGTGCTGTGATTCATGGGGTCGCAAAGAGTCGGACACGACTGAGTGACTGAACTGAACTGAACTGAACTGAATCCACTTCCTCCCAATACCCTAGTGCTGGTCAACTACTAGTTCACTTTCTGTCTTTACAGATTTGCCTATTCTAGATATTTCATTTAAATGGAATCATAAATATGCAGTATTTTGTTGGTTTGTTTCACTTAGCACGGTGCTCTCAAGATTCACCTTTGTTGTAGTACATATCAGTTGTGTGAAATATTCCACCCTGTGGATGTATCATTTAATGTTTAGACATTTGTCAGTTGATGTGCATTTGTTTTGTTTCTTAGCGCCCAACTCATCTATTTTTTTTTCTTGTCATTTGTGTTTTTGTGTCCTAAGATAACATTACCTATCCCAAGTTCATAATGATTTACATGTATGTTTTCTTCCAAGAATTTTATAATTTTAGTGATAAATTATCTGAGTTAATTTTCTTTATGCTATGTGAGGTAAGTATCAAATTCATTCTTCTTCTTGAAGATATAAAATTGACCCACAAGTTTTTGAAAAATCTCTTCTTTCCCTATTTGGTAGTCTTGACACCTTGTTGAAAATCAATTTATGATTATTTCTGGACTTTCAATTTTATTCCATTGGTCTATGTCTGTCCTTACATCAGTACCATGCTATCTTGATTACTGAAATTTTGTATTAAGTTTAGGATAAAGAAGTCTGAGTTCTCCAATTTTACTCTTTTTGAAGATTGTTTTTGGCTTCAATCTTCAATTGGTCCCTTCAATTCCCATATGAATTTTTGGATCAAGTTGTCTATTTCCACCAAAAATAAACCAGCTGGGATGTTAAAAGGTTTTTAATTGAATCTGATAATCCACTGGAGTATTATCACATTAAGCAATATGTTTTCTGACCCATGAGCATAGGATAGCTTTCATTTATTTTAATTGTTAAAAATAATTCTTTCAACAATGGTTTGTAATTTTCAGTGTGTTAGTCTTGTACTTCTTTGATGAAACATTTTTTTGTTAATGCTATTTTACATGGAATTCTGTTCTTAATTTTGTTTTTGGATTGTCTATTGCTAGTATAGAAAAATACATTGATTTTTGTATGTTGGGCTACTGTCCTAAAAAATTGCTCACCTTGTTATTGATGTATGATTTTCCTTCTTTCTTTCTTTTTCTTTTTTTTTTTTTTTAGTGTGATGTCTTTGTCTGGTTTGGATGTCAGGTCATATGGACCTCATATAATGATTTGAGAAATTTTAAAGAGTTTACTTTTCCTTTAAATGTTTACTAGAACTCATTGGTAAAGCTATTGGTCCTGAAATTTTCTTTTAGGAAATATTTGAATTATTAATTCAATCTCTTTATTTATTATAGGTCTGTCAGGTGTCTTTCTAGAAAATTTTTTTATCTGAGTTAGATAACTCATTGCTTACATTTATTCATAGTACTTCTTACAATTGTTTTTTTTTTTTAATTTCTGTAAGCCTTTCATGATGCCCCCATTCTTTTTTTATTTGAATAATTTGCATCTGCTTCCTTCTGTTCTTGAGCAGTCTAGCTGAAGCTTTTGTCAGTTTTATTTTTTGAATAAGCAATTTTTAGATTTGTTGATTTTCTCTATTGTTTTCTATTCTCCATTTAAGTGATTTCTGCTCTAATCTTTATTATTTACTACTTTCTGTTTGTTTTTTCACTCAATTTGCTCTTATTGTTCTAGCTTCTTAAATCAGAGGGTTTGATATGAAGCCTTTCTTTAAAAAAATTGTAAATGGTAAAAGCTATAAATTTCCATCTAAATCACTCCTCTAATTGTGTTTCATCAGTTTTGGTAAATTTGTGTTTTTGTTCTCATTCTTCTAAAAATATTTTCTATTTTCCTTGATATTTCTTTCACGACTGATTGCTTATTTGATACTGTATGGTTTCATATACACATATTTGTGAATTTTCATAATTTCATGCAAATTTTATAATTGTTGATTTCTATTTAACTTCCATATGATCATTAAAATATCTTTAAAAACTAAAAATAGATTTTTATGATTTCAAATCATTAAATTTATTGAGGTTTTTTTTGTGGCAGAGCATACAATCTTTATGCTGGATAATATTCCATGCATGCTTGTAAAGAATGTATATTCTCCTATTGTTGGATAAGAATTTCTATAAATGTCTGTTAGGTCTAGTTATTATGCTTTTTAAGTCTTTTATACTTGCTGATCATTTGCTAATTTTATTTTTGTATGGAAAGTGTAGTTTTGATATCTCCAATTATTATTGTCTATTTCTCCCTCAATTCTGTCTGTTTTAGCTTAATGTAATTTGGAGAGTTGTTTCTAGGTAGACACACAGTTGTTATATTTCTTTTGCCCTTAGAAGAGTTTCTATCTGCAAAAATCTTTTTCGTTTTAAAATGTGTTTTGCCTGAATTAATCTAGCCACCCTAGCTATCTTTTGGTTATTGTCTTATTCATACTGCTATAACAGACTGAGCTGCTTATAAGCAACAGAAAATTTATTTCTCACAATTTGGAGGCTAGAAGTCTGAGATCAGGGTTTCAGCATAGTCAGGTGAGGGCTCTCTTCCAGGTTGCAGACTTCTTTTTGCATCCTCACATGAAAGAAGGGGCCAAGGATCTCTTTGGAGCCTCTTGTTTAAGGTGTTAACCCCATTCGTGAAGGTTCCACTTTCATGACTTAAAACACCTCTCAGATGCCTTACCTACTAATACCATCACCTTTGAAGTTAAGATTTTAAAACATAATTTTAGGTGAAAGTGAAGTAGTTTAGTGTCTGACTGTTTGTTACCCCATGGACTGTAGCCTACCACGCTCCTCCATCCACGGGGTTTTCCAGGAAAGAGTGTTGGAGTGGGTTGCTATTTCCTTCTCCAGAGTATCTTCCCAATGCAGGGATCGCATCTGGGTTTCCCGCATTGTAGGCAGGTGCTTTACCATCTGAGCCACCAGGGAATTTAGGTTGAAGGGATACAAACATTTAGACCACAGCAGTTGCTACTTGAATAGTATATATTCTTTCATTTCTTTTTTCACTTTCAAGCAATGTGTCTTTTCATCCAGTGAATCTCTTGTGTAGTTGGATCATGTTTTGACTTTTTTTCCCCTCATTTTGTCAATCTCTGTCTTTTGTTTGCAGTGTTTAATTCATTTACGCTCAGTGTAATTACTGAAATGATAATACTTATGTCAGGCATCATGCTATTTGTTTTCTATATTTTCTATGTGGTTTTCTCTCATCTATTCCTTGATTATTATGAATTTGGTATTAAATAGATACTTCTTCATTTATCATTTAAATTTCTGTGTGTGTGTGATATTATTTTTAATTTATTTCTTCAGTGGCTGATATGTATGTTATAATTAGTATCTGAGTTTGCAATAGTCCGGTTCATCAATACTAACTTAATTTCAATTGTATAAAAAACTTTAACCCAATACACTTCTCTTCCCTCTCCCCTTCTTAGTATTATTATTGTCATGAAAATTGTGTCTTGTATATTATAAGTCCATGAATACAATATTATAATTATTGTTTTATGTAGTCACTTTTTAATGAGCTGAAATACAAAAATTACAAACAAGTTACAGTTTGTACTTTTTTATATTTACCTAGATAGTACCTTTTATGAATGCTCATTATTTCTTTCTGTGAATTTTATTTACTATGTAGTTTCCATACATTTCAACCTATTAGCAACAAATTCTCTTAAGTTTTTGCTGTGCTAGAAATGTCTTTATTCCTTCATTTTTTTGAAGGATAGTTTTGCTGGATATAGAATTCTTGGTTGACAGTCTTCTAATTTCTATACTTTGAGGTGTCATCCAGTTATCTTCTGGCATCCATGTCTTTTCTTGTATATAATAAGATATATTCTTGCTGCTTTCCTAAGTTTTTGTTTGCCTTTGAATTGTGTCACTGTGACTATGATGCATCTAGGTATTAAGCTCTTTAGGTTTATTCTTCTTAGAGTTCATGAAATTTAAATGTAGATTCACATCTCTTATGAAATTTGAGAAGTTTTTGGCCATTAGTTCTTCAAATCTTGTGCAGTCACCGAGTTCTATTATTAATAGGATTTTTTAAGTAGTTGTTTTAATTTTAAGCTAACTTCTTAGAATCAACACAAGGTCAGTACAATTTAGTCAGTGGCTGGTCAAAATGTATTCCAAATCAGATTCTCAGAATCAGTGATTGATCTGAAGGTTTTCTAAAATACCCTACCTTTATTTCTTTCACTTTCTGTAAAAAAAAAAAAAAAAAAAAAGCTGTGTGGGAAAGTATGCTTTAAGCTTCAGGAAGTTTACAATACACTTTAACTTTCACTTCCTGCTTACACAGGGCCTCAACACCTTAACATATGTTACAGATGTGTGGGGCTTTCTATTTTTCCAAGTGTTTCCTGGGCATGCACATAGACTTATGAATGTATACTGCTTTAAATTCCTAGGAATATGTGGAAATTTTTCAAAGTTCCTTGTGGTCATCTTATTCAGCAGTGCATAGTTTTAAATTCCTGGCAAAGATTTTGTTTGTTTGCCTGTAATCACAATCTTAGACACCAGTGATATTGCCAGCAAAATGTATTGTGTTGGTAATATCCTTGAGATAGGATATTTCCTTACCCTCTTCCTTTTCTGAACTCTGAGTTAAATAAAACAACCATAACATTCCAGAAGGGATATTTTCCAGAGAGTTTCAAATTTGGGCACAATATTGACTATGCTTCTGGGGATGGTGCATTTAAAGAATTACAGAATGATTCAGTCCTTTCTGTTGGCTGAAAGAAATTTTTTATTTTTTTGTTATTGTTGTGTCACTATGCTAGAGAAAGAGGAAGTTAAAGCATCATAGATACTGCTGTGCTACTAAGGTCAACAATTTCTTTTTAATAGACTATATCCAATTTGTTCTGTTTCAGGGTTGGGTATTTTCCAGAGTTCTGAAATGATTTTAGGGTTTTTGCCAGTATTTTCTTGTTTTTTGTAGGAGAACTATGACTAAGGTCCTCCATACACCATTCGCAAAGTTGGTCCTTCATGAATTGTTTTTAAAAGTATATTCTCATTTTCTTAGAAACTTTCACATTATTATTTTACCTTGCTATATGTAAATGTGCAAAACTCTCCACCTCATGTAGATTTTGTCTTACTTTTTCATTGACAGCATATAGGAGGTATTGAAAAAGACCTTGTATACTTTCCCTTTCATCTCATACCCTAACATATGAAATCCAACAAAAATGACATCTAGGCTAAAAAATAATAGAATCATAGACTTAAGTTGTTGGATTATGCATACGTGTATTTTTTCAAATTTTGAATATTATATTAATATCATTATAATGTAATATGAAAAAAGAGTCTCATACTTTTAAATATCATGCCCATATCTACCTTCTTTTAAAAAAATATTTATTCATTCATTATTTATTTGGCTATGCCAGGTCATTGTTGGGGCATTCAAAATTTTTAGGTGTAGCGTGCTAGATCTTTAATTGTGGCATGAGAGTTCTTAGTTGCAGCATGTGGGATCTAGTTCCCTGATCAAGGATTAAACCCAGCTTTCATGCATTGGGACCGCTGGACCACCAGGGAAATCCCCTTAGCTACCTTCTTACATTCAACAAATTACAAGTGATATGTGTATGATAAGGAAAAAAACAGAAGATTCATGCTAAATAAATGTATTGATGTTTTATTTAGGGTTCCTATATGATACAGAATATTTCATGCTAAGTAGGACTGGAAGTAGGATGTTTGGTAAGCCTAACGGGACTTTACTTATCACAGCACCCATATGCAGATCAGTTTGCTCAAACTATAGGTTTCCTTTCAGCCAAGACAAATGACATAAAGGATTAAAAGACATTCCATTTCCTTACTGGGCTCTGAATAGTACTTTTCTAAAGGTCTCTTTACATGCAAATTAATATGTGATTAAGAAGAAAAAGGTTGGATTTGACCTATAGAGCCTATCTTCATTTTTTGGGAAATAATATAAACCAACATTTTATTAGCTAATTTATTAATATTTTTATGAATCAAGTTGGAAATGTGCTTATTAGTAAAGTTTTATATTTTGATATTAGTTTTTATTCCTTCTATGTGATAGTAGTAAATTATTCTGCTGATTAGTTCAGTTTTATAAAATAATTAAAACATAAAAAGTCATGATCAAGTGCTAAATATTTTATAGTATACACTGACTCACAGTTGTCTAATACAAAATTTAAAAATATTTACCCCCAAAATACTTTGTTTTCCAAGCTTAAAGACATACAATTAATCACTTCTTGTAATACCAATCATGCATAAAAACAATTTAGTTATTATCAGAAGAAATTGCCTACAGTCTTAAGTTTATATAAGATGTGAAAAGAAAACCTAGAAAAAGATGAAAGTATATACATATAAAAGTCCATAGATGTAGATGTCATGAAATGGTAAGATAATAAAAGTTTCAGAAATTAATAGGGTGAATTTTAAAATGTAAGTTTAGTTTGTTGAGTTGATCTAGAATCATGTGGATAAAGCATTTCAATTATGTAAAGTATAAATTCATTTCAGTTAATATATTTTAAAAAATCTGCTTAACATTTTGATAATTGTCCTCCACTTGTTGGACTTAATCAGATCAGATATTTGGTCTTCTTAAAGAAAATGGCCCTTTCATATTGAGGTTTACAATGTCTTAGCTATGCCTTTAAGAGGACTCACAGACATATTAAACTTTCTTCTGCAATCTCTGTCAAAATCTGTCTGGACAATGGATGAGTTGTAGCCATCAACTAAACTTTTCCCTAACCAATTCAGGTAAAACCAATGTAGTTATAACTTCTCTGTTTTGTGAGTCCTGACAATATCTTTCCTAAATCCTGCTTATAGCACTCCCCTTTCCCTAGCTTATTGGGATCTGTTCTTGCCAAGAAGGTTTTTCACTATTTTTTTCTGTGTTTTGCCTCTGTGTTACTTAAGATTAGTAAATTACTGTGCTGTGACAAGCAGTCCCACATTTTAGTGACTTAAAACTACAAAGGTATATTTTTCCCATTAAGTTATATGTCCACTGTAGGGGAACAGAGGATATGCTCACTATACTCTTTTAAGAATCAAGGATATAAGGGAGTGTCTTGAATACAGCTAGTCATGGTAACAAATGAAGAAAAGAGTTCTCTGGAATATCTCACAGAGGGTGATGAATACTCAACCAGAAGAAGGACACCTTCCCACTCCCGACTCCTTGTTTAGAACCAGTCACTTGGGCTCATGGGAATAGGGAGTAGTGAGGAAGGCAATCCTGTGACACAACCTGAAAACAGAGAGCTTGGAATGTTGAGGGGCAGAGGGAAAGCAAGATTGGTATGTAGCAGAGTCTCTCTTCATAGCTACAATATGTGCAAGCATCAGTTTGGAGAAAAACTGCATGATTTGGAGAAAATACAGTTTATTCAGGTCATACAGATTTTAGATTTAGTAAATTACTGATAAATTGTTTATGTTCTTATGAATTTTTTCAACTCTTGGGTGAGATTATTACCTTTAACTAGAAGCTATTTGAACTGTATGCAATATATCCTTACATTTTCAGGTGAAAATATTCCAAGGGAGCACTGTTTTTAGTTCAAAGTATCAGTATAATGTGCCTTGTAGAATCACAACTCTTTAATGGAATATGAATTGTGGGCAGGAAAATAATATGGATAACTAACAAATCAAAAGGAAGAATGGATTTAAATTTATATTAGAAAAATAAGAAAGATCCAAAGGAATTTGGTTATCTAATAAGTGAAAATGTCCCAGGAAAATGAGAAGTTATTAAATCTAACTTTGGCAAAAGGTGGGGGGGGGGGAGATATAGTTTGCTTTCTTTATAACTTTAATAAAAACAATGTGGTGAAACTACAAGAAAGCTTATTATTACACTACAGTGAGCTGAAATTATATTCTTATCAAGTTCTTGAATAGTATATCATAAATTTGGTATGATGCAATCACTTCAACTATAAAATACATCATCATATGAAAAAAGAGCAGGTCATGGACTGATTCATTAATTCCTATTCTCCCACACTTTATCCACTCTATTCAAAGCCTTACAGAGATAAAAAATAAATCATAAATCATATAGTCACTATTAGGGCATATGTGTTTATAGTATATGCAATATATAATATATAAATTTATAAATGATGATATACCTAACCATCCTGGAGATATAATTTTGTTAGTATATACACCATGAAGTTCTTTGTGTATAAATTGAAGAAATGGTGAGGAAAGGAGGGAAAAGAATAAAGTTTAGTTTTTTCATGTCAACCTATCTCTGCAATCATTAACCATGATGGAGAATCCTGTTTCCAATTATTTTGATAAATCTACTTTACATTTATAAATATAGCAAGATTATTACTCCATAACAGAGAAGAATTTTCATTTTTATGCATGTAAGGGTAAGGATAATGAAGTGATGAGAAGGGAGAGTTTTGCTCAGCCTTGATCTTGACAGTGCTAACAAAATCTATCTGAAAGTGGATGTAAATAATGCTAGTCTATCATCACTTCTGATATGGGAATTGAAAATGCAACAGTTGTTATTCCCCTAGCTTTCTTTTAGAATAAAAGCTTTGGCCTTTTGAAGGCCAGAGGAAACCTTGCTGGAAATACTGAGACATTTTCCTCTAGAAATATGCTTAATGTTAAGGTTAACAGATAGGATTCCATTTATATGTAAGCAATTGGCTATAACCAACAAAAAACATTACAAATTAATTCATGTACCTTAACAGAAAACTTTGCTTTTTGTCATTATTTTGTGAATTCCACTACAGCCAAGTAATTTCACTGTAAAGTTTATAATATCATGATGCTTTAGAATATAGGGAAATAATTGAACAATAGATATATGCTGATATACACACAAACAACTGATGCATCCATCTGCTTCCCACAGTAAACACATGGCACTATTAATATAGAAAATTTGATTTATAAAGAGATTAACTGCAGAGAGCAAGTATTGGGAAACTACAAGGTCTGTTCAGTGTGCAGTGACCTGAACCTTCCATCCCCAGGCCTGTGGAGAAGATAGACCTGAACAGAGTCAGCAGCTTTGAGGAAAACAGTGAATGTTGCTTGAAAGAATGAGCCAAGCTGAGTCAATCTCTTTGGAAGGAAGGCAGGGAATAGTCTGCCCTCTCTACTCTCCTCCAACACTCCATACTTAGGCTGAGCAGCCACACAATGAACCCTTAACCTTGGCCCATCCTGGAGAGAGAGTATAGGAGGACTCGATGGGCACCTGGTGGATGTACACAGTTGCTCACTCATACTCAGTCACACACACAAACATACAACTGTATGCAATCTCTTCATCCCTTCCTCTGTCCTTCCCTTCTTTCCCTCCTTCCTTCCTTCTTTCTCTCCTTTCCTGCTTCCTGCCTCCTTCCTTTCTTACTGCCCTCTTCCTTCTTTCTCTTTTCCCCTCTCCTCTTTCACTGCACATCTGTGGAAGTGAATTGTATTGTAGTAAAAATGTGAACTTGGATAAGTCACTAAAATCCTCAGAGTCTCTAGATTCAAATGGAGAAGGCAATGGCACCCCACTCCAGTACTCATGCCTGGAAAATCCCATGGATGGAGGAGCCTGGTAGGCTGCAGTCCATGGGATCGCTGAGTCGGACACGACTGAGCAAATTCCCTTTCACTTTTCACTTTCATGCATTGAACAAGGAGATGGCAACCCGCTCCAGTGTTCTTGCCTGGAGAATCCCAGGGACGGGGGAGCCTGGTGGGCTGCCGTCTCTGGGGTTGCACAGAGTCGGACACGACTGAAGCGACTTAGCAGCAGCAGCAGCAGCAGCAGCAGCAGCAGCAGCAGATTCAAAAGCTCTAAACAGGAATAATCATACCCAATTCACAGAAATTTTGCAGCCTTAATGGCAAATATATAGCTGTGATATTTACCAAGAACATATTGTAGCAGAGGCCACATCAACAACTGTTCAAAATGGATAAGAAGTGTCTTATTTCACTAAGACACTTCATATTGTAGATCAGCAAACACAATGTGTAGCCTTCGTAGCTGCTTTGTAACTACTGAATGAATTCATTCTTAATTACATTTTAAACTTACACTACCTATCCTTTCTTTCTTCCCTACCCCTCAATATTTTTGAATGCTAGTGTTAAACTTTAATCAGAATTCCTACATTTGGCAAATTCTTTTTCTCTTATCCCTACTTGAACAACCTAAGAATGAAGAGATCAAACCCATGTGTTGAGAATCTGAAAGTCAAGATTGTGACACTGACTTTAAGGAATTCAGAGACCACCAATGTAGACAAATAAGTGAATAGAACATTAGAACTTAGAGACCACACTTCTAGGATAGGAAAGCAGAATCAGTTCTGTCCAGTCGCTAGGTCATGTCTAACTCTTTGCGACCCCATGGACTGCATCATGCCAGGCTTCCCTGTCCTTCACTATCTCCCAGAGTTTGCTCAAACTCATGTTCATTGATTCAGTGATGCCATCCAACCGTGTCATCCTTTGTCACCCCCTTCTCCTCCTACCCTTAATCTTTCCCAGCATCAGGTTCTTCTCCAGTGAATTGGCTCTTCGTATCAGGTGGCCAAAGTATTGGCGCTTCAGCTTCAGCATCAGTCCTTCCAATGAATATTCAGGATTAGTTTTCTTTAGGATTGACTGGTTTGATCTTGCAGTCCAAGGGACTCACAAGAGTCTTCTTCAGCACCATGGTTCAAAAGCATCAATTCTTTGGTGCTCGGCCTTCTTCATGGTCCAATTCTCACATCCATACATGACAACTGGAAAAACCATAGATTTGACTATATGGACCTTTGTCGGTGAAGTGATATCTTTGTTTTTTAATACACCATCTAGGTTTGTCATAGTTTTACTTCCAAGGAGCAAGTGTCTTAATTTCATGGCTGCAGAATAGCTTTGTTAAAAAGTGGAACTCTGGAGTCAGGTTGCTTAGTTTTTAACTCCTGACCCAAATTGAAGCATTAAGATTTAGGGATAAATTGCTTGATGACTCTTTGCTTCAATTTTTTCATGCTAGTACTACAATTGATGCTAGTATTATTACATGATATTGATGATAATGATAATAATCAAAGTGGCAAAATATGGCATGAGGGAACAGGAAAGTAGAGTATTAAAGCCATGAATGAGAAAGCAAACCAATAAGTAGTCTAAAGATTGAAGAGAAATTCAAAAAAGAGAAGCCAGAAGGTATGGTGGAGAGACAGTTATTCCAGAAACAGTGAATTGTTTTGAAGGGGTACATGCCATGGTAACATGCAGGAATGTAAGGTAAGAAGTCACTGGAGAGACAAGGGGGGAAATAGACAATAAAAGATTTTGTGTCATGCTAAGAATCATGACTTTCATCCTAGAGTCTGCAGGATGTTATGGGAAGACTTTAAGGGGACAGACATAATTAGTCCCACATTTTAGAGAGATCCATGGACAAAAGTGCCAGGAAAATATTTGAGGTGACTGAAGAAAGTAAAAATGAATGACGTTTAGGACATAGTTGATGAGTAGAATCATAGAAAGTTCTTTGCTTTCTGCCATAATTGAGGTGTCATCTGCATATCTGAGTTTATTGATGTTTCTGCCAGCAATCTTGATTCCAGCTTGTGCTTTCTCCAGCCCAGCGTTTCTCATTGTGTACTCTGCATATAAGTTAAATCAACAAGGTGACAATATACAGCCTTGACCTACTCTTTTTCCTATTTGGAACCAGTCTGTTGTTTCATGTCCAGTTCTAACTGTTGCTTCTTGACCTGCATACAGATTTCTCAGGAGGCAGGTCAAGTGGTCTGGTATTCCCATCTCTTGAAGGATTTTCCAGTTTGTTTTGGTCCACACAGTTAAAAGCTTTGGCATAGTCAATAAAGCAGAAGTAGATGTTTTTCTGGAACTTTCTTGCTTTTTCAACAATCCAACAGATGTTGGCAATTTGATCACTGGTTCCTCTGCCTTTTCTAAATCCAGCTTGAACATCAGGAAGTTCACAGTTCATGTACTGTTGAAGCCTGGCTTGGAGAATTTTGAACATTACTTTGCTAGCATGTGAGATGAGTGCAATTGTGCAGTAGTTTGAGCATTCTTTGGTATTGCCTTTCTTTGGGATTGGAATGAAAACTGACCTTTTCCAGTCCTGTGGCCACTGCTGAGTTTTCCAAATTTG
Source organism: Capra hircus (assembly GCF_001704415.2). Lineage (NCBI taxonomy): Eukaryota > Metazoa > Chordata > Mammalia > Artiodactyla > Bovidae > Capra > Capra hircus. The sequence continues at coordinate 49,664,861 of NC_030815.1, read as the reverse complement.
CTGGTATATTGAGTACAGCACTTTCACAACTGCACTATGCCTTTTTATATATGGAACTTGAGCATCTACAGTTTTTGGTATGCAATAGTGGGGTCCTCAAACCAATCCCATATGCATATTGAGTAATATCTGTATATTTAACTATAGTATATCTAAGTATAGTATGGTATACTATGTTAAAAATTAGATACATTTTTGGTGCTTTTATTTCTATCATTATTATTAGCAATAATATGATTCTTGATGTATATATAAAATATTCTGAACATTGAAATAATTTCAAACACGTTGTTTCATGTAATTTCTGAGGTAACCAAGAAACTTCAACTAGAATTGTTTGTAAATATAGGATCTCATAACCATATGATAATATCAAGTGATTATTCTCAAAGTAAATGTTTATAGAGAAGTATTTATGGCCCTGTGTAGGAAAGGAAATTGTATATAACACATGTGCTGCCCTAGAGTCTTAGCCTAGTAGATAGAGGGTGATGGTTTGGATCTGGGGGATAGTCATGTACTCAAATATTGACAATTCAGTCTAATTTAAATTTTACAATCTCGTCGACTTCTAAAATTCTAATATCTTGGTTTTCTAACTAGAAAAGGTCTACTTAATATTATTTGATATTTAGCACCACAGATATTTTGGAAAAGAGGAGATATATTATACAAGCTATTCATAGTATGTATTCAACCATTTTGCTATATTCTTAATGTTTTCTGAAGTATATGAAAGACACATTTATTAATGTAGGCTACTAGAACTCTCTTTCCTTATCTGTCCATTCCATTTGTATCCCAGTGTGTGCCCATTACAGACACATTAAAAAAAAAAATCTAGTACATTTTATTAATTCATTCATTTTGTTGAATATCTGTTTTAAGTCAGATAAAAGGATATATCAATGACTCAACACACATATGTGCTTTTGAAACACTAAGGGGTGCAGTCCTAACATGGCAGAGGACTAGGACAGGGAGACCACTTTCTCCCTCAAAAATTCATCAAAAGAACATTACAATGCTGAGTAAATTTCACAAAACAACTTCTGAATGCTGGCAGAGGACATCAGGCACCCAGCAAAGCAGATCATTGGCTTAAAAAACAGGTAGGAAAAAATATAATAAGATGAAAAAAGAGACAAAGGAGGTAGGGAGGGAGCTCCGTCCCGGGAAGGGAATCCCGTCATGGGAAGAGACTCTTAAAAAGAGAGGTTTCCAAGCACCAGGAAACATTCTAGCAGCCGAGTCTATGGCGAGCTTTGGAAGCACAGAGGGCAACATAACAGGAAGGAAAAATAAATAAATAATTAAAACCAACAGATTATGAGCCCAACAGTAACTCCCCCAGCAGAAAAGCAGCGCAGACACCTGCATCTGCCACTAGCAAGTGCGGGCTGGGCAGGGAGGAGCGGGAGGCACAGCCGGCAGTGCTTTTTAAGAATTGGGCTGCCGGAGGCGCGGGCTGCAGTGCTTTTTTGAGAATCGGGCCGGAAGGCCCCACGCATGGACAGAGTGAACTAACTTGGGCTAGCAAACCAGACTGTGGGATAGCTACCACGTGAAACGCTCGAACACAAGACACTGCCACGACCGCACACAGAACAAAGGACGGATCAGAAATAGCCGGCTGCAGACCATCCCCCTCCGGTGACAGGCAGCCAGAGCCTTAAGGGCTGGAAGGGGGCAATCGCAGCCCAAGAGAGACATTACCTACCAAAATGCAAGCAGGCTTCTTTGTTAACTAAGACTTCTGGGGGTTCTGGACAGTCATCATCCGCCTGAGAAGGAACGCCAGCAGTACAACCAGAAAACTGAGCAACACGGAAAGGCCATAGTCGCAGCGATTGCGCTCGCCGAACTCCTGAGCTACTCAGACCTGGGAAGGGCACAAAACGCAGGGCCAACCAAATCTGCGCCTCTGAAGGCTTCCTGAGCGCCGAGCCTGAGAGGCTTAGACCGGGGAGGTGCATGAAGCCTAGGGCTGGCCTCAGACGGTTCCCTGGCGGAGCTATTTAGAGCTTGAGTGGTGTGCACCATGAGCAGGGGCAAGCCCAGAGTGGATGAAACACTGCAAGCACACGCCAGTAATATTTGTTTGCAGCATCCCTCCCTCCCCACAGGGCTACTGAATAGTGAACCTAGTGTGTCCACCACCGCCCTCCCTGTGTCAAGATGGAAATTAGACACTGAAGAGACCAGCAAACAGAGGAAGTTAAACAGAGGGAACAGCCTTGGAAGTGACCCCACACAACCCACAACACCAGAGAAAGGGCCAGATATACCTTTACTACTTTTACAGTCTTTTTTTTTTTTTTTTTTGAGTTGATGGGGTTTCGTGATTGTTTTTTCTTCTTTTTGTTTGTTTTTCCTCTTTTTTTTAACTTTCTTAAATTTTTAAGTACTCTATTTCTCTAATTATTATTTTTAATAATTCTTGTGGCTTTGTTTTTTTTGTTTGTTTTTGTTCTTTTTGTTTGTTTTGTTTGTTTGTTTTTTCTTTCTTTTTTTCCTCTTCTTCTTCTTCTTTTCTTTAATATTGTATTTTTGAAAATCCAATCTCTACTCCAGATTTTTAATCTTTGCTTTTTGGTATTTGTTGTCAATTTTGTACATTAAAAACCCAATCTTCAGTACCCAATTTTACCTGAGAGCAAGATTACTGGCTTGACCACTCTCCCCTCCTTTGGACTCTCCTTTTTTTCCACCAGGTGTCCTCTGTCTCCTCCCTCCCCCTTCTCTTCTCTACCCAACCCTGTGAATCTCTGTGTGTTCCAGACAGTGGAGAACACTCAGGGAACTGGTTACTGGCCGGATCTCTCTCTCTCCCTTTCATTTTCCTCTTTTATCCTCCTGGCCACCTCTGTCTACTTCCTCCCTCTCCTCTTCCCTGTAAAACTCCGTGAACACCTCTGAGTGGTCCAGACTGTGGAGCGTACATAAGGATGTGATTATTGGCTAGCTTGCTCTCTCCTCTTTTGATCCCACCTCATCTCATTCCAGTCACCTCTAACTACCCCCTCCCTCTTCTCTTCTCCGTGTAACTCAGTGAACCTCTATGGGTGACCCTCAATGTGGAGAAACCTTTCATCTTTAACCTAAATGCTTTATCATCAGTGCTGTATAGATGGAGAAGTCCTGAGGCTAGGGTAAAAATAAAACTGAAAACCAGAAACAGGAGGCTTAAGTCCAAATCCTAAGAACATCAGAGAAATCCTGAATCCAGGGAACATTAATCAATAGAAGCTCATCAAACACCTCCATACCTACACTGAAATCAAGCTCCACCCAAGGGCCAACAAGTTCCAGAGCAAGACATACCATGCAAATTCTCCAGCAACACAGGAACACACTCCTGAGCTTCAATATACAGGCAGCTCAAAACTACTCCAAGACCATTGACGTCTCACAATGCATTACTGGGCAATTCATAGCACTCCAGAGAGAAGAAATCCAGCTCCACCCACCAGAACTCCAACGCAAGCCTCCCTAACCAAGAAACCTTGACAAGCCTCTGATACAACCACACCCACAGTGAGGAAACTCCATAATAAAGAGAACTCCACAAATTCCCAGAATATAGAAAGGCCACCCCAAATGCAGCAATACAACCAAGATGAAGAGACAGAGGAAAACCCAGCAGGTAAAGGAACAGGAGAAATGCCTACCAAACCAAACCAAAGAGGAGGAGATAGGGAATCTACCTGAGAAAGAATTCCGAATATTGATAGTGAAAATGATCCAAAATCTTGAAATCAAAATGGAATCACAGATAAACAGCCTGGAGACAAGGATTGAGAAGATGCAACAAAGGTTTAACAAGGACCTAGAAGAAATAAAAAAGAGTCAATATATAATGAATAATGCAACAAATGAGATCAGAAACACTCTGGAGGCAACAAATAGTAGAATAACGGAGGCAGAATATAGGATTACTGAAATAGAAGATAGAATGGTAGAAATAAATGAATCAGAGAGGAAAAAAGAAAAACAAATTAAAAGAAATGAGGACAACCTCAGAGACCCCCAGGACAATATGAAAAGCTCCAACATTCGAATTATAGGAGTCCCGGAAGAAGAAGACAAAAAGAAAGACCATGAGAAAATTCTTGAGGAGATAATAGTTGAAAACTTCCCTAAAATGGGGAAGGAAATAATCACCCAAGTTCAAGAAACCCAGAGAGTTCCAAACAGGATAAACCCAAGGCGAAACACCCAAGACATATATTAATCAAATTAATAAATATCAAACACAAAGAACAAATATTAAAAGCAGCAAGGGAAAAACAACAAATAACACACTAGGGGATTCCCGTAAGGATAACTGCAGATCTTTCAAGAGAAACTCTTCAAGTCAGGAGCGAATGGCAAGACATACTTAAAGTGATGAAAGAAAATAACCTACAGCCCAGATTACTGTACCCAGCAAGGATCTCATTCAAATATGAAGGAGAAATCAAAAGCTTTACAGACAAGCAAAAGCTGAGAGAATTCAGCACCACCAAACCAGCTCTCCAACAAATACTAAAGGATATTCTCTAGACAGGAAACACAAAAAGGGTGTATAAACCCGAACCCAAAACAATAAAGTACATGGCAACGGGATCACACTTATCAATAATTACCTTAAACATAAATGGGTTGAATGCCCCAACCAAAAGGCAAAGACTGGCTGAAGACCCCTATATATGCTGCCTACAAGAGACCCACTTCAAAACAAGGGACACATACAGACTGAAAGTGAAGGGCTGGAAAAAGATATTCCACACAAATAGAGACCAAAAGAAAGCAGGAGTAGCAATACTCATATCAGATAAAATAGACTTTAAAACAAAGGCTGTGAAAAGAGACAAAGAAGACCACTACATAATGATCAAAGGATCAATCCAAGAAGAAGATATAACAATTATAAATACATATGCACCCAACATAGGAGCACTGCAATATTGTTAGACAAGTGCTAACAAGTATGAAAGGGGAAATTAACAATAACATAATAATAGTGGGAGACTTTAATACCCCACTCACACCTATGGACAGATCAACTAAACAGAATATTAACAAAGAAACACAAACTTTAAATGATACAATAGACCAGTTAGACCTAATTGATATCTATAGGACATTTCACCCCAAAACAATGAATTTCACCTTTTTCTGAAGTGCTCACGGAACCTTTTCCAGGATAGATCACACCCTGCGCCATAAATCTAACCTTGATAAATTCAAAAGAATCAAAATCATTCCAAGCATCTTTTCTGACCATAATGCATTAAGATTAGATCTCAATTATAGGAGAAAAACTATTAACAATCCCAACATATGGAGGCTGAACAACATTCTTCTGAAGTCACAGAAGAAATCAAAAAAGAAATCAAATTATGCATAGAAATGAATGAAAATGAAAACACAACAACCCAAAATCTGTGGGACACTATAAAAGCAGTGCTTAGAGGAAAGTTCATAGCAATACAGGCACACCTCAAGAAACAAGAAAAAAGTCAAATAAATAACTTAACTCTATACCTAAAACAACTAGAAAAGGAAGAATTGAGAACCCCAGAGTTAGTAGAAGGAAAGAAAGCCGATTATACAGAGTGAAGTAAGCCAGAAAGAAAAACACCAATACAGTATACTAACACATATATATGGAATTTAGGAAGATGGCAATGACGACCCTGTATGCAAGACAGGGAAAGAGAAACAGATGTGTATAATGGACTTTTGGACTCAGAGGGAGGGAGAGGGTGGGATGATTTGGGAGAATGACATTCTAACATGTATACTATCATGTAAGAATTGAATCGCCAGTCTATGTCTGATGCAGGATACAGCATGCTTGGAGCTGGTGCATGGGGATGACCCAGAGAGATGTTATGGGGAGGGAGGTGGGAGGGGGGTTCATGTTTGGGAACGCATGTAAGAATTAAAGATTTTAAAATTTAAAAAAATAAATAAATAAATAAAATTAAAAATAAAATAAAATAAAATAAATTACTCTGAAACAAACTTTAAAAAAAAAAATTAGGGCAAAAATAAATGCAAAAGAAACAAAAGAGACCATAGCAAAAATCAACAAAGCCAAAAGCTGGTTCTTTGAAAGGATAAATAAAATTGACAAACCATTAGCTAGACTCATCAAGAAACAAAGAGAGAAAAATCAAATCAATAAAATTAGAAATGAAAATGGAGAGATCACAACAGACAACACAGAAATACAAAGGATCATAAGAGACTACTATCAGCAATTATATGCCAATAAAATGGACAACGTGGAAGAAATGGACAAATTCTTAGAAAAGTACAACTTTCCAAAACTGAACCAGGAAGAAATAGAAAATCTTAACAGACCCATCACAAACATGAAAATTGAAACTGTAATCAGAAATCTTCCAGCAAACAAAAGCCCAGGTCCAGATGGCTTCACAGCTGAATTCTACCAAAAATTTTGAGAAGAGCTAACACCTATCCTACTCAAACTCTTCCAGAAAATTGCAGAGGAAGGTAAACTTCCAAACTCATTCTATGAGGCCACCATCACTCTAATACCAAAACCTGACAAAGACGCCACAAAAAAAGAAAACTACAGGCCAATATCACTGATGAACATAGATGCAAAAACCCTCAACAAAATTCTAGCAATCAGAATCCAACAACATATTAAAAAGATCATACACCATGACCAAATGGACTTTATCCCAGGGATGCAAGGATTCTTCAATATCCGCAAATCAATCAATGTAATTCACCACATTAACAAATTGAAAAATAAAAGCCATATGATTATCTCAATAGATGCAGAGAAAGCCTTTGACAACATTCAACATCCATTTATGATAAAAACTATTCAGAAAGCAGGAATAGAAGGAACATACCTTAACATAATAAAAGCTATATGTGACAAACCCACAGCAAACATTATCCTAAATGGTGAAAAATTGAAAGCATTTCCCCTAAAGTCAGGAACAAGACAAGGGTGCCCACTTTCACCGCTACTATTCAACATAGTTCTGGAAGTTTTGGCCACAGCAATCGGAGCAGAAAAAGAAATAAAAGGAATCCAAATTGGAAAAGAAGAAGTAAAACTCTCACTGTTTGCAGATGACATGATCCTCTACATGGAAAACCCTAAAGACTCCACCAGAAACTTACGAGAGCTAATCAATGAATATAGTAAAGTTGCAGGATATAAAATCAACACTCAGATATCCCTTGCATTCCTATACACTAATAATGAGAAAATAGAAAGAGAAATTAAGGAAACAATTCCATTCACCATTGCAACGAAAAGAATAAAATACTTAGGAATATACCTACCTAAAGAAACTAAAGACCTATATATAGAAAACTATAAAACACTGATGAAAGAAATCAAAGAGGACACTAATAGATGGAGAAATATACCATGTTCATGGATTGGAAGAATCAATGCAGGGAAAATGAGTATTCTACCCAAAGCAATTTACAGATTCAATGCAATCCCTATAAAGCTACCAGCGGTATTTTTCACAGAACTAGAACAAATAATTTCACAATTTGTATGGAAATACAAAAAACCTCGAAAAGCCAAAGCAATCTTGAGAAAGAAGAATGGAACTGGAGAAATCAACTTGCCTGACTTCAGGCTCTATTACAAAGCCACAGTCATTAAGACAGTATAGTACTGGCACAAAGACAGAAATATAGATCAATGGAACAAAATAGAAAGCCCAGAGATAAACCCACACACATATGGACACCTTATCTTCGACAAAGGAGGCAAGAATATACAATGGAGTAAAGACAATCTCTTTAACAAGTGGTGCTGGGGAAACTGGTTAACCACTTGTAAAAGAATGAAACTAGATCACTTTCTAACACCCCACACAAAAATAAACTCAAAATGGATTAAAGATCTAAACGTAAGACCAGAAACTATAAAACTCCTAGAGGAGAACATAGGCAAAACACTCTCCGACATAAATCACAGCAGGATCCTCTATGATCCACCTCCCAGAATACTGGAAATAAAAGCAAAAATAAACAAATGGGATCTAATTAAAATTAAAAGCTTCTGCACAACAAAGGAAACTATAAGTAAGGTGAAAAGACAGCCTTCTGAATGGGAGAAAACAATAGCAAAGGAAGCAACTGACAAACAACTAATCTCAAAAATATACAAGCAACTTATGCAGTTCACCTCCAGAAAAATAAACGACCCAATAAAAAAATGGGCCAAAGAACTAAATAGGCATTTCTCCAAAGAAGACATACAGGTGGCTAACAAGCACATGAAAAGATGCTAAATATCACTCATTATCATAGAAATGCAAATCAAGACCACAATGAGGTACCATTTCACACCAGTCAGAATGGCTGCAATCCAAAAGTCTACAAGCAATAAATGCTGGAGAGGATGTGGAAAAAAGGGAACCCTCTTACACTGTTGGTGGGAATGCAAACTAGCACAGCCACTATGGAAAACAGTGTGGAGATTCCTTAAAAAATTGCAAATAGAGTTGCCTTATGACCCAGCAATCCCACTGCTGGGCACACACACCGAGGAAACCAGAATTGAAAGAGACACATGTACCCCAATGTTCATTGCAGCACTGTTTTTAATAGCCAGGACATGGAAACAACCTAGATGTCCATCAGCAGATGAATGGATAAGAAAGCTGTGGTACCTATACACAATGGAGTATTACTCAGCCATTAAAAAGAATACATTTGAATCAGTTCTAATGAGATGGATGAAACTGGAGCCTATTATACAGAGTGAAGTAAGCCAGAAAGAAAAACACCCATACAGCATACTGACACATATATATGGAATTTAGAAAGATGGTAATGATGACCCTGTATGCAAGACAGCAAAAGAGACACAGATGTATAGAAAGGACTTTTGGACTCTGAGGGAGAGGGAGAGGGTGGGATGATTTGGGAGAATGGCACTGAAACATGTATACTATCATGTAAGAAATGAAGTGCCAATCTATGTTCAATACAGGATACAGGATGCTTGGGGCTGGTGCATGGGGATGATCCAGAGAGATGATATGGAGAAGGAGGTGGGAGGGGGATTCAGGATTGGGAGCTTGTATACACTCGCGGTGGATTTATGTCAATGTATGGCAAAACCAATACAGTATTGTAAAGTAAAATAAAGTTAAAAAAAAAAAAAAAAGAAACACTAAGGATAAATCCCTACCCATAGTTCTTAGCGGGTAATGCAGGGATGACTGATACCTTTCACTGAGTAACTCAACTCCTTGCATCATGCCCTTGGATGATATAAAGAACTGTTTGGATTGTCGAGTCTAGACATAGCCTCAAAACTGTTCACAAAACAGTGCCCCAGGCATCCAATATCAGTTGATTAGAGTTGTCACATGAGATGAAATCTATTTGTCATTATTGGGTGTATGAACAGTGTTATCCTGTTGGAAAGAAGAAAATAGGCACAGTGCAGCAATATCTCATCCTAGAAGCAATATTAAACTGATATGACTCTGAAAGGAATATAATAACAAACCTTGAGATGTAAATTTTGCTTGATTTTTACCTTTCAAAAGATTGACCAGGTTTCTGAAAATCTTGTTAACTACTCTGTGAAATACTTAACTGGCTTGGATATAGTTACATTATTCTTAACCTCAGATTTTTTGTTGTGTGCTCAGTCGCTAAGTTGTGTCAGACTCTTTGCAACCCCATGGACTATAGCTTGCCTGGCTTCTCTGTCGATGGAATTTTCCAAGCAATAATAATACTTGAATGAGTTGCCATTTCCATCTCCAGGGGATCTTCCGACGCTTGTCTCTAAAGTCTCCTGCACTGTGCCTCTTGGAAAGCCCCAGGTTTGTTGTTGCTAAAGTTTTAAATGATTTTGTTGTAGTGGTTTGTTTGGGTATTTTTGTTTGTTCGCTTTCTGTTTTGTTGTCATTATTCTTGTTCACAACTCAGAAATTAGAGATCAAATGTTCAAAAGACTGAAAATAAATTTAAATATGTAGGAGGAAATCATATAATCAGGATATATTTCTAAGTGAGGATATATTTAAAGTGGGACAAACATGCCCAAAGTTATTTCCTGTGAACAGAGAGGCTTAAGGAACACAAGTTATACTCATCCTACAAGGTACATTTCTATAAGCGGATATCATGAAACAGATTTTATACCTGTCTGTCCATCACTTGGTTGTGGATATTCCATTATTTGCTCTAAGGCGCCAGTACACTAAGGCCTTCAGTGTACTCTGACTAAGTATTAGTATATTTTAATTCCTGAGCATATTAGATATACATGTGTGTTCTTGCTCCTCTAGTAAAGATATATGAGCTACCTTAATCCAGATGGTGCTAAATAAAACAGGTTGAAACAGATACAGTGCTTATAGAATGACTGACCATGAAAATATTTCTCAGAGCTTGACCTGATTGTAAGAAATGTTTTGGATTTCTCTAGCCTGTGGAAATTGAGGGACAGGTCAAGAAATATTCATTTTGAAGGCAAAAGATTAGGAAACAGACTAGAAGTCATCTGAATTTCACAGGAGACACATTGGTAATCTCTGTGGGATATGAGTCATTTTAAGAGTAGGGAGAAACAGGGGTAATAGGCATGCAAAAAAAATCAATTTATAACCACTGGGATATAGAATGAAAAAAAAAGTGTCTATTACAATCAGAGTTAAGCTGAAACACAATTTATGTCTCCTGTCAATGCCATAAAAAGAAAATGATATTCAGAGATCTAACACCTGTATATCTTTAATAGATCCTCTATTCCTCTACATAAAACACTAAAATCTTTGCTCATTCTAGGCCAAGAGAGAATATCTTATGCTGAAATATCTGTCAATCTTCTAAAAGTTAGATCCAGGAGTGTAAAGGATTGGAGTACAAATCAAATAATACTAATTTTGTTAATATTCTTTACTTACCAGAAAGATACAAATATACTATGCTTTATTGATTACCATTATGCAAATTTTAAACTGTGGATTTTTTTAACACCTTTAATATGCACACTGGAGAAGGGAATGGCAAACCACTTCAGTATTCTTGCCTTGAGAACCCCATGAACAGTATGATAAGGCAAAAAGATATGACACTGAAAGATGAACTCCCCAGGTCACTAGGTGCTCAGTATGCTACTGGAGAAGAACGGAGAAATAACTCCAGAAAGAATGAAGAGAGAGAACCAAAGCAAAAACAACACCTAGTTGTGGATGTGACTGGTGATGGAAATAAAGTCCGATCCTATAATGAACAATATTGCATAGGAACCAAAATGTTAGGTTCATGAATCAAGGTAAATTTGCAGTGGTCAAACAGGAGATGTCAAGAGTGAACATTGACATTTTAGGAATCAGTGAACAAAAATTGACTGGAATGGGTGAATTTAACTCAGATGTCCTTTATATCTATAAGAATAGACATGGGGCAAGAATAGATATGTGGGCAAGAATCCCTTAGAAGAAATGGAGTAGACATCATAGTCAACAAAAGAGTCCAAATGCAATTGTTTGGTGCAGTCTCACTCAAGAAAATGACAGAATGATTTCTGTTCGATTCCAAGGCAAACCATGCAACATCACAGTAATCCAAGCCTGTACCCCAACCAGTATTGCCAAAGAAGCTGAGGTTGAATGGTTCTATGAAGATCTACTAGACCTTCTAGAACTAACACCCAGAAAGATGTCCCTTGCATTATAGGGGATTGGGGTTCAAATTTAGGGAGTCAAGAGATACCTGGAGTAACAGGCAAATTTGGACTTAAAGTACAAAATGAAGCGGGGCAAAGGCTAATAGAGTTTTGCCAAGAGAATGCACTGGTCATAGCAAACACCCTCTTTCAACAACACAAGAGAAGACTCTACACATGGACAATACCAGATGGTCAATACCAAAATCAGATTGGTTATATTCTCTGCAGCCAAAGATGGAGAAGCTCTATACAAGAGCTGACTGGCAGCTGACTGTGGTTCAGATCATGAACTCCTTATTGCTGAATTCAGACTTAAATTGAAGAAAGTAGGGAAAACCACTAGACCATTCAGGTATGACCTAAATAAAATCCCTTATACAGTGGAAGTGACAAATAGATTCAAGGGATTAGATCTGATAGGCAGAGTGCCTGAAGAACTATGGATAGAGGTTCATGACATTATACAGGAGGCAGTGATCAAGACTATTCCCAAGAGTAAGAAATGCAAAAAGGCAAAATGGTTGTCTGAGGAGGCCTTACAAATAGCTGAGAAATGAAGAGAAGATAAAGGCAAAAAAGAAAAGGAAAGATATACCCATCTGAATGCAGAGTTGCAAAGAATAGCAAAGAGAGATAAGAGAGCCTTCCTCAGTGATCAGTGCGAAAAATAGATGAAAACAGTAGAGTGGGAAAGTCTAGAGATCTCTTCAAGAAACTTAGAGACACCAAGGGAACAATTCATGCAAAGATGGGTACAATAAAGGACAGAAATGGTATCAACCTAACAGAAGCAGAAGATATTAAGAAGCGGTGGCAAGAATACACAGAAGAACTATACAAGAAATGTCTTCATGATCCAGATAACCACGATCACTCACCTAGAGCCAGACATCCTGGAATGCAAAGTCAAGTGGACCTTAGGAAGCATCACTATGAACAAAGCTAGTGGAGGTGATGGAATTCTAGTTGAGCTATTTTGCATCCTAAAAGATGATGCTAGAAAGTGCTGTACTCAATATGCCAGCAGATTTGGGACTAAGCAGTGGCCACAGGACTGGAAAAGGTCAGTTTTCATTTCAATCCCAAAGAAAGGCAATGCCAAAGAATTTCCAAAATACTGTACAATTGTATTCATCTCACTCACTAGCAAAGTAATCCTCAAAATTCTCCAAGCCAAGCTTCAACAGTATGTGAACTGGGAACTTTCATATGGTCAAGCTGGATTTGGAAGAGGCAGAGGAACTGGAGATCAAATTACCTACATCTGTTGGATCATTGAAAAAGCAAGAGAGTTCCAGAAAAACATTTACTTCTCCATTATTGACTATGCCGAAGCTTTTGGCTGTGTGGATCACAATAATCTGTGGAAAATTCTTAAAGAGATGGGAATAGCAGAACACCTTACCTGCCTCCTGAGAATACTGTATGCAGGTCAAGCAGCAACAGTTAGAACTAGACATAGAACAGCCTGGTTTCAAATCGGGAAAAGAGTACTCCAAGGCTGTATATTGTCACCATGCTGATTTAACTTATATTCAGAGTACATCATGAGTAATGCTGGTCTGGATGAATCACAAGTTGGAATCAAGAGTACCAGGAGAAATATCAATAACCTCAGATAGGAAGATGACACCACACTTACGGCAGAAAGCAAAGAACTAATGAAAATGAAAGAGGTGAGTGAAAAGGTTGGCTCAAGAGACAACATTCAGAAAGCTAAGATCATGGTATCCAGCCCCATCATTTCATGGCAAATAGATGGGGAAACAATGGAAATAGTAAGAGACTTTATTTTCTTGGGCTCCAAAATCACTGCAGGTGGTGACTGCAGCTTTAAAAACAAAAGATGCTTGCTACTTGTAAGAAAAGCTATGACTAACCTAGACAGTATATTAAAAAGCAGAGACATTACTTTGCCGACAAAGGTCCAAGTAGTCAAAGCTGTGGTTTTTTCAGTAGTCATCTATTCATGTGAGAATTGGAGTATCAAGAAAGCTGAGACTGGAGAACTGATGCTTTTGAACTGTGGTGTTGGAGAAGACTCTTGAAACTCCCTTTGACCGCAAGGAGATCCAACTAGACAATCCTAAAGGAAATCAGTCCTGAATATTCATTGCAGGACTGATGCTAAAGCTGAAACTCCAGTACTTTGGCCACCTGAAGTGAAAGAACAGACTCTTTGGAAAAGACACTGATGCTGTGAAAGGTTGAAGGTGGGAGGAAAAGGAGATGACAGAGGATGAGATGGTTGTATGGCATCACCGACTTGATGGACATGAGTTTGAGCAAGCTCTGGGAGTTGGTGATGGACAGGGCAGCCTGGCGTGCTGTATTCCACGGGATCGAAAAGAGTCTGACATGACTGAGTGACTCAACTGAACTTAATGATATGTACAGACAATTTTAGCCATTTAATTTAAATGAGTCTCCTCACATATAGTAATAACTAAAGTGTGGCAGATTAAAGATGACTAGAGATTCTTTGATGCTCCACCATCCAGAGGTGTGTTCTCTGCCCCTCTCCCTGTTTTGATTCTGAAATTTCTCTGTGACTGTTCTGAACAATTAGATTCAGCAGAAATGGTGCTGTGCCAGTAATGGGTCCAGGCCCTCAGAGACTGGCAGCTTCTTTTCTCTCTTGGAATGCTCATGTTTAGGATACTGTCTGTCAGAACACAGCTGCCATGCTGGAAGAAGCCCTGCCGCATGGAAAGACTACATATTGGTGCTTCAGTGATCAACCCCAAATAAGAGCCTAGCCAAAAGGCCAGCAAAAACTGAGTCATGTAAGGGAGATATTTTGAACTTCCAATTCTGTCAAGCCTTAAGATGACTGCAAGACCAGTCTACATCTTCCTTCACCTTCATGACAGGCCCAAGGAAAGAACCCCTTAGTTTTGTGCTGCTTTCACTCAGAGTCATGTGGGATGATACATTATTGCTATATAATTATGTTCTGATTTTTAAAATTATTTTTGCACAACAATAGAAGGCTAGAACTTAAACTAAAAATTAAAAATCAGTGTGATCAAAGTTTCATTCAATCAGATTTTTTTTTTTCTTTGACTTTCCATAGCTGTGTTCAGCCATATTGTGGTAACTATCACGATGTTGATATTCCCAACAGCTAGAACTGCAAAATGATAATGAAATAGAAGCATATTCTTACTTAGATACTAAAAAGGACATTGCAGAGTTGAGAAATAGCTGCCAGATTCTGCCTCCCTCTTGCCTTTTCCCCTCCCCCAAACACACAGATAAACTCAGCCAGGAAACTAAAGGCAATGGAATGTAACTGGCAGTGGTAATGCTGATATATTCTTTTTGGTGCCAAAGCAGTCTCTTGGCTATATCCACAGCACTGTTGCCCAAACAGAGGATCTTCTGTTTTAGGGCTGAGCATGGAAAGAATTCTAGTCCTTTGCCTTCTTCTTTTTACCATTTAACTTAGTAGAAAACATTTCCTTATTTTGCTCTCTAAATAATTTTGCATAAATGGAAATGGTACCTGTATTTACAACATAAAAGAGATCCTTAAATGCTTGCTGGAATTAGCAAAGTTATTTTTCATTCAGGGACACTGGATTTGAATGCCCTGAGCTTCTCACTAAAGCGCTCATTGTTTTCATTTATGCCTTTACCCTTTGGGGCCTTGCTCTCTTCTCAATGCTGTTTAGGAGAGTAATACAACATGTGCTAATATCATAGCCCTTGGTGCTCAGAAGCATAAAGCAGAAATAACAGGCTGAATCAGTACTGATCTTGGAAAATGCAGTCTGCTTAGACAGAAGTCTAGGAGAGAAAATTGGCAAGAATGAAGAAATCAGACAACTTCATGGGAAAACCACTGAGGAAACAGAGAAGTGTTGAAAGCAAATGATGGCCAAGTCTATTTTTCCATGAAGATATTGAGAGAAAGCTTGATGTCTATCTGTCTGGAGTACACTAAATGAAGACTGTGGATGTGGAAAGAAACCCTTCATTTTTGGAGAGACCTCTCAGCTCTATCTTTCTTTGGATTGTGAGCCAAGTATATATTTTTTTCTTCATCACTGTTAGTAAGAACCAGAAATAGATCCTATAGGCTAATGAAAAATAGGCTTCTATCTGCTTCATGTTTGTTGAAGCTTCTTCTATATTTACTAATAGAAGTTATTCAGTGCCTGTCACATTTAACTTTAATTTAACCTCAACTCAATTCTTCTGAACAGGAATTTCAGGCAACTTCAAATAAATTGATATAAACAAAAAAGGAGGAAAAAGGAAATGGAATGACATTGATAATATTAATATATTCTTTGATGAGCTTAAAATCTGGCTATGTTTATCCACAGAGGGTAGGCAGAAAGAAAAATTTAAGAGAAATCATAGCTCAGATATTATAAAAGAGATGTACTTTTGACAGTGGAGATACACTTTTACTTGATGTAAAATGTTCAGTGTTGTCAATTACATGGGACTTTGAGTGACATAATAGGCAATATATTCACATCAGTTTATATGAAACGCAGAAGCAATTTTTTATACTTTTACAGAACTGATAGAAGAAACTCTGGGGTGAGAGAAATTATATGAATTTGGCTTCAGATAAGACTACATTCAAATTTTGGCTGTCTTATTTTCTTCTCATCTGATCTTGGTCAAGTGACATCTCTCAAAATATGGAAATTATTGTTTTTAGCATCTTTTTTCATCTTTATCATCAGTACCATAACTTGTATCTCCTACTCAGTGCAAAACTTATTATTATGAATAAGGATTTGGTATTTTAAAAAATAAATATTGTGCATTTGTTATAGGCAAGGATTGACAACTTCATTTTTAATTTTGAACAAAATCAAGTTGTCATATTCATTACTCATAATTATTCAAAATATCTTCTTCAGAGACCTCAAAGTGTAATATAATCAATTTTGTGTCATTTTGTGTTTTAGTTAGTCCCAATATAGATTTATCAGCATAATCATTCCATAAGTATCCTAAATGATAAGTATATATTTGTCATTTGCTTCCTATTCTGGATTAAAGTTTAATCCATCATTTTGACAGATGACCCTTCTGTAGGTAGTTTAAATTACAAAAGATCTATACCAAAAGTATCTCTTTTAAATTGAATTATTATCTCCTTTATAGCAGGAACCATGTCTGATATTTTCTCATTACTCTTCAGGCTGCCTAGGAAAGGATTAAGCACAAGATTAGTGATGAATAAATACTTGGTGATTTATTGTTACAGGATTTAAGACTGATAATTTTCACATTTTTTTTCACTGAAACTCAGACTTTATAACTCTAGAAAAGACTGATCAGTGGTCCTTGAATTGATTGTAATGTTAGCACTGATTAGACATAGAAATATAATTTAGTAGTTATGACAGTCCTCTGGGCTTTCAAGTCAAAAGTAAAGAGAGGCAAGATTTTCACTATGAAAAAATATATATAATTAATGATTTATGAAACAAAATTTAATTTGGGAAATCAAATTTCTTTGGTCAGCTCATTTCTGTTGGAGTAAATTTGACATAGAAAATACCTTGATTTAATTTTGTCATCCTAAAACTAACATAACAAAAAACTAGCCTAATAAAAATTATCTGGCCTAGATATGGTTCAGCATTCTTGAAATTACTCTGTGAGTGAGATATATTTGCTTTAAATCACAGAATTGAATATTATAAACACGTATATAAATATGCAGTTTTGTTTCTTATTTTGTTGAGATAGATGGTCATAGAAATGGGTTCAGAGACTATACATGTTTTACAGTTTGTTTTTTTGACTTTACAGTGTGTCTTGGAAATACTTCTATGTAAATATATAGAGTTATAACTCTATTCTTTTTTCTAATTTTAAAGTTCAAATGTTAAAGTTAATAATCACAAAAATATGATAATTTCATTTCTAAAATGAAAATGCCTGTAAAACCAACTCATCAGATGGATAAATATTAAAATATTACCAGCACCTCAGATAGCCCCAGTATGGCTCTCTCAGTCAATATACCCTAAAGATAACTATCCTTCTGACTTCAACCATTATAATTTATTTTGCTGCTTCTAAAAATGGATTTATAGCACATGTACACTTTTGTTTTAATAATCTTTTGTTCAACATTATTTTGTGAGATTTAGCCATATTATTGTGAGTAGCAACTTTTTCATTCCATGTACTATTTCTTTAAATGAACAATTTTATGGATTTTTATGTTATTTATATTTTTGGTCATTTTAGATAAAGCTAGCATGAATATTTCTGAACATATTTCAGTGGACAGAAGTACTCATTTTCATTTGGATATTTGTATAGGAGTAAAACTGGTAGGTCATCGCTTTGCCAGCAAAGGTCCATACAGTGAGGGAAAGCTATGGTTTTTCCAATTGTCATGTACGGATGTGAGCATTGGACCACAAAGCTGAGTGCCAAAGAATTGATGCTTTCTAACTGTGGTGCTAGAGAAGACTCTTGAAAGTTCCTAGGATTGCAAGGAGATCAGATCTGTCAATCCTAAAAGAAAATCAACCCTGAATATCCACTGGAAGAACTGCTGCTGAAACTGAAGCCCCAAAACTTTGGCCACCTGATGTGAAGAGCCAACTCTTTGGAAAAGACCATGAGACTGGGAAAGATTGAGGGCAAGGGAAGAAAGGGATGACAGAAGATGAGATGGTTGGATGGCATCACCAATTCAATGAACATGAATTTGAACAAATTCTGGGAAATAGTGAAGGACAGACAGACCTGGTGTGCTGCAGTCCACGGAGTCACAAAGCATCAAACATGACTTAGCAACTGAATAACAACAAATTTCCCATGATAAATATGCTGTTGTTTCCCCAAGCCATAAATATATTTATTCATTGGCTCTGCCATTTCAAGTAACAATGTAGAACTAAAATAATTGTCTCTTTGCTCCACAATTCACACAGTTACATTTTACATAATCAGACTAGACATGATACATTCTGACTACAATCTTCCCTAGTTTAATATAAAATTATATTTATCATATTATTAACAAAAACTGGTGACAAAGTAAAGTGTGTTGCCATGCTAGGTTGCATATAGTAGAATTTATAAGCATTTTTTCAACTTAGACCTATTTAACAACTTTGCCAACAAAGGTCCGTCTAGTCAAGGCTATGGTTTTTCCAGTGGTCATGTATGGATGTGAAAGTTGGACTGTGAAGAAAGCTGAGCGACAAAGAACTGATGCTTTTGAACTGTGGTGTTGGAGAAGACTCCTGAGAGTCCCTTGGACTGCAAGGAGATCCATCCAGTCCATTCTAAAGGAGATCAGCCCTGGGTGTTCTTTGGAAGGAATGATGCTAAAGCTGAAGCTCCAGTACTTTGGCCACCTCATGTGAAGAGTTGACTCACTGGAAAAGACTCTGATGCTGGGAGGGATTGGGGGCAGGAGGTAAAGGGGATGACCGAGGATGAGACGACTGGATGACATCACTGACTCCATGGATGTGAGTTTGAGTGAACTCCGAGTTTGAGTGAACTCCGGGAGTTGGTGATGGACAAGGAGGCCTGGTATGTTACAATTTATGGGGTCGCAAAGAGTCGGACATGACTGAGCGACTGAACTGAACTGATATATTATTGTGACTCACCATTCTTGTTAAGTATAGGTTAGGAGCTTCAACATAGAGAAAAGACTGTGTTCTACTCACAAAAATTCATCATAATTTATAGCTTCACATTTTTTCTTCCTTTCATATTCAATGCAAGTGAATGACAATGACATTTTTGCGGGAATAATCTTCAGTCCAATATAATTTGCATTAAAAAAATCAAAACAAACATTAAATTTTACATAAACATTCTATTGAAGTATACAGGTATGCAGAAACTTACAAAGATCACAATGAACAGTTTGATGAATTTTCACAAACAAAACACACCTAGGTAACTGACCACTGACTCAAGAAACAGAACATCTGAAAAACAGGAAAAAATAAACTCTCATAACATTTTTCATTCATGAATAGCGACTCAGTCGTGTCCCATGGGATTTTCCAGGCAAGAGTACTGGAGTGGGTTGCCATTGGTTAACTATTAAAAAAACAAAAGCAGTATTTGTGTTTTCAATTTTTGATTGGTAGCTAAATGATTTCCAGTTTTCTTATTATGAATTTAAGAATATAAATATGTGGGTAATGTATTTTAGTGATCATATATTTGCATTTCTATTGGATATACATAGGTAAAATTGAATTTGTCTGGGTAAATTATAATTCTTATTTAGACTTGGTACAAACTACGAAGTGATTTTCCAAAATGAGCCCGACTCTTTATACTTTCACCAGAAATGTTTGAAAGATCTGTGACCACTTCCTCCAAACTCTTCTCTAGTTTTTGTCTGTTCTTTCTCTCATTCTTTTTTTTCTCTGTATTAATATTTTATTCTTTATTTCTGCCCACTCCAGTTTGTCACCCTTGCCCCCTCTTTCTCACTTCCTCTCTCTCTCCTTTCTTTTTTCTTATTTTGTCCTTTTTGCTTACTCTTTCCATTGGTATGCATAGTATCTGATTATGTTTTACATTTGCACCTATCAGAAGAATAATTATGTTGAGAACATTTTTACATGTTTTTGGTCCTTTGGATCCCTGCTTTTGTGATGTGCCTGTGAAACATTTTGTCACTTCTTTTCTTGGGCTGTAATTTTTATTATTTTTTATATATATTAAGAAATAATACTATTATCTTACATATTTTTATATTTTTCTTAAAATATTATTTTAAGAAAATAATATTTTATTATTTTTTATGCATTCTATACATAACATAAAACAACCCTGTTATCCCATGCTGTGGCTTGCCTCTTTTCTGTATCAATTGTGTTATTTGCTGACCAGTATTTATGCTTGATGTTGTCTAAACATCAGTTGTCTTTGATTCATGCTTTTTATGTTCTACTTAAGAAATTTTTGTGTATTTCAGTGTCATAAAGATATTCTCCCTGATTTTCTCCCAAAACTTTATTGTTTTTGTCTTTGCATTTAGACATATACTTCTAGAAGCATTTCGGTCTATGACGACAGGTGGGATAAATTTCATTTTTTTAATATGTGTATCTGTTTGAACTAGCACTGATTATTGAAAATAATTTTTTTCTAACTGTATTGGATTATCAAGGGTTGTCACACACACAATGTATTGTATGTATAGATTGCTGTTTCTGGATTCTCTATTTTGTAGTATTGTTTTGTCTTTTTTTGCTCTAATACTACATTATTTTAATTAATAAAGCTTTTTAATAGATCTTGATTTCAGTATGTAATTCCTTTAGCTTTATTCTTTTTCAAGATTACAATTCTTTGGAATACCTTATCTATTTATACACCCCTCCACACACACACATGCATAAACAAGCAAACCCAAACACTGGGATTTTTACTAAAATTGAGTTTACAAGTCTATTTGTCTAAAACTGAAATCTTTACCAAGTCATGCCTTCCTACTAGGCACATGTTATGTCTCTCTCCATTATTTTGTGTCTTAATTAGTGATATCTAAATCTCATTGTAGAGGTCTTTCAAGTCTGTTAGACATATTCCTAGGTTTTTGATGATTATTGATGCTATTAAAACTGAATTATATTTTCAAACATAATTTTCTAGTTGTCTAATGCTTGCATTGTGATATAATTTATCTTTGCATATAGGTAGTTTATATAGAACCTTGAGAGTTGTGAAAGTGAGACCTTCAAACATGCGGGTTGACCAGAGGCTGTGTATGTTTGCCACATGAATCGTGTGCACGTGTCAACCACTTGCACATCCCTGGCAGAAGGAGCCTGCGATGCCCAGAGATGATGCCAGAGAGACCATATGAAACAGAAAGCAGACTGAAAAATGACCTGAATTTGTATTAATACATGCTCCCTGCCTGCCCCCCTCATCTTTCAGCACATGATGGAAACCTTACTGGCTTGCAGTGCTTGAGCCCTATCTTTGGCTAAAATATAAGCTATGTAGACACAAGCTTGACCTTTAAAGAGTCAGGCTTAAAATCAAAACAAGGAAAAAGAAAAAGAAAGCTAAACCGAGGCATCAGCAGCTGCACATTGTTCAGGAAACAGACTTCACAAATTGACTCCAGCTGTAATACCTATACAAAATGCATGAGAATGGCCTTTGAAGGCTCTGAAAAGTAATCATACCTGATAGACTGAGGAAGGGGCTTTCCTGACGGCTCAGAGGGTAAAAATTCTTCCTGCAATGCAGAAGACCCAGGTTCGATCCCTGGGTTGGGAAGATCCCCTGGAAAGAGAATTCTTGCCTGAAGAATACTATGGATAGGAGAGCCTAGTGGACTACAGCCCATCGAATCACAAAGAGTCAGACACGACTGAGAGACCAACACACACACACACACACACACACACACACACAGACTGAATAAGAAGACCACAATGCAAAGCATCATTCACCTGATAATAAGATTGCTATTGTTTGCCTCCAATATTTCTGGCCAGTGAGGAAGTGAGCGCTGGGTAACAGAAAGGGCTCCAGGAGAAACCTTCCAGTTGTGGCTCAGAGAGTAAAAGAACACACATCATGCTCTGAGAGAGTGAGGCACCTCCTCTCCTTTTCTTATATTTTCCTTCCACTACTGAGTCTCAGGCCATTCCACAGCAGCATTGGCAGCAGCACAACAGAAACCCTGAGGAGCCCAAACTCTACAAGAGAAGCATCTTCAGCTCCCATTGCTGGATCTGTGTTCTAAGGATGGTGGGATCAGCCCCTATTGCTTTTTTTTTTATATAATTAATTCTTTTTGGAGTATGGTGGATTTGCAAAATTGTATTAGTTTCTTCTGTACAGCAAAGTGAATCAGTAGCCCCATTGCTTTTATTCTCTTTCTTTCTCTCTCTTTTTCCACTGCTTGACTTACACTTTTATCCTTTTAGTGATGCCCTTCATTAATATGATGTGGTCTAATTTTCCCACTTTTAGTAAAACACAAAACATAGATATCATATAATTCTACTGTACAAAGTTCAAAATGGGCAAACATTTAGAGAAGTATTTTGGGGTGATAAACCTATTTTAAAAAGCATGGAACTAACTACCATACAAATCAAGATAGAATTTAATGGAAAGGGACATTGTAGTGAGCTCAGCCAAAAGCAAAAGTGAGTGAGTGACTCCAGAGTCATGAAAGTGAAAGTAGCTCAGTCATGTCCGACTCTTTGTGACCTCATGGACTATACAGTCAATGGAATCTTCCAGGCCAGAATACTGGAATGGGTAGCTCCAGGGAATTCAGGGAATACTGGAAGATCCCTTCTCCAGGGGATCTTCCCAACCCAGGGATTGAACCCAGTGTGCAGTGGAAACTTGAGCTGAATGCATACTGCATAAGTAGAGAGAATAAAACTCCTTCCTCTACTTTGTACATATTTGTATTAAAGTTTTTTGTTCATATCAAGTAACTTGCTTTGGTTCTATGATACTCTTGGGTTTTAAAATGCCATCTTGCTTTAGTCTCTATGTGCGACTATTGGCTTCATAAATATCGGCCCATCATTTTACACACACACTCAGGTTATAAGGCATTCTCAGTGAGATATTTCATTTTGAATTATTGTGCTTTAACTTAGCATATATGCATTACATTACTCTTAGCAGGACATCCTTAGCCCTCTTCCTCAGTTTCATTTCTTGATGAGACACTGAGTATCCTTTGTGAGACTCTAAGTATCTTCATTGTCTGTCACTACCTCTTTTCGATTCTTTAGTGCTCCTTTTAGACATAAACTTTTTGAAAGACATCTGTAATAGCCATCACTTATCAAGCACTTGCTATACATTTTATATATATCATCTCATGTCATCCTTAAAATAGTGAGGTTAATATTTTACAAGTTTAAAGAATTGAGATTCAGAGAAGTTGAATAGCTTGGCCAACATCAGACAGATAATTTGACATACTTGAATTTTAGATCTCTCTCCTTCAGTCATTCATTCATCCGCTCAGTATATATTATTGGCCTGCTCTCATGCCTGTTGTTTGTAACACACTGGCAATGGGGGACAGTCAGAGTCCTTTCCCTCATGGAGTTGACAACGATATAAAAACTAATGTGTGAATAAACAAGCAACACTTAAATAAATCCATAATTACAAATACTTCCTATATGCTATAGTGAATGCAAATCTTCTGTAGTAGAGATTGCTAATTGACTTGTACAGAGACTGACACGTCTAGACTAACCCTTTGCATTATACAACATAACCCTTCATATTGGGAGTGGTACAGCATCTGTTGAGGTGGGACAAGCATATCTGAAAATTAGTTTCAGAGTGATTCCACCAGATTTCTACCTCACAGAATGAGGTATTAATTAGTACTCAGTAACATCAGTCAGAACTTCAGTCATCCACAGACATAACACGGGTCCTCAGTGTAATGAACAGGCTGGAAGGGGCTTCAGAAGCTGAGTTCTGAGAGGCTGTTCATGAAAAATTGATCTAATTGGTTTTTCATGTTTATCTTCTAAGACAGTTGTTTCCAGCTTTTGGCAATAAGAGGACCCCTTTTAATTTTATGTGTATTCACACATAATAAAAAAATGTATTTTTGATAATTTTGAATTGGAAAAATCCAAGTCTAAAAGCTTTCAAAATATCAGAAACAATAAAATTATTTTATATGTTATTAATTAGTAAAGCATCTTGATGTATTTAAAAACAATAGAATGTGTGTTTGGTCTCCAAGTACTCTTTTATTAACTTTACTAGGGGACTGAGGGATGTGTCCCCAAACTGTGGGTACAAAATGCCCTGGCTACAATACTTGTTAGTTGTGTGATCTGAGCATAATTACTTAACCTCTATATGCCTCAGTATCTAAACAATGATAATCTCAAGAACAAATATAATGAAATATATACCTCAAGAAAAATTTAAAGGCTTAATGGTATGTGTTCATGTGTGTGGGTGTGGGTGTGAGAGTGTGCACTATGCTTGCAGGAGACACCAGGGGCATGGGCTTGATCCCTGGGTCAGAAAATCTCCTGGAGGAGAAAATGGCAGCCCATTCCAGTATTCTTGCTTGGGGAATTCTATGGGCAAAGGAGCCTAGCAGGCTACAGTCCATGGGGCCACAAAGAGTTGGACACAACTGAGCGACTGAGCACATTTAGCCATTTAGCACATAGTTAATATCAGTATAGTTAATGTACCAAAAGTGAAAGTATTAGTCACTCAGTTGTGTCCGACTCTTTGCGACTCCATGGATTGTAGCCCACCAGTCTCCTCTGTCCATGGAATTCTCCAGACAAGAATACTCTAGTGGGTAGCCATTCCCTTCTCCAGGGGATCTTCCCAACCCAGGGACTGAGCCCAGGTCTCTTGCATTGCAGGCAAATTCTTTATCATCTGAGCCAGTAATGAAAAGTATTAATTTATTGGCATGTACACATTATGCCAGTGTACACAATGGAAACAGTGAGAGACTTTATTTTCAGGGGTTCGAAAATCACTGCAGATGGTGACTGCAGCCATGAAATTAAAAGATGCTTGCTCGGAGAAGGCAATGACACCCCACTCCAGTACTCTTGCCTGGAAAATCCCATGGATGGAGGAGCATGGTGGGCTCCAGTCCATGGGGTTGCTAAGAATCGGACACGACTGAGCGACTTCACTTTCACTTTTCACTTTCATGCATTGGAGAAGGAAATGGCAACCCACTCCAGTATTCTTGCCTGGAGAATCCCAGGGACGGGGGAGCCTGGTGGCCTGCTGTCTATGGGGTCGCACAGAGTCGGACACGACTGAAGCGACTTAGCAGCAGCAGCAGCAGCGCTTTGAAAGAAAAGTTATAACCAACCTATGCAACATATTAAAAAGCAGAGACATTACTTTGCCAACAAATGTTAATCTAGTCAAAACTATGGTTTTTCCAGTAGCTATGTATGGATGTGAGAGTTGGATTATAAAAAAAGCTGAGCACAGAAGAATTGATACTTTTGAACTGTGATGTTGGAGAAGACGCTTGAGAGTCCCTTGAAGGACTGATGCTGAAACTGAAAATCCAATACTTTGGCCACCTGATGCGAAGAACTGACTCATTGGAAAATGCTGGCAAAGATTGAAGGCAGGAGGAGAAGGGGATGACAAAGGATGAGATGGTTGAATGGCATCACTGACTCAATGGGCATGAGTTTGAGTAAGCTCTGGGAGTTGGTGATGGACAGGGAAGCCTGGCGTGCTGCAGTCTGTGGGGTCGGAAAGAGTCGGACATGACTGAGAGTCTGAACTGAACTGATGTACACATTTCATTTGAACATAATTTGTGTCTAACTCTTCACTTCCCCTGGTCTGTGCAGATGTGGCCCCAATACATGACACTATAATATTATGTCCCTGAGTGGTTATTGAGTACTATCTAGGAGTACCTGAAGGCCCTATGCGGGGCACAGTGGATCACTCCTTGCTGGCTATTCTGGGTATAGAGAGAAACTAAGTGCAAACAATGCAGAGCATGTGCTCACTGGGGCACACCCTGGCCCCCAATACCACAGTTCATGTTTTTCATTAGATCTGCATCCCCAGAAGCTGCTTTCTTGTTTACCATGCCCCATTTACTAATCAGGTTCCAGGATGGATGTCAGTTGGACACCATGGACCCAGGCTTCCTGACCCGCCTACCAGAGATCCTAAAAGAAAGAGGAAATGTTTGACGTCTCCTGAGACTGGAAAGAGGCCTGAAACTTTGTGATGATCAAGAGGCAAGTGGTTGGAAGACTGGATGAACGTGTGATGCTATGTGTGTGGTCTAAGCAGTGAAAATGTCCGTCTCTCTAGACCTTGCCTGGGGGCGGGGCCATCCAGGCATCACTGCCCCCAAAGCCCCTCATACATAAAGTAGGAACGCTAGGGCTAAAGTGAGGACACAGTTGGATCCTGACTCTTCGGCAGGATTCCTGAAGGTTTCACAGAAGAGGTCTTTAGGAAAAGAAGGGAGTTATTGATTTAGAGGAACCATTTTCTGTGACTTTTCATATACTTAGACATAGATGACTCTGTCTGTGACTTTCTCCTGTTTGCTGTTTTAAAACTTTTTTCATTAAACCTGAAATTGTCAAGTCAATCACCTTTGTGGTGACTAATAGTGTTGGGAAGACAAGAGATGAAAATAAGCCCATACCAATATACACATAAGAAACAAATGGACATGATCCCCCCCCTTTTTTTTTCTTTAATTTTATGATTTCGAGTGGAGTTTTGAGGAATGAAACTTCTTTCAAAGTCATCAGATCTCTCATAGCAAAATTCGAGGAATGATTATATACAGATAAATTTAACCTGAAAAAAATTTATAATCAATGCAAATACCTGGGTACTCTCCAGACAAATCTTATGCTCATCTTCATAGAAGCAGCAGCTATTCCTCCTGAGTCTATACCTCTAACTGCATATTTGTACTCTCCATTCCTGTTTCCATTTAGAAAAGAAAGTTAGTCATGCCTAGAATTTCCTTAAAGTATATAAACAAAATGATTTATATTTTCCTGTCTATAAGTATAAAGGAAAAAAAAAAAAACCCACTAAGTTTTCATACTATTTTGGAGAAAAAGGATGAAATTCCCAAAAGCAAAACAATAACAATGCCAAAAAAGTCAATTATAGATATAACAAAATAAGAAACAAGAATATAAGAAAGCAATAAAAGACAACATTTGTTTACAAGCTGTATAGTGACAAGGACCAGAGAAGGCAATGGCAGCCCACTGCAATACTCTTGCCTGGAAAATCCCATGGATGGAGGAGCCTGGTAGGCTGCAGTCCATGGGTTGCTAAGAGTCAGACATGACTGAGTGACTTCACTTTCACTTTTCACTTTCATGCATTGGAGAAGGAAATGGCAACCTACTCCAGTGTTCTTGCCTGGAGAATCCCAGGGACAGGGGAAACTGGTGGGCTGCCATCTCTGGGGTCGCACAAGGTCGGACACGATTGAAGCAACTTAGCAGCAGCAGCAGCAGCATCAGTGATGAGGACATTTGTACATTAAAAGGAAAGTATAAGGCTGAATTATTGTGGAAAGTTTCAAAAATATTACCCCAAATTACCTTGATATTCTAGATGGGCAGCACATGAAATTAATTGAATTGAAGTAAAATACAAGTTATAAAGATAGAGAAATGGGGAAATGTCATGTGGATTTATCTGGTAGTGGGCTGTGCATTGGACTTGTTTAAACACTGACTAAGGCTGGAATATAGGGAAGAAGCTTCAATTAAGTCAGTCAGTCGGTTCAGTTCGCTCAGTCGTATCTGACTCTTTCAACACAATGGACTGCAGCTCGCCAGGTTCCCTTGTCCATCACCAACACCAGGAGCCATTTCAAACTCGTTTCCATCACATCGGTGATGCCATGCAACCATCTCATCCTCTGATTTCCTTGAGGATGGACTGGCTTTATCTCCTTGCAGTCCAGGGGACTCTCAAGAGTCTTCTCCAACACCACAGATCAAAAACATCAATTCTTCGGCGCTCAGCTTTCTTTATAGTCCAACTCTCACACCCATACATGACTACTGGAAAAACCATACTCTGACTAGATGACCTTTGTTGGTAAAGTAATGTCTCTGCATTTTAATAAGCTGTCTAGATTGGTCATAACTTTTCTTCCAAGGAGCAAGCATCTTTTAATTTTCATGGCTGCAGTCACCACCTGCAGTGATTTTGGAGGCCCCCCAAATAAAATCTCTCACTGTTTCCATTGTTTCCCCATCTATTTGGCATGAAGTGATGGAACCCTCTGCCATGATCTTTGTTTTCCGAAGATTGAGCTTTAAGCCAACTTTTTTGCTCTCTTCTTTCACTTTCTTCAAGAGGCTCTTTAGTTCTACACTTTCTGCCATAAGGGTGGTGTCATCTGCATACCTGGGGTTATTGATATGTCTTCCAGCAATCTTGATTCTAGCTTATGTTTCATCCAGCCTGGCATTTTGCATTTCTACATATAAGTTAAATAAGCAGGGTGGAAATATACAGCCTTGACATACTCCTTTCCTGATTTGGAACCAGGCTGTTGTTCCATGTCCAGTTCTAACTGTTGCTTCTTGACCTGTATACAGAATTCTCCAGAGGCAGATCAAGTGGTCTGGTATTTCCATCTCTTTAAGAATTTTCCACAGTTTGTTGTGATCCACAGAGTCAAAGGCTTTGGCATAGTCAATAAAGCAGAAGTACATGTTTTTCTGGAACTCTCTTGATTTTTCAATGATCCAAAAAATGTTGGCAATTTGATCTCTGGTTCCTCTTCTTCTTTCAAATCGTTTGAACATCTTAACATTCCTGGCTCATATACTGTTGAAGCCTGGCTTGGAGAATTTTGAACATTACTTTGCTAGCGTGTGATATGAGTACAATTCTGTGGTAGTTTGAAAATTCTTTGGCATTGCCCTTCTTAGGAATTGGAATGAAAACTGACTTCTTCCAGTCCTGTGGCCACCACTGACTTTTCCAAATTTACTGGCATATTGAGTGCAGCACTTTCACAACATCATCTTTCAGGATTTGAAATAGCTCAACTAGAATTCCATCACCTCCACTAGCTTTGTTCATAGTGATGTTTCCTAAGGCCCACTTGACTTTGCATTCTAGGATGTCTGGCTCTAGGTGTGTGATCACACCATTGTTGTTATCTGGGTCATGAAGATTTTTTCTGTATAGTACTTCTATGTATTCTTGCCACCTCTTCTTAATATCTTCTGCTTCTTTTAGGTTGATACCATCTCTGTCCTTTATTGTGCCCATCTTTGCATGAAATATTCCCTTGGTATCTCTAATTTTCTTGGAGAGATCTTTAGTCTTTCCTATTCTATTGTTTTCCTCTATTTCTTTGCATTGATTGCTGGAAAAGGCTTTCTTATCTCTCCTCGCTATTCTTTGGAACTCTGTGAAGTACTTTGAATCATTTAAGGATTAGTTTTAACTCATCCTATAGTGTGTTTCATGTAAGAACAGTCAAGAAATACTGCATAAGAAAACCTGGTTTTTGCCACTTCTTGGTAAGTTTTTACATTGAGCAATTCATTTAACTTTCAATTTTCTAATAAATGATCTTTAACTTTCAAAACACCATGGGTATAAATGAAGAAACAGAACAACTGCCTGAGCTTTTCACAAAGTTCTAAAGCCAAATAAAATAATGTGTGTGAATTTATTTAACATACTATATAGAGTGAACTAATAAACTTGACACTAATACATGCATTGTAAGTTAAGCATTATCAGGTGAAACAAGCTGTCTGGATAAGCTTTTGAAAAGAGAAAATTGAAAATGCCATTGAATTTTATTTGGAAGCATTCTTTTATAAACTAGTATCCATCAAAATGTAAAATGATGTAGGTTTTATCTCACAAAAAAGAAGTATGTTTGAAATTCTCATTGTAATGTTCTTCAAATTATTGCAGAAAAATAACAACAAAAGGCAATAGGATGATTGGGATCTTGAGCATAAAGATTGCTTACATGTTAGAAGCAGTTAATAGTCACTAGTTGTGAAGAATCCATCTGCCAATGCAGGAAATGTAAGAGACATGGCTTCCCTGGTGTCTCAGAGGTTAAAGCATCTGCCTGGAATGCGGGAGACCTGGGTTCAATCCCTGGGTTGGGAAGATCCCCTGGAGAAGGAAATGGCAACCCACTCCAGTACTCTTGCCTGAAGAATCCCATAGAGGGAGGAGCCTAGTAGGCTACTAGTCCATGGGGTCGCAAAGAGTCGGACACGACTGGGCGACTTCACTTTCTTTCTATGGGTTTGATCCCTGGTTTGGGAAGATCCCCTGGAGAAGGAAAAGGCTCCCCACTCTAGTATTCTTGTCTGGGAAATCCCATGGACAGAGGAGCCTAGTGGGCTACAGTCCACAGGGTCACAAAGAGTTGGACACAACTGAGTGAGCATCTGTGCATACTAGTCACATGTCCTTAAGAAAACTTTTATCTAAGTATATGAAGAATTTGGCAGATAAAATCAAATTATTATGATTATAGCTCTCAAGAATTCCTTAAAACTATTTTCTCTAAGCGATTTGGAAAATTGAGTAAGAGGGTATGGAAGAAACGGTATTCTTGACCTGTTTGAGAAGCAGTGTAATATGTTATGTTGTAAGTAAAACTGAGTTGAAAATACAGATATCAATGACAATTTAGTTTCAGAAAGGGGAAGATTCCCTCACAGAGCTCTCTGTTGTACAAGCTAGATTAATAAATGTAACTCTGAGAATTTTAGAAGAAAATCAGTAAGTAGAAATATGTAAAGTAAAATGTATATAAACAGTAACATAATAAAAAGATGAGACACCTTCTAGTTCCTTTCCAATGAGTGGACTAAGGGGTTTTTTTGGATATTTTTTGATACCAAGATGAACGTGTAGCATAATGATCAGAAGAAAATTTGCTTTCGCTACAGAATGAACTATTTCTAGACAATGATACACAGAAAAGAAGCAGGGAAACAGATTTTGGCATCTTGATAAATCTCTCAGGTGTGAACTATCTACTTAGGAATTGGTTTGAAAACAAGTAATTCACAGAAAAATGAATTGCTCACTATAGAGCAACCTACCTGGAACAAAGAACCAGAAATCTTGAGAGATGTGGCTCTTGGAAGTTCTCTCACTCAAGAGGAGAAAGTACTTGGGATCTAAATGAATATTTTCAACACTTCCTGAAAAATGCAGTTACCTCCGTTAGCTTCATTTATCTTTAATTGCTTTGTCCCATTCTCGCTCTTTGTTAATGTTTCCATGCATTTTATTTCTACATATATTTTACACTACCAGGCATTTGAAATGATCTTTTATACTTTTTCAGTATGCATGTATATTTACAATTTCATTTTGCTTCACTCCTTTGCATTTTCATGCACATTTCTAGGCTTGGTATTCTAGTGCCTTGAGAACTTTTATCTGAGGTTTTTAGGGTTGATTTTTCTGTTTGTTTGCCTGAAAATATTTTCATCTCGTCTGCCTTTTGGAATTGCAATTGCATGCTTACTAGATCTTCTCATCATGTACGATTGTCTCTCATTATTTTCTTCACGTTTTCCTCTTTTGTTTTCTCTGTATGATTTTACCTGAGTATTTTACATTGATTTATATTTCTACTTACTGATTCTCTTCTAAAAGTATCTTATTTGCTGTTAAATTCATCAATTTGATTCATAATATTAGTTAATATATTTTTCAGTTCTTGAATTCTAAATTCATTTCTTAAAGATTTTCTTCTCCATTGAAATTACCCACTCTTTCTCTTGATTTTTTGCATATATTAATCATAGTGTTATGAATTTGTTAGATTAATATTTTTTAAGAAGAGTCACAGGGTACTGGATAGAGAACTTTGGTTCAACAAAAGGCCACAGAGAGTGATACAGGGAGTTTCTTACTTACATTCCTGGAGGAAGTAAGCCTCAAGACTTCACATAGGAAGGTCAAGGCAGGGTATAGACAGAGACAGAGATGGGACCCGGGACCTATGCTTTTATTAGAGTTATGGCGGTCGGTGTTTTGTGTTCCTAGGCTAAGACTGATTGGTCAATTCAGACAAAAAATTTTAACTGGATTTTGGTAAGCATGGTTAAGGTCTTACCTGAGTGATGCACAAGAGAAAGACACTGGAAGGCAAGGGAGGCTGTCAATAACAAAGGCTATTGGAAAAGATGTATCAGGAACCTACATCTATTCATGTCTCTGCAGAATGTTGTCTACAGCAAGCAGTCACATGAAGGGTGTGATGTCATCTAAGGTGTTCCGTGGGCTGCTCAGCCAAAAAAAAAAAAAGGATGCTTAAGCAGCAATACCATGAGATTGGTTAAACTCTTGGTGATATGCTTAAAACTCACATCTAGTTTCCAGAAACCTGAAATTCTCATATTTATAGGACAATCTGATGCTGTCTTAACCCTGTCTCTTGTGATGTTTAATAAATATGTTTTAATTGAAAACTTGATTTTGCTTTAGACGTGCAATTAGGGTATCGACAAACTACTGGTGTCAAAAAAAAAAAAAAAAAAAAAAAAACAAACCCTGAGTGAATTCAAAGCTGTTTTTCAGTCTTTGTAAGAAATGAGTTATTCTGGTTTCTGCCTTACTCCTACATTATAGCTCTTCAGGGCCTCTAAGTGAAAATCTAGGATGTTTATCATAGCCTCTTCTCTTTGACCATTTCTGAATTATATCTTATCACCTCCTCAGCATTGTAAAGCCCACAAAAGCTCTACTTTGCTTCAGTTTTTCACACTGTAGATCAACTTGGCAATTAGTAAATCCCTTGAGGTAAAATATGGTGAAATATCAGAATTTCCTGATTGCTTTTCCAGTGACTCAAGTATATGTGCCTCTCAAGTCCTCTCAATGTTGGTTCTTTTTTAATCAGCCAAACTGATTTTTATTTTTATTTTTTTTAGAAATTTTTACCTAATTAAGAATCTACTGTTTAGCACAATGAACCCTACTCAATTCTCTGTAATGACCTGTATTGGGGAAAGAATCTAAAAAATAGTGGAGATATATGTATGTATATGCATATGTGTGTGTGTGTGTGTGTGTAACTAATTTATTTACTGTACAATAGAAACTAACACAACATTGTAAATCAACTATATGCCAGTAAAAATTAAAAACAAAGTTTTAGAAGTTTTATGTTTATTCTTATCATGGATCTACTTCTCCTCTAAGTTATAACCTCATAGTTAGCCATGGAAGCTCTTGATCTTTTTTCAATATTTGCTCTTAATAACATTTCTTTGTCTGTCCTGGGAATAATTGCATAATATAATGGTTATATCTTTTACAAAATATACTTTTTAAATAAAATTCTGCTTTTTGTTCTGGTCTGCATTTATTTGAAGGAAATAATAAATTATTACCAAATACTAGTTCCATTTTGATGGATTTTTCTCAAACTACATCCATATAGTCCCTGAAGACAAAGTAAGTATCCATGGACCTTGCTTTTTAGATTGCAATGAAAACTGCTATCAAATATCCTCAAGAGGTGAGATGAGAAAACAGAACAAAAGCAAAACAAACTGTTCATCACATTTTTTATTTTTACTCTTGAATTGAAACTGCTTTCAGGAATAATATTTCAGAATATTTCTGACTGCTGAATTGAATACAATGATAATTACTACACATTTTAAAAATTGCATCCATTGCATCATTAAATATCAGGAAAGGACTTAAAAAATCATCAACTCTGACAATGTATGAGTAAGGGAATGGAAGTCCTTAGAAGTTAAATAATTTTGGAAAAAGTCACCATAGAAATGAATTTGTATCACTATTTGCACCAATGTGGAATTCTAATGTAAATTATTAGGCATGTCTATAGAATCATACATTGCTCATATTCTCACAATCTTAAAATATGTAAATATGTTCATATATATTTAAAACACCTTATATGCATTCATACTTGACTTCCCTGGTGGCTCAGATGGTAAAGCATCTGCCTACAATGCAGGAGACCCGGCTTCGATCTCTGGGTTGGGAAGATCCCCTGGAGAAGGAAATGGTGACCCACTCCAGTATTCTTGCCTGGAAAATCCCATGGACAGAGGAACCTGGTTGGCTACAGTCCATGGGGTCGCAAAGAGTTGGACACGACTGAGTGACTTCACTTTCACTTTATACTTGAAAATGATTAGAGAGTCATTGAGATGTACTAGAAAATAATGTGGGGCCCACTTTTAACACATGAATAAATGCATTGAAATCTTTTAAAACTGTAATAACATTTCCAAATAAGTCTGGCTTTTGAAAGAAAACTTACTCAATAGTTTAATATTTTGAACTTTTATCAACCTCTCTGTTATCTGTATCTTGCTGAGCTAAGGCTATGTATTATATATCTAAATAAATATATAAGAATATAAAGATCAAAAGCATTTGTATATTATTTGGGGAAGATGCTTTTAAAGAGGAACTCTAAAGAATGTCTCTAAGTGTATGAAAGTGGGACAGAAAGTTCTAATACTCTGTTTCATTTTTCAAAATTCAAAATATGTGATATTAAAATTATTTTTGAATATAATTGTGAACACACTATACCTGAGTAATTTTTGAGTCAATACTAAATTTAACCTTATAGCTAACATTTTAAATTTGTAACACTCTGCACTGTGATTAGTTAGATAAAAATAAGTATCAACTTTTATTGTTCTGTGTATTTCCAGTTTCCCATTAGAGCATACATATATTTTTTCATATTATGAGATATCTCTCACTTGTGACTTGACTTTTGACAAAGATATGCAGTTATTTGAACACAAAATATAGCCAAGTTTTTTGCTTCTTTTTCCTCCTATTTCATTTGCCTCCGGACTTTTTAGTGTGTAGAAGAATGACTTCTGTGCTTGGATTCAGTAATTTCTTCTCTTCTGGCTTCCTGAGTCAACTTCATGGAAGTAAACCTTCACTTCTACAGTTTTGATGTATTGACCTTGAAAAAGAGTCAGTTTATCACAAAATCTTTTAAAGGAAATCTTTAAAGTATTCTGCAAAATATGAACATAGCACACTTTTTGGAAGGGAAAAAATCTGAATAAAAGGAATACATATATATGGAATTTAGAAAGATGTTAATGATAATCCCATATGCAAGACAGCAAAAGAGACACAGATGTATAGAACAGACTCTTGGATTCTGTGGGAGAGGGAAAGTGTGGGATGATTTGGGAGAATGGCATTGAAACATGTATACTATCATGTAAGAAATGAATTGCCAGTCTAGGTTCAATACAGGATACAGGATGCTTGGGGCTGGTGCACTGGGATGACCCAGAGAGATGATATGGGGAGGGTGGTGGGAGGGGGATTCAGGATTGGGAACTCATGTACACCTGTGGCAGATTCATGACAATGTATGGCAAAACCAATACAGTATTGTAAAGTAAAATAAAGTAAAATCAAAAGAAAAAAAATGAACAAAGGCAACAAATGGTGTGGAAATGCAAAAAAAAAAAAAAAAAAAAAAGGAGGAAAACAACAGAATGGGAAAGACTAGAGATTTCTTCAAGAAATTTAGAAGTACCAAAACTCCAGTACTTTGGTCAACTCTTGCAAAGAGTTGACTCATTGGAAAAGACTCTGATGCTGGGAGGGATTGGGGGCAGGAGGAGAATGGGATGACGAAAGATGAGATGGCTGGATGGCATCACTGACTCGATGGACATGAGTCTGAGTAAACTCTGTGGGTTGGTGAAGGACAGGGAGGCCTGGCGTGCTGTGATTCCTGGGGTCGCAAAGAGTCGGACACGACTGAGTGACTGAACTGAACTGAAGGGAACATTTCATGCAATAAAGGACAAAAATGGTATCAACCTAACAGAAGCAGGAGATATTAAGAAGAAGTGGCAAGAATACACAGAAGAACTATACAGGAAAGATTTTCATAACACAGATAATTATGATGGTGTGATCACTTACCTAGAACCAGACATCCTGGAATGCAAAGTCAAGTGGGCCTTAGGAAGCATCGCTATGAACAAAGCTAGTGGAGGTGATGGAATTCCAGTTGAGCTACTTCAAATCCTGTAAGATGATGCTATGAAAGCACTATACTCAATATGCCAGCAAATGTGGAAAACTCAGCAGTGGCCACAGGACTGGAAAAGGTCAATTTTCATTCCAATCCCAAAGAAAAGCAATGCCAAAGAATTTTCAAACTACCACAGAATTGCACTTATCTCACAGGCTAGTAAAGTAATGCTCAAAATTCTCCAAGCCAGGCTTCAACAGTATGTGCACTATGTACTTCCAGATGTTCAAGCTGCATTTAGAAAAGGCAGAGGAATGAGAGATCAAATTGCCAACATCTATTGGATCATTGAAAAAGCAAGAGAGTTCCAGAAAATATCTACTTCTGTTTTGTTGACTATGCCAAAGCCTTTGACTGTGTGGATCACAACAAACTGTGGAAAATTCTTAAAGAGATGGAAATAGCAGAACATCTGACCCACCTCCTGAGAAATCTGTATGCAGGTCAGGAAGCAACAGTTAGAATCAAACATGGAACTACAGCCTGGTTCCAAATTGGGAAAGGAGTATGTCAAGGCTGTATATTGTCATCCAGTTTATTTAAGTTATATGCAGAGAACATCATGTGAATTACCAGGCTTTATGAAGCACAAGCTGGAATCAAGATTGCCAGGAATAATATCAATAACCTCAGATATGCAGATGACACCACTCTTATGGCAGAAAGTGAAGAGGAACTAAAAAGCCTCTTGGTGAAAGTGAAAGAGGAGAGTGAAAAATTTGGCTTAAAACTCAACACTCAGAAGATTAAGATTATGGCATCTGGTCCCATCACTTCATGGGAAACAGATGGGGAAACAGTAGAAACAGTGAGAGATTTTATTTTGGGGGGCTCCAAAAACACTGAAGATGGTGATTGCAGCCATGAAATTAAAAGACACTTATTCCTTGCAAGAAAAGTTATGACCAACCTAGACAGCATATTAAAAAACAGAGACATTTCTTTACCAACAAAGGTCCATCCAATCAAAGCTATGGTTTTTCTAGTAGTCATGTATGGATGTGAGAGTTGGACTGTAAAGAAAGCTGAGTGCCAAAGAATTGATGATTTTCAACTGTGATGCTGGAGAAGACTCTTGAGAGTCCCTTGGACTTTAAAGAGATCAAATCAGTCAATCCTAAAGGAAATCAGTCCTGAATATTCATTCGAAGGACTGATGTTGAAGCTGAAACTCCAATACTTTGGCCACCTGATGCAAAGAACTGACTCACTGGAAAAGCCCCTGGTGCTGGGACAGACTGAAGGTGGGAGGAGAAGGGGACGACAAAGGATGAGGTGGTTGGATGGCCTCACTGACTCAATGGACATAAGTTTGAGTAAAGTCCGGGAGTTGGTGATGAAGGGGAAGCCTGGCACGTTACAGTTCATGGGGTCGCAAAGAGTCAGACACGACTGAGCAACTGAACTGAACTGAACTGAACACCGTGTTAGAATGGACTAAATCTAGAACACTGACAACACCAAACACTAATGTGGTTGTGGAACAGCAGGATCTCTCATTCACTGCAAGTAGGAATGAAAAATAGTACAATTATATGGAAGACCATTCGGTAATTTCTTACAAAATCAGAAATGTTATGATACAATCAGCAATCATTCTTCTTGGTATTTAGAGAAAGGAACTGAAAACCTTGTTATTGTCATTCAGTTGCTAATTCGTGTCCAACTCTTTGTAACCCCATGAGCTTACAGCACACAGGGCTTCTCTGTCCTTCACTGTCTCCCAGAATTTGCTCAAACTCATGTCTATTGAGTCAGTGATGCCACCTAACCATCTCATCCTCAGTCGTCCCTGTCTCCTGCTCTCAGTCTTTCCCAGCCTCAGGGTCTTTTCCAGTGAGCTGGCTCTTTGCATCAGGTGGCCAAAGTATTGGAGCTTCAGCTTCAGCATCCAGTCCTTCCAATGAATATTCAGGGTAGATTTCCTTTAGGATTGACTGTTTAGATCTGCTTGCTCTCCGAGGGACTCTCAAGAGTCTTCTCCAGCACAACAAATCAAAAGCATCAATTCTTCCATTCTCAGCCTTCTACTCACATACATATAATGCACAATATTCGCTTTTCTCTTTCTGACTTAACCTCACTCTGTATGACAGACCCTAGGTTCATCCCTGTCTCTACAATTGAGCCAATATTGTTCCTTTTTATGGCTGAGTAATATTCTATTACACGTATGTACCACACCTTTATCCATTCATCCATCAGTGGATATTTAGGTTGCTTCCACGTCCTGTTGTAAACAGTGCTGCAGTGAACACTGGGATGCATGTGTCTTTTCGCATTACAGTTTTCTCAGAGTATATGTCCAGTAGTGGATTGCTACCTCATGTAAGTTTTATTTTTAGTGTTTGAGGAACCACAATATTGTTCTTCAGAGTTTGCTGTATTAATTAACATTCCATCCAACAGTACAAGAGGGTTCCCTTTTCTACACACCCTCTCCAACATTTATTGTTTACAGATTTTTTTGATGATAGACATTCTTATTGATGTGAGGTGATAGCCTTAAATATCAGATCAGACACTATAAAACTCTTAGAGGGAAACATAGGAAGAACACTCTTGGACATAAATTACAGCAAGATCTTTTTTGAGCCACCTCCTAGAGTAATGAAAATAAGCAAATGGGACGTAATTCAGCTTAAAAGTTTTTGCACAACAAAGGAAACCATAAACATAACAAAAAGACACTCTTACAATGGAAGAAAATATTTGCAAACAAGGCAACTGATGTGGGATTAATCTCCAAAATAAATAAACATCTTATGAAACTCAATGTATAAAAAACCAAGTAACCTAATAAAAGAATAGTTAGCTGATATAAATAGACATTTCTCCAAAGAAGACAGATAATCAAGAGGCACATGAAAAGATGCTCAACATCACTAATTATTAGAGAAATGAGGGTCAAAGTACGTGCCTTTTCTACAGTTCTCCAGACTCACAGAATTTATAACACAGAGTGTGGACCCTGAAGTAAACTGTGGAATTTGAGTGACTGTAATGTGGCAGTGTATGTTTATCAGTTGTGACAAGTGTTCTTCATGGTGAAGAATGTTGATAACGGAGGAGATTATGCATGTGTGGGGCAATAAATATATGGAAAATCTGTGGACTTTCCCCCAATTTTGCTGTGAATCTAAAACTACTCTTTCTAAAACATAAAACCCTTTTTTAAAAAGTTATTTCTACATTCTAACATGAATACAGGAGGCACAGATCGATACCTATCCATCAGAGTTCAAGAGCAGCTAATTTTAAAGCCATTATTAAAAATTAAATTATAGAAATTCATAATTAAACACATTGAAACAAAGATTTAAAAAAACCTGGAAATTTAACTATGATGATCTTGTAACTCTAGAAATGAGATTCTCCCATGGTTTACTATTTTTGGATTTCTAAAAGATTTAGTTGTTCATTTCTCTGGTGACTTTTCCACACTGGTTTTGAAAATGAATATTTGTATTTTAAAAAATAATTCCAGCTTTCTTGAGGTATAAGTAGTGTATAATATTATAAGATATTTAAAGTTAATTAAGTTGATGTGATACACATTATTTATTGTGAAAGAAATCCCCCCACTAGTTAATTTACACATGCAGAAAGGACTGTATTTCTTATTGTATATTGTCACTGTCTCTTCCTTTAGCTCACATTCATCTAATATTTTATGCCAAATATTTGACTGTGTAGATCACAGCAAACTATGGAAAATTCTTACAGAGATGGGAATACCAGACCACTTTATCTGCCTCCTGAGAAATCTATATACAGGTCAAGAAGCAACAGCTAGAATTGGACATGGAACAACAGAATGGTTTCAAATTGGGAATGGAATATGTCAAGGCTGTATATTGTCACCCTGCTTATTTAACTTATATGCAAAGTACATCATGAGAAATGCTGGCCTGGATGAAGCACAAGCTGGAATCAAGATTGCAGGGAGAAATATCAATAACCTCAGATATGTAGATGACACTACACTTGTGGCAGAAAGTGAAGAGGAACTAAAGAGCCTCTTGATGAAAGGAGAGTGAAAGAGCTGGCCTAAATTTCAACATTCAGAAAACTAACATCATAGCATACTGTCCCATCACTTCATTTCAAATAGATGGGGAAACAATGGAAACAGTGAGAGATTTTATTTTGGGGGGCTCTAAAATCACTGCAGATGGTGACTGCAGCCATGAAATTAAAAGATGCTTGCTCCTTGGAAGAAAAGCTACGACCAACATAGACAGCATATTAAAGAGCAGGGCCATTACTTTGCCAACAAAGGTCCATCTAGTCAAAGCTATAGTTTTTCCATTAGTCATGTATGGATGTGAGAGTTGGACAATAAAGAAAGCTAAGCACTGAAGAACTGATGCTTTTGAACTGTGGTGTTGGAGAAGACTCTTGAGAGTCCCTTGGACTGCAAGGAGATTCAACCAGTCCATCCTAAAGGAGATCAGTCCTGAATATTCATTGGAAAGGTTGATGCTGAAGCTGAAGCCCCAATACTTTCGCCACCTGATGTGAAAACTGCTAGTTGGAAAAGACCTTGATGCTGGGAATGATTGAAGGCAGGAGGAGAAGGGGATGACAGAGGATGAAATTGTTGGATGCCATCACCAATGCGATGGACATGAGTTTGAGCAAGCTCCATGGGTTGGTGATGGACAGGTAAGCCTGGAGTGCTGCAGCCCATGGGGTCGCAAAGAGCTGAACATGACAGAGCAACTGAACTGAACTGAAATATTTTTATAGTAACTTCCTCAAATTCCAAGAACAAAGAAACAGAAAACAAAGGAAAAAAGTCTTCTATTATTTGCAAACTGGTTCCGTTTGAAACAACTCTTAGTCAGCCTTGCACTAAGTCTTTAGAAAAGTGGGAGGATCTTAGGCTTAGGATCTCTTGAGTCCTTTCTGAACACACATCTTCTCTGATTATGCAGGTGGCTTTACAAGCTCCCTAGTATGTAAGGGGTGCTTTCCTGGTGGCTCAGACAAGAAAGAATCCCCCTGCAATGTGGGAGACCTGGGTTCAATCCCTGGTTTGGGAAGATCCCCTGGAAGAGGGCAAGGCAACCCACTCAAGTATTCTTTCTTGGAAAATCCCCATGGACAGTGGAGTCTGGTGGGCTACAATCCATGGGGTTGCATAGAGTCAGACATAACTGAGCAACTAAGCATACAATATACATGGGAGCTTTTGATTACCCTAATTTACCAAAATTCTCTCCCTATCTTTTCCTCTGAGGCTTTAGATAGTCTGTTTATGCCTCAATAGTAATCTTTTGGCCTGGGTGGCTACAGGTTGTTAGCTTTATAATATTTTTTGTGATGCCTGTCACTTTTTCATTCTGAATTGGGTTGTCATTAAATGAAACAGAGGTAAGTGCCTTGGGTCAGTCCTTCAAGTTGACCTCTGTTTAGAGCAGATATACATAATACTTTATGAATAAGTCCATCTCTGCCCCACCAGAACCAGGGACCAAGTTCTCACACTAAGAATATGGCTCCTGTCTTTAAGCTCCTACTGAGCCAAAGAAGGAGGAGGGCAAGGAAA
Source organism: Capra hircus (assembly GCF_001704415.2). Lineage (NCBI taxonomy): Eukaryota > Metazoa > Chordata > Mammalia > Artiodactyla > Bovidae > Capra > Capra hircus. The sequence continues at coordinate 49,623,041 of NC_030815.1, read as the reverse complement.
AGAAAAAAAAAATATCCACAAAGCTTTTCTATCATTTTGAAGTTGGCATTTTCTTAACTCACTATTTACTTGCTTTTTATAAACCTTTGACTGTTCTCCAAAGTTATGATAAAGTTAGATCTCCAACTGAGTTAATATAGTAAATGACAAATACTTCACATTGCATATTGAGGTGATGAGGCCACATGAGTCACCTTTGAAAATAAGTTTTCAGAACCAAGAATACATCCAACCATTAGTTGATTATCCAATCTATAAATTACCAAGAGAAGTTGGAAAGGCCCGTGGGAAGGCAGTAAATTCAAGAGAGGAATTTCAGAATTAATCAGCTTACACTCTGGTAGTCTCATTTTTTTCCTTGAAAGATGATCATGTGGGTTGTTTTCCTTTTGTGAGAAGGGCTTGTGCTTCGTGTATACCCTGGGACTTAAGGGGCAAATTAAACTGTTCTCTATCCAGTATATGATAAATAAGAATAAAGGATTGCCTGAAGCAGCAGAATATACAGCTAGGATTTGGGAAATAACTTGATTATTACATATGATGGATCAAATGTGCACATTTTCCATTTACTCAATGTGGACCATTTATGTGTACAAGCAAGAGAGAGAAAAACTAGAGAGTACTTGAGCTGAAAGGATTGCCGATTGAAATAATGAGGCCAAAACCAAGAAGCATTTTAAAAACTTCTTTTGGGCTAAACCAGTACATTACTTCTTAATTATTTGTAAAATTACTCTAAAATAGCACCTCTGTAGGCTGCCATAGCAAGACACATGTGGATGAGAACATGTGTCAACAAAGTTGACTTACGTGGATAATTGACATGAAACATTTTGCTTTACTCAAGCAACTGGCATCATCTCACCTGGAATGCTTATATCATAAAGTTTACTTATACAGCTGTACAACTCTAAACCTTGGCTATGTCCTGCTCTTTGCAAGCCCATAGACTGTTGCCCAGCACTAGGCTCCTCTGTCCATGACATTTTCCAGGCAAGAATACTGGAGTTTATTGACATTTCTTGCTCCAGGGGATCTTGCCAGCACAGGGATTGAATCTGCATCTCTTGCATCTCCTGCACTGGCAAGCAGACTTTTTCTTGCCATTGGCCACCTGGAAATCCCTTAAAGTGTTAGTTGCTAAGTCGTATCCCATAAGTTCTGTTTTAGCAATCATAGTAAGATTTACTGGAAAAATCAATACACAGTAAAAAGCGATATCTTTTATTTACTTTAAACAAAGATGTGGGGAAAAGCAACTAAAAAACTTTGATGATTTACCCTCAGTTGATATGAATCTTTTAGCTCCTTGTTTTCTTTTTAACTTTTTTCTTCCAAGAATATATTTCTTACATATGTCAAATATTGCCTTTATACTTCCCAAACCATTGAAAAAATAAGTCTGAAGCTGCATAAGCCAATGAGGGAAGTCTTCTCAAACCTCTATAACTGTTAAAATACAACTTGTTGAAATCATTTGTGAACTTAAGGAGAACAGAGAAAGCATATATTTTGCAAATTGTCTCTCATGACCACACACCACTATGAACAAATTTGTTATGTAATTAAACATTCTTGATTTATTAAAATGGAACCATTTTATAATTCCTGTAATTAGGAAATTATATTATTCTTTTTTTTTTAAAATTTTAAAATCTTTAATTCTTACATGCGTTCCCAAACAGGAAATTATATTATTCTTAAATGAATTAGTGTTAGAATTATTTAAACAGATCTCATGCCCAAACTACAAACATCCTAAAAATGATACTCAATTGATAGACTGTTCTCAAATCTTCACTTATTTAATGTTCACTTAGTTGTTGATCTCTTTCAGTTTATTTATATTTGCCTCTAAGGATAATTTAATTCTAGTTGAGCTATTTTCATTCTTCATTAAGATACTGTGAAACTTATCTATAACTCAGTTTTCAATTTTTGGTTAGAAATATGAAGAGATAACTTGGAAGTATATATATTAATTCTGGAAGTATTGTGTGAGAATGAAGATATTTCATTTGTGTCTCTCCATAAACAGTCATTATAGCCCTGTAATTATTCTGCTTCTGAAGTTAGTACTCATGAATTCAGCTAGTATTCATGTATCCCTTATTTCACCCAAATATTTTTGTGTCTACCGTGAGCCTGGCATGTTGCTACACAGTGGCTATATAAAGCAAGTCTGTCAAGTCTTCTTTATTCAAAGGAAAGATCATTATTTAGTATTTAATACTAATACTAGAAAGTTTGTAGAAGTTTCCAAGCAGAAAAATAACTTCGAGTAGTACAGGAAAGGATATGTTTTGCCCTCTTCTCCTTTTATTTAATTTGTTACAGTGATTTTCTACTATTCTTGAATAAGCCATATATAATTATGAAGTCAAATGTAAGTTTCTGTGATAGAAAGCTTTTGTTACCAAGTACTAAAAGCAATCTCAGCAAATCGGTAGTTCTTCCATTTAACTATTTCCAGGAAAAGATGGCTTACAAATGATTACTACAAATATATATATATATATATATATATTTAGGGCAGGTGTTAAAATTTCATAGAGGGAAACATATCACATGTGTTTCAAGAAGAGATAAAATCATTCAGTTCTCTAAGTATTAACAGTGAAATTGAAAACTAATTCATCATCAAATATTCAACTGTGTGATCTAAGTTTCTGGTAGATAACTGGTTTGAAAATGTTTAACACTGAACTTTATAGGCTGGTTTTCATGTACTTCAGTTGCATGACCATGCTGAGATGGGCAAGAATTGGTATCTTAAGTAAGATTTTGGCTCAGCTAATTGGTTCTTTCTTGGTACATGTACATTTAGGACAGTGATGATTATCTCTTCAGTCATATGCCTTATTCAAGTTCATTAATTTTCACTACTGGTCATTAATTAAGTCCCATACCTGGGATCCCAGGCAATAGTGAAACAAGCAAACAAAAAACTAATAAAATGTTACATTAAACACAGTTAAATAGGTTGCTCAAATAAGGGTATTTCAGATACCCAAATATGCTAATTTAGACTCTACAGCATAAAATAGTGGTATAAAATTCTAAGTTTCATAAGCCAATTTGTGTGAACCATGTTATAATATTAGTGTTCTGTAGATGAAACTTCAGAAAGAGTTCGAGGTGTTATAAATTATTCTTTTAGACAAAACCAGAATGACATTCCTGGACCCCATTGATTTGAAATTCATCAAATATGTTTACTCAATTACACATTAGTATCCTTATAACCTACTCAAAAGGATGTTGGAATCACTAAACGTTAATATTTTTCACTAAAATTGTGTCAGGCGCTGAACTAAGTACTGCACTAAACTAAACTCATTTTTTCTTCCCATGAACCTTGTAAAATATACGCCACTTTACAGATGAAACAACAAGCTCTTAGTTGGTCATAAGTATCTCATCTGTTCTAGAATCAGGATTCAATCCTAAACAACATGATTTCATCCTTTCTTAACCATGCAGAGCATGTGTTATGGGGGGAAAAAATGGACATCAAAAACATCACTCTATTTATAAAAACCCATGAGAGAAATTGACAAAGGTCTCATTGAGGGAAAGTTCAGTTTCAGTTCAGTTCAGTTGCTCAGTCATGTCCAACTCTTTGCAACCCCATGAATCTCAGCACGCCAGGCCTCCCTGTCCATCACGAACTCCTAGAGTTCACTCAGACTCACGTCCATCGAGTCGGTGATGCCATCCAGCCATCTCATCTTCTGTTGTATCCTTCTCCTCCTGCCCCCAATCCCTCTCAGCATCAGAGTCTTTTCCAATGAGTCAACTCTTCGCATGAGGTGGCCAAAGTACTGGAGTTTCAGCTTTAGCATCATTCCTTCCAACAACGTGTTTCCCTTAAACAATTCGTTTATTGGATGCTATGATTATCATAACTTCACTTTTCATTTGTGTTTGATTAAAACACAATCTTCACAATCAGATTTGGTATCCACATTTATAAACTATATGTGGTCACATAATATGCCTTTCTAGCTTATAATCTTGCCTTTGTTAATGTTCTCAGATACGTTTAATCCCAATTTTGTTAATATATGTTCTCTTCTTCATTTAAATCTATTTTGGTAACAACTTCAAACCTTAGATAAAAATAAGCTATAAACAAATTCATTCATACAGGTAACTGAAATTCATATTTGCATTCTTTGCTATATTGAAACTCAAAATAGAAAGTGTAAAATCAGTTTGCTAAAACACATCTTCATTAAAAAATTTCATTGGAAATATGAGCATTCAAGTCCATTTTTATTTGAAAATGTATGTAGATTCTCAAGAGATGGGATATGCTGTATGGATTTTTATTTACAGCTGCAAACTTATCACATTGGTCCCATACAAAGACAAATGCAAAATCCGGTTGTTCTCCAATATATCCTGGAATATTTTGTGTTAAAAAAATATGCTTCTTATACCTCTAATGATTTGTATGCCCAGTAATTGTAAACAATTGCTGCTAACCCCTATGATCTCAATGACAGAGACAAAAATGTCAGAGAACAAAGCAATCGTTTCAAATGAAAATGTCAAGATATCCATTAGAGAGGCATCAGAGGCACATGATAAATGTGAAAAGGTCAATGTTCTACCATGCTGTCATTGCATGTAATGCTGCTTTTCTTTAACTTTTGATGAGGTACATATTATTTACACAGCTTGAAACATGCTCCAAAAGCAGACGTTATAAAATGTGGCTCATAAGTCATGGTAGACTGGAGACTACACCATATTACAGAGTTTACCATTTACTTATAAGTAAGCCTCCCATATGCAAAGTCACAAACTAAATCACCATGGAGAAGAATTCGATATAAAGAATTAATGTTTTCCTTTGGGAGGACTAGGGCTTGTTTTGTTCTTGGTGTATAACCAGCTGAATTCCCTGGCCCTGCATTGACATGATTTCATCACCTACAGCAACGATAAGATTCCCTCACCTCACTTATCATGTTTGTGTCTATGAAATGTCAGAGAAATATTGAGCTCTGACACCCTAATTTCAACATTAGTGCTTCCGAATGAATATTATAATTTGTCTTATTGGTCCTATAGTCAGGGAATGCTTCTCACATTGTGAAAAATTTGGCTTTGAAGAATTAAGATGTTGAAAAGAGCTAACCTAGTATCCTCACCAACTGGTTTCAAGTGTAAGAAACTCATTCTCTTAAAACAGTAATAGCTGAAAGGAAGAAATAAATAACTTGAGGATTTTAATTGATGCATTGTTTTTACAGATATCAAATCTTAAGTACAAATTCCTTCTCTGTAATTAGTTCTACAAACATAAATCACCACTATGAGGGTATCAGCATGGAGCATTTTTTGGTGATAATGACAAACAAATTAAAAAAAAACAACACTAGACTTTTTCTTTCTTTTCTATAAGAATTAAAATAGAAAAAGTATATAGCTGCCAAGTGTTTCTCTGTTCCTTTCAACTGGGAATAAATGGAAAATAAAATTATATTTGAACTTAAATCCAATCAATTTCAGTACAAAATAAGTGAAAATGTGAGACATTTATTTAGTCTCAAATGGTATTTGTCATTAACTTGGTTATTATACTGCATGTGTGTTTTCATACTCAAGTTTAATTACATATAGATGTAAATATAAAGAGAGAGATGGGTAGATACTTCCAATAGTAATATTAACTATTAATAATAGCATTGTGCAAATTATACTTTTCTTATCTAATCTTTGATATTAAAACACAGAATATTTTTGTGTGCTGGGTATTCCCACATATGAAAATTTCTTCTTTCTTCTCAATGGCATGATTTACTTTTCTATCATTTTAAAACATTTAATATTAAATTCTGTAAAGTTAGGTTTTTTAGAGTCTGTCTCAGATATTTTACATGTAAAATGAAGCTATTTTGGGTATCTTTATCAAAAGATTGCAATGAAAGGTAATACATGAACAGCATTTAATACTGTGGTGTCTTAGTACATAATAGTCATTAATATTATTATTGTTGCTGTGTTTGCTGTTATGTGAGAGACACTAAAACTGAATGAATTATCAGATATTTGGAAACCAGACGATTTGCTTCCTGATAGCATTCTCCAGCACCAGTTTTCAAGCATCAGTTCATTTGCGCTCAGCCTTTATGATCCAGCTCTCACATCCATACATGACTACTGGAAAAAAAAATAGCTTTGGCTATCTGGACCTTTGTGGGCAAAGTGACGTCTCTGCTTTTTAATACCCTGTCTAGGTTTGTGACAGCTTTTCTTCCAAGGAATAAGATCTTTTAATTTCATGGCTGCAGTCATCATCGGCAGTGGTTTTGGACCCCACAAAAATAAAGTCTGTCACTGTTTCCATTGTTTCCCCATCTATTTGCCATGAAGTGATGGGACTGGATGCTGGGATTTTAGTTTTTTGAATATTGAATTTTAAATCAGCTTTTTCTCTCTCTTCTTTGACCTTCATCAAGAGGCTTTTTGGTTCCTCTTCACTTTCTGCCCTAAGTCTCTTGGATCTCCTGCATTTTCAGGTGGGCTCTTTACCACTAGCGCCACCTGTGAAACTCCAGTGTATTCTGCATATAAGTTAAACAAGCAGGGTGACAATACACGGCCTTGATGTACTCCTTTCCCAATTTTGAACCAGCCCATGGCTTCCCTGATGGCTCAGGGAATAAAGAATCTGCCTGCAATGCAGGAGATGCAGGAGCTGTAGATTCGATCCCTTGGTTGTGGAGAGCCCCTGGAGGAGGAAATGGCAAACTGCTCCAGTATTCTTGCCTGTAGAATCCCATGGACAGATGAGCCTGGTAGAAACACACACACATAAACTCAGAACTGGGATTGATGGATCATATGGCAGTTCTATTTGGTTTCCTCATGACTCAGATGGTAGAGAATCTGCCTGCAATGCAGGAGACCCAGGTTCTATCCCTAGGTCGGGAAGATCCCTTGGAGAAGTAAATGGTAACCCACTCCAGTATCTTTCCTGGAGAATCTCATGGGCAGAGGAGCCTGGCTATAGTCCATCTGGTTGCAAAGAGTGGGACATGACTGAGTGACTAACACTTTCACTTTCATTGTTCCATGTCGGGTTCTAATGGTTGCTTCTTGAGCTGTGTACAGGTTTCTTAGGAGGCTGATAAGGTGGTCTGGTATTCCTGTCACTTTAAGAATTTTTCCACAGTTGTTTGTGATACACACAGTCTGCCCCAAAAGGCTTTAGTATAGTCAGTGAGGCAGAAATAGATGTTATGAAAGTAAGCAAATCACTCCCTTGCCATTTGAGATAGGCTGTTGTCAGGGAATCCACCAGTTTCTTACTGTTTCTTCTGCTCCCATACACCTTTGGGGCCAAGATATCCTGAAAAAGAAAATTATAAACTAATATTTCCTTTTCCCCAAAAGGAAAAATACACTATTCTAGATTTCTCTGGAATTTATGATCCCTGAATTAAAATTTTAAGACCTCAAATAAACTGCCATTTTGCCTCCTTGTGGTACTTTTCAGTTGACAATGGAGACAGATGGATAAATAAGTTTGTATATATATATATATATATATATATATATATATGCATACCTGCATCGTATTGGTTATGTTTCTCTGGAGAACCCAGAATAATACAGTAATGCTACCCATTACATGGATTTTATATATATATATATATATATATATATATATATATATATGTATCCAGTGTATTTGTGACTGTATTTTATATTGCACTTAGCCAAGCATAATGGACATTTTCAAGATTTCGTTTTTCCTTCAGTGGTTTTTATCTTCATTTCTTTCTGTACTATTTTTCCTTCCTCCACAGGCCAAGGGCTACACTGACTTCTTCAGTCTGGTAAAATTATCTATATCCGCTTAGTGGAAAAATATGCACCAAAAATGATTCTCTAAATGAATAAGTATTTTTGGAGTAATAAATATCTAATGTTGATATCTCACACAATATTCAGAGATTATTTGAAAACAATGTGTGTATTTTGAAGTCTTTAAAGGCCTAGCCACAAAAGTGACCAGCTTTTACTTAAATCACATAAAATAGTCAATACTAGGGGGTCAATGTTCATTACATAAGAGTAAATTATAGGCATTTGAAAGATGTTGTGAATTGAATTCTTGTTGCCAATAATTTAGAGCTACAAGTTCCCTGAGATTATTTTTTTAAGATGTGGTATTCCAAGTGTAAGTTTGCTTTTCTACCTTTAAAACATGATCTTCAAGAAGAATATTATCTCATAAGGCACTGAAAATTCAGTCATTTGAAATAGTTAGTGATCTACTACCATCTGTAGCATTTGAAATGCTTTCCATTTTCCTTTTATTCTAAAGTAGCTCTTTGCCAAGAAGTGGCTGTTTTTATTCCTCAAAAACATTAAGGATGACTTGTTTATTCAGCAAAGGATTCCCTTCTCTGCAACTGAAGTGGATCTATCTTTTCAGGAGTTCTTAGAGATGATTAGATGGCAAATACAGAATAGATGTTTTGGTTCTTTTAGAAGTCCTCCTGGTTTACCAGTTGAGTCTAATACTGTCACAAGGAATGCACAGTTTGGAATTTCAGATGTGTAAATATAAATAAAAATTGTATTATTTTTTTCTTCTTAAAAATCTCTTTATTGGGGTTATAATTGACATACAGAAAGCTATAGATATTTAATACATACAACTTGAGAAGTTTGGAGACAAGTATAAAAAGCAAGAGAGTTCCAGAAAGACATCTATTTCTGCTTGATTGACTATGCCAAAGCCTTTGACTGTGTGGATCACAATAAACTGTGGAAATTTCTTCAAGAGATGGGAATACCAGACCACTTGGCCTGCCTCTTGAGAAATCTGTATGCAGGTCAGGAAGCAAAAGGTAGAACTGGACATGGAACAACAGACAGGTTCCAAATAGGAAAAGGAGTACGTCAAGGCTGTATATTGTCACCCTGCTTATTTAACTTATATGTAGAGTACATCATGAGAAACGCTGGGCTGGAAGAAGCACAAGCTGGAATCAAGATTGCCGGGAGAAATATCAATAACCTCAGATATGCAGATGAAACTACCCTTATGGCAGAAAGTGAAGAGGAACTAAAGAGCCTCTTGATGAAAGTGAAAGAGGAGAGTGAACAGGATGGCTTAAAGCTCAACATTCAGAAAACTAAGATCATGGAATCTGGTCCCATCACTTCATGGGAAGTAAATGAGGAAATAGTGGAAGCAGTGTCAGACTTTATTTTGAGGGGGCTCCAAAATCACTGCAGATGGTGATTGCAGCCATGAAATTAAAAGACATTTGCTCCTTGGAAGGAAAGTTATGACCAACCTAGACAGCATATTCAAAAGCAAAGACATTACTTTGCCAATAAAGGTTCATCTTGTCAAGGCAATGGTTTTTCCTGTGGTCATGTATAGATGTGAGAGTTGGACTGTGAAGAAGGCTGAGCACTGAAGAATTGATGCTTTTGAACTATGGTGTTGGAGAAGTCTCTTGAGAGTCCCTGGACTGCAAGGAGATCCAACCAGTCCATTCTAAAGAAGATCAGTCCTTGGTGTTTATTGGAAGGAATGATGCTGAAGCTGAAACTCCAATACTTTGGCCACCACATGGGAAGAGTTGACTCATTGGAAAAGACTCTGATGCTGGGAGGGATTGGGGCAGGAGAAGGGGGTGACAGAGGATGAGATGGCTGATGGCATCACCGACTCAATGGACATGAGTTAGAGTAAACTCCGGGAGTTGGTGATAGACAGGGAGGCCTGGCGTGCTGTGGTTCATGGGGTCACAAAGAGTCAGACACAACTGAGCCACTGAACTGAACTGAATATACCTATGAAATCATCACCACACCCAGGGTATAAATTTATTTATCACCTTCAAAAGTTTCCCCCGAGCCATGTTTAGATTATTTTTATATTGATATTTCTTCTGTGGTAAAAGACGTAAAATAAGACCTGCTCTCTCACTCAATTTTTTTTTTCTGTTTTATTTTTTTTTAATTTTTTTTAAATTTTAAAATCTTTAATTCTTACATGCATTCCCAAACATGAACCCCCCTCCCACCTCCCTCCCCATAACATCTCTCTGGGTCATCCCCATGCACCAGCTCCAAGCATGCTGTATCCTGCATCAGACATAGACTGGCGATTCAATTCTTACATGATAGTATACATGTTAGAATGTCATTCTCCCAAATCATCCCACCCTCTCCCTCTCCCTCTGAGTCCAAAAGTCCATTATACACATCTGTGTCTCTTTCCCTGTCTTGCATACAGGGTCGTCATTGCCATCTTCCTAAATTCCATATATATGTGTTAGTATACTGTATTGGTGTTTTTCTTTCTGGCTTACTTCACTCTGTATAATCGGCTCCAGTTTCATCCATCTCATCAGAACTGATTCAAATGAATTCTTTTTAACGGCTGAGTAATACTCCATTGTGTATATGTACCCCAGCTTTCTTATCCATTCATCTGCTGATGGACATCTAGGTTGTTTCCATGTCCTAGCTATTATAAACAGTGCTGCGATGAACATTGGGGTACATGTGTCTCTTTCAATTCTGGTTTCCTCGGTGTGTATGCCCAGCAGTGCGATTGCTGGGTCATAAGGTAGTTCTATTTGCAATTTTTTAAGGAATCTCCACACTGTTCTCCATAGTGGCTGTACTAGTTTGCATTCCCACCAACAGTGTAGGAGGGTTCCCTTTTCTCCACACCCTCTCCAGCATTTATTGCTTGCAGATTTTTGGATCACAGCCATTCTGACTGGTGTGAAGTGGTACCTCATTGTGGTTTTGATTTGCATTTCTCTAATAATGAGTGATATTGAGCATCTTTTCATGTGTTTGTTAGCCATCCGTATGTCTTCTTTGGAGAAATGTCTATTTAGTTCTTTGGCCCAGTTTTTGATTAGGTCGTTTATTTTTCTGGAATTGAGCTGCAGAAGTTGTTTGTATATTTTTGAGATTAGTTGTTTGTCAGTTGCTTCATTTGCTATTATTTTCTCCCATTCAGAAGGCTGTCTTTTCACCTTGCTTATAGTTTCCTTTGTTGTGCAGAAGCTTTTAAGTTTAATTAGATCCCATTTGTCTATTTTTGCTTTTATTTCCAGAATTCTGGGAGGTGGATCATAGAGGATCCTGCTGTGATTTATGTTTGAGAGTGTTTTGCCTATGTTCTCCTCTAGGAGTTTTATAGTTTCTGGTCTTACATTTAGATCTTTAATCCATTTTGAGCTTATTTTTGTGTGGGGTGTTAGAAAGTGATCTAGTTTCATTCTTTTACAAGTGGTTGACCAGCTTTCCCAGCACCACTTGTTAAAGAGATTGTCTTTACTCCATTGTATATTCTTGCCTCCTTTGTCAAAGATAAGGTGTTCATATGTGTGTGGATTTATCTCTGGGCTTTCTATTTTGTTCCATTGATCTATATGTCTGTTTTTGTGCCAGTACCATACTGTCTTGATGACTGTGGCTTTGTAGTAGAGCCTGAAGTCAGGCAAGTTGATTCCTCCAGTTCCATTCTTCTTTCTCAAGATTGCTTTGGCTATTCGAGGTTTTTTGTATTTCCATACAAATCTTGAAATTATTTGTTCTAGTTCTGTGAAAAATGTGGCTGGTAGCTTGATAGGGATTGCATTGAATTTGTAAATTGCTTTGGGTAGTATACTCATTTTCACTATATTGATTCTTCCGATCCATGAACATGGTATATTTCTCCATCTATTAGTGTCCTCTTTGATTTCTTTCATCAGTGTTTTATAGTTTTCTATATATAGGTCTTTAGTTTCTTTAGGTAGATATATTCCTAAGTATTTGATTCTTTTCGTTGCAATGGTGAATGGAATTTTTTCCTGAATTTCTTTTTCTACTTTCTCATTATTCGTGTATAGGAATGCAAGGGATTTCTGTGTGTTGATTTTATATCCTGCAACTTTACTATATTCATTGATTAGCTCTAGTAATTTTCTGGTGGAGTCTTTAGGGTTTTCCATGTAGAGGATCATGTCATCTGCAAACAGTGAGAGTTTTACTTCTTCTTTTCCAATTTGGATTCCTTTTATTTCAATTTTTAATCTATTATTTCTTTATAAAGCTCATCAAAGCAGTCCTAAGATGGCTGAGGAATAGGATGGGGAGACCACTTTCTCCCCCACAAATTCATCAAAAGAACATTTCAACGCTGAGTAAAATCCACAAAACAACTTCTGAACACTGGCAGAGAACATCAGGTACCCAGAAAAGCAGCCCATTGTCTTTGAAAGGAGGTAGGAAAAAATATAAAAGACAAAAAGAGAGACAAAAGAGTTAGGGATGGAGCTCTGTCTGGAAGAGAGTCTTAAAAAAGAGAGAATTTTCCAAACACCAGGAAACACTCTCACTGCTGAGTCTGTGGTGAGCCTTGGAACCACAGAGGGCAACATGACTGGGAGGATAAATAAATAAATAATTAAAACCCACAGATTATGTGCCCATCCATAACTCACCCAGCAGAGAAGCAGTGCAGATGCCTACACCCTCCACGAGCAAGCAGGGGCTGGGCAGGGAGGCACGGGCTGTATTGCTTAGAGTAGGGACAATCTGAGGGAACTAACTTGGGCTAGCAAACTAGGCTATGGGATAGCTACCACACAAAAAGCCTTAACCTAAGACACCACCAGGCCTACTCACAGAACAAAGGACTGAGCAGAGATAGCTGGCTACAGACCATCCCCCTCCGGTGACAGACAGCCAGAGCCGTAAGGGGGCAATTGCGGCCCCAGAGAGGCATTATCTACCAAACTGCAAGCAGGCTTCATTGCTAACTAAGACTTCTTGGGATTCTGGATGGTCAACATCCGCCTGAGAAGGTGCCCAGAAAACTGAGTGACAGGGACGGCAGAGGCGATAAGTCGCAGTGACCACGCTTGCCAAACATCTGGTCAACTGATCTGCTTGGACCTAGGAAGGGCACGAAATGCAGGCCCAACTGAGTCTGTGCCTCTGAGGACTACCTGAGTACCTGAACCTGAGCAGCTTAGACCTGGGAAGTGCATAAAACCCAGGGCCGGCCTCAGACAGTTCCTGGCAGAGCAACCTAGAGCCTAAGCAGTTTAGACAGTGAAAGCACACACTCCATGAGTGGGGGCAAACCCAGTGTGGCTGAGACACTGGGAACACACACCAGTGTTATTTGTTTGCAGCGTCCCCCACAACGCCCCACCCCACTCCCCACCCCCCCGCCACCAAGACGACTGAACAAGTGAGCCTTAGAAATTGTCCACCACTGCCCCCTTGCATCAGGGCAGAAATTAGACAATGAAGAGACCAGCAAACAGAAGAAGCTGGCAAGTGCAATAGATTAAAACCCTGCAGTTAGTACTGACTACATATGAAGGGGCCTATAGATCTTGAGAAATATAATTAGATCAATGAACTATCTGAAAATGAACTGATCCCACACTGCCCACAACACCAGAGAAAGTCCTAGATATATTTTGACTATTTCTACTATCATTATTTTTTTAATTTTTTAAAAAATTTAAGTCCTCTATTACTCCTTTAATTTTTATTTCTATAACCTACTATTACTTTGTAAAAAAAAAAAAAAGGAGAGAGAGAGACCCTATTTTTTAAAGCAAACTTCATATATATATATAATTTATAATTTTATGACTTTTTTCTTTAATATTGTATTTTTGAAAATCCAACCTCTACTCTAGATTTTTAATCTTTGCTTTTTCGTATTTGTTATCAATTTTGTACTTTTAAGAATGGAATCTTCAGCACCCATTTTTACTTGGGTGCGAGATTACTGGCTTGACTGTTCTCTCCCCCATTGGAATCTCCTTTTTCTCCACCCTGTCACCTCTATCTCCTCCCTCTCCCTTCTCTTCTCTACCCAACTCTGTGAATCTCTTTGTGTGTTCCCAATGGTGGAGAACACTTAGGGAACTGATTACTGGCTGGATCTGTCTCTCTCCTTTTGATTCCCCCCTGTATCCTCCTGGCCACCTCTGTCTCCTTCCTCCCTCTTTTCTTCTCCATGTAATTCTGTGAACCTCTCTGGGTATCGCTTACTGTGGAGAAACTTTTCATCTTTAACCTAGATGTTTTATAAATGGTGCTGTATAGATGGAGAAGTCTTGAGGCTACTGTAAAAATAAGACTGAAAACCAGAGACAGGAGGCTTAAGTCCAAATCCTGAGAGCACCAGAGAATTCCTAACTCCAAGGAACATTAATTGACAGGAGCTCATCAAACGCCTCCATACCTACACTGAAACCAAGCACCACCCAAGGGACAACAAGTTCCAGAGCAAGACATACCATGCAAATTCTCCAGTAACACAAGAACACAGCCCTGAGCTTCAATATACAGGCTGCCCAGAGTCACTCCAAACCCAGTAACATCTCATAACTAATTACTGGACACTTCATTGCACTCTGAAGAGAAGAAATCCAGCACCATCCACCAGAACACCGACACAAGCTTCCCTAACCAGGAAACCTTGACAAGCCACCAGTACAACCCCACCCACAGTGAGGAAACTCCACAATGAAGAGAACCCCACAAACTTTCAGAATACAGAAAAGCCACTCCAAATACAGCAATATAAACAAGATGAAGAGACAGAGGAATACCCAGCAGGTAAAGGAACAGGATAAATGCCCACCAAACCAAACAAAAGAGGAAGAGATAGGGAATCTGCCTGATGAAGAATTCTGAATAATGATAGTGAAAATGATCCAAAATCTTGAAATCAAAATGGAATCACAGATAAACAGCCTGCAGACAAGGATTGAGAAGATGTAGAAAGGTTTAACAAGGACCTGGAAGAAATAAAAAAGAGTCAATACATAATGAATAATGCAATAAATGAGATCAAAACACTCTGGAGGGAACAAATAGTAGAATAACAGAGGCAGAAGATAGGATTAGTGAAGTAGAAGATAGAAAGTTAGAAATAAATGAATCAGAGAGGAAAAAAGAAAAGCGAATTAAAAGAAATGAGGATAATCTCAGAGGCCTCTGGGATAATGTTAAATGCACCAACATTTGAATCATAGGAGTCCCAGAAGAAGACAAAAAGACAGATCGTGAGAAAATACTTGGGGAGATAATAGTTGAAAACTTCCCTAAAATAGGGAAAGAAATAATCACCCAAGTCCAAGAAACCCAGAGAATCCCAATCAGGATAAACCCAAGGTGAAACACCCCAAGACACATATTAATCAAATTAACAAAGATCAAACACAAAGAACAAATATTAAAAGCAGCAAGGGAAAAACAACAAATAACACACAAGGGGATTCCCATAAGGATAACAGCTGATCTTTTAACAGAAACTCTTCAGGCTAGTAAGGAATGGCAGGACATACTTAAAGTGATGAAAGGAAATAACTTACAGACCAGATTACTGTACCCAGCAAGGATCTCGTTCAAATATGAAGGAGAAATAAAAAGTTTTACAGACAAGCAAAAGCTGAGAGAATTCAGCACCACCAAACCAGCTCTCCAACAAATGCTAAAGGATCTTCTCTAGACTGGAAAAACAAAAACAATAACCCCAAAACAATAAAGTAAATGGCAACACGATCATACTTATCAATAATTACCTTAAACGTAAATGGGTTGAAAGCCCCAACCAAAAGACAAAGACTGGCTGAATGGATAAAAAAACAAGTCCCCTATATATGTTGTCTACAAGAGACCCACCTCAAAACAGGGGACTCATACAGACTAAAAGTGAAGGGCTGAAAAAAGATATTCCATGCAAATTGAGACCAAAAGAAAGCAGGAGTAGCAATTACTCATATCAGATAAAATAGACTTTAAAACAAAGGCTGTGAAAAGGAACGAAGAAGGACACTACATAATGACCAAAGGATCAATCCAAGAAAAAGATATAACAATTATAAATATATATGCACCCAACATAGGAGCACTGCAATATGTAAGACAAATACTAACAAGTATGAAAGAGGAAATTAACAATAACACAATAATAGTGGGAGACTTTAATACCCCACTCACACCTATGGATAGATCAACTAAACAAATTTAACAAGGAAACACAAACTTTAAATTATACAATAGACCAGTTAGACCTAATTGATATCTATAGAACATTTGACCCCAAAACAATGAATTTCACGTTTTACTCAAGCACACACAGAACTTTCTCCAGGATAGATCACATCCTGGGCCATAAATCTAAACTTGATAAATTCAAAAAAAATCAAAATCATTCCAAGCATCTTTTCTGACCACAATGCAATAACATTAGATCTCAATTACAGGAGAAAAACTATTAAAAATTCCAACATATGGAGGCTGAACAACACACTGCTGAATAACCAACAAATCACAGAAGAAATCAAAAAAGAAATCCAAATATGCATAGAAACGAATGAAAATGAAAACACAACAACCTAAAACCTGTGGAACACTGTAAAAGCAGTGCTAAGGGGAAAGTTCATAGCAATACAGGTGTATCTGAAGAAACAAGAAAAGAGCCAAATAAATAACCTAACTCTACACCTAGAGCAACTAGAAAAGGAAGAAATGAAGAACCCCACAAGTAGTAGAAGGAAAGAAATATTAAAAATTAGGGCAGAAATAAATGCAAAAGAAACAAACAAACAAACAAACAAACAAAACCATAGCAAAAATCAACTAAGGCAAAAGCTGGTTCTTTGAGAGGATAAATAAAATTGACAAACCATTAGCTAGATCATCAAGAAACAATGGGAGAAAAAATCAAATGAATAAAATTAGAAATGAAAATAGAGAGATCACAACAGACAACACAGAAATACAAAGGATCATAAGAGACTATCAGCAATTATATGCCAACAAAATGGACAACGTGTAAGAAATGGACAAATTCTTAGAAAAGTACAACTTTCCAAAACTGAACCAGGAAGAAACAGAAAATCTTAAACCCATCACAAGCACGGAAAATGAAACTGTAATTAGAAATCTTCCAGAAAACAAAAGCCCAGGTCCAGACGGCTTCACAGCTGAGTTCTACTAAAAATTCAGAGAAGAGTTAACACCTATCCTACTCAAACTCTTTCAGAAAATTGCAGAGGAAGTTAAACTTCCAAACTCATTCTATGAGCCCATCATCACCCTAATACCAAACCTGACAAAGATGTCACAAAAAAAGAAAACTACAGGCCAATATCACTGATGAACACAGAAGCAAAAATCCTCAACAGAATTCTAGCAATCAAAATCCAACAACACATTAAAAAGATCATACACCATGACCAAGTGGGCTTTATCCCAGGGATGCAAGGATTCTTCTATATCCACAATTATCTTTAATTGAAAAATAAAAGCCATAATGATTATCTCAATAGATGCAGAGAAAGCCTTTGACAAAATTCAACATCGATTTATGATAAAAAAAAAACTCTCCAGAAAGCAGGAATAGAAGGAACATACTTCAACATAATAAAAGCTACATATGACAAACCCACAGCAAACATTATCCTCAACCATGAAAAATTGAGAGCATTTCTCCTAAAGTTAGGAACAAGACAAGGGCGCCCACATTCACCACTACTATTCAACATAGTTTTGGAAATTTTGGCTGCAGCAATCGGAGCAGAAAAAGAAATAAAAGGAATCCAAATTGGAAAAGAAGAAGTAAAACTCTCCACTGTTTGCAGATGACATGATCCTCTACATAAAAACCCCTAAAGACTCCACCAGAAAATTACTAGAGCTAATCAGTGAATATAGTAAAGTTGCAGGATATAAAATCAACACTCAGAAATCTCTTGCATTCTTATACACTAATAATGAGAAAATAAAAAGAGAAATTAAGGAAACAATTCCATTCACTATTGCATGCAACAAAATGAATAAAATAGGAATATATCTATCTAAAGAAACTAAAGACCTATATATAGAAACTATAAAACACTGGTGAAAGAAATCAAAGAGGACTCTAATAGATGGAGAAATATACTGTGTTCATGGATTGAAAGAATCAAGATAGTGAATATGAGTGTACTGCTCAAAGCAATCTATAGATCCAATGCAATCCCTATCAAGCTATCTACGGTATTTTTCACAGAGCTAGAACAAATAATTTCACAATTTGTATGGAAATACAAAAAACCTCAAATAGCCAAAGCACTCTTGAGAAAGAAGAATGGAACTGGAGGAATCAACCTGCCTGACTTCAGGCTCTACTACAAAGCCACAGTCATCAAGACAGTATGGTACTAGCACAAAGACAGAAATATAGACCAATGGAACAAAATATAAAGCCCAGAGATAAATCCATGCACCTATGGACCTTATCTTTGACAAAGGAGGCAAGAATATACAATGGAGTAAAGACAATCTCTTTAACAAGTGGTGCTGGGAAAACTGGTCAACCACATGTAAAAGAATGAAACTAGAACACTTTCTAACACCATACACAAAAATAAACTCAAAATGGATTAAAGATCTAAACGTAAGACCAGAAACTATAAAAACTCCTAGAGGAGAACATAGGCAAAACACTGTCTGACATAAATCACAACAGGATCCTCTATGACCTACCTCACAGAATATTGGAAATAAAAGCAAAATAAACAAGTCGGACCTAATTAAAATTAAAAGCTTCTGCATAACAAAGGAAACTATAAGCAAGGTGAAAAGACAGCCTTCTGAATGGGAGAAAATAATGGCAAAGGAAACAACTGACAAACAACTAATCTCAAAATATACAAGCAACTCCTGCAGCTCAATTCCAGAAAAATAAATGACCCGATCAAAAAATGGGCCAAAGAACTAAATAGACATTTCTCCAAAGAAGACATACAGATGGCTAACAAACACATGAAAATATGCTCAACATCACTCATTATCAGAGAAATGCAAATCAAAACCACAATGAGGTACCATTTCACACTAGTCAGAATGGCTGCTATCCAAAAGTCTATAATCAATAAATGCTGGAGAGGGCGTGGAGAAAAGGGAACCCTAAGAGGGTTAAGACACTGTTGGTGGGAATGCAAACTAGTACAGCCACTATGGAGAACAGTGTGCAGATTCCTTCAAAAATTGGGAATAGAACTGCATATGACCCATCAATCCCACTGCTGGGCATACACACTGAGGAAACCAGAATTGAAAGAGACATGTGTACCCCAATGTTCATCACAGCACTGTTTATTAATAGCCAAGACATGGAAGCAACCTAGGTGTCCATCAGCAGAAGAATGGATAAGAAAGCTGTGGTACATATACACAATAGAGTATTACTCAGCCATTAAAAAGAATGCATTTGGATCAATTCTAATGAGGTGGATGAAACTGGAGCCTATTATACAGAGTGAAGTAAGCCAGAAAGAAAAACACCAATACAGTATACTAACACATATATATGGAATTTAGAAAGATGATAATGATAACCCTGTATGCAAGACAGCAAAAGAGACACAGATGTATAGTACAGTCTTTTGGACTCTGTGGGAGAGGCCAAGGGTGGGATGAATGGGAGAATGGCATTGAAACATGTATAATATCATATGTGAAATGAATTGCCAGACCAGACTTGATGCATGATACAGGGTGCTCGGTGCTGGTGCACTGGGATGACCCAGGGGGATGGTATGGGGAGGGAGGTGGGAGGGGGTCTTCACGATGGGAACACGTGTACACTCGGATGGATTTATGTTGATGTATAGCAAAACCAATGCATTATTGTAAAGTAATTATCCTCCAATTAAAATAAATAAATTTATGTTAAAAATATATATAAAGCTCATCAAAATCAAATGGATGAATATTACTGGTTGTCAATGAGTACTTGATTTAAATTTCAGATAGTAGTGAATTAATTCTTAATGGTTCTATTGTTGACATGTAATAATGACATCATGTAAGCTTGCCATCCCTTGAGTTCAGTTAGTCTCCATTCTCCCCTCCAAATTATTAGCTGATGGAGCACTGACACAGATGCCACATGCAAATCAAAGTAAAGTATCAGTTTTATTTTGGCTGTGTGGTATAAGCCAGATTTGAGAATGGTTGAGATTTTCTTCCTATTCCTAAATCTTTAACTCATCTATTGCCATCTTTCCCAACCTGGGCCTTGGGGCTTGCCTGAGGCAGAGGGAGATCTGCAGAACAGACTCTGAGTGCACACTTGCCCATTGAGCCTAGAATACAGAGCCTGAGAGGTGCTGACCTCTGCCTCAGCTGTGCTGAGGTTAGAAGCAGAACTACAGATTATACTCTGCTTGAGGGCCATTTGTGACTCTATTTCTGAGACTGTCATACTGAGTGAAGGAGGTCAGACAAGACAAATATCATATGATATTACTTATGTGTAGAAGCTAAAAAATAGTACAAATGAACTTATTTACAAAATTGTTCTTTATCATGGCACATTGATGGTAGCACCAAAGAGATTCCACACTGTCCAGAATAATTGTGTATACAAAGATTTTTATCTTAGGATTTAATAATTTAGGTATTAGAAACTACTATAGAAATATATTTTTTCCTTTAAAAATCTCTACTTTAAAAAGTTCAAGGCTTTTTACATTTCTGCTTAATTTAAATCTATGATAACAAAGAAAGTATGTGTTGATGTTTCCTTTCTTCAAATGCATCAAACTACAGTTATTGCCTTAATCCCTGGTAAATTTCAAACTCATACTTTATAAAAATTAAATGGCAAAATTCCATAGATAACTTGGCATTTGGGCTGCTTTTTTTGTATTTGGCTCCATGATTTGCATGTGTTTAATGAAATTAAAAGACACTCCTTGGAAGGAAAGTTATGATCAACCTAGATGGCATATTGAAAGGAGAGACATTACTTTGTCTACAAAGGTCTGTCTAGTCAGGGCTATGGTTTTTCACTGGTCATGTATGGATGTGAGAGTTGGACTGTGAAGAAAGCTGAGTGCCGAAGAATTGATGCTTTTAAAGTGTAGTGTTGGAGAAGAATATGAGAGTCCTTTGGACTGCAAGGAGATGCAACTAGTCCATCCTAAAAGAGACCAGTCCTCCAGTTCATTGAGGGACTGACGCTGAAGCTGAAACTCCAATACTTTGGCCACCTCATGAAAAGAGTTGACTCATTGGAAAAGACTCTGATGCTGGGAGGGATTGGGGGAAGGAGGAGAAGGGAACGACAGAGGATGAGATGGCTGGATGACATCACCAACTTGGTGGACATGACTTTGGGTAAACTCTGGGAGTTGGTGATGGACAGGGAGGCCTGGTGTGCTGCAATTCATGGAGTCACAAAGAGACAGGACGAGCAACAGAACTGAACTGAACTGAACTGAATGAGATTAATAAATTGTTTAATTTATTTTCATTACATAACACAACCAAATCTGTGTCATAGATGATTTCCTAAAATCAGAAGCAAGTAGAGTAGAATAACTGGAATAGATTTCTCACTCTAATTTGCCTTTTTAAACTACATCGTTTGAAAAACAAAGTTTGTACTCTTGATAACCTCATTTTATAATTTTTTTTCTTTATATTTTCCCCTTTTGTGCCATGCTTAGACAAAATAGTTTACTTAACTCAGTATCAAAAACATTTCTTCCAAGCCTCCCTGTAAGTTTAATAATTTTATCCCTTATACCTAGGTCTATAGTCCATTTTGGAAAACTCAGCAGTGGCCACAGGACTGGAAAAGGTCAGTTTTCATTCCAATCCCTAAGAAAGGCAAAGCCAAAGAATGCTCAAACTACTGCACAATTGCACTCATATCACACTCTAGTAAACTAATGCTCAAAATTCTCCAAGCCAGGCTTCAGCAATACGTGAACTGTGAACTTCCAGAGGTGCAAGCTGGGTTTAGAAAAGGCAGAGGAACCAGAGATCAAATTGCCAACATCCACTCGATCATTGAAAAAGCAAGAGAGTTCCAGAAAAATGTCTATTTCTGCTTTATTGACTATGCCAAAGCCTTTGACTGTTTGGTCACAACAAACTGTGGAAAATTCTGAAAGAGATGGGAATACCAGACCACCTAACCTGCCTCTTGAGAAATCTGTATGCAGGTCAGGAAGCAACAGTTAGAACTGGACATAGAACAGACTGGTTCCAAATAGGAAAAGGAGTATGTCAAGGCTGTGTATTGTTACCTTGCTTATTTGATTTATATGCAGGGTACATCATGAGAAACGCTGGGGCTGGGCTGGATGAAGCACAAGCTGGAATCAAGATTGCCAGGAGAAATATCAATCACCTCAGATATGCAGATGACACCACTCTTATGACAGAAAGTGAAGAAGAACTAAAGAACCTCTTGATGAAAGTGAAAGAGGAGAGTGAAAAAGTTGGCTTAAAGCTCAACATTCAGAAAACAAAGATCATGGCATCTGGTCCCATCACTTCATGGCGAATAGATGGGTAAACAATGGAAACCGTAGCAGACTTTATTTTGAGGGGGTCCAAATCACTGCAGATTGTGACTGCAGCCATGAAATAAAAAGACACTTGTTCCTTGGAAGAAAAGTTATGACCACCATAGACAGCGTTTTAAAAAGCAAAGACATTACTTTTGCCAACAAAGGTCCATCTAGTCAAGGCTATGGTTTTTCCAGTAGTCATGTATAGATGTGAGTGTTGGACTAGATGGACCTTTGTTGCAAAGTAATGTCTTTGCTTTTTAAAACGCTGTCTATGGTGGTCATAACTTTTCTCCAAGGAACAAGTGTCTTTTTATTTCATGGCTGCAGTCACAATCTGCAGTGATTTGGGACCCCCTCAAAATAAAGTCTGCTACGGTTTCCATTGTTTTACCCATCTATTCGCCATGAAGTGATGGGACCAGATGCCATGATCTTTGTTTTCTGAATGTTGAGCTTTAAGCCAACTTTTTCACTCTCCTCTTTCACTTTCATCAAGAGGTTCTTTAGTTCTTCTTCACTTTCTGTCATAAGAGTGGTGTCATCTGCATATCTGAGGTGATTGATATTTCTCCTGGCAATCTTGATTCCAGCTTGTGCTTCATCCAGCCCAGCCCCAGCGTTTCTCATGATGTACCTGCATATAAATCAAATAAGCAAGGTAACAATACACAGCCTTGACATACTCCTTTTCCTATTTGGAACCAGTCTGTTCTATGTCCAGTTCTAACTGTTGCTTCCTGACCTGCATACAGATTTCTCAAGAGGCAGGTTAGGTGGTCTGGTATTCCCATCTCTTTCAGAATTTTCCACAGTTTGTTGTGACCAAAACAGTCAAAGGCTTTTGGCATAGTCAATAAAGCAGAAATAGACATTTTTCTGGAACTCTCTTGCTTTTTCAATGATCGAGTGATGTTGGCAATTTGATCTCTGGTTCCTCTGCCTTTTCTAAACCAGCTTGCACCTCTGGAAGTTCACAGTTCACGTATTGCTGAAGCCTGGCTTGGAGAATTTTGAGCATTAGTTTACTAGAGTGTGATATGAGTGCAATTGTGCAGTAGTTTGAGCATTCTTTGGCTTTGCCTTTCTTAGGGATTGGAATGAAAACTGACCTTTTCCAGTCCTGTGGCCACTGCTGAGTTTTCCAAAATGGACTATAGACCTAGGTATAAGGGATAAAATTATTAAACTTACAGGGGAGGCTTGGAAGAAATGTTTTTGATACTGAGTTAAGTAAACTATTTTGTCTAAGCATGGCACAAAAGGGAAAATATATAAAGAAAAAAAATTATAAAATGAGGTTATCAAGAGTACAAACTTTGTTTTTTCAAACGATGTAGTTTAAAAAGGCAAATTAGAGTGAGAAATCTATTCCAGTTATTCTACTCTACTTGCTTCTGATTTTAGGAAATCATCTATGACACAGATTTGGTTGTGTTATGTAATGAAAATAAATTAAACAATTTATTAATCTCATTCAGTTCAGTTCAGTTCAGTTCTGTTGCTCGTCCTGTCTCTTTGTGACTCCATGAATTGCAGCACACCAGGCCTCCCTGTCCATCACCAACTCCCAGAGTTTACCCAAAGTCATGTCCACCAAGTTGGTGATGTCATCCAGCCATCTCATCCTCTGTCGTTCCCTTCTCCTCCTTCCCCAATCCCTCCCAGCATCAGAGTCTTTTCCAATGAGTCAACTCTTTTCATGAGGTGGCCAAAGTATTGGAGTTTCAGCTTCAGCGTCAGTCCCTCCAATGAACTGGAGGACTGGTCTCTTTTAGGATGGACTAGTTGCATCTCCTTGCAGTCCAAAGGACTCTCATATTCTTCTCCAACACTACACTTTAAAAGCATCAATTCTTCGGCACTCAGCTTTCTTCACAGTCCAACTCTCACATCCATACATGACCAGTGGAAAAACCATAGCCCTGACTAGACAGACCTTTGTAGACAAAGTAATGTCTCTCCTTTCAATATGCCATCTAGGTTGATCATAACTTTCCTTCCAAGGAGTGTCTTTTAATTTCATTAAACACATGCAAATCATGGAGCCAAATACAAAAAAGCAGCCCAAATGCCAAGTTATCTATGGAATTTTGCCATTTAATTTTTATAAAGTATGAGTTTGAAAATTTACCAGGGATTAAGGCAATAACTGTAGTTTGATGCATTTGAAGAAAGGAAACATCAACACATACTTTCTTTGTTATCATAGATTTAATTAAGCAGAAATGTAAAAAGCCTTGAACTTTTTAAAGTAGAGATTTTTAAAGGAAAAATATATTTTCTATAGTAGTTTCTAATACCTAAATTATTAAATCCTAAGATAAAAATCTTTGTATACACAATTATTCTGGACAGTGTGGAATCTCTTTGGTGCTACCATCAATGTGCCATGATAAAGAACAATTTTGTAAATAAGTTCATTTGTACTATTTTTTAGCTTCTACACATAAGTAATATCATATGATATTTGTCTTGTCTGACCTCCTTCACTCAGTATGACAGTCTCAGAAATAGAGTCACAAATGGCCCTCAAGCAGAGTATAATCTGTAGTTCTGCTTCTAACCTCAGCACAGCTGAGGCAGAGGTCAGCACCTCTCAGGCTCTGTATTCTAGGCTCAATGGGCAAGTGTGCACTCAGAGTCTGTTCTGCAGATCTCCCTCTGCCTCAGGCAAGCCCCAAGGCCCAGGTTGGGAAAGATGGCAATAGATGAGTTAAAGATTTAGGAATAGGAAGAAAATCTCAACCATTCTCAAATCTGGCTTATACCACACAGCCAAAATAAAACTGATACTTTACTTTGATTTGCATGTGGCATCTGTGTCAGTGCTCCATCAGCTAATAATTTGGAGGGAGAATGGAGACTAACTGAACTCAAGGGATGGCAAGCTTACATGATGTCATTATTACATGTCAACAATAAACCATTAAGAATTAATTCACTACTATCTGAAATTTAAATCAAGTACTCATTGACAACCAGTAATATTCATCCATTTGATTTGATGAGCTTTATATATATTTTTAACATAAATTTATTTATTTTAATTGGAGGATAATTACTTTACAATAATGCATTGGTTTTGCTATACATCAACATAAATCCATCCGAGTGTACACGTGTTCCCCATCGTGAAGACCCCCTCCCACCTCCCTCCCCATACCATCCCCCTGGGTCATCCCAGTGCACCAGCACCGAGCACCCTGTATCATGCATCAAGTCTGGTCTGGCAATTCATTTCACATATGATATTATACATGTTTCAATGCCATTCTCCATTCATCCACCCTTGGCCTCTCCACAGAGTCCAAAAGACTGTACTATACATCTGTGTCTCTTTTGCTGTCTTGCATACAGGGTTATCATTATCATCTTTCTAAATTCCATATATGTGTTAGTATACTGTATTGGTGTTTTTCTTTCTGGCTTACTTCACTCTGTATAATAGGCTCCAGTTTCATCCACCTCATTAGAATTGATCCAAATGCATTCTTTTTAATGGCTGAGTAATACTCTATTGTGTATATGTACCACAGCTTTCTTATCCATTCTTCTGCTGATGGACACCTAGGTTGCTTCCATGTCTTGGCTATTATAAACAGTGCTGTGATGAACATTGGGGTACACATGTCTCTTTCAATTCTGGTTTCCTCAGTGTGTATGCCCAGCAGTGGGATTGATGGGTCATATGGCAGTTCTATTCCCAATTTTTGAAGGAATCTGCACACTGTTCTCCATAGTGGCTGTACTAGTTTGCATTCCCACCAACAGTGTCTTACACCCTCTTAGGGTTCCCTTTTCTCCACGCCCTCTCCAGCATTTATTGATTATAGACTTTTGGATAGCAGCCATTCTGACTAGTGTGAAATGGTACCTCATTGTGGTTTGATTTGCATTTCTCTGATAATGAGTGATGTTGAGCATATTTTCATGTGTTTGTTAGCCATCTGTATGTCTTCTTTGGAGAAATGTCTATTTAGTTCTTTGGCCCATTTTTTGATCGGTCATTTATTTTTCTGGAATTGAGCTGCAGGAGTTGCTTGTATATTTTTGAGATTAGTTGTTTGTCAGTTGTTTCCTTTGCCATTATTTTCTCCCATTCAGAAGGCTGTCTTTTCACCTTGCTTATAGTTTCCTTTGTTATGCAGAAGCTTTTAATTTTAATTAGGTCCGACTTGTTTATTTTGCTTTTATTTCCAATATTTCTGTGAGGTAGGTCATAGAGGATCCTGTTGTGATTTATGTCAGACAGTGTTTTGCCTATGTTCTCCTCTAGGAGTTTTATAGTTTCTGGTCTTACGTTTAGATCTTTAATCCATTTTGAGTTTATTTTTGTGTATGGTGTTAGAAAGTGTTCTAGTTTCATTCTTTTACATGTGGTTGACCAGTTTTCCCAGCACCACTTGTTAAAGAGATTGTCTTTACTCCATTGTATATTCTTGCCTCCTTTGTCAAAGATAAGGTCCATAGGTGCATGGATTTATCTCTGGGCTTTATATTTTGTTCCATTGGTCTATATTTCTGTCTTTGTGCTAGTACCATACTGTCTTGATGACTGTGGCTTTGTAGTAGAGCCTGAAGTCAGGCAGGTTGATTCCTCCAGTTCCATTCTTCTTTCTCAAGAGTGCTTTGGCTATTTGAGGTTTTTTGTATTTCCATACAAATTGTGAAATTATTTGTTCTAGCTCTGTGAAAAATACCGTAGATAGCTTGATAGGGATTGCATTGGATCTATAGATTGCTTTGAGCAGTACACTCATATTCACTATCTTGATTCTTTCAATCCATGAACACAGTATATTTCTCCATCTATTAGAGTCCTCTTTGATTTCTTTCACCAGTGTTTTATAGTTTCTATATATAGGTCTTTAGTTTCTTTAGATAGATATATTCCTATTTTATTCATTTTGTTGCATGCAATAGTGAATGGAATTGTTTCCTTAATTTCTCTTTTTATTTTCTCATTATTAGTGTATAAGAATGCAAGAGATTTCTGAGTGTTGATTTTATATCCTGCAACTTTACTATATTCACTGATTAGCTCTAGTAATTTTCTGGTGGAGTCTTTAGGGGTTTTTATGTAGAGGATCATGTCATCTGCAAACAGTGAGAGTTTTACTTCTTCTTTTCCAATTTGGATTCCTTTTATTTCTTTTTCTGCTCCGATTGCTGCAGCCAAAATTTCCAAAACTATGTTGAATAGTAGTGGTGAATGTGGGCGCCCTTGTCTTGTTCCTAACTTTAGGAGAAATGCTCTCAATTTTTCATGGTTGAGGATAATGTTTGCTGTGGGTTTGTCATATGTAGCTTTTATTATGTTGAAGTATGTTCCTTCTATTCCTGCTTTCTGGAGAGTTTTTTTTTTATCATAAATCGATGTTGAATTTTGTCAAAGGCTTTCTCTGCATCTATTGAGATAATCATATGGCTTTTATTTTTCAATTAAAGATAATTGTGGATATAGAAGAATCCTTGCATCCCTGGGATAAAGCCCACTTGGTCATGGTGTATGATCTTTTTAATGTGTTGTTGGATTTTGATTGCTAGAATTCTGTTGAGGATTTTTGCTTCTGTGTTCATCAGTGATATTGGCCTGTAGTTTTCTTTTTTTGTGACATCTTTGTCAGGTTTTGGTATTAGGGTGATGATGGGCTCATAGAATGAGTTTGGAAGTTTAACTTCCTCTGCAATTTTCTGAAAGAGTTTGAGTAGGATAGGTGTTAACTCTTCTCTGAATTTTTAGTAGAACTCAGCTGTGAAGCCGTCTGGACCTGGGCTTTTGTTTTCTGGAAGATTTCTAATTACAGTTTCATTTTCCGTGCTTGTGATGGGTTTAAGATTTTCTGTTTCTTCCTGGTTCAGTTTTGGAAAGTTGTACTTTTCTAAGAATTTGTCCATTTCTTACACGTTGTCCATTTTGTTGGCATATAATTGCTGATAGTCTCTTATGATCCTTTGTATTTCTGTGTTGTCTGTTGTGATCTCTCTATTTTCATTTCTAATTTTATTCATTTGATTTTTCTCCCATTGTTTCTTGATGATCTAGCTAATGGTTTTGTCAATTTTATTTATCCTCTCAAAGAACCAGCTTTTGCCTTAGTTGATTTTTGCTATGGTTTTGTTTGTTTGTTTGTTTGTTTGTTTTCTTTTGCATTTATTTCTGCCCTAATTTTTAATATTTCTTTCCTTCTACTACTTGTGGGGTTCTTCATTTCTTCCTTTTCTAGTTGCTCTAGGTGTAGAGTTAGGTTATTTATTTGGCTCTTTTCTTGTTTCTTCAGATACACCTGTATTGCTATGAACTTTCCCCTTAGCACTGCTTTTACAGTGTTCCACAGGTTTTTAGGTTGTTGTGTTTTCATTTTCATTCGTTTCTATGCATATTTGGATTTCTTTTTTGATTTCTTCTGTGATTTGTTGGTTATTCAGCAGTGTGTTGTTCAGCCTCCATATGTTGGAATTTTTAATAGTTTTTCTCCTGTAATTGAGATCTAATGTTATTGCATTGTGGTCAGAAAAGATGCTTGGAATGATTTTGATTTTTTTTGAATTTATCAAGTTTAGATTTATGGCCCAGGATGTGATCTATCCTGGAGAAAGTTCTGTGTGTGCTTGAGTAAAACGTGAAATTCATTGTTTTGGGGTCAAATGTTCTATAGATATCAATTAGGTCTAACTGGTCTATTGTATATATTTAAAGTTTGTGTTTCCTTGTTAAATTTGTTTAGTTGATCTATCCATAGGTGTGAGTGGGGTATTAAAGTCTCCCACTATTATTGTGTTATTGTTAATTTCCTCTTTCATACTTGTTAGTATTTGTCTTACATATTGCAGTGCTCCTATGTTGGGTGCATATATATTTATAATTGTTATATCTTTTTCTTGGATTGATCCTTTGGTCATTATGTAGTGTCCTTCTTCGTTCCTTTTCACAGCCTTTGTTTTAAAGTCTATTTTATCTGATATGAGTAATTGCTACTCCTGCTTTCTTTTGGTCTCAATTTGCATGGAAATCTTTTTTTTCAGCCCCTTCACTTTTAGTCTGTATGAGTCCCCTGTTTTGAGGTGGGTCTCTTGTAGACAACATATATAGGGGACTTGTTTTTTTATCCATTCAGCCAGTCTTTGTCTTTTGGTTGGGGCTTTCAACCCATTTACGTTTAAGGTAATTATTGATAAGTATGATCGTGTTGCCATTTACTTTATTGTTTTGGGGTTATTGTTTTTGTTTTTCCAGTCTAGAGAAGATCCTTTAGCATTTGTTGGAGAGCTGGTTTGGTGGTGCTGAATTCTCTCAGCTTTTGCTTGTCTGTAAAACTTTTTATTTCTCCTTCATATTTGAACGAGATCCTTGCTGGGTACAGTAATCTGGTCTGTAAGTTATTTCCTTTCATCACTTTAAGTATGTCCTGCCATTCCTTACTAGCCTGAAGAGTTTCTGTTAAAAGATCAGCTGTTATCCTTATGGGAATCCCCTTGTGTGTTATTTGTTGTTTTTTTCCCTTGCTGCTTTTAATATTTGTTCTTTGTGTTTGATCTTTGTTAATTTGATTAATATGTGTCTTGGGGTGTTTCACCTTGGGTTTATCCTGATTGGGATTCTCTGGGTTTCTTGGACTTGGGTGATTATTTCTTTCCCTATTTTAGGGAAGTTTTCAACTATTATCTCCCCAAGTATTTTCTCACGATCTGTCTTTTTGTCTTCTTCTGGGACTCCTATGATTCAAATGTTGGTGCATTTAACATTATCCCAGAGGCCTCTGAGATTATCCTCATTTCTTTAATTCGCTTTTCTTTTTTCCTCTCTGATTCATTTATTTCTAACTTTCTATCTTCTACTTCACTAATCCTATCTTCTGCCTCTGTTATTCTACTATTTGTTCCCTCCAGAGTGTTTTGATCTCATTTATTGCATTATTCATTATGTATTGACTCTTTTTTTATTTCTTCCAGGTCCTTGTTAAACCTTTCTACATCTTCTCAATCCTTGTCTGCAGGCTGTTTATCTGTGATTCCATTTTGATTTCAAGATTTTGGATCATTTTCACTATCATTATTCAGAATTCTTCATCAGGCAGATTCCCTATCTCTTCCTCTTTTGTTTGGTTTGGTGGGCATTTATCCTGTTCCTTTACCTGCTGGGTATTCCTCTGTCTCTTCATCTTGTTTATATTGCTGTATTTGGAGTGGCTTTTCTGTATTCTGAAAGTTTGTGGGTTCTCTTCATTGTGGAGTTTCCCTCACTGTGGGTGGGGTTGTACTGGTGGCTTGTCAAGGTTTCCTGGTTAGGGAAGCTTGTGTCGGTGTTCTGGTGGATGGTGCTGGATTTCTTCTCTTCAGAGTGCAATGAAGTGTCCAGTAATTAGTTATGAGATGTTACTGGGTTTGGAGTGACTCTGGGCAGCCTGTATATTGAAGCTCAGGGCTGTGTTCTTGTGTTACTGGAGAATTTGCATGGTATGTCTTGCTCTGGAACTTGTTGTCCCTTGGGTGGTGCTTGGTTTCAGTGTAGGTATGGAGGCGTTTTGATGAGCTCCTGTCAATTAATGTTCCTTGGAGTTAGGAATTCTCTGGTGCTCTCAGGATTTGGACTTAAGCCTCCTGTCTCTGGTTTTCAGTCTTATTTTTACAGTAGCCTCAAGACTTCTCCATCTATACAGCACCATTTATAAAACATCTAGGTTAAAGATGAAAAGTTTCTCCACAGTAAGCGATACCCAGAGAGGTTCACAGAATTACATGGAGAAGAAAAGAGGGAGGAAGGAGACAGAGGTGGCCAGGAGGATACAGGGGGGAATCAAAAGGAGAGAGACAGATCCAGCCAGTAATCAGTTCCCTAAGTGTTCTCCACCATTGGGAACACACAAAGAGATTCACAGAGTTGGGTAGAGAAGAGAAGGGAGGGGAGGAGATAGAGGTGACAGGGTGGAGAAAAGGAGATTCCAATGGGGGAGAGAACAGTCAAGCCAGTAATCTCGCACCCAAGTAAAAATGGGTGCTGAAGATTCCATTCTTAAAAGTACAAAATTGATAACAAATACGAAAAAGCAAAGATTAAAAATCTAGAGTAGAGGTTGGATTTTCAAAAATACAATATTAAAGAAAAAAGGTCATAAAATTATAAATTATATATATATATGAAGTTTGCTTTAAAAAATAGGGTCTCTCTCTCTCCTTTTTTTTTTTTTACAAAGTAATAGTAGGTTATAGAAATAAAAATTAAAGGAGTAATAGAGGACTTAAATTTTTTTAAAAAATTAAAAAAATAAATGATAGTAGAAATAGTCAAAATATCTAAGGACTTTCTCTCTGGTGTTGTGGGCAGTGTGGGATCAGTTCATTTTCAGATAGTTCATTGATCTAATTATATTCTCAAGATCTATAGGCCCCTTCATATGTAGTCAGTACTAACTGCAGGGTTTTAATCTATTGCACTTGCCAGCTT